>NC_083693.1:52073980-52714188 GCF_033118175.1 Dama dama
TGTGCTGGGTTATTTAAAGCACATGTAAATCCATGGCTGATTCATGTCAATGTATGACAAAAACCACTACAATATTGTAAAGTAATTAGCCTCCAACGAATAAAAATAAATGGAAAAAATAAAAATAAAAAAATTCACATTCAAAAAAAAAAAAAAAAGAATGCAGAAAAAATAAATAAACAAAGCAACAGTTAAATTCTCTCCAAGCAGAAGAACTAACGTATCTGTATGGGAGGAGCTCTAGGAAGAGGATCCACTGAAGCCCTGTCTCCCCAGAGAGCACATGTTCCTTGTCTTTAGGGGTAGGACCAGAAACAGGAGAGGGAAGACTGCTGTCCACCCTAGTCTGGTGAAATGGAACAGCCTCTTGATCCAGGAATCCAAGGGTTCTGCCTGCTGGTACTTCTGAGCTGGGTGCTACCTTTTTTTTTTTTTTTTCCCAGATTTTTGAAACTTTAATAAGATTTTTAAAACATCATGACTTTGAACTGAAAAGCATACATATTTAGCACACAAATATTGTAATATAAATCAACTCCAACTCCACATGAAAACATGTGACTCAAAGTACAGTTTTAGAAGTTAGTAATTCACATTTAAGTAAGTTAGCTGTGCAAAAAAAAAAAAAAGAGAGACTTAGTGCATATTGTAATGGCACAATGTGCTTTTGTACCATTTTGTTGATATAGATCAAGTTCTTGAAAGTTGCTAGATAATGGCTAACTTCCTATGACATGTGAAATTTCCAATGATAACAGTTACATTTTTAACAGAACACTTTCTATAGACTTTTCCTGTCTTAAAATTTTAAAAGCAATCATTTGTAAGGATTGCATCAACATCAGTGTAGCAGAGGAGGATTAAAGCTGGGTCATCCTGCTCGCCAGTTGACCAATCAAAGTTCATTCATTCATTCAACAGACCTTACGGTAGGACATCATACCATGAAGAGCTAGAAACATGGCGATAAAGAAGACGGGACATTGCCTGCCCTCATGAAGTATACATATACATACATACACTTTCAGGGAAGTTAAGTATCAAAAAACAATTAAGTATGTATATACTTAGTGCCATGAAGGAAAGGGGAAAATGGACAGAGAACCGTCCTGCTTTTCCATTTATTAAAAAGGAAGAAAAAGAGGAAGGGAGACAAGAAACAAAATTACCTGTGTCATGGACATCATTTTATTCAGTATGTAAATATCATTATATATATACAAGGGGGTAGGGGAAATGAATCTATATCAGAATACCTCCATTAGGCTTAGCTTTAACTTCTCTTAAATTAGTCAAGACTGGATCTCCAACAATCTATCTATAACCTTGAGTCAAACTATTCAACTCCACAATTTTTGTATATTTGCCATTCATTTTGCCAACTAAGTAGATGTCTGTGCAAATGACTGATTGATCTGACTAAAGTTATCAAAATAGTTTTGTAATAGTTCTGCCTTCTACTCTCTATGTACTTTATGTTTGACTAATTATAAACTATAGAAATAAGCTGTATGTAATCACATGATCTCTTAGTGAATCATGGCTTGTATAAGACATAGATTTCTTACTAAAAAAGTGTTCTAGCTCTTCCTTTATCAAATTGTCAAAATGTGAAGATTCTATGATAACTATATTCCCTCCTTACCAAATATCTCCTCGAACAGCTTGAAATGTCTTTATAGGTGGTCTTTGATGCCTTTGGGCTAGCAGGGCGGTATTCATTGCCACTCAATCATTTATTCACATGTTAGCAATTCTTGATGCACAGAAAAATGTGAGCATGGCCTTATTTATAAAATCACCATTTTAGGATTTTCATGGCATTCATGTGACCTCTGTGGATACAGGGGCTCAGGCAGAGGTGTGGATTCAACAGCAGATCCTGCGGTTATACTAGCTATTTACATACCCACTCTATGTGGAAAGGATTATTGCTATCCCCGTGCATACACTGTGTTGTCAACAAAGGGGACTCTATTTTGCAGGATAAGCTGTCCTTACAACTTGAACTGTCCTTGCAGTAACGGTCTTGAATACTTTTGGGAAAAAAGTATTGTTGAACAAAATGATATAGAAGTGTATTATTTTCTCATGGAAGCAATGTTTATGTCCTTATGCCCAGCTATGTGATATAAATGACTACAGACTAACTTGCTTAATGAACTATATAGTCTTAAGTACCTGTAAAGCATAAATCCTTCTCAAATGCATCAAATAGAGTAGCACAGTAAGGAAATTCATGCAGTCAACCCATTTAATACATTATATCTTCTTGGCCCCTACATTTCTCTTTTTCTGGCTAAACAGTAAAAGGAATGCCTGTATCAGGTCAGGGTCATGAAAGCAGGAAGACTTCCTTTAGTAATACTTTAGATCAACATCTTTGAAGTATATTAGGGTCACTTGATCAGTCATTGATACATTTATGCTGCCTTTTGTTTCTTGCTGTATTTCCCCTAAAACAAATGAAAGCAGTCAAGATCTAGTTGTTGGTCATTCTGTTGAATGACCAAGTCTTTATTCTTCCCTGAACTACCATCTCATTAACACCAATTGTTTCGCCTTGAACCAATTTAATTTTAAATGCATGAAACAACTCCTATTTATACTGAACATTTCGCCCTCTGACTCAGCACTACATTGTTATTTCACAGCGTCAAGGATGCCTTCAAGTTGTGGTTTAAGCCAGACTCAGAAGCACTGTGGGGTGAGCTCAGTCCTGAGTCAAAGTCTCGCCTTTCCATCCCAGGTCTTATACGTTCTTATATTGTTGATTTTGGCCATCACTGCTTTTTCCTTCTGTACACTATTTTTTTAAGTTCTAAAACTCACATACCAAGATAAACATAACTGAACCTATATAGATAGATATCCATTTAAACAACAATCCCATTGTACAAATATTTCGCTAACTCCCTTTGAAATTACCTTCAAAAAATAATTCCGTGGCTTCAGAAGATGGGTTCACTAACTTACAGTCACCAAAGACCATCCGTTGATAACCTACTTACCTCACCCTTTTTTCTCAGTCCTCTCAGTTTTACTTTGCCCCCCAGGTTATAAAAAGGCTTAAGAGTCTATAGAGAAGGGAAAGAAAAGGACCCTTTTGCTGAACCCACCAGGAAGCAAACTTACAGAGGTAAATTTATCTGAGGACTGTCTGCCAACTCTAAGAACAATTGAAACTGAGAACATGGGTGTGACCAGCCTTCTGTTGTGAATGTCATCAAATTTCAAAGTGAAGGTAAGTTTTAGGTCCATTGAAAATTTAGGTCCAAGGAATACTGCATACACAAAAAAGTGTTTTTCCAATCATGTGGCTGTTTGAAAATACTTTCTGCATGAACGCTCTCTAACCTATTTAATGTTTTAAAACATTTTTCAATGAAAACCTGTTTCTTAATATTAAACTCCTAGAAAGGAAGGCTTTTTGGAAATCTAGTAAAAAGTGAAAACAATCATCTTAAAGACCCAACTGGTAAAGTTCCAAGTGAGTGTGTGTTTTGTACTTGGTGAGGAAGTGCCGTAGGTTGGTTCATGCGTGCGTGCTAAGCTGCTTCAGTTGTTTCCGACTCTTTGTGACTCTATCGCTGTAGCCTGCCAAGCTCCTCTGTCCATGGATGGGGACAGCACAAGGAGATTCTGCCCCTGGATTGGCACAGATTTGAGCACATCCCAGCACTTGCATGAAACCAGGCTCAGAAGGGAAGTGGCCCCCCCAGATGACCCCTGTGTATGTAGGAAGACATCCTGCTTTGCTCTTCAGTGGTCATTTTTACAAACCACCCTTTATTCAGCCTCATCATCCATCATCATGAATTAAACCCTCTAGAATCTCAACTGCCGTTGCCTCTGCTCTGAATTTCCTCTAAATTGTCCACACAGCACTGGTGCCAAGAAGCATGCTAGGACCTGGTGCTGGCCCCAGGATCCTAGCTGAACAGGAGGTAATTGGGAGTGCCCTGGCCTCACAGTTTCTCTGTGGAGAGAGGCACCTTATAAAGGTAATGACTCCTTTTGGGGGTCTCTTAAGGCAGCACCCAAAATGCTGAGAACCTCTCTATGTGTACTGCCTGTCCAAGAAGTAGTAAATACCTGTGCAGAATTAGCACCTGAACAAAGCAAACGTATAGTCTCCATTGCCCATGCATGAGGTTGTTTACTAGAAACAAGGCCCTTAAAGCAGCTGGCCAGATGGTCTCACCTCAAAAAGGTGATTTCACCCTGCCAGCCAACAGAACTATCTCAAGAGAAAATGACATTGAAAAGCCAGCAGCCTTATGCCAGAGAGAGTTGTACAGGGCAAGGAAACATTCATAATCTAATATAGCTGGGATTCCAGCAGGATGGTGCTGCAGTAAGTGTATAAAACAAGATAGAGATATAGGCACTGTTATTTTTATTATAGGTCTTGGCCAAAGAATTGTTTTGTAAACATCACTGAAAGCTATTGTATTGGTTGTTATTGTATCAGATAGACTTTGAAGTTTATTTCTTAGTCCCTGAGTAAGGAAAGTTTCATGAGGTAGAAGAAATAAGCTAAATCTTAATAAGTATGTGGTAAGCAATAAGAAGAAATGGGGAAATATACTGATGTCAGTGGTTATGGGATGGGGAGAAAGACCAACAGAGGGAAGGGAGATGGTTTGGAAGAAACAAGAATCTATCAGAAGAGTCTAAGAAACAGACTGTGTGCAACAAAGAAAATGACAAATTGGGCATTGGGACAGTAATAGAAATGATGAGGCGTTCAAAGTGGACTGATGGCAGACAGAGAAGCCAGATTTGAGTGGGTTGGTGCCATGTCGAGGGCAAGAGGAAGCAAGGTACAGGTCTTTAAAGGAAATAAATAGGATATAATTGAACTTAAAAGCATTTGCACGGCAAAGGAAACCATCAACAAAACAAAAAGTAACCTACTGAATGGAAGAAAATATTTGCAAATGATATGACCAATAAGGTATTAATAGCCAATGTATATAAATACCTCATACAACTCAACATCCAAAAAAATAACTCAGTTAAAAAACCGGCAGACGAACTGAACAGACATTTTTCCAAAGAGAAAATGCACACGGCCAGGAGGCATATGAAAGATGGTCAACATCGCTAATCATCAGGGAGATGCAATTCAAAACCACAACGAGGTACCACCTCACACCTGTCAGAATGGCCATCATTAAAAATACAACAAATAACAAATGTTGGTGAGGATGTGCAGAAAGGGGGTCCCTCAGACACTGGTGGGAATGTACTAAATTGGTGCAGCCACTGTGGAAAACAGTATGGAGGTTTCACAAGACTGTAAAAATAGAACTACCATATGGGCCAGCAATCCTACTCCTGACTATATATCTGAAAAAATTCAAACAGAGAGATGCACCCCAATAGTCATAGCAGTATTATTTACAATTGCCAGGATATGGAAGCAAGCTAAGTGTTCATCAACAGATGAATGAATGGAGAAGACTGCAGGGTCTGAACATACACAGTGGAATATGACTCAGCCATAAAAAGAAACTTTGCCTTTTGCAGCAACACAGATAGACTTGGAGGGTATTCTGATGTGTGAAATAAGTCAGAGAGAAAGACAAATACCGTATGATATCACTTAGTGGTGAAGTCTAAAAATACAACCAACTCAGTGAACATAACAATGAAGCAGATCCAGATGTCACAAACTAGCGGTTACCAGTGGGGAGAGGGAAGGGAGGAAGGGCAAGATAGGGGTTGAAGAGAAAGGTGCAAACTATTAGGTATAAAATAAGCTACAAGGATATACTGCACAACACAAGGAACATAGTCAATGTTTCATAATAATTATAAATGGAATATAATGTGTAAAAACTGTGCATCACTACACCTGTAACTTACGTAATAGTGCAGCAAGTATACTTCAATTTAAGAAAAGAGAAAAAAATTTTAATGCAGATTTCTTGCCTCCATCCCAACACATCCTGACTGATTTCTGTGGATGGGACCAGGGATGTGTTGTTAAGAAGGCCATACGGTTCTGCATTTTTTCCACCCACAAACAGGTGATCATCAGACCTCACTTTAAGAAACCTCTGCAAGCAAAACAAACTATTACAGATTTTTAACAGCAGCAACTTATTAGAAGAGAACAGAGGTAAGGAAAAGTAAGGTAATTCCTTACCTTATTGCAGGTAAGGAATATCCTATGTTAACCCAAGCAGGAGACATGGAAGATGGACCTGGAATCCTGGCTGCCTAGAGAGAACGCACTGTTGAGATGCTGCTGAAGCAAGATGGAGCCCGGCTCCTGAAGTTTGTTTCCTGGATGTAAACCAGTCTCTGCCTGTTTTGGCTAGACATGCCCCTCATCCCAAGTGAGCCTGGAAAAAAAAAAAAAAACCACCTCAGAGAAACCTCTGAAAATAATTAAGCATGATAATTCTGGATTATCTTTAATTAGAGGGAGGCTCTGGTGCACCCCGAGCTTTGGCGGGTCATCCGGCATTTGTTACAAGTGATCTGTCACCGTTCCACATGCACAGTATTCATCGCTCTCACCTCTGATCTTCCCCTCCCCTGAGCACAGCCCTCTGCAAAGCCCCTGCACTCAGGCTGCAGAATAAAGGAAATCTCCTGACAATCTTCCTGCCCCTGCTGTTAGATGGCCAGTCCTTTCCCAGGGGACTCAGGATGGAGAAAATCATTCCCTTTCTTCCCTTCTCTCTGTCCTGGATCCTTGCTGCCAGGCCCATGCCATGTGGAATAAGAAGAGAGGAAGAAAGGGAGGGAGGAGGATTGGGTAAAGAATGTGAGAAAGCCCAGAGGAATGCCAAAGGAGCTGGGCAAGAGGCGGCCACTCCCTCTTCCTTCTAAGTCAGCCAGCCTGCACCCATCTCTCTGCCTCTTCCTGACTTTGTTCCCAAGGCCGGCACCTGTGCAGAAACCATCACACCTTCTACAGGCTACACTATAATGCCCTGTCATTGTTCTGTCTGCCCAAATGCAGGACGGTACCACTCAGCACCATCTTCCTGTGTCCCCGCAGAGCACGTGTTTAGCCCCCACCATGGGGCTGGCTGCCGGCTGCCTTGGCTATGTGATCACTTCTCAGTGAGCGAGCAGGTTTCTGTCCTTGCCCTCCTGGTACCCCCACACCTCGGACAGACCACACTTCACCGGGACTGGATGGGCAGTGGGTCCTGAATTCAGTTAAAGCATTCTTTTCTCCCTGGATCCAGTTCCTTAAATTAAGTTCGTATTAAAAAAAAAAACAACCTCTAAACTCCCTCCTCAGGTTAGGAAAATTGAGATGTACTTAAAATAAGCACCATCTCCAGATGAATAGACAAAGAATCTGTGATACATTTATACAATGGAATACTACTCAGCCATAAAAAGGAAAGCATTTAAGTCAGTTCTAATGAGGTGGATGGACCTAGAGCCTATTACACACAGTGAGTCATAAAGAGAAAAACAAATATTGTATATTAATGCATATATATGGAATCTAGAAGGATGGTACTGATGAACCTATTTGCAGAGCTGCAGTGGAGATGCAGACGTAGAGAAGAGACTTATGGACAAGGGCGGGTGGAGGAGGAAGGAGAGGGTGAGATGAATGGAGAGAGTGGCAGGGAAGCATATATACTAACATATGTAAGGAGACAGCCAATAGGAATTTGCTGTGTGGCCCAGGGAACTCAAACTGGGGCTCTGGAATAACCTAGAGGGGTGGGAATGGGCAGGAGGTGGGAGGGTGATTCAAGAGGGAGGGGACATATGTACACCTATGGTTAATTCATGTTGATGTATGACAGAGATCAAACCAATATTGTAAAGCAATCATCAATCAATTAAAATATTAAAAAAAAAATAAGCACCATTTCAGTTAATTTAACAGGATTAGAACACAGATTCTGTCAGGAAACGAGTATGACCTTTGAAATCAGATCTGGGTCTTTAGCCCAAATCTGTCGTTTACTCCCAGGTGACAGCAGAATTGTGCCTCATCTCCACACCTCTGCTGCCTTTCCTGTGCATTAAGGATAATAACCCCTTCTCACAATGTCCTTATGAGAATCAGATGAGAAAACTGATATAAAAGCACCGATACATGTAAATGCTCAACAAGTATTCACTGTTTCTTCCCTTTTAATTCTAGATTAAGCTGCTTTTGATGGTTTATTTCCCTTTCTTCAGTGTTAAGGTATCATTTCTAGTACACAAGAATACTAAGTAAATAGCCACCCCCCCCCCAGTTGACAACATCCACCTCACAACAGTTATTTTAAAGTTTCAAGGAAATCCATGGCTGATTCATGTCAATGTATGACAAAACCCACTACAATATTGTAAAGTAATTAGCCTTCAACTAATAAAAATAAATGAAAAAAATAAATAAATAAAGTTTAAAGTGATGAGGTTGGTCACGGCAGCCTCTTCCGACAGCCAGCTACAAGACAGCCTATGTCTCAGCCCTCCCCACACCGTGTTTGTCTCACTTTGAATTGTTTACTACTGATCAACTCCGGTTTTTGCCAAAAAATGGTTCAAGATCAAAAGCTAAGCTTTAGAGATCTTCATGAGACTTTTATTCGTGTTTCATCTGCAAGGAAAATTTGTGTGTGAATAGGAAAAACATCTCTTTCAGTAAATATAGTCACTAAGTGTATTTGGCTGTATTCTCATAAAATTATCTCCCATTCCTTGTAGTTTGTCATAATGGGTTTCAAGGACTCCTCTTTGCTCGACACAGGAATATTTACTGACAGAATATGCAGTTGCAGTCCCTTCGGCTGTAACCCAGCAAGTAGCACCTCTTCACCTTCGAAACTGGCATCTCCATATTACTCATGCCAGTCTTTTCTCACTAATTTTATGATTATAATGAGGCAGTGGTGCACTAGTTAGCACAGATGACCTTCTAATTGAAAGACTGTAAATTCAATCTCCATCGCTGGGCACCGACAGAAATTTAAATAAATACAGCTCCTAAAACCCTTGTGATGGGCTGGCCTAATGACCAGAGGCCAGCAGAGCCCAAGTCATCCGTCACAGGGGACCGCCGGCAACTTCTGGGTGTTAACTACAAGAGTCATTAGAAGCAGGTTGCCCTCACAGAGCAAAGTGAGACTAGGGGCTCTTCCCTGGCTCAGATGCAGGCACCATGCCTTGCTTTTATGCAACATATGCCAAGCTGCTTTTTTTGTCAAACTGTTTCCTAAAAACAGGAGTTTGAACACCAGGGAAGAGGCTCCCTTCTCAGATTGGTCCTCAGCAGACAAGAACAGGCTTATCTACCAGGCCAGCCTTTGTCTACTGCCATTTATAGATTTAGATGCAGTAAGCTGCCCAGGGCTGTGTTGACTTCATCCCCTTGATTGCTGTATTCACCACCATTTTTCACCCCCATGACCTTGGACAGCAATCCAATTCAGCTTTCCAGAATGAACTGCCCTGAGGATCAAGATGGGGTGTGAAATGGTCAGTCTGAGGAAGGACTCCACGGAGCGGCAATGCTGGCAATGTTAGTACCAAATAATTGAGTCCTTGCTCTTGCTGGATTTCTGACCCTCCCTTCTGGCTTTCAAGTTGCAGTGCATGTGTCTCCTGCTGTGAACCACCTCAAATCTCTTTTGGAAATGAGTTGCATGTAATTGTTTAACTAACTAGCTGCTTTAAAATATGTCCTTGGACCCTGACAATGACTACCTAAAAATGGCCCCATATTGCTGACAGTGCCTGAAAGCTGCTTATTGGGTTGTCAGCATGGTGCATCTTTATCCTGACTCTGTCGCACAAACACAGTGGAAATTTTCCATTGCCTTTAAAGTTTTTGCATTCTATATATTTGGTTGTTAGACAAATAGAGCACGCTTTGCCGACTTCATTTTCATTCTTGGCAGCATGTTTTTATCATAAGGCAGATAGTCATTAATTTACAGAATCAACGCTGGGAACAGCTTTTGTGATCTCATATTAAATTTTCCCCTGAATCCGCCCCTTGGCAAAAATTACTCACATCGTTAAAAAATATTTAATTAGGCTGTAGTTTATACCCAGCTCACTGGGGAAATGTTGGAATTAATATGATTTGCATGAATTCTGTTTCTCTTTTTCTGTCAGAGATTAGTTTTGAATTCAGTTCAGAGGGTCGTTGACACCGCCAAGGACTCTCAATCGTGAAGGTCAAACAGGTAGCAAATACTTCCCCTGGGTAGGTTCCCTGAAAAGACAGCTCAAAATTGCTTTTAATTATGGGTTACCTGAAAGGCCACTTGCTGTTTTTATTTTTCCACAGATCCCTGAAACACTGCACGATTGGAAGTTTTAGGTAAACCATTTCATTCCCAACTAAAACAGGCGGTTATTGTGTAGACATAGATGTGCCTAGCAGTGTGATACCCAAATAATTTTCCTAGCAGCTCACCGATTTCTGTGGCTTGTTCACAAAGGAGATAAGTCTCTTCACCTTGTATGGGATATGTATAGTCTTACAGCCAACAGTGAGTAAATTTTCTACATAGCACTGCATCTGCTTGCTTAATTATCTCTCACAAGATAAGATACAGTGTTTAGTTATGCATTTCCTTGTTTATTCTTCCATGGGTTAGGGGGGAAAAAAACCTTAGGGAATCCACAATACTATGCCATTTTTTTTCAAAAGAAAATTTAATGGAATATTTAATTAATAATCTAATCAATCAATTAATCTCAGTTACATAAGTGTTGAAATCTAATTCTTTTTCACAGCTATATCAATAAAAGAAGTGAAATGGCTAGCCACTTATCAGGATAATAGGAAATTGTTACAGACACAAAGAAAAATTGACATCGTGTTAATTCTGCTACTTCGGCCCTGAATTTGCCAATGTTAAAGTCTTCTTTGCATTTTAGACAAATGTCCATTCTCCCTCTGGGAGTCCAGCTACACCTTTCATGTCATAAACTTTTCTAATGGTGAAAAAAAAAAAAGGAAGGGATGGTTAGGTTTTTGTTTTTTAATTCCCAAAGATTTGGGCTTTGCAGTTCTAAGTGAAGCCACATTCCAACAATAAAAGGGCATTTAAACTTTTAGACAGTATAGTATCTTTGTCTTTATTGTTGCGTTTTTATTTTAAGCTTAAAAAATACAAACCATCTGCTATCAAAATGTGTACACACCACACCATGCTGCTGACTCGCCAACTGTTGATGAATAAATATTTATATTTCAAATGATTTATATGGGGCTTCTTTCAGCACTGAAAAAATGAGAGTCGGTTTGACCCTGGATTCTAAAAATCATGAGCCAAGTGACTCAGTGGGATGGAGACCAGGTGTATCCCTTGCAATCACAGCTTTATTTGATAACTATGCTAATGAAGAGCAGGACACATTCCAGATTCCTCTAAAGTGTTCTAAATGGAAGGAAACTTAAAATGGAAGAAAGGAAGAGGACTAGAACTTTCTGAGGACACATGGTCTGCTCAACATGCCATGGGTGATTTACACACGCAGTCTTATTTAGTCCACAAAACACTTTATAAGGTCAACACAATGACTCCATTTCAGAGATAAGGAAGATAAAAGTTCAAAGAAGCAGAGTAGATAGACTACTATTTTTTCATTCAGTCACTTCTTTCTACACATGGACATACAGAAGCTAGAGGGAATTAATACCTATGTACACGGTCATACCATGAGTTAGCCTCAGAGCTGAGCCTGGAACCCAGGTCTCCTGGCTGTCTGCAAAGTATTCTTTTCTTATCTCAGTATTTCCCAATCTCTTGTATTTCCCAAATACATCCTGAGGCCAGTTCAGCTTTAAAAAATAATATAAAATAAAAAAGAACACAACTGTTTTTCCTATACCTTTATTTCATTTTGCATTATCTATTCTATAGCAAGTCAACTCAACTCTTTTGCTTTCCCCAGATAAATCCAAGTATGCATGCGTCTTTGTGAAATCTTTTAAGCAAAAGGGTAGACGTGCCTCCTGCCAACTGGTGGAAGGAAATCCATATAAACGCTTAATAGCACACTTACAATATTCTTGTCTTAATATGCGAAAACCCAAAGATCTGACTAAAACACAGTGATTGAGCAAGAGCTGTGTTTATATTGCTAGAAATCGTGCAAATGCCAGTAGGACTGGAGACATTAACAACCTACAAAAGGATGTAGGTGACTCAGGAAACCAGAGGAATCCTTTTCCGTTTTGTTTCTTTGCTTCATTACTGTTGTCTGCTTTTGCTTTTTTCTGTAGCTGCCTTTTTTGAAGCGCACAAAGCTTCAACGGGTCCCTATTTAATCCTCCTTGTGCCTCTCCAAGGTAGCAAGTCTCAACATTTCACCCCATGGTCTCAAAAAAACACAGGTTGGGATAAAAGAGCTGCCTTTTGCATCCAGTTTTCTAGGTGTCTGAAAATAAATATTAGCACTTTTCCTTCACTCTGAGCAAGAGTAAATTATGAGACCCCTTCCTGAGAAGACAGTCTACCTTCTGAGGCCAGGAGTGTTCTCACTGGATGGTTCTGCCCCCACTGCATTCCCAAGGGTGCCCCCATCGCTGCTCCGTCCCTAGCTGTACTGCCATGTTAATAAGGCCAAAAATAAGCATATCATAGTCCCACTGCTTAATCAGGCTGTTTTCACAACCGGATGTACTTGAAGGAGATTGCAGTTGAGATACACTGAAAACATAAGATTAGGAGTTTAGGGAATTTCTAAATAATTTGTGAAATACTATACTAACCATGTGGCAAATTAGTGGTTTCTCTTACCAATCTGATTCAGGGCAAAAGAGTACAGATGGGTAAAAATAAGTATTGTTGTTATTATTATAGCTACCATTTATTGACTGCTTATTATAGGCTAAGCACATGATTCATCTCAACTGCCCGAAGAGTAAGCTGTAAATCTCCATTTTACAGGTAAGAAAATAGAGGCTAGAAAAGGTTGAGTAGCTCTTTAGGGTCACACAGAAATTGATACAGCAGGGATTCAAACCTTGCCCTTTCCAAAGTCAGAATGCAGCTCTGCCTCCAATGAACGCCGTGTCTCGAACAAAGCAGAGCACCGACATGGGAGGCAGAACGCGTTTCTCACTCTGGTTGTGAGACTGTGGCAGCCCCCAGGGTTCTGCCTCCCAGGACACGGGCTGACCTACCGATCACAACCCAGGAGTCCAGGGAGGAAAGAGGCAAAGGGAGAGGAAGCATTCTGAGATCATCCACTTAATCAAACCAACAAATATGGATGGAGCACACTGCTAGGTATCTTGGGAACTCTAAAAATGAATAAGATATTACTACCATCCAGACACAAAGAAGTCTGCATTCTAAGAAAAGGGAACCCTCCCACACGGTGGGAATGCAAGTTGGTGAACCAGTATGGAAAACAGTATGAATCTCTGAGAATCCTCTGAGATTCCTCAGAGAACTAAAAATAGAGTTGCCTTGTGATCTAGCAATCCCACTTCTGGGCATATATCCAGAAAAAACTATAATTCAAAAACACACATGCACCTCAATGTTTATATCAGCTTGATTCAGCTGCCAAGACAAGGAAAAAAAATCTCAACATCCATCAACAGATGAATGAATAAAGAAAATATGGTACATACATACTGTGGAATAGTACTCAGTCATAAAGAATGAAATAATGCCATTTGCAGCAACATGGATGGACTTAGAGATTATCATACCATGTGAAGTAAGTCAGGAAGAGAAAGACAAACACTGTATGAATCACTTGTGTGTGTAATCTAAAATATGACAGAAATGAACCTATCTACAAGACAGAAGCAGACTCACAGACGTAAGAACAGGCTTGTGGTTGCCAAGCGGGGCGGGGATGAGAGTTTGGAATTAGCAGACACAAACCCTTATATATACAATGGATAGACCACAGAGTCCTACTGTATAGCACAAGAAACTATATTCAACATCCTGTAATAAACTATAATGGGAAAGAATTTTTTAAAGCATATGTATATTCTGAATCACTCTGCTGTATAACAGAAAGGAGCATAACGTTGTAAATCAACTACATTTAATAAAAAATAGAAGCCCACATTCTAGAAAAAGGTTGCATTCTAACGAAGGTCTACAAATAGCCAAATAAAAGGGTGTGAGGTTCCTTCAGTTCCTGGAACAAGTTATTTCCATCTCCTCTATATGCCATTTTTAAGAATGAAAATGAAAATTGGTTAGAAACTATTTTTCTATGGCACACATTAAATTGTTTTAAGAAAGAAGGAGTAAGAAGGAGGAAGTACATATTTCATCTGTCTCTACATTTATACTTCCCTAGACCCAGTTCTTGGTGATTCAACACTAATATGGCTGCTAATGGCAAGTATAGTCTCCACAGAATCATTTTTCACATAGAATTATCCAAATACACAAGCATTAATTATATGCATTATGTAAAAAGATAATAGCATTTCCTTTACAGTGGGGAGTCAGGGGAACCTGCATCTTAGTGACTAACACCACATTCCAGATCAGGGATGTCAAGTTGACTGCAGGAGGTGAAATACTGACTTTTCCAACCAGCTATTAATATTACTTCTCACTCCAAGTGCACACTCCTCAAAGTTCCTACAAATCCTAGGTACCCATTTCTGGGATGCCAGCTACACTGCTTCTGTTTTGCAACCTAAAAGGGGAGCAAGCCTTGCATGAGCTCCTTTGTCACTATTTTTTTCACCTCTGAGGCTTCCACTCTTACATAAGAAGACATTGTATAAACTGAAGCCAATTTTTATGTACTTAGACTATTTTGCCCATGTTTTCTAATGCATCCTTTATTGTCATCATAAGAAGCAAAGACTGTCTCTTGAAGATAACAAGTTGAAAAAATGGAAAGAGAAAAAAAGTGCAGTGACTTGTCTACCCTCATTCCAAGAATCAGTGGTGACAGCAGAGGGGGTAAGAAAAATATACTTTAGCTTCCCAGTCTAATTAATGCTAAAGCAGTCGTTCTTATTGTGCCTTTTTACATTATAGTATCTCCTTTTTTCTGTCCTTTTCTTCTGTTTTGAAAACTAGTTTCATATACCCCCTGAATACTGCAGTTTGGCAACATCCCCACTTGCTGCAGTTTACTAGTGTGCTTCTGAATCAAACCCGGTGATTTTGTTGAGATCATAATGGCTGTGCTACACTTTTGATTGTAAATTCCAGAAGATCCAATTGAATAGCCCAAACTTGGATTTCTATTGATATAATGAATGGAGGGATGAACATAATTAATAAGCCACCATATTGCTCTGGAACCTCAAACAGTTACCACACCCTTCTGGATCAGCTCACTTCTCAATAAAATTATAATGGCATTCATTTATTCACTTGCCCATTTATTCATTCATTTGATTAATAGGTATAGAACCCCTGCTATTTATCAGGGATTGTAGCAGTGAATTAGACACATATGGCTTCTGCCTTCAGAAAGCTTACAAGCCGGTGGCTTAATGTACAATTACCTAGAGTGTGTTATACAGAGTGAAGTAGGTCAGAAAGAGAAATAAATGTCACACATTAACACATATATGTGAAATCTAGAAAAATGGTATAAGTGATCTTATTTGCAAAGCAGAAATAGAGACACAGACATAGAGAACAAATGTGTGGATAACCGAGAGTGAAGGCAGGGTGGGAGGAATTGGGAGATTGGAATTGACACATATACACCATTCATATTGTGTATAAAATAGATAGCAGATGAGAACATATTGTAGAGTACAGGAAACCCTACTCAGTGGTGACCTAGGTGGGAAGGGAATCCAAAAAAGAGGGGATATGTGTATACGTATAACTGATTCCCTTTGCTTGACAGTAGAAACACAACATTGTAAAGCACTATACTCTAATAAAAGTTGAATTTTAAAAAATACACAGTTATATTCACTGATCACATGCTCTGTGCTTCGTTTGGCACAATGCATGCATTATCTTATTTAATTTTAACAACAGTAATGTGGGTAACCATTATTATCTTTACTTTTTGTAGTTAAGGAAAAAGTAGAGTACTTGCTAAAAGGGCTTATAGTTTAGATTCCAAGTCACCTGCCTCTAGAGTCTGCATTTACAACCAGTTCTCTCCATTAGGATTACCTAAAGGTAAATATTAGAAACCCTTCTGGAACATAGCCCACTTAGCCTGTACTTTTACCCATAAAACTGGACCTGCCTATCCCAAATAACAAATTAAATGTTTCTAGTCCAAGAAATGTTCCTTGTTTGTCAGGCTGTCCTAGGAGGTGCCTTTTTTAAGTGTTCAGCAGAAAAAGCAGACATCTGTCACTCTTAAAAACAAAACTTCATTTCTAAGTGGTATAATTAAAATCAGAACAAGAGACTTAATGGTACTTGTGCACAGTCACCCACAGCCATTAAATAGTGTGGAAGGGCTAGCTGTAAATGCAACCAGAAAAACACACCTTACAGCATCTTTATTTCATCTCAGGAAACATTATCACTGGAGAGCAATAAAGACTCATAAGTGACTTAAAACTGGGATTACCTGACTTTGTTTTGTGTCCATGATTATGTTGCATTGTTCAGACAATACAGTAGATCCTGAGAGAATGGAAGGGATGGTCAATGGTAGAAACACAAAGACTTCCTCCCAGGTATAAAGCAGCCAGGTGAAAGCACCAAATGAGAACACCTGAGCATCCTGCATGGGGGCTTGAGATCACCCCAGCTCCTGCCAGGCAGCTCTCCTGGGGCTCAGAGAGGAGTTGGGTTGTTCCCCATGGCAGAAATGGATGAGATAAGCAAAGGGTATGCAAAATTACAAGGATAGCCTTTCTGTCCTAGAGTCTAAGAGGGAAAAAAAAAAAGTAAAAAAGAGGGAAAATAAATACCTGGGTGCTAACAAAAAGGGATGCAGTTGGCCCAAGACTTCAGCGATGCCAAAAGGGTGAACTCAGAAAACACATTGCATCCTCTGATGAATTCCTGATTCTCATCGAAAAGAATGGTTCAGAGCTTACCAGTCTCTAGCAGTTAAGTCTACCAGGTCAAACCCATTTGCATCAGTTGGTTCTCCAGCTCTTATCTGTCATAACTCTTTCCTAAACACTGAAAGTTTACCCTTGAGGCTTTCATGTTCTTCATGGATAAAGAAAGAGTCACAGTTGAGTCCTCTCAAAAGTTGCCCACAAAATCCTTGAGTCATCTTTGTTTTTATTTTTTCATTCATATTTGTCTTCCTCTTGGTATGGATAGTATGAAATTTTCAGTTTGCAAAAGGATTTAATCAACAGTGAATGTTTTGAATCATATTAAAACACAAATACTTTAAGAGCTATGTATTTATTCTGTCCTGCTGGGTTTTTTTTTTTTTTTTTTTTTTTTTTTTCCTTGTTTCTGAAGGACAAGGCAAAGCCGTAGATGCTGTAGTGAATTCTTTGCAATAGTCAGGTATGCTAAGGGTTAATAGGGATAAATGTTTATTTTAAAAATCTGGGGTGGGGGCTCTTCCTCAGAGTTTGCCCCCTTCTCCTTGACACATCAAAAATGGGAAATTATCTATGAGACTGTTTTATTTGTCTGTGTTTTCCGGACAGCACATTTACATACTCAGGAAGGCAATCAATATAAGCAAGCCCAGGTCTTCCAAGAGTCCTTAATTACACGTCTAAGAATGCATATGTATTGACATGTAATACTTGTGTTTCTGCAGTGTTCCCCCCCAACCTTTTGAGTTGACATGTGCTGCTAAGACTCTTTGAAAGCAGTAAAATCAAGAGTGTAACAGGCAAATGCACAATGAGTTGTTAAATGTGATAGCAAAATAAAAAAATTTTTAAAGCTTCAGTCAGTATGATCAGTAAAAAAAAAAAAAAAAGACAGCCAGCAAACTGTCTATCATGTGATGAAATTTGACAGTAGGGATTATGGCTTTGATGGGCCAGAACAGCTAATAGAAGAAGCTGACATTTTTGAAACCCTGCTAATTAAGGGTTCCTTCCTTAATATTAAAATAAAGTCTTTGTCTGGGTTTTATGGTTGGAGAATCAGGTGTTTTCATTAATATATGCCAGTCAGTCTTAATAAGCTTGGAGGGCAGAGGAAGTTATTATTGAGTGACCTTCTACAAAATAAGCATGTTGCTAAGGGCTCTAACCCTGCCCCGATCAGACTGATGAATCTCATTTCCAATGCAAAAGCTTCACAAGAAATCCAAGTATTCTCTGTGCAATCACAGAAAATAATCCTTGTGTCTCTTGTAATGTCCAGAATTGCCACTTACTACACTACTACTGTACAATGAATATTACAATACATATTATTTTTCTAGCACAATTGTCTACATTTCTGAATTGCCCAGAATAGAAAAACTTATTGTGAAGACACTTGTATTGAAAAGTCAGCTCATTTTAATACTTTTCAAATAGTCATCTACTCTGTTCATGAATGATAATGCTCAGAATACATCTGACAATACTAGCTTTGAAAAAGAGCTATGTCTATATTATTACATATTCATTTTCAAATAGATTTCAAACAGATTTTAAACCATTCATTGAAATTCATTGAAATGATAAATTCACAGTTGGACTTTGATTGACTCTTAATCCAATTTTACTTTTGATAAGTTTCCCCCCTTCTCTTCCCACCCACCCCCAACCTTTCTCAACCAAGATGTATTTTTTGTTCCTCTGTTGGTTTTTAAAGCAAAACTGATGGGGTATGGTAAAACTGATGGGGTATGGTATTGAAGGTTTTGATGACTATATGGAAAGCTTGTCAATGGATTGGCAAATTGAGTTAAAATCAGTAAAGCAAGACACCACAGGTGATTTCTTGGGCTAATTTCCAGTGTACCAATGCCTCTCATCTGAAAGCCATGTCACAACCTAGAGCAAAACTTTGTAAGAGTCTTGCAGTTACAGAGCTGTCAGTAGATGACGTGAAAATGTACATGGGACATTTATGGTGTTGGGGTTTTGTGGTTGCCCAGCTTTAGCCTAGCTGATCCTCATCTTGAGTCCTTTCTGCCTGTCCTAGAAAGAGAAGTTGGGCAACGCCTCTGTTGCTGGATGCAAGATCATGTAAAAAGAAAACAAACCTACTAAAGTTTCTTTGGAGAAGGCAAGAGCTAGATTAAAAATTGCAGTTTGTACCATGGGTTTTGTGCTCACCCATGGGAAACAAAAAACCATCCAAATGACATGAGAATCTTAGACCCAGGGCTTCAATATGTGGGGCAAGAAGTTAATTTAAAGTGTGGCAGATATCTCAGCCTACATCTATGGGAAAAAACAGTCTCTGAGACACAGACCTGAGAAGAAAAACAAGATAGGACTTTTCTTAAAAGTGATTTATTGAAACTGTTCTTCAGTATTTTAAAAGTATGTAAAAAGTATTTTTAAAATATTTAGGGACTACCCTCATGGTCCAGTGGTTAAGACTCCACATTCCCAATACAGGGAGCCCAGGTTTGATCCCTGGTCAAGGAACTAGATCCCACATGCTACAACTAACACTTGGCTCAGCCAAATTAATAATATATATATTTAATGAACACTGGCCTAAATCCACCTCCTTAGGGTCAAAACAAATCACTTAAGAGTTTATTGAGACTTCCACCATCCTAGGTTTAACCCAGGAGTAGTGTAGCACACCATCTCTGCCCCGTAAGCTCCAGTGTAGTTAGAACCCTGTTGTCTCTCAGATTGCCCCCATTTTCTCAGCAAAGTCCCTGGCCCTTCTCATCCCATCCCCGTGGAGTCAGCATGGGAGTTGTTTTCTCAGACAGTTCAGGCTCACAGCCACCTCTGGACCCATCCACACCAGTGCTACTATTCAAAATGTACAGAGAGCAAATGATTGATAAATATTTGGTTCACTAAAGTCTTTTAAATTATAGCTTAAATCTAAAAGCTCAGTCCTTTTATTCTAAAGCCATCCTTCTATTTATGTTTTTTTTTTTTTTCCCTTGCATCGCTCCTCTTTAATATCATCTTCATGGTGTTCTGCTTCTTCTTCTGCTACTCCAGGAATTCTGTGGTTCTAGGGCAGCACTGTCCAATAGAAATAGATTGCAAACTATGTATGTAATTTTAAGTTTTCTAGTATTTAGTAGCCACATTTTAAAAAGTAAACTCAAACAAGTGGGATTAATTTTAATAGTATAATAATTTTATTTATTCCCATATACCCAAAATGTCATTTTAATATGTAATTAATAAGATAGTTTGCATTATTTTACTTGTTGTGTCAAGTCTAAAACCTTCTAATTCAGACTAGCCCCTTCCAGAGACTAGTCATTCAATAGCCACCGGTGGCCACAATACTGGACAGCACAGCTCTAGAGAATATTTATGGTTTAAGTGCTAGGGTGTCTGAAACCCCTGACATAAAATGCCAAATTATGTATATGTTATCATAGCATTTGTTTGGTGAAACAGAGCATAGAATTGATCAGATTTCCAAAGCAGTCTACTCTTCCCACCACCCCCAGACTCCCGTGGCTTAAACACAGTGCCACAGTTTAGCCTCTGGAATAACTCATGTCTTTTGACTCATTTCTCTACTTGCCAGTTCTTTTTTTTTTTCCTTCTTACTTGCCAGTTCTATTTACATTCCCTATTCTAACAAGACTAACTCTCTGTCTGTTATTAAACAGTTGTGAATTTAACTTATTCCTTTAAAATAGCACTTAGAGAATGCTCAGAGTATTGACTTGCTTCATAGAAAAGAACCTCAAACACTACCACAGCTGGTAGTTATAACAGCCAAAGTAAGAAAGAAGTGCATTAGACCTTTTCTTATGGTAATTCACTAGGAATAAATTAGACACTAGACTCACAGTGCCCACACGGCATTCAGGAAGTTCCCAAGATGTGCTAAAACATATCAATAGGAAAGGTTCTAGGAGGGTCAGGAATTGCTCACAGCACGGAGAATTTTATTTTGCCTTGTTCTCTTCATTGGTTTATTAACTCCAAAATTAATTTCTTGACATGGGCCAAGCACTCACTTTCTCCAGTAGCTAAAATATTTTGGTACAGCTTTTGATTTTCTTGGATGAGAGTTTTCAAGACCCTCACAGTGACAAGGAGGAGGAGAGTCATTTATGGAATCTCTGACATTCATATAATGCTTCAGTCTGAAAAAAACAAGATGCTAGCTGAACACGATTCTCCTTTTGCTTTCTCTTAAATATAAATTTCTCTTGAGGTGTATGACTACATTAGATTTGTTAAACTTTTCTCGAATGATATTAATTTTTGTTTCTCTCTCAACGGCATCACTTAAACCTTGTGACTTAGCTCCTGTTGATGGTTGATGTAACTAATCTTCTATCATAGGATTTTTGTTCAGTTGCTCAGCCATGTCTGACCCTTTGGGACCCCATGGACTGCAGCACGCCAGGCTTCCCTGTCCATCACCATCTCCCGGAGCTTGCTCAAACTCAAGTCCATTGAGTCAGTGATGCCATCCACCCGTCTCATCCTCTGTCGTCCCCTTCTCCTCCTGCCCTCAATCTTTCCCAGCATCAGGGTCTTTTCCAGTGAGCTGGCTCTTCACATCAGGTGGCCAAAGTATTGGAGCTTCAGCTTCAGCATCAGTCCTTCCAATGAATATTCAGGGTTGACTTTTTTTAGTATTGTCTGGCTTGACCTTCTTGTAGTCCAAGCAACTCTGAAGAGTCTTTTCCAACACCACAGATGGAAAGCATCAGATCTTCAGTGCTCAGCCCTCTTTATGGTCCAACTCTGACATCCATACATGACTGCTGGAAAAACCATAGCTTTGACTATATGGACCTTTGTCTGCAAAGTATCATAGGATAACCCCTTTAAAAACTATCAGGAATGATTAATTGTATTATTTGTGTGTATTTTATTTGGAGAATAAAATGGCAACCCACTCCAGTATTCTTGCCTGGAGAACTCCATGGACAGAGGAGCCTGGCGGGCCACAGTCCGTGGGGTTGCAAAGAATCAGACACGACTGAGTGACTAACACATGCTGTGTATATTTTACGATTATTACTTGTGTATATTATTATTTGTGTGTTCTAGACAATCTTAAAGGTCTAGTCATATAAACCATATTATTTTAGTGCAACTAGAAAAAAATAACTTGTATAACTTTCAAAAAGCAAATGGAAGTCAACCCCATAATTATTATTGCTTTCCTTATCCACTTACCTTGCTTTAAAATAAAAGGGCTGTTCAGACTCAGGGAAAGATTCAAATTTCAATATAAGTTTACAAGCATTTTCTACTTTTTCTTTCTCCCATGACCAAAAAAGAAAGGAAAAAAAAAAAGGTAGATAAAATTCACTCTGAGAATAACAAAAACAAACAAAAATTGAGATATATTGATACTGAAGTCTGGCTATGCATATCATTCAACTCAGTGTGTATCCAGATTTAAATGACAAATATTGAACCATGTAAAATTTGAGGATAATGGATTAACTATGCTAATATCAAGTATTTTATGTTGATTGGTCTCCTTACCACCAACATAATGAAGAAGCTTTGAAAGTGACATCTTACTATTCATTTGATCTTCAGAGAAGGGAGATTTGACTTCAGTTACTTTTAAGACTGTTAATGCTTCTTTCTTGGCATTATTTCACTTTTTACTATGATGTAACCTCCAATTACATCCTTTTTTCCTTCCAGCGCTGTGATAAATAATATAAAGTTGGCCTTTTCTCCCCTACAGACATTTTAAAACTTCAAAACTATAGGAACCTTGTAAAGCAAGGCTTTACAATTTCTTGATTTAGTCACTTTCACAAATCCCAGGACTCATGCATGTGATGTAATGTCCCCTCAGTATTACAGCATTCTCTAAGTAGTTCTTTTAACTGGTGTCTCTTATTGAAAGGAAAAGGGTATTGACATATTAAAGCTATTCTAAAACTACTGCTTCCATAATGTGAGGTGATGGAGAAATTCCTGAACCGTGATTACAAGAAAAAATGAAATTCAGCATATAATTTATTTCTTCAATAGAAAAGAAAAAAATAGGGGTGGGGAATACTTCAAAGTCTGGATCTGTTTTGTACACAGAATACTTCTAGGAGTACTTAAATATGCTCGATTGGATTCCGAGTGTCTGGAATGATCCATCCAACACTTTTGAAAATGTAGCAATTAGTGATGATTGTTGCCTGATCTATTCAGCTATTGGTAGTGACAGCCATAGAGGCAGACCTGTTCCAAGTAACTGCCCATACATTTGAATCAGTATCTGCCATTTGTTCTTTATTTCCTCTTTTGTTGCATTTCTTCAACAGCCTGCCTTTTCCCGTTTCCTTTCTGAGAACTAAGTCCACTCAAAGTATCTTCTGACACTTGTTAATCAAAGTTCAGAACTGGTTATCCAGTATTCTCTTGGATACTGTGGTTGCAAATTCTCAGGTCAGGCATGCCAAGGGTTATAGAAAATACAATATAGAAAAATAGAAAAAAAAGGAAAGAACTTGGCCTCACTGAGTCCCACAGGAGTTGAAATGTTTATTTCTGAAGATAAAATAAACAGATGGTATGGTATCTTTTAGCTCAGATTCTTCTAAGGGAAGCCTCTGTTAACATATCTGTGAGCAGAGAGTGGATTCATTTCTTATTTGATGACATTGGAAGGATTTTTCATTCTACCTCATCGTTCAGATATAGAATCTTTCTTTCTTCTTGTTCTACTAATTTATACACATATTTCTGTAACAGACCCAATGCTTTTATGTGTTTTTCTTCAGATAAGTCAGCAAATACATAGAATGAGACAGAGCTGTAAAGAACATCAAGTTTCTGTCAAAACAGTTCATAAATATTCAGTAGAGTTTCTGCAACACGTAAGAAGTTATGAAGATGGCATTAAGATACCAGTAAATCCTAAGAAAACCTATGCTAATCAAGCTATCACATCTTATTATATTTTATTCTTTTATCACTTTATTATCTCTCAATAATATAAATGTGACACCCCCCCCCAAAAAAAAAAAAGCCCTACAAATCCTAATTTGCTGAGGCAAGATAGAATTCCTGTCTTGTCCTGGGTCAGGATTTTCTAACCATGATCTCAGAGTCTCCTGGCAGTTAGGTTTCCAAACCACTTGCCACTAACACAGTCCTCTCTCAGGCATGACCTTCTATCCAAATACAGCAGGCACCCTCTGTGGAAACAGGCCTGGCTGCAAAAGGACTCCTAATAAAGGGCTTAACCAGTAGCACCCCTGAGTCCCCTCAGTAATCTTAATGCCCTCAAGAAATCTACCCAAAAAAAGCATCTTCCAAATCGTCTAAGAAATTCCACCCTAAATGGCAGATTTGATGACCTTTTTTGCATGCTAAAAATGAACTTTGTATTATTCCTAAGACTGAAATATACTGAAAGAAAGAAATCGGTTTTATCATCTTGCTTTATCAAAGTACCCATCCTCCTAAGTTATTCCAATATGAAGACGACTAGCAGTATTGCTGCCTGCTCCTCATTTGTGGCAAACCCTTTCAATCAAAGGAGTTATGAATTCACTGATTTGCACTGTTGGTACACTGCTGTAGTTAAAAAGTATTTGCTTACCCCAGGGGGCCAGGCAAAGGCTTTTGACATGCTCGCTTGATGTAGGAAAAAGACAAATTAGTCCCCCATCCTATCCACCAGCAGGGGGACAATGACCTGACCTGGAAAAGTCAACACAAACCACTGTGTAATATATTTACTTTTTTTTTTTTCCAGGAAACTTCAGAGGTACCAAATCAACTGTGTCTAGTGTGCAAATTGCATGCAAGCTAATAGAATGTGAAATAAATTTGAGGAAGGCTAGGTGGTTTAGCTTGATTAAACCCTTGTGGGTGATGGCGCTAGTGGCTATGGCTTATCCTGGAGGAACTTTGGTAGCTTTGAGTGGGGAAAGGCAGAGAGAAAGGAGTTGCAACAAAATGCTGTTTCTGGATATGACTGCTTATTACTCATCACCTATCTCCAGCCCCGTATACAATCTCAGCTGTCTTCTAACACACTAAGCAAATAGGGAGAGGAGTTTTTATTGAGAGTCACTCAGCTAGAGTAAAAGTGGACCGAGTGAGCAAATTTTCTTCTTGTGCCCAGGCAACAATTCCATTTTGCATGGATCTGTTCCTTAAGTTTAATAAACAGAACATGTTTGCTCATTTTTTTATATTACCATACAAAATGACTGAATTTACTATAAAACGAAGAGGTTCTTACATTTGCACCAACCAGAAGAACACAGCATTAGGAGGAAAATGCTGTACCTTTCCATTATGTAGGTCAGAAGACAGATCAAAGATAGGACCAATAACCAGTTTAAAGTGGAATTTCTCAATTTCTACTATTGGTGATTTGAAGGGATAATTAAGAAATAATAATCTTTATGAAACTTTGTGAAAATTCAGATAAGGAACAAATGAACTAACCAACTAACCACAGTTCTGCATAGACAAGGGGAAAAATTATAAAAGATGACCTTATTATCTTTCAAAGTTCCTTGAAACCTGCTCTTTCTCAGCACTTATAAAATCCTATCATCATAAGTCAGAAAGAAGAAAAACAAATATAGTATATTAAAGCACATATATGGAATCTAGAAAAAAGGTACTGATGAGCCTATCTATAGGGAAGGAGGGGAGACACAGACATAGGAAATGAACTCGTGGACACAGGTGGGGAAGGAGAGGGTGGGACGAATAGAGAAAGTAGCATTGACATATACACTGCACGCATGCTAAGTCATTTCAGTCGTGTCCAGCTCTTTGCGACCCCGTGGACTGCAGCCTGCCAGTCTCCTCTGACTATGGGATTCCCCAGGGAAGAAAACTGGAGTGGATTGCCATGCCCTCCTCCAGGGGATCTTCCTGACCCAGGGATCAAACCCGTGTCTCCTGCACTGCAGGCAGATTCCTTACCACTGAGCCACCAGGGAAGCCCCATATACATGCTACTATATGTAAAATAGACATCTAGTGAGAAGCAACTGTAAAACACAGGGAGCCCAGCATGGCGCTCTGTAATGACCTAGACGGGGTGGGATGGAGGGAGTTGGAGGGACACCCAAGAGGGAGAGGAAATATACATATAGTTATGTCTGATTCACATGGCATACAGCATAAACCAACACAACACTGTAAAGCAATTAGCCTCCAATAAAAAAGCTTTTTTCAATGTAAAGAAAAAAAATCCTATCTTTAGTTAAACTCAGTTGGCTTCTATAGAAAAAGTTATCGGTCTCAATATGTATGGCAAAAATTTGGAGGGAAAGAGTATATTAGGATGCTATATTATAATTCACTTTAGAAGCGAAAATGTTATAATAATACCAGAAATAATAAAAGGAACCAAGCTAAACTTGTCCAAATCAAGCACAAATATAGCAAATTTTTAAAGCCTAAATATCCGTCTTTTATTCATTCAGCAAACATTTGTGATTGACCTACTATGTATAAGACCCTAGTCCCAGTTGTCAGTGGGCAAAAATTTTGAAGAGTTGGTAACTGGAAATCTGGAGTACCTAACTATAGTAATATAGGATAGAAGCCCTGTTAATTTTTTTTCTGCTTCAAGCACACAACGAAGTAACGTCTGCTCATCAGGTTAAAAATTCCTAGTCTTAGTTTCTGCAGCCTATTTTGAGGCACATAATTTAGTGGCAGGTGAGTTCCAAGTCCATCTTACCAAGGCAATCTACATAAGAGAGAGAAACAAGTTACACAAGGGTTTAGTAAAAAAAAAAAAAAAAAAAATGAGTGAGCCAGTAAGGGTTTATATAGCCTGCCCACTAAACACCTGGGTAAACTTGAATAAGCATTTCAACTTCTCAAAACTGTGAAGTTTTCCGCTATGAAATAAGGGAGGTATCAGTAGATTTAGATGTCTTTCAGGTCTCTTCCAGCCCTAAAATCTAATTAAGTGAAGTGAAAACACTATGAGAAATGTTGAAAGTGATAGACAAATGTGATGATAATGACGACTCAAGGCCTATATATAAGCAGACTTCTGTCTACCCCATGTCTACTTCAGTTACTGCTTTTGTGCCGCCTTTTGGCCCAAGAGTCCGAGAGCAAAGCATCTTTAGCCCAGGGGATTGCCAGCCTGCTTGCGCTCAGCCTCCTCCCTCCACGGCACCCAGTGTTCCCTCCTGAATAAAAGTGTTCTCTCCTAAATAAAAGGCGACAGGACAGAGGAGCTCAGCTGTCCCTGCTCAGCCGCTCTGACCGCAGACGTGCTACCAGACAAGTGATAGGTTGAGTCAAGCCACCTTTAACCAATGACTGGCCTTTTGAATATTCAAATTCTTCTTCTGTAAAATAGGAATCACCATACCAGTTCAAAAGATTGTTATGAGAATCAGTCAAAGAAAGTATGAAAGGTACACACATGTAGTGGTAGGTAGTTGCTAACATTGTTATTGCTCTGTACCCCTTGCTGAATAGAGATGTTCCAAAGCAACCACGCAAACCCTAAAAAATTCCTCATCACAGTTACACAGGAGTATATGTGCCTGCCATCCATTCTTATCCACCAAAAAGCAGCGACAAGAGCGTTTGGTAGTGCTTATTTCTCTCACAAGGCAATTTCCTCTGCCTGGTTTCATCCGATTTTCGAATTTAGACTGTGAGGCAGGTAAAGTAAGTCTTGTTTCCACCCCAGAGCTCAGGCCACTGCGTTGCACCATCCCACAGTGTGGTGGAATGGGGTGCCATCCGTGTGGAATACAATGTGAGTGGCACTTCCGCTTCCCCAGAGTCCTGCAGAGCAGCAAGACTGCCACATGCAGAATAGGAAACTGAAGCTCAGAGAGGTTAAGTGAGTGGTCTGAGGTCACACAGCAGAGGAGGAAAAGATTCTGATCTCCAAGTCAGTTTATAAGTCCAGCTGTTTTATGCTTTCCCCTACACTGCATGGCCTTTATCACTGTACATTCAGGAAGACTATGACAGGGTCAGACTTCTCTTCCAAGATAGCCCAAAGCATAATATAGGATGGAGGGGCTGGCACTGAGAATGTGCCCCTGTCACAGTCCTCAGGAGACTGAAGGAGAGTCTTCCCTGGGTCATAACGGGACACTACCCATTGTGACTCGGTCTGGCTCCGGATGTGCTATGCTTGGGACATCATGTTGTGGAAAGAAAGCAACTGCACGTCTAAGTAAAGCAGGCTGTGGAGACAGCGGGCTGTGCTTCCTCACCATATGACCGGCCCCCATGAATATTCAAGACCCACACCCCTAAAAAAAAAATCGATTACATCTCCCACCTGTGTTGTCATCTTATCACAATCTGGTCTATGCCAACAGGCACACTGCGGTATTAAAGAAGGATTCAGAGTTTGAGAAAAGTGACAGAAATAGTTATTAAAGCGCTGCAATCGGACTCCACGCAAAATGAGAGCAACTTCCTCAAACTCGCTAATCCCCAAACAAAATCACCATCAAGAAATATTAAAGCACACATTTTATTAGTTTCATTTAATTTCTTAATTGCTCAAAGTCAGTTTACCCATTTATTGCTGTGTGAAACGCTTAGAGGCAAGGCGCACATTAAAGGGATTATTTCCATGTAATCCCTCCCTCCCAGAGGGTAGGAACCGCTCACTTATGAATCCTGATTTATGCTCTGTAACAATATCAAAATGGAGGGAATCGTTACTGTAAAATGATAGAGTCAGGAGTCGGGTAATACAGGAGAGTGTAATTTAATAGCAAAGAGAAAGTACCTCATTTTCGGTAAAAGTTATGCGCGCCTGTTTCAGGAATAGCTATTAACCAAACTGAATTTAGCCTCCCATTTTTCTGGCTCTACTTCTGTTAATTGATAGATGTTGAAGATGTGTCGACTGTTAAGGTTTTAATCAGATGGTGTCCGGGAGTTCAATGTGATCATTTTACCGGGGCTTGGAGTTCTGGGGGTGATAACTGCTCTGAGCATTCCGCTCTCTGTGACAGTATGTCCACCACCAGCACAGTCTTCCTTTTTGGCAGGAAAAAGAGGGCAGGCACTCAGGGGGAATTTGGAAGGATGCTGCAAATGATCCAGGAAAGGCGGGTGAAGTAGGAAGCAGTCTAAGTAAACATCCACCAAGAAACTAGCGACGATCTGAACTTCTGGCAGTTTCTGTGGCGCATCATAGCTGGCCTGAGACCATTAAACTCCAGAGGAATGGGAAAGCCATTAGTGACCCGGGAAAGAGCTTTTTCTTGTTCTGCTAACACATCTCTCGCTGTCACACTACCTATAACCCAACTACATTATTTTAGGACCATTATTGCTATTCTTGGAAAGAAGTAAGAGCGATAGCATCAGAAGAGTACAGAGGTAAAGCCAGTCCTTACCAGCGACTTCTGCCCCACTCAGACAGCATATGCCCCAGACAGCACTGCAATAGGCAGTGTGCTTCCATTGCAGGCTGGCCCTCTTCCAATCTTTGATATTCATTCTCTATCTCTCATGTCAACCTCCCACAAAGAGGTTTATTCAAAATAAAACTTTTTCTTTAAAGCCCTCAAGGAGATTTGTACCATGTATTTTATTAGCTTGAAGGCAAAACACGCTGATACCAGCAGAAAAAAAAAAAAAACGGCTGCTTCAGACCCCAGCTGACCTCTTTTGCATGGAAAATTCTCCATATGATTACAGAGCTAATGAGTAATATTTAATGAAAACATTAGGCCTTTGCATATATTTGTAAGCAGCACTCCTTCCATTTAAATTTACATAGAAATAAGCTGATGTGTATAAATATGCATCCTGAAAATCCTCTTTGGCTATCTCTGGCTGTTTCTATACAAAGCTCAAACTTTTCAATAAGAAAACAGTGGAATTCAGTCAATCATCCGGTTGACACCAAACATGCAAGTATTTGGTGGTACGTGAGTAAAACAGCTGAACTCAGGCAGACTCATCCTCATTTCATAGAATGTTTTGGCTTTATACAAACAGTGTATGAGAAAAAACTGGACTAAACATGCTAAATAAATATGTATGGGGGTAAAAAAAAAAACACAACTTTCAATTTCAAGAATCCTTAAGCATCTGAGGGTAAAAACTCAGGACAAGAATTGTTTCTGGAGGCCTCATAGATTTCCTTTCCTGCTCAGAAGCTGAATCGCAGTGGGGGCTGGATTTGAAAATGAAAAGCCTGTGACAACTTTCTTCACTCTTCCCCTTCCCCTCTAGGTGGAGCTGACAGGCAGCAGCGTCTTTGACTATGTCCACCCCGGGGACCACGTGGAGATGGCAGAGCAGCTGGGCATGAAGCTCCCGCCTGGGCGGGGTCTCCTCTCACAGGGTACCACTGAAGATGGAGCCAGCTCAGCATCTTCCTCCTCCCAGTCGGAGACTCCCGAGCCAGGTGGGACTTGCAATCCCAACATGTGGGTTGGTGGGCAGGACCTTTGCCAATGATTGCACTCAAGTTGCCAGTGTGAAAAGACTACAAATAGGTCTAATGGTATTTAACAATTCCATGCAGCTTTCTGTCCTGGGCAGTAATTAAGTAAGGAAGAGATTTGAAAATAAGAAGACATTTTAATAAGTATAATCCAGAGATCTAATTTCAGGTGAACAAAATGCACAGAAGGTACCAGTTCCTTTAGATTCTCTTTCAAATTAATGGAGGGAAAAGGTTCAGATTTGGGAAGCCCTCTGCCTTTCATTGTTACCATGGCTAAATGTAATGCATTTATTTATTATTCAGCAAAATCGATGGCAAAGACTTTTGAATATTAGCTTGTGGAGAATTAAAGGTATTAGGGGCTTGCAGAAATCTCACTTTCTTTTTTTTTTTTTTTTCTAAGCATCAGAAGGTACTTGAAAGATGTGAACAGATAAATTAAGGCTAAAAAGAAAACAGAAATGGCTACATTTTAAACTGCCTTTCCACCCTCAGTATTTAATTAGATCAATTGTATAGAGGAATGAACAGAGGTGACATTCCTCATTGGGATTCCTTCCAGGACTCTTATAGACTTTGCATTCAGAATGTTCCCATTTTCATTGTGTTGTACTGATGATAATTTAAGTATTAGGGGAAAATCCATTTATAAATTAAACAAAATGACTTGATATCCATCAGTCCCCTAGTTCATCAAGCTGTTCAAACACGGGGAAGATTGGCTGGTCGGCCTGGGTCTTCCGAGAGCGCTGGTAATTAGATCTGCGAAGGATTTATTCTTTGCTGATTGGGGCTTTAAATTAATTGAAGTTCCACATTTGTGGTTTTGTCCTTTTTGTACTTTTTTAGAGGAGATATTTCATATTCTTGTGTGGTGGAGTGCTTGGCCAAGCAGCAGTGGTTTAAATGTTAATTTTTCTCATGAGAAGTTTAAGATTTTTAATGAATCAAGGCCTGATTTGAAGTGCAAAGTTTTATTTGCTTACTTGGAAAATTATTTTTGCCCTCTAAAGATGTTTGTACTTTACTTGATATGTTGTTTTGAAACAGATTCACAAAACAAAAGCATTTTGTGAAAGAGAAAAAGGAAAAAAGAAAAAAAAAAAAAACCTACCTTTGGATTAACCTTAAAATAACTCTATACACTTCCAAGAAAATAATTTGATCTGTTTAGAAATAATCACAGCATGTTTGCTCGCACAGAAGGGAAAATATATGTTTACCTCTTTGAGAAATATTTTAATTCCTTCTAGAATCAATGTATGTTTCCCCATTTAAGTTAACTGAAGCTTCTAGGGCATTATTTTCTAGCTTTTGGGTGGGGATCATTCCTTCTCCAGTGAGTCCCATCCATAAGAAAAGAGTATTTAAGTATACTCTTTACCATTTAAAGATAAAAATAATTTTGTTCCAGAGGTCAGGGGAGTCATATACTCTTGTACCATAGCTCACTGACTTCATTGTTTAGACGACGTCAGTGAGATCACTGGACCTTCTTTTTAGTCATTAGAATGTTCATATCTGGCTATTCTTGAGAAGCAATACATGAAAATAGTTTTCTACTCCATTCTGGAGTTGCGCTGGGAAACCAGGGTTGGTCATGACACTTAAAACACTCAGTATGTAAGAAATCAAGTTTATAAACCTTAGTATGAACAAAGACCTTGAAAAAGTGGGCTTCGTTTCCCTGAATCACAAAACCTCAAGTTAACAAGAGTCTTCAACAGTCCTTTAATCCAACCTCCAACTTACGCAACCATCGTTTCCAGCAAAACCAACAGATGCTCTTCTAACCTCTGCTGAAACTCATTCCTAACAGGAATCTATGGAACATACAAGGCTTCCCACTCCACTGGTGAGCAGCTCTGATAGAAAGGTATTCCTAATATGGAGCCAACCTACTTTGCTGCAATTCTCCTACCCTGCCCCCACCCGTCCCAGGTCTGCTCTCTGGGACATTTCAGATTGACATCTTCCTCCCCTTCACAGCCTCTCAAATATATGAAGTTAGGTTCACCAAATTCTTCCTCCCACCTTCCTACTCCTTTTCAAGTCAAACTGCCCTCATTCCACAAGCATTATTTAATGGCGTCTTGCTAAGACCCTCACCGTCCTAGCCATCCTCACCTGGCTATGCTTCCATTAGCTGGTGGCCCTCTAAAAACAGGGCTCTGAGAGCTGAGTGCAGCCTCTAGATGCACTGTGACCAGTACAAAGCAGAGGGACCGTCCCCTTTCTCAGTTTAGGCTCCTCTGCTCCTGTTATTCAGCCCAGGGTGGAAGTAGGTCCTATTGGCAGCCAGACCCCACTGTTGATTCATACTGAATTTTATGTCTTCCCTAAACACATGTTAAGGGTGACTTGTCTCTTAAAAGAGAAGGAAAAAAAAAAAAAAAAAAATCCACAGCCTAGAAACCAATTCTACTAGGAAATCCAAAACTAGAGTCAAATCAAACCGGTTTAAACAGATCACCAGCCCAGGTTGGATGCATGAGACAAGTGCTCAGGGCTGGTGCACTGGGAAGACCCAGAGGGATCGGATGGGGAGGGAGGCGGGAGAGGGGATCAGGATGGGGAACACATGTAAATCCATGGCTGATTCATGTCAATGTATGGCAAAAACCACTACAATATTGTAAAGTAATTAGCTTCCAACGAATAAAAATAAATGGGGAAAAAAAAATGGTTTAAGATTAAATATGAAAACTCTGATGAACCCCATGCCTGCTGAAGCACTAGGATGTGCTTCAGCCTCACTTAGCAGCCTTTAATTCTGGTATCGGAAAAATAACTAACTCCTTTAAAGTGACTCTGTCATTGATCCTTAAAGTGTGACTGAAAATTTACCCGGGTTTCTTCCCCTCCCCATCCCCAGCCACCCTAACTGATATAATGGAAAACCCTACTTTGCACAGTCCTTAACAACTTGGGCTTGTTAGCAACAATCGCATAAAAACTGCCTCTTCCTTGCTGAAGAGTGTATTTCTCACCATTAGAGAATGTTAAACTGGCTTTGCTTTCAAATTCTCTAGTGTTGGTTATTTGCAATCTTTGGCTTAAAAAGGCAATTAGATAGACTGCTCAAATACTGAAAGGCAGTGTAGGATGCTACCTTTAACTAAATATCTTCACTAGCACAGATCATTGCTCCAGGGGAATTACTTTAAAAGTCCATGTCAGGCACTACATCCCAAAGCTGCTTATGTTTCTTAAAAGCTGAAAGAATTTTAACAAGATTTTTCTAATTCTTAATAACACCAAAGAACATTTTTGAAGACTGTTGTTCACTACATCATAATCTTTTCAACTCTGATAAAACACTGATTCTTGCTTAAATAGTAGTGTAATTTGGTTGGAAAATGGATATCAATATGTGGTGATTATGAAAATGAAGGGACTAGTAGGTATGGAATTTTTCAGGAGCCCTGATGTGTTCAGTGTAGCATTACTAAGTGACTGAAATCTAAATAACATTTGGCATTATAATAAAAAGGAAATAAGTGACTAAACCAGCCTAAGAGGCAGTGATCCTGTGCCATAATAGGAATTCTATTTCTTTGAACTGCCAGTCCTGTGATTGTCTTGTCTCGAAGTAGTCTCAAGATAATGAGAAAAAAAAAAATCTGTTGATGGGACAGCAAACCCAAATAAATATTTTATATGTATGCACATTCATTAATAGTTTAATATGATATTTCTTTTAGAGAAATTTTAAGGCAGGCAGAAGAGAAATAAACAAGTGCCTACTTTAAAAAGTTCCTGCAGACAACTGATGGTTGACCACATTGCTATAGTTAGTCTTCCTTTTTAGGGTGCCTCTTTAAGGCTTCATCCGAGCATTCCTGAAGGGCTTGTTCTGTCCTTTCCACAGCCTTTCCTCTGCTCCTGTGGGGTTTGGGGTGGGAGGTGCTGCTGGGAAGAACCTCTGGAACATGAGGTTTGGACGGCTCAGTTTGCTTTTGTAGTTCTGTAGCTTTTCATCACTCTTAACAATTAGCTATAATCTTGGCATTATGAACCTTATCCTTTTTTAGAAAAAATAAATTTCAGTGTCACATATTTTATATGCTTAATAAACAGAAAAGCAGCTCTTTCAAGAACTCCTGGAGGTACTTGAAAAGTCTCCCTCTTTGGAAAGCAAAGAGTTTCTATTCCTTAGGTCGGGCCATCAAATTGTTGTGTTTTACTGCCTCCTTTTTCTTGTTAAAATAGCTTGATATTTTTCCAGTTATAAAATTCATGCCCATTGTGAAAAAGTTCCAAGAATGCAGACGACAAAGAATAAAGACCTACCTACCCCTACCCCAAAATAACCACTATTCTTGTACACTGGATAGCCTTCTACATTTTGTTGCTGTAAATATGTAGACATATATAGTTATGTAGTGGGATTTTCTCTGTTTGACTAAAATAAAACTATAACACACATGCCTCCATAGCCTGCTTTCTCTCACTTAACCTCACAGGCCACTTTCCCTGGCATGTTCCTCACTTTAACATAGAATTTCCATTCTGTCTCCAGTGGTTTGTTTCCTTCTAGCTAACAATCAACTCCCAGCCATAGGACCACTGTCAGGAGTCATTCCTGGGTCATGCTTGGGAGGGAATTCAGCCAGGACCAGAGATTTCGCTGCCCATTGAATGGGTGCAAGCTCACAGAGGGAGAAATCAATACTGTACCCAAGTTTAGACAAGTTAGCAAAATGTATGAGACAGTACTCTCAGTGAAAAGGAAGACGAACTATAGCAACGTGGTCAACCATCGGTTGTCTGCAGGAAAATTTACTGTGTTCTGTCTATGGTTACAGCACAGCTAGACTGTTACAGGAGGTTAAGATAATATGGTTAGCAGTATGATCTTTATGCTGTTACGCCTACTCTACGACGTCCTGAGTATTTTTTATTTTTTATTTTTTTTATTTTTTACATACTCAGTATATTCATGTGTTCTTTATTTTCTTTTTTTCCCATTTATTTTTATTAGTTGGAGGCTAATTACTTTACAATATTGTAGTGGTTTTTGTCATACATTGACATGAATCAGCCATGAGTATTATAAAGGCAAGCAAAACGGAAGCAGTTGTGTACCTACCTGAATAGAAATAATCTGTATTTTCTACATATGCCCCTGCACTATGGTAAATTCCATCAGCTCCCATATCTGCAGGAACTCAATTCCTCTGCATTCATTAGACAATTTTCATAATACGTGATATAATTAAAAGAACAAATGATTAGGAATAACAATAAAGAATGTAAAAATGTATCTGAGGATCAGATCAATATTTTATTTCCAAAGCTGCGTAGATATGAGATATAAGTATAGTTTTATGGGTACACTATTTTCCATCTAGTATAGTGTTGGGTTGAGAGGGGGATGGTTCTCTGTTTTTTTTTTTTTTGTATTGGTTTAAGTTTCCTATCAATGAACTGAATTTAGAAGTCAGGCAAGGGAAACCATCTAACTAACCCCACATCCAACCTCAGTCCCCAGACAGTGGGACTGTATCTACAGCACTTTCTGTTGTACTGCAAATGTCAAACAGAAGGTGTAACGGATTTAATATTAGCGCTGGCCAAGGTGCTGAGGGAGCTGTTAATAATGTCACTCTAGTTATTGATCTGAAGCCTTTAAAAATCAAAGAAAAGTGAGAGATTCCCTACTGGGGAAAGGCACACAGTGACTGGTTTTTATTGCCAATATATTTCTACATATAGAGTGGCAACTTTCTGGAATTATGTTATCACCATTCATCTCTGTGAGATTTTTGGAGTCATTATATGATAAGATAATATCATGGAGACCACTCTGCATGCTAATGCTAAAAGATCAGGCCAAGTTCTTTTAGACATAAATAGAGCTTGATAATTTGTGTGGTAACTACAATATTCAAGTTGTCAAATGATAGGAGGTTTATTAGCACTAGATTTATTCATGATGACAGTGTTGGAGCTGCAGGAAGTATAAAATGCGAACTATGTTGTCGTGAGGGTGAGCTGGCCTCTCCTTTCGCCTTTCTAAAGCTCCAACTACAAACCAGGCAAGGACTCACTTGAGACAAAAATGAATTCTGTCCTTACAATTAGTCTACCTTTTTCAGGAAACTGCTAATCCTTCAATCTGAATGGCAGTTTGTATGCAATGATATCCCTGCTTTCCATAGTCCCCAACTAATAAATGAAATTAAAATGTATAATTTATGTTGAATGTTTATCAAACTGTAAACACACATTTAATGCCTTTCCATATTCATACAATATAAGCAAAGATAAATCCACCAGATAATGTACTACAGTTATCTCTGATGGATTGAATATGAAATGCATCTCTACTGTAGCTGTAGCAAAGATCAAGACAAGTTCATGATTACCTCCGAACTGGCCTGACTCCTGTTAATACCCGTGTGCACATGTTTGTGTCAAATCTAATAGTCAGAAAGCAGCCTAACAGAAAGGAATTCATTCCATAAACCAAAGCGATCAGCCTGTACTGATAAACTCAGCTTTTATCCAAAAAATTATGTAGGCAAAATGATGCATTGTCCTTAGCAATGCCATCCTTATTTTGAAATGAAACAGAAACTATCTTTTGCCATTCCTGAATGAAGATGATGCATACTCTCCAAAAAAAAAAGCCAGTACTGTGACAGGGACTGCCCTGCCAAACTCAGAATTCTTCTTTTGCCTCAAGAAAGCTCTTTTGCCTCAAGAAAAGATGTAGTACCATCTTTTCCTGCAGGAAGTAGGCTTTTCTTAGATGTCTCTTCCATCCCCAGATAAACTATACCACTGCCACAGAAGAGAATACATTTCTCCAGTGCTTTCTGGTACACAAGGCCTAGGAACACTTAGAACCTTAATTTGTGTTGGCTCCCACTTCTGTGTATTTCTCTGTGTATGATGAGAATATTTGCAAAGCAACCATATATGTACTTCTAGGATATTGCCTAAGGGAGCCAAAGAAAATAAGGGAAATTCCCTCCTTCCCACCAGGGTATGCTGGCCCAGCATCCCTTCCAGGCCAGCTCCCAGAATGCACAGCTGCAGCACAGGGCACCCTTGGGGTCTGGACACTCAAACCTGTGAAAAATCACATAGGTGAATTTTTGGTGAATCACAAAAATTGGTGAATCACATAGCTGCAGAACGGCAGCCTCCCTTTGGTTTCCAGAAAAGATGCTGGATGTTAGCCTAGTTGTCTATGCCATCCTGAAACTAACATTCTCTTCCAAAATTTAGATCACAGTTGTAGCAACTCAACCGCTACGCTAATCTAAATTAATGTAATGGCATTTACAGGGTAGCAAATGGTTTGTTCAATAATAGTCGTGTAGGCGTCTTATCAAAATACACAATAGATTCACTTGGCCTATATGTATCATATGTTCCTAAACCTTCTATTGAAGGTTTAGAAAATCAATTTTTTAAACCCATTATTTTTAACAGTTGTTTTATATAGCTTGCAAGGTCATAATTTTGACTTTCCTTTCCCTATGGTGATAAGGGGTACATTTCAGCGTTTCTAAAATGAAAGCCAAGACAAGTTGTTAATGGATGATCCTTCTTCCCCATTAAAAAAAAAAAATGTGGCTGTCTTTGTCGTTGGATATTAACAAATTAGAGATTCTATTTCTATAACTCTTGCCTTGAACAAAGCACAAGCTATTTGCTTTTAATACATACAACTGCACGGAAATTTCACCCCTGTCCAAATGATACCATTCTGAATTCATCTGCACCAAACAGCAGACTTAGGAAGGATCAGTTACCTGGCATTGACTGAGCTTTGCAGGGTGCACAGATCAGAAGAGGCAAAACTGGCTGGAAACCATTTCCACCCCTAGTGAGCAATTTACTCATGATTGCTTGGAGAAAATACTGGAAATATTGCTTCTGTGTAAAGTTTCAACTTCCAGTTGTCAGCTCTTTGCTAAGCAGTTATTCCCAAGGACAGTTTTAGAAGCAAAGCCTACTCAGGCCACAGTGACAATGGCTGGCATTCATATCCTGCTTGGTGTATGCAGAACACAGAAACCACTAATTACAGGAGTTAATTCACACCCTAATCCCTCTAAGCAGGTCAGTGTGTTATCCTTATTTTATAGATGGGGGAAAGTGATGGAAATTCTAAATGGCTTGCTCCAAACCACACAGTTTAGTTTAGCAGCCAAAATGAGAGGAAAGGGTATAGTATTAGGGTTGCATAGATGAGAAGCCTAGGAACGAGGTGGAAAAAGGAGATAGGACCCTAGTAGGTATAGAACTAGAGGAATTTTCTCCAAGGGGCTTCTAAAGTCCAGAGAGTAACCTAATAATCTCCTTATGCACATAGTCATTGGGCTAAAACATCATTTGTTTTCAAATATAGTCTCTAACTGAGGATTAAAAACATCCATCTAATCCTTTCCTCTTCCTTCATCCCTACATTGAAACTCCTTATGCCACAATGAACAATAGCATCTGAATCAATTATGGGCAAAACTCAGCCCTGCGTCTCTTGGTTCACCTTAGCCATGTGTCTCCTTAACCAGGAGCATAGCCAAAGTTGTCTCTGTGTTTGGTCTACTCTGCCTTAGACAATGCAGGGCCAGGATCTGTGTAGCATCTTCCTTTCAGAACCAGTCTCCCAAGGCAAGCAAGAGATGGAAAAGAGCAAGAAGACCAGTGGGGTCCACTGGAGGTCAGCAGAGCCTCCTCAAGGTACCTTCTCATGAAACAATCGTGGTTTCCTGGGATCTATGGGAAACATCAACCCATCCATTAGTTAACAAAACCAGCCTGAGAGAGGAAGGGCTTGCGTGTTCTCTAGTTGTTATGAGTGAATTCAAGACTCAGGCCCACCTGCTCGTCGGGATTGTGCAGACTAGTCAATAACCATTCACTGCGTGTCTGTCGTGTGTCAGACACTAGGAGTACTGAAGAAACAAAGTGAAGTTCCCTGCCGTCCAGAAGCTGACCATCATCTGAAGAGAACAGATCATTAACGCAATGCAGGAGGGTGATGACGACAATCAGAGCAAGGTGGTATATGAGAGGGTAGCATTGCGTTATAAGCTACTGCTGTTGGCGGTCTTTTCAGAACTATTTGGGTTTTAAATGTAACCCTGAAATTAACAGCCCAGAAACAATGCTTCCTTGGGAGCAAGGTGCTTTGACATGCCCAGACGATACAGATCCTGACTCTCAGGAACTTTGATGCAGACTGTTAAGGGCTTTTTCCCTCTTTGTTTGTTTGTTTAATTAGCCTTTTTTAAAGCCTGCTATAATTCCTATCTACTGATCTTTCTGGCTTTGTGGAAGTGTTCTGAAGGGAAAGTGCATCCCACCTGCCTCCCTTCCACTTATACTGTGCGGATTTCACTAACTAAAATTCAGGAAATGCTGGCTTTGGAAAATTAAACTGACTCTTTTACCTTCTCAAGGTAAAATGTTGCAAATATTCTAATAATGTTAGTAATGATATTAATAGCTTGTATAATGTTTACCTACATATTCCCACTACATGATTAGGCATGTTTTAAGAAATTTATTTCTCAAAATGTCCCTAAACCAAAATTAGAGAAGGTAAATGGCTGCCCTACACCCGAGTAGACTGTGACCCTGGGATTTGAACTCAGGCCATGTGATCTGAGTACTTTACTAGGTGCTTACCGAGAACACAAGTGGTAGAAGACGTGACACGTGCCCTTAGGTAACTGATCATTGTTGGTAGGAGATGTAAACACAGTCAACAACAAGAGAAGAAAGAGGGATGACCCTGCTGCTGTTCTCAATTAAGGCATAAAATTGGCAAGTGGTGTAAGAAATCAGGGAGAAGCTAAATGACTGTGGGTGGCTTTGATAAGGAAGGTAGACCTTCATGAAAACCAACCCAAGAGCAAAAATATAGAGATGATCTTCCAGGAGCCTCATCTCAAGGAACAAAGTGGGAGTAAGGATACTGCATTTAGGAGGCTGGAAGGAGCCCTGTCTTCCTCCTGGAGGCAAAGATGCATGCTTTTCTAGGATGCAGCCAGAGATTGGAGCAGCCAGTATGCCAGGGAAAACCATCTGAGATGGGTATTATACATTCTGAGTATAACTCATCCAGCACAGCAGTGACCCAATGAAAATACTATTTCAAAACTTATAAATACTAAAATATTAAGTTTGAATCTGGAAGGCTCCTCCCTTGAGGGTCATGTTATACAATACCTATGCCTTCTGAATCCCTGCACAGCCTAGCTACTGATATTCATTGAATGGTTGCCAAGTATCAAGCACTCTGCTCAGCCCATGATATGCACTACCTCATTCATTCCTCACAAGATACTATGAAGAAGGCACCATTATTTTTCCCATTTTACAGATGAAAGAACTGAGAATAACATTTTTAATTTGGAAAAGACATACAGTTAGCAGCTGGATAGCCTAGGCTTTGAAATGAAGCATCGGGGGACACTCTCCATCCTTCCTGGGCAGCTCTGACGGTTAGTTTTCCTGATGTTATGCTGATTTCTGTCAACTGGTAACTTACATTTACTGGACTTATTCCCTGAGCCTTTATTTTTGCAAGAATAAGAAGGATGTGTTGAATAGAGCAGACTTAAAGTGGAGGAAACCATCCAAGGGGCCATTTCTTTGATCCAGAAGTGAGTGAGGAGACCTTGAGAAGAATTATTGCAAAGGAAGACGTGACAATTAGAAATTAAGATAGAAGACAGAAAAAGGGAGAAACACACCTTGTGGTCAGTCTTTAGCCAGGAGCTCATGGTTAATACTCTAGAAATTATACAAGTCTCAAGCTTTCACATGATTAGGATTAATGACACCATCTGTCCACTCTCATTTTTTGTATCAATTGGTAATAAAATCTGAAAATATTCAAAAATTACAAAATTACATATGCTATTTATCATCACATATTAAGATGCAAATTTCCTTAGGGTTCAAAGCTGTTCCTTTTTATAGTTTATGAAAATACATCATGTGCCTTTGGTTAAAAAAAAAAAAAAAGTCTGCTCCTTAGTGCCTCTCACTTGTCAGGGGGTGTCCTCTCCAAATAAAAACATGAGTAAAGCATAAGGTGGAATTGGTGACATAAAAAATTAAAACTCTGTACTTTCCTATGTCCTACCATCTCTTGGGTGACACCACAAGAGTACTAAAATTATCTGGTAACTCCCTCCCCAAATTACTACTGGTCAAAATGAAATAGAAATTGATTGAATTGATAATATAAAAATGAATTTAAAATGTAACCAGTATTGAGGGCAATACTTTCCATTACACAGAAGTAATAGAAAAGTGTAAAAATAACAAAAGTGCAATCATCTAAGTATGGAAAACATTCACTTATTTCTTCAATCATCCCATCATTATTTATTGCATGTCCATTGAACAAGCCCGATCCTAGAGCCTGAGATATGATAGTTACTAAAAAGGTCCTTGTTCTCACAGAACATATATTCACATAAACCACCTGACCAAAAGGATTTCAGTTGAAAAAATTCAGTTGAAAGATTCAGGTCTGCACTCCATAACCAAGAGGTAAATCTTCACATCAGGTTGTAAGGGACCAGTTGGGCTGTCTCTGTTTTTAAAATGCAGAGCTGACACAGATTCTAAGCCAGTACTTCCAAAATATATATATTTTGTTAGAGAGAAACTCCTACAGACACCTCAGAAACACATCATGATGCCCTCAATCTTGTTTCTGGTCCCCAGAAGCCACCCCTCCCATCCACACCAGTCTCTTCTTCCAGGGCATCCCTTGTAGGCAGGATCACAGCCTGGCTTCTCAGCTCAGAGGTTCAACTATCCATTTCCTCTAGTCACTCTCCCAAATGGCTCTCTTCAGTCTTCGGGGTATCCTTCAAGCTTTCCTAAAGGGGAGCTCCTAGATGAATCTAGTAATTAACTGAAAGTTGTAAAAGACCTGCCAGCTCCCAGTTTCACAGTTTTAGAGCAGCCCTGGGCTTTGATTGGCGGGTCTTACATTCCTCTTTCACCCTGTCTTCCCTATTCTTCATTTACTAAGCAGAGCAAAAGCCCAAATCTCTGGTTTCCCGCTCACCAAAGCAATACACCAACAGATTCTGGTTTAAGGGTATGGTTATGGCTGCCCCGAGTTCTATCCACTGCTCCCCTCCTAACCTTAGCCAGTTATCATTGGTATGGAAACAAAAACAGGAACGTGAATTCAAGAACAAGCATGTTAGGGTGGCAGGACAGGAGACGCAGTGTGGTGGTGTTAATTAGCCCCTACAGTGTTTTCTCTGATTTGTAGTAGCTGCACTACCCATATTATAGATTTAAAAAATCTACTGTCTGGTTAACTTGCAGGTTACTCAAATAACTGAGAATTGATAACATACGAAGATGACAGCCCTAACCCAAACTGCAGTATATTCTCTTTATAATATTTCTGTAGCAGCCACAAATATAGAAAAATATACAGGGTCCTCCTGGCTCTGTCACTTGTGAGAAATTGAACCTGGATCAGGTTAATTAACTGATTAATTAATTGAACCTGGATCAGGTTAATTAACTTACATGTGCCTCAGTTTCCCACTGTAAAATGTTGGCTGCTCTAGTACAAGTTTGGAGAATAACATAAGAATAATCACCTGTTGGTTTTACCATCATACGAATTAACATTAACATTCCTTATGGGGTCTTTAACATATTTAAAATGTTTAGAATAGTAGCAGGCACAATGAAGTGTTCTGTGAGTGTTGTCATTATTATTCATTTTGTTGAGCCAAGCATTCTCTTATTACCAAAGTTATTCCTTATGGAACGTCTGGCCAGGGTGGAGGTGACACAGTTGACTCCTGCACCAACTTGCAAGGCTTGAATTTGGGCTTCACTGTCACAGAGGAAACTGCTCCCGTTTCCTCTCTTAAAGAGCCCAGATTCTGCATGGATCATGGTACCCAAAGGTATGCTTCCAAAAAAACACCTGAAATGGAGTCCTTCTGGAAAGACTCCATTTAAGGGGAAAGACTCTCTTGGAAATATATAATTTACCTTCCTCCAGCCTCTTTAATGAACAGATTGTGTTTTGCAGATTCACTTTTTTTTGTATACTCAGTTTTCTTAAAACATGACAGAGGTGCATAATTCTGTGCTCAGAAGTCCATCCCACTTTGGACTCTGAGCACCGAGATAGGCCTGCTGACTTCCCCTTTCCTACGGCTAGCATGGAAACTGCCCAAACCCATCTTAGACTGGACCTCACTCTTGCTCTCCAAGAAACCCTTGGAGAGCAAGGGTTTCTTGCTCTCTACCAGTACCTTGCAACTACCAGCCTAGCCTACTAAAACATGTTCCACTTATTACCCAAAGATTTAGCTGCTACATAGCATGATGATGAGCTTGACTGACATCTTTCCCTTTTATCAAGCTGGGTCATTGTGACACGGCCAGAGCCACGGCAGGGATTCTGCTCCACAAAAGACTGAGTGACACCAAATGGGATATTCGGTCTCTGCAATGTACGGATCCTTTTACTACCAAATCAGCCTTCATACACCCTCGGATCTGTGCTGGAGAATGGGGTGGAAGTACCCACCTATTTGTCTGAACTTTAAATGAATCAATTTATTTTGTGTAGGAGGGCTTCGGCTCATCACTAATCTCAGAGCGGAAATGAGTGTAGATCTGGGGGAATGCTCTTGTAAAAGCATGAGAGATGCCCAGATGGCCTAGCCAGAGGTCCTATATATGGGCTTAAATAAATAAATTAAGAAACTCATTTCACATAGGCCACCGAGCAGTTATGAGATGTTAATGACTTTTAGTCACTGCCAACCTGGACAAAATTCAAGCCAATGACCTATGGGTGAAAGGCTCTATATATCCCATTACCAGTCCCCTGAGCCATCCAGTCGCCCCTGACAAGGTATTTTATCATACCCAATACAGAGTAGTATGGCAGTCCAAATTCCTATAACATCAGAAAATCATCTTCAGCTATTTAAAATAAAAGAATATTTTCAGAATAAAAAAGAGGCAGAAGAGCTAGTTCCTCAAATAAAGGAACAATTACAATAAAAAAAAAAAACCTTTTGGAAAAAGGTACACATGGGTATACATACATATATATACATAGCATTTAGACATTTCTTAAATTCCAATATTTTTTCATCCTGTTTACTCCAGTGCACATTTGATTCTGCCTCTGGATATTTAGTAACTGGCATATCTTGGAGTACCCATTAAAAAAGTCATTAGTTTTAGTTTACCATTTGTATAAAACTGATTCGTTAAACCCTTGACGCTTTCTTTCCTAGCTTGTTTTTAAGTGTCATAAATAAATGACTTAAATGTCCCACAAGACAAATGTTCTTTAATCATCTAATGCACTCATTTATCCTAAGCCTTAACCTTAGTCCTAAATTAAGTCTGTTGCAAAAACATAACTTCATCTAAAAATACCCATCAATCCTACGTGGTTTTGATAAGCACATTTAAAAAACATAAACAATCAGACAGTTGTCAATCTGAGTGAAGCCCAGTCCCATTTAAGAGTTATTCACCAAGAGCCATATTTCATGCCCATACCACCAGTGGAATTACAAAGAAGAACAGCGGGTTTTTGAGTCTTTGCAGAGAGTTCATGTTGTAAAATGGTTTACAAGAGTATAAAATGAAACAAAGACTAGACAAGAGAAAGGATCCTCATTCCACATCAGATAGGTTCTGTTTGTTTTGGGAAACTATTAATACGTTGACAATGTTGCAAATGCATTAAACTTTCATGATCACATATTTAGTAAATTGCATGTCATGCCTTTGATTAATTTTCATTTGCTCATGGTCCTAAAACTCTGTGTCAAAGAATCTGGCTGCTCAGAGCTTGTACATGAGTAATGATCACCGAAAGGTTTGGTGCAAGGAGAAACGAAGTGCAAGTTTAATGGAATAAACACTCGACTAAATGGAGTACTTAATACCTCGTAACTAGGAATTCACATAGTTTGGTGAAATCTTAGCTTTGACAGATTCCCAATTTAATTCTGAATTAATTTGAATGTCCTGCATTTACCAGTGGCACCCTTTTGCAGTAGGGCAAAGATAACCTCGTTTTTCCACTGGCTTCCTTGGGTTCTGCACAGTTGTTACCACAGAGCGAGCCCCTTAGGGTTGTTGGAGACACCCCCCCCCCCAATCTCCCGACCGGGGCTTTAAAATTTTTTAAAAAATAGATAAGAGCATTCAACAAATAGCCAGATTGAGAATAAACTAAAAAATTATCACCGAGGCCCTTCCTCTGCCACGATTTGTCAAATCTGCTGATAGGAAACAAATTCTATTCATAAAGATTTTATTTGGGGGGGGGGCACCTCTCATGATTTGGTAGCAATTCAATTATAGTTTTGTGAGATAGTGAGCCCGGAGAGGGAATCCAGACTGACAAGAAATATGACAGGACAGTTACAGAGTGTTTATGCAATTAAACTTTCCCTGACAATACCTGCAGAATGATGAATGCGTGGGCGGAGGTATGTGAGCGCAGGCAATGCCCCACAAGTATTGCCCATTTTTCATTATTATACAACTGTTCAGATCTTTCAAGAACAGCCTGAAGTGAGGTGGAAAAGAGAGTACTGTTTCCTAGCATGTTAACCAAATGCCTCTTTTTTTTATTCCCTCCTTCCAACGGGTCTTGATGTGCCAGATGATAAAAGAACATCTATTTTAGAAAAATGTTTCAAAAAGATGAAGATTTACCCTGAGCTTGACATATATTAATTTTGGATACCAAAAGAGGTTTTTATTCTTTTTTCTATCTGCAACTTTATATCACTTCCCAACCGATAGAATAGTGCATAATTAAACTGTTGGGTTATTCATTTTATGCAAGCAGGTGCAAAGGGCACTATAAAAGTAGGATTTTACCGATGGTAGATTAAGAAAGAAAGGAGAAACTTAAAAGCCTTTTGTTGAGAAATACAAAAGCTTACAGACGAGATTAATTTGGTTGGGCAAAGTCTGTATTATAGCGCCTGGGTCTTTCAAGGATATGTGAAATCAGGAAAGTTACAGGATTTCAAGAACCTCTCAAAGACTGTGTGCTGTTTTTCAGCTTCTTAACAACCCTTATTTGGGATCCTTATGTGAGACCGTCAGTTTGGGGTATGATTTTTATTTTTTTTAAGTAAGTATTAAAGTACACAGATTTCTTTAAAAGAACTTTGATTTAACTCGTATAGACTTCACCGTGGCAAAATCAGCAGTGCCCCGAATAAGGACTGAACTGATGGCAAGGTGAATTCCTTTCAGACCCCAGAGCTTGGAGGACTCATTGTGTGGAAATGAGGGGGAGATAGTTTCAGCCTGTGGCTCCCGAGGTGCAGAGGGCTGAAGTGAAAACCACGCCTTTCCTTAATATTTACACATCTATTTAAATGAATGAGAGTTTGCAAGGGGAAAGAAATGAAATCTGTCCCAGGGCTATTCATTCATTCATTCATTCTGACTTCTGGTAAGCTGTTACTGGTATCAGTTTTTTGGTTTTTGTTTGTTTACTAGTTGATGCTCCTTTTTACATTCATCTCTCCTTTGAGGATATTTAAAACCTTAAACTTCTGCACAGAAGTTTTCAGTTGTTACGACCTTCCCCCATTACCACTTCCTACAGTTGAATCTAGACCCAAAGGCAGAGAGCTATAGGTGCACGCCTACCTACATGACTGTGTTCCTGTATTGACTCTGGTTTAACAGGGAGTTTCCACATGCCCACGTGGAGACTATTGTAAGTCAGACTCATATCTAGAGACTGTTTATGTGAGCCCATCAATTTGGTAAGCTCAGTGAAATAACTGGGCTTTTCTGTATCAGCAAAATCAGTTAATCTTATTTATATTAGAAGGGAGTTGACCATACATTTCTGTCAAACTCAGAAATTGCATATAAACCATGGTCTAAATACAAGAGTTCCTTACAGTCCTCCCTTTTACCAAAAGGCTGCTCTCTCTTATGTCCCTACACCCACAACAAAAAAGACCTGATTTTGTCAGATGTGATTTTTAACATGCACTAAAATTGATAGTTAAAAAAATATATTGTTTGCACATTACGTAGGTGTTAAAATTACATGGTGGAGTTCCTTTATTTTCAAAAACCAAACCTAATCCTGTTAATTCAAAGTGAATAACAAACAGGACTAAGACTTTTTCCCAAGTTGTTACATTTATTCAACCTGCTTGTGTTTTGTTCTTCATCATAATTATTTCCAAGTCAAATGTGCACTGATTTCCTTGCGGACCTGCGTACCTCTGACTAACTTAAAGAATTGAGCTGGGATAATTCACACAATTCCTCGGGGGTCATGTTCACTGTTTTTTTTCAAGGACATTTTTATTACAAAGCTGATGAAATTTGCATATTAATTCATTTCTTTCAATTTTTTAAGATTAAATGTTGTCAACATGTATCAGTGCGAGGCTCTGACAGTGCTGATGAAATGGGTCAGTCAAGCTTGAACATTTGGAGTAAGGCAGCCATCTGCAACCCCCTCGCCCCTTGTGGGATTCTGTGCTACCACTGAAACCTGGTGTAGAAAAAGTTTTATTCAATGCAGGATATTAAAACATTATCTAAGAAATGATAGGTGTTAGTCTTTCCATTTACTCAGAAAGTGAATTTGACAACAAAATGGATCTAAGGAGAGCCTTGCTGACTTGGAGTTAGTGTTCAATCAGTCTTTATTAAACCATGGTCACAAAAGCTCCCTCCTTCCCCACAAAAAAAAAAGTTTCAAATTTGGTGAAAGGAATTTAGGAGAGAAGTTGAGTTTAATGTTTCCTCTCCTGGTACGATTTAACAGTTAGTGGGGCTTTTGCCGATCATGCTCATGGCCAGAAGTGAGGATGGGGAGAGCCGATGGGGTGGCTCATAGGACCCGGTGTCCTCATCAGAGGTAGACCTGCCCTCTATTTCATACACGGCTAATACACATGAGCAGTCCTTGGTCACATCCAAAGCCTTCACAAAATGGTACCACTGTTTACATGGAGAACTTCACCTCTGTCTATATCCAGTTTAAACATTAAGCCGTATTGCTTTATCTAATTTCCTTACAGTCAAAATACATACTTCCATCAGAAACTCTCAAAGAGCAAGACCACCTAAGTGAGCAAGCCCTTTAAGTGTTATATTGCCTTTCCAGATCATTGATTTCTCTGTGTCTTCGTTTTCCGGAGAAGTCTCTTTGTGATGTACATAAGACCTTTAACAGATTCCCAAGGCCTTGCAAAGAAAAAGTTTCTGGCTGCTATGTTAAAGTAGCAAGAACCCTGCCACCACCAAGCTTCACTGGCCATACAACGAATGGAAGAACCTGCACAACATGAAAAGCCACTTCGGGTACCTGGAGGTTCTTCGGGGAAGACCTCCCAGAACCACATGACCTGACTTTAGGGAACTTCTGTAGTAGCTCACGATCATTTTTTTTAAAGCACTTTCTTTGCATAGGTAATTAAAACTGGTCATATACTAACCAAATTAGAGACTCAGATTTTCAAGGTTCTTACCCTTTAGCAACATGTGTTCATTGGTTAATTCCTAGTCATAGAATTGTCTGATATATGTACAACACCATTAACTAGAAAAGTTTGTTTCCCAAACTGGAAAAAAAAAAAAAAAATAGATACACTGCATAGTAAGAAGGAACAACAGAAAGAGAAGGTAGCCTCCGAAATGGTTTTATCTTGATTTTGAATTAAACTCCCAAACTCATATTGGATTGAAAAATCAAAATCAGACTTCACATTGTCGAGTTGGAAAATGTCAGATATGAAATATTTAAACTGTGGAATACAGTCTTCGACTTTGGGTTATAAAACTTTAATTTTGTGAGTTGGTAGCACTCCAATAGTTCAATATTTTTAATTCTACAAATCCATGTTTATTAACTTTCAAGGTTTAAACAGTATCACCAAGTCTATTGAAACTAAATTATTCTGACTTGTGAAAGCTACAGGGTAGCTATAATTTGTTTTCTATTTCTACATAAGTGACAAAGACAAAAGAAAGAACAAATAAAAGGAATTGATCGCCACACAATCCTTTTTACACTTTCAAAATGACCTAAAATTCTAGCTGATGATTAAAGCAAAGACTCAAGCCTGCAGTTTTAATTGTGGAATTTTCAGGCATAAGTCAGGTAGCACTTAACATAGGGCTATCCCTATGTGTGGTGTTTTGTTTTGTTTTGTTTTTAATAAAACAGCTTTCATGATATTACTGCTAGGGAGTTAACTGTATTCTTCTCAAAGAAGAAACACTGCTTTTTCTTATTCTTTTTATTTAGGAAATATGAGCTGCATCTGCTTACAACAGTTTTTAAAACCTCTACCTCGATTTCATGATACCAAAATCATCAGTTGCTAATAGCAGTGATAACTTTTCATCTTCCTCCAATTAGCAGTCTTTTCTTGTAACTCCCCAAGTGCTTCTTCCTTCTTCCTAGCAATTATCTAACATGTCACTATTAATCTGTCATATATTTACCATTTGTTCAACACCTACTATGTGCTAAGTAAATGAAGTCCTTTAATGAGGCAGTTATGGTATCACAGAAGGGACCCTATTCCAGGCGTCAGCATCCCACAAGCCACTCCTGGTTCTGTCTCTATCAGCTGGCTTATCTTAAGCATGGATAAGCCTCACTTACAAGCCTCACTCACCTTCCTCACTCACAAAATGAAACTGGCATTTACTCACAGGATTGTAGAGGGAATTGCAAGCGTAATAAATATGAAAATGCTTTAAAAAAAAAAAAAAAAACCTCTAGCATTTTAAACAGCTTGGTAGATAGTGCATCACAAGTCTTTAGGGTTCATCTTGTGACTTTTCTGCTTTTGTAGGCGAACAATGGTGTCTTGGATTTTTACACTCTAATGCCATATCCATAGCAGCTGCTGTTGACTTCAGCATCCAAGTTAGATTATCCCACACAGTTGTTGATGGAATTCATCCCTCCACCTAACTTAATCTGTATGTAATTTAGTTTGCTGCCAGGGAAGGAAAGTACATTTGCTGTAAACCCCAACTCTGGGTTGCTGGCCGGAAAATTCAGTGTGTTTTTGTTTATTGCTTTTGTTTCATATATAATGTATATGACTTCAGGATGATTTGTTCAGGGAAGAGAACGTGAGGAGTTACCCTTGTATCTAGAATCTGCTGAATGTGTGCTATAAAAGCATTACTTACTCCTGAGTTACCCAAATCAACTTGGAATAACGAGTTATTCTCCAGGGGCTATTTTCTCTGCAAATTTATGAGTTTACAGTTCATGTTTCTTTTTTAATGATACATCCAGCAATAGGTCTTTTCTGGGCTTTACAAAAGCCTAGCATTTCCTCCATTATATGTTTATGAAGCCAGCTGCAGCTCTTCTGAGTTGAAGTTCTCCAACTTTACAATGCAGGAGAAATGAAGATTTGCATCACCAGTCCTGTATATCCTGATACCTGATCACATGACAAACTTTCCTGAGCCACTTTGTCATCTCAATGAACCTGCTTCCCTTGTCTATCAGACAAGTCCTGTTCACCTGTCCTGAATTCATCACCTGTACCCCCCCACCCCGCCCCCAGCAGCTTTGACTTACAACCCGAACTTACAACAACAGATCTTCCAGGAGGCTGGCTGAACTTTTGTTCTTGACTGGAGTGAACTCCAGTTTGGATAAACAGGCTTTGAATTATTTATTCCCCAAATCAAAAAAGCATCTTCTTTTTTTGACATATTATGAGGGATGAGGACAAGTTGGAGGCAGTGTATCTATAGCATCAATACAAATAAAAGTTCAGTCTTTAATAATATGCCGGTGAAATTAGCAATTAACGCTTTCACCAAAAATAATTCAGATCAGACTGAACCTGAATCAGTCTCTCAAGTGGTAACAGGAAAGTACAGTTGACTGATACCCACAATGATGGTGGAGGAGTATTTGTCTTAAAGGTATAACTTATCCACTGATTTACTGAAGTTTCATTAACAATCACATGAATTACATGTCATGTGTATCAAAACACAGATCAGTGTTCTTCCCCTTGATAATATATACTGATTTCTTTAATATGTAGATCTCTTAACAGTGGCGGCACTTGGATGAGAGATTGTTAAACTTGTTACAAAGGAATCGTTTAGTTCTTCAGCTTTGCGTCGGCAGGGTGATTAGACATTCTGGTATGTCACCTCAGTGTGTTTCCTCTCACTGGGAACCATTACAATAAATGACTATGAGAACTTAACGTTCCGCAAGAACGTTCTGTGCTTTATACTTAAGAGGGATGTCTTCTTTCTACTGTACTTTGAATGGAGACTCATTTTGCAGTCTGCCCATCTGGCTTTCTGCCAAGCCTGGGCCTGAACTCCCCTCAAGGAGCTGGGGTCCTCATGGGGCACCGAGACAGTGATGGCAGGTGACCCAGGCCATCACTTGGTCACCATCAGAGGACCAGAAAGGACAATATAAGGTGCCAAGATACATAACAGGAGTTACCCCCAGAATTTCCAGAAGAGAAGTAAATATTAAATGACTGTTATTCCCTTTCGATTAGGAAACAGGAGCACAGAAGGAAGCAATCTGTGGTTTTTGTCTTGACACTGGGCAGTTCCTGTGCCCTTTAGGAGAAGAAGGTAGCATCTTGGTGATTTTATTCGCTAAAGCTTAACTTGCTCCAAGAGACAGAACTCATTAGAGTTTACTGCCTCTCCAGTCCTTAGAGGGGATTCACAGGGCCCTGTGGAAATATCTTCCCCAAAGGAGATAAATCACATTTTTAGAACTTAATATATATATGTTTTCTCATCATTTTATGTGTCCACATCTATCTTGCTTTTCAGTCATTATGAATGGGTGCTTCCCTACCCTAAATGTTAGCTTTAAAATCTTAATTTCCTCCCTGACACAGATTTTACAACAGAAACAAATATTCTAGTAGAATTACCTGTTTAAAATAATCCTGTCTGGAAAAAAAAAGACATTTATAAGACTATCCATTGGAACATTTTTGCTATTGCAAAAAATTATCTATAATTAATTTATAATGGAGACTTAGCTAAATGCATGAAATTATACCCATAGACTAAAATACTATGCTGCCATTAGAAAGAATGTGGAATATATACATACTCAAATGTGGAGGAGGTTCCAAGCTATTAAGCAGAAAAAAGGAAAAGGCAAGAGGCAGAACCATATACACAGGCTGTTGTCATTTGCGTACCAAGAGAGTAAGTGCAGGCCCGAGTACTGGCAAATGCATAAAACACCTCTGCAGGGATGCATAAGAAGCTGAGGACGCAGAAGAAACTGCCTCTGGGAGAAATTCAAAGAAACCTGGGGTCAGAGTTTGGAGGAAGCTTTGTTTTCTCTATACTCTAACCTTTTGTGCTGCTTGAACTTTTTTGCCATTTTAAAAATTGAAATGTAGTTAATTTGCAATGTGGTGATGGTTTCAGGTATATAGCAAAGTGACTCAGTTATGCATCCTGTATACACACACACACACACAGATACACATGTGTATCTGTGTGTGTGTGTATGTGTATTCTTTTCAAATTCTTTTCCAGTATAGGTTATCATAAGATATTGAGTAGAGGCCTATGCTATGTACTTGTTGCTTGTGTGTGTGTGTGTGTGTGTGTGTGTGTGGCTTACCTATTTTATATACACTAATGTGTGCATGTTAATCCCAAGCTCCCAATTCATCTCCCCCCCCCACCTCTGCTATCCTCTTCAGTAACCATAAATTTTGTTTTCTATCTATGTGAGTCTGTTTCTGTTTTATAAGTTCATTTGTATAATTTTTAGCTCAATTCTTTTAAAACCACATGCCTGCCTTAACTTTTAACATTTTTAATGGTTAGAAAATAAACATTTAAAAGCTGAGATAATAACTTATTTTTAAAATAACTAGCATTAGTTAAAATCAAGTAGTCCAGTAAAAGGAAAATAACTTTTTTTTTAAAGTATGCTTTTCTACCTAATTGAAACAACCCTGATTATTGTAACTTCTCCAAAACCTTAGTGCACTCTCTGAGTAAGTTCTGGGAGCTCAGGAAAAATTATTTGCACTGAATCACCAAGCAGTTAGCTCCTCCAGTTGTGCAGACAGAAGCGGCACCCGGAAAGTAGCCACGTTCACGGAAAAGGAGAAAGTGAAAGAGGATGCCGCCCTGTGACCTCTGGCAACAAATAGTGTTCAGTGTGAAATGGGCACTAATAGCATGTTCGGTGCTGAAACCCTCTGCCTGAGCTAGAGTAATTAGGACTGTAAGTCAGATTTGGGATTTTTCTCTGAGGTTTCACAGCTTATGAAGTCAGCAGAACAGGGTTATTAAATCATAGCCTCATACCAAGTCAAAGGGATTTTTCTAAATGTAGAAGACAGGGAAAATGCAAGCACCAGCTGAGCAGTCCTGTGGGTGAGGCGATGAACCCATCCCCAGCACAGCTAATGACCTGTTTTAGGGGCACAGCTCATATATTCCAAATAACAGGGGGGAAAGAATTCCAAATAGCTTAACATCATTAAACCCAAAATGCTACTGGAGCCTTCCTCGGTGGCCTCATAAAATACCTTATCCAAGTGGAGAATGGATATGCTTGCTGTAAATCATGGAAAGTTTATGCCACCCCAGATGCAAACTTCACACTAACTTGTTCACTCTGGGGAAGGTTCACAGGTTTGCTTTGTTTGGGGGTTTGGCTTGGTTTTTTTTTTTTAAGCAATAATAGTCTTTGTAGGATGGCTGCCGTGTCAGCATTTATCTTGAAACTCGTGGATATGAGTTCTGACTGGAGTCACCTTTCTGACAAGTGTTATTGCGACTGTGTTTTATATCCCTGTTCAGAATGGTTTCTAATGATAATGCCCTGTCTACCTCGCTGCTTCACACTAAATTATAGATGCCACGATGACAGGGCAAACTGCATCCGAGCACAGAGCTCGACTCCTTCTCTATGATGTCAGCGCCTCCACCCTTCTGTGCCTGGAATTAAAAATGGGGAAGCCACGATATGCAAAACATTTGTGCTTAAAAATAATGTTCTGTCAGTTATTAAACAAGTGATATTTCATTTAATCAGCTCAAGGGATTATTTTAAATGAAAAGGCAGAGAGGATGATTTTATTAACACATTCCTGCCCTAGAGTCCTACTGTAATAATTCTTTACCTGCCTAAATTAAAAAGTTATCATTCAGTCTGTCTACAGGAAGAAGTTCTGGGTGATTGGATTTTATTAGTTCTTTGATTTTCAGTGCCTCACAAATGGAGGTAAAGGCTGAAAAGCTTATCCTATAGCAGTGAGAATGTTTTAGCTACTTAATAAATCACCCCTTCTCCAGACGGTGATTGTTCCAGGACTTATAGAGCAAGTGTGTTTCTGAATACAGTATTTTATCGAAATGGGGTCCGTCTGACCAATCCACTTATATATTTGAACCTCCCTGCAATTCATTCCACTGCTCTTGCAACTATCATGTGAGATTTAGCTACTATCCAAAATATATTTCTAAATGTAGTTTAATTGTCAATTACATATAAAGCTTTATGCGAGGATCTGGAGAAAGAGGAGAGAAAGAGATAAATAAAATCGCATTTCTGGCCTTAATGGGGCTTCTAGGCGAGGCACCCATCTAAACAAAGAATACAAGGGAGTCAGTGAAACAAAGGCTAGAGGAGAAAAGACACTGACTCCAAGGTTCAAATACCTACCCTGCCCCAGTGTAACAAGCATAACCCTTGAACACCTTTTGTGAATAAGGTGTTTTATAGTTTATCGAGTATTTTCAAATACAAATTATGTTTGCTCATTTACTTCCAAAACAATCCTGTGAGGTTAGGAGTATTATTATTTCCATTTTGCAAGTGAGAAAACTGCAAACAGAGAAATAAATATTTTTTGCCTGATCTTGTATCTCATGATTAAACCTGAACTTCAAAGTCTTTTCTAATTATTATAGCCAAGATTGCTGACATGGGGATCTGTTTAGTCATCCTGCGCCAAGAGGAACCCTGTGTACAAAACAGTGTGTATGGATATAACTGCATTGTTTTTGGGAAAGTTCCTCAAATTCTCAAAGTATGCCATGATTCCAAAAGAGGGTAAGAATTACTACTTCATTAGAATCTTTCCTCAGTTTTTCTCTCTGGCTTTTCATGAATGGCCCTAGATTGGTTTTTTTCTTGGAGAACAGGGGAGATGCCATGAGATCCCGTTTGCCTGGTATTTAGACACAGCTCCCCTGCCAGCTGCCTTTCGTCTCTGATTTCTACATAGAGGCTGTGCAGAGTTCCTTCAACACCTGTCCATTCAGTTATTGATTCATCCACGTGAGCGTCTGTTGGTACCCACAGTGCTCCTACTGAGTCATTCTCTATCCCAGAGGGACAAGGTATCAGTTCTTTCAACCCAAATTCTGTGTGCATAGATCTCTACCAGATGCTTTGAAGGACATAAAGATGAAGAAGAAATAGAACTTACCCTCAAGGATCTTAAAATCTAGAAAGAGAAGGAAACTGCAAGTGTTAGTCATTCAGTCATGTCTGACCCATGGACTGTACCCTACCAGGCTCCTCTGTCTATGGGATTTTCCAGGCAAGAATACTGGAGTGGGTTGCCATTCCCTTCTCCAGGGAATCTTCCCAACCCAGGAATGGAACCCAGGTCTCCTGTATTGCAGGCGGATTCTTTACCATCTGAGCCACCAGGGAAGCCCAGAAAGAAAAGGAAATTGGAAGCAACTGTGAAGAATCAACACTAAATTATGGTGTAGTAGGAAGAACGTAGGTTATCAAAGATACAGCCTTCTACAGGGAATGCAAAAATAAACACAGGAGAACTTTCTGGAAGAGTACTTAAAAGGAGTATTTCCCGTTCCTTTCAGAAGTAGTTCTCTAGAGGATGTCCTCTATTTCATGTTAATTGTCACATTCCTTCAAATTCTTTTCAAACATGCAAGTGGTATTGGTCATCTGGTCTCTGGTCCCACCCAATATCAGTATTTATCCTTATCTCTTGGGCAGAATTATCTTGGCTATATAAAGAAGGAGGGAATTCAGCCAAAAATGCATTTGGTGGGAGAGTGGCTTTCTGTTGCATTTGGAACATACTCCTATCATTTTCACTCATTTTCAGTCCTTTTGATGGATCTCTCCAGTTGGAAAGAACTCAAAACCAATTTCAGTGCAGATGCAAATAATCCTAACAAATTATTCTATAAATACACCACAAATAGCAATACTTTTTGAGGTTAATTGCTCTTACTTATCAAATAAGGAAACTGAAAAACAGAAGCTGTGTCCATGTGAAGAGAGTGGATTGAGTCTGAATCCAGAGATCTGTTTGGTTCTGGTGAACACGACTGTGCTGCCCCCAAGCTAGAAGAGCCCTAACTTTCACTGGGCTAGCTCATGCTACATAGGGACCGGAGCTGGAGAAGACTCCTGAGAGTCCCCTGGACAGCAAGGAGATCAAACCAGTCACTCCTAAAGGAAACAACCTTGAATATTCATTGGAAGGACTGAGGCTGAAGCTCCAATACTTTGGCCACCTGATGCAACTCACTGGAAAAGACCCTGACGCTGGGAAAGATTGAGGGCAGGAAGAGAAGGGGATGACACAGGATGAGACGGTTGGGTAGCATCACCAACTCAATGGACATGAATCTGAGCAAACACCAGGATATGGTGAAGGATAAAGAAGCCTGGTGTGCTGCAGTTCATGGGGTCACAAAGAGGTGAACATGACTTGGCAACTGAACAGCCACAACAACACAGGGACTCATATCATGGGTTTTTTTTTGTTTGTTTGTTTGTTTTTTTCTTTTCTTTTCAGGAGGAGCTGGAATAATATACTTAAATTCAGATAAATGTTCACAAACTCATGACACAGGCACACTTTTATAATTCTTGCAGTCTGAATGGATACATGTATATGTATAGCTGAATCCCTTCACTGTTCATCTGAAACTGTCACAACATTATTATTAATCAGCTATATCCCAATACAAATATTTAAAAAAAAAAAAAGCTATCAGCCAACAGACTGTAAGGGACTCATATCTTTTTAAAAGTAATCTGGCACTTATCAACTCCTGTTCTAGAAGTGTGTGTAGGAGGTAAAAGAGGGTGGGAGACAGAGACCTCACCCTGCCTCTCATTAGCAGAGGAGAAATGAGAGTGGCCCACCTTTCTGAAGGGCCAGCTAGTCAAGTTACAACTCTTGCAAACCAGGATTGAGAAAATGGGAGATGGAAGTCCATGTAACCTGTCTCCTTTCACTGAAAACGTTGCCACAAATTGACAATCCTGTGTACACAATATCGACCCCAACATTTCCACTTATATCAGAAGATGTGAGTCATATTATATAGCCTCATCTATGTCGAGCTTCCTGACTAAATTAAGACATTCAGTTTTATACAGTAGATAATAAAATATAAAATCATCCCGAGATAGCTTATTTTCTTTGGAAATTGCATCAGATAGAGGAAGGGGAGTTCAGGACTGGGATAGAAGAATTCCTGTACTATTTAATGTAGAGCTTATAAAAAAGATGGTGAAAAGAGGCATGGTTTTAATGAAGAGTATTATTACATTAAAAATTCTCCTAGCCATAGTTCTTCTACAATCAGGGGAGTGACTTTCTAGGTTGAGAAGTTATAACTGTTAAATATCCACTAGTATTCTGTATGGGAGGCCGTAGAACACAATAATAATATTAACAATGGTAATAATAGCAGCCAATAGCCCATGAGAACAACCTATAGGCTAAGCAATGTACACATATTCTCTCATTTAATTCTCACCAAACCCTTTGAGGTTATGAACCCCATTTTACAAAAGAGTGAAAAAAAACTCAGAAAGTTTAAGTACCTTATCCCACGGTTATATGCCAATAAGCAGTGGGGCTCAGATTTGATCCCACAGCCCAAGTTCAAATCCAGCACCCTGTATCAAGGGCAGGGCTGACTTTAAGGACACACTCGACTTTAAGTCTTGTCTTGGAGCTGGATAACTTTGGACAAGTTATTTTACTTCCTTTTTTTTTTTTTTTTTTTTTACTGAAGTACAGTTGATTTACAGTGTCAGTTTCAGGTGTAGAGCAAAGTGATTCACATACACATACACACATAGATAGTTGGAGGCAGATATAGATACATTCTTTTTCAATTTCTTTCCCCTTTATAGGTTATTACCGAATAATTTTATTTGAGTATAGTTCCCTGTACTATGCAGTAGATTCCTGTTGGTATCTATTTTATATATAATAATGTGCATATGTTAATCCCAAACTTCTATTTTACTTTCTTAGCCTCAATATCTTTATCTGTAAAATTGATATAATAATGCCACTTCAAAGGATCATGAGAGGATGAAAGAAAACTCTGTAGAAAAACACAATGTAAATGCCCATATTATAGCCCATTACCTTACACATAAAAGTTCAACAAAATCTAGTGGGTTTTTAGAGGAAAAAAAAGGGAAACTTGTGAAAACAAATTGAAGTGACCATATAGACGGGTAGTATAAGTTTTGAAAGTAAGTGTTTATACGTATAAATTATAATTTGTATACATATAATTTTGTCTCTGCAGATTACTTCACTTTGAGTTGGTCTCATTCCAACCATTAATAGAACTTTAGTTGAAAATTAATTGAAAAGCTAACATGGGATTAACCGAGCCGATCACTCTCAGAACCTGGAAATTGGAGGTGTAGCTCTGTTTGTGGTTAAGACATCATTTTACTTTTCCACTACAATGGATTGTGTTTTTTTTTTTAAATCTCAAATATAAAAATAAAAAGTAGTTCATGCATAAAGCATGATGCCCTGAAGCATATTAGATCTGTTTATCTCTTTGTTTAAAATGAATGCTACTTGGTGTAGTTTACATAACATGGCAGGGATCAGCTTGATAAAGTGTTTATATCACCTGGGGAACATGCCGGCTCATTTCCTCAACACCTTTCCACATGACTAGCTTGCCAGCAAGTATAATAGCAAACAAAGTTTTAATAGGTCAAGAGCAGAGTAACTGCTCACATTAACAGGAGGGAGAGAGCAGCCTGAAGAGCGCCAAGGCTAATAACTGACACTTGCAGCACGCATTTTTGAATGCTGCTTAATGGGGAGTTTAGAAGGAAAAGCTTGCATGAAAGCCTGAGATTACTCACAAGCTTTGGGGAGACGGGAAAGGAGAAGTGCAGCGGCATCACTATGCGTGCACACTTGAAAATGCGGCCGCACTTTAAGGCAGGTGGCTTGTAAACCATTTCTCCATCGCTGGAGGCTTTAGCAGCTCACAATTAACTCCATTATTAAGGCTTACGGATTGACTGCATCGCTGCCATTTTCTTTGAAGCTGTCCGAACTAAGAGAGGCTCTCATTTTTATTTGCTTGTTGTCTAAGTGAAGCTGCTACTTAGAGGCTGTTTTTGTCATATCACATCAGTTTTGCTGAAAGCTGCAGCAAGACAGATAAACATATGGATCCATCTTGGAACCTTTTTTTTTTTTTTTTTTTTGCTGACCAGGAGGGGATAAAGAGTGGAACATCTTTTTTTTTTCTTTCTCCTTTTCTTTCTTTGCAGCTTTGTCTTCCTTGGGCAGTGTGATAATTTACGAAGTTAATAACATCTATAGAGTTCATCGACCCCCTTTTCCCCCCAGAAACACTCACAATAACAAGTTTCACTAAAGTTTTAGGAGCATTCAGATGAATAGTTGTGTAGCTAACCCTGACTTTGGCAGCCCATAAATGACAGAGTATGCTCAAAAATGCATTTATCCTTTCCACAGTACCAAAAGGAAGGCAAAATTGCCACTGTATTTAAACAGAAGAATGGACAGACTTCCTTTTGTTGCCAAGTCCATGTCTTTTGTGAGCATGCTATAATTGAAGGCCCTTTAATAACACAGGGTGTGGAGAAGCTGTGTAGAAAAAAAATTGGGACTTCCTGTGGCATGTTCCTTGGGTCTTACCCACTGTAGCAAATAGGAAACTTTGTCAATATGTATCCAGGCTCCGGAGGGATACAGATCAGTAACTGAATCATAGGTAAATAGATAGATTAGATATGGCAGTGGCAGGAAACGCATGCTGAAAAACAAATCCACAAGAACAATTTTACAGAGCCTGCCTTCTATTTTCATAAGGAAACTAAGCCAAATAATCTGACAAGGGTGGAAATCAAATCATCTGTCAAGTTCCTCTACCTTTCATTTATCACATAGTTTAATACCATAATGAAAAATAGCAAATGAAAAATGAAGTGAATGACCAATGAAAAATGCATTCTCTGAGGATACACTAATGTGTTATTAGCCTAAATCCTCCACCCCTGTACACATATCACAGCTAGAGCAGGCCCTGTGGTCATACCACCTTTTTCATTCAAGTATGACAAACCCTGGGATGACATTAGCATCGTGACTGGGAGAGCCCTCAATACATAAAAGCAGCCCTCCATCCTTTAGTCCTCTCAGGTTCCTACCTTTTTCTTATCCTTTCTTTACATCAGAATCTGAGCTAGGACAGGGTGGCTGGAGGTGAGCAGAGGCCCAATAATTGCAAATTCTGCAAAGTAAACATGGGAAGAGAGGATGAACTATTCGCTACATGCCAAAGACTGACCTTCATAATCCCCATGCAAGGTAGTGTGGACCCCATTTTCACAACTCAGGAAGCTGAAAATCAGAGCAGTTAATTTGTCCAATACCTAAAAGTGGTAGGAGGAGAATCTGGACCCAGGCTTGTTTGATAACAAACCCTGTGTCCTTCCCACTGATCATGCTACTCCTTATAATCCAAGAAGATGAAACTGTCTCACCAAGAAGATGCTAGGGTACCCACGTGGGGGTCCAGAGAATGACAAGGGATCTGGTCAATGGCCTTCAATATAAAATCCAAACAGTAGTGGCTAATATGAATATTTACTGAGTACTTACAACATGCCCAGCATTTTTCAAAGTACAACATTAACACATTTGATACTCACAGTAACTCTAGGAGTGAGGACTAGTGCCTTTTCTGGCTGTTGGACCTGAGGCTCAGACAAGTCAAGGAAGTCACCCTAGTAAATATAAAGCTAGGAATCCACGTGAGCAGCCGGCTCCAAAGCCTGCTCCCTGACCACCACCTCGGCCCCTCCAGCCTAAGGACCAAGAGGGAAGTGAGAACTCGCCTGGGGCGAAAAGGATATATGGCCACCTGATGGTTTATTAGAAGAAAAGGTTATCATTGAGAAGAGAGTTCTAGCAACAGCAACGAAATCGCTCCATTGAAATAATACCACCCACTAAAATAAAATACCATTTATCTTCAATCCTCCTGTCCAAACAGTGTGAGCTTGGGGAAAAGATAACATTTATTTTACACTCTTGGTACAGTTGAGCAGATTGTGGGTACTCAAATCAGTCTCTTGCTCCTAAGCCCAGATGATTAATAAGGCAGAATATATTTCTTTCTAAAGAAGCAGAGGAGTTGATTCTGATTTAGACAGTATGTGCTGTTGAGCTGCAAACCAGAATTGACCTCAGCATAATTAGGTTGGACACGGCGGAGTGAGGACTTGAACACAAATCGTTCTATTTTGACAAGCAGGATTCAAGAGCAGCTGCTTGCTTGCTTGCTTTCTCTCTCTCTCTTTTTTTTTTTCAAAAGGAGGATGGTGATTATTTAATATTTGTTGAGTGCCAACAGTGTCCTCAGCGCTGCGCAAGGCCTAGGAACTGGATGTTGGAAACTGCCTGAAGGGAAACGTTAGCAAATTAAAATCCATAGACTCAGCATGAAGGCAGCTGAGGAATACCTGATTAGAAGAAGACTCCACACCCATCACAGAACAACAAAAAAGGACGCGATAAGGCGAGGAAGGAAAACCTGTATTGTTCAGATGGCAGGGAGGCAGTGGGGTGGAAAAGTCGACTTTTAGAGACAGAGCGCCCACCCAAGTGAAGCTGATAGAAAGGAACAGAAACTTCAGCAGGCAAGATGGAGGGCAAAAGAAGGAAGAATAAATTCAAAGAACAAAGACATCAAGGCAAATTATCAGCCTTTCTACAAGTCCTTCAAGGGAAGCCTCCCAGGAGGAAAGGCAGCCGCAGGTGGGGGTGTTGGGAACGGCTCGGGGACACAGAGAGCACAGCTAAATGCCTGCCTGCGTGGCGGGGAGCACGCTGGGGACATCTCTGGCCCACGGGTGGTGAGGGAAAGGGCATTTTGGGTGGTGAGGGTGGAGCTGTGCCCTGGAGGCAGGGATGTCAAAGAAAGCTAGGGTGGAAATTACACTCATTACCTCCCCAGGGGCTGATGCCCTCACCTGACAAGTCCTGGAGCAGTCAAAAAGGAAGCTGACCGCCACCATCCCCATGGCGGCAGCTCCTACAGCTTAAAGCAGGTGGGTGTCTCCAAGGACACCTAGCTCAGGGCTCACCTCTCAGCGAGCGAGCACGGTGGCATTCTGGAAAGAAACACTGCAATAGTGGAATCAGAGCAAATTGGAGAAGACTTAGAAGCTATGGAGTCCTTTGAAGGAGTCCCCAAAACCATGGATAAAAGAGAACTGGTGGGTGTAATGCATTCTGACTTTCAAAGGACTTTAAGAAAGAGAGAAAAGGAAAAAAAAAAAAAAAGAAATAATAATCCTTGCAAAAGGCTATTAAGCAAAATTGGTAACCATGGGGCAAGTGTTAAAATTCTGTTACATCTTAAAAACTAGTTAAGAGATGGAAAGCAATGAGTGGGAATAAAAGGCCATTTCTTTCTGTAGAAAGAGGTTAATTGTGGGGAGCCCAGGGGAGAATGCTGATACCAGCTTTCTTCAGTCTTAATAACAACCTGGAAGAGGAAGATGAAAAGCAAGATGGCAAAACTTGTTGATGAAAAGGAATTATTTACGGGCATTTGAGTCATGGAAGAATCTGAGAGAGTCTAGAAAACACAGACACACAGCAGTGGGGGTGGCCAGGGGAGGGACAGGAAAATTTAAAATATCCTAGCAAGTGAAAGTCCAGCTAAAGCAGGTAGAAGGCAGCCCACCCCAGAAAGGAGAAGGAAAAGCCTAGATCCCCTGAACAGGTCTCTCCAGGGCTAGGCAGCCTGAATGTGGTTGCCTGGAGTGTGGTTCTTTTGTGGGATTAACAGACGGGGCATTGGTCATTGTGGAGACTAGTTTATTATCTGTCACTACTAAACCTTAGCTCCCCGGTTTTTCATTTTCTCTAGTTGCAACCCATTCCAGTGTTCTTGCCTGGAGAATCCCAGGGACAGAGGAGCCTGGTGGTCTGCCATCTATGGGGTCGCACAGAATCGGACATGACTGAAGCAACTTAGTGGCAGCAGCAGCTAGTTGCAATAAGGACAATAAAGGTGGCCTCATCTGTAGGAATAGGCGCGGAAAGGGGGGTAAGACCTGATTTGGGTGGAAAATTCCAAGTGAGACAGTGTTACCCCCATATATTTATTGATTGAATTAGCAGACAGGCCTCCAAAATACCCAAGTGGCTTTTGTATTCCATTCTATTGCCTGCCTTTGGCACATACTCGAAGCTCTTTTCTGTTCACAAAAATGCTTCATTTCTACAGATTGGCACCAAAGCATACCCTGCATTGTGTCAGGCATTGTCCCTGGGAGAAAGGTTCATGAATAGGAAGTTAATCAGCTTCTTATAAGATAAATTCTAGCTATTTCAAATCTAACAGAAATACTGTCCCACCCCAAAGTCCAGTGAATCATATCTAACGGAGCCAGGAAGTGAATTCACACTCTTACTTCTCACCCCACTCTCCCGACCCAGGCCACCTGGAGAGCGGGGCCCACCCTCCGAAAAAATAGGAGGGCAAGAGTTGAGGGTGACTTTGCAACTGAACTGGGTTGTGTCAGAGAGGACCCGCAGAAGTAAAGGCAAGAGGAGCTGATATGGTAACATTTGCAAAGTACCTTCCAGCTTGAGAAGTGCTTTCATGTCCTTTGGTTTGTTGACTTCTCACAAAGACCTTGTTGTGGGAGTCCCACATCTCACCATTTTATAGACGAGAAAACCAAAACCGAAGCCTGGAAAGGTTCGTGATAGCTAATGCACAAAAGAGCTTGGCTCTTCTCATGACACAAACCCATTCTCTTACCAAATAAGAAAAGGAAGAAATTGAGCCTGCCATTCTTCCATACTTAAACAACCTCATAGGCATGGGGATGCTTGATGCTTATCATCCCTGGAATTTTTGTGGACCCTTCTCATCCAAAGCCTGCACACACACACACACACACACACACACACACAGGAACAGAGGAGCCTGGAGAGCTATAGTCCATGGGGTCACAAAGAGTCAGACTCGAATGAGCAACTCACACACACACATAAGCCCACACAATCCCACACACATACACACACACACACATACACCAGCCCAGAGAGCACTTAAGGTAAATGGAAGTGGACACTTGGACACTCTCAGGGTTAGCCAGAGCAAACCACTGGAGACGTGTTTATATGTTCAACATTACCTTTAGGAGGTCTGTGGAGATTGGGATTTCTGTTTGCACTCATGTTAGTGATTTTCTTGGCAAATTTAATCTCTGCTAATAGCATAGGAAGTTAAAAACACAATAAGACTTAACTGAACAACTTTCAGATTTTGGCGGCAAGAGCAGAATTTCCTAGCAGAACACCAATTCCAGTCTCTAATGAACAGATGAATAATCAGAATACAAGAACATCAGTAGTTCTCATATTTCAGATCAGAGTGGAACCAAGGTGGAGGGTGGACAGTCTGGGATGGAAGAAGTGTGTGATCAGGGAGAGACATTTGAGGAGCCACTGTTGGGCTTGAGATCTTATTTATATCATTATGAGTTAATAGGGTTTAATTTGTGAATTACATAGATTCTCAATCACTAGACTTATAGAGTCTCAGGAAAGCATGTGTGTTGAAATCACCAAAATAATATCAAATCTCACAGATCAAGCCCAGGCAGCCTACTTCTCCAACAAGCTCTTCACCTGTGTGCTAGATGAGTAGAAAATAAACAGCTTAACCTCCTTGGAAGCACCTCGCTCCTGACTACTTTCTGTCATAAATGGGAGAAACATTCAAACAAGGAATCCCCAAAGAAAAGAAAAAGAAGCTGCAAGTGTGGGAACTGGCCTCAAGACATTGAACTATTGGCTTATTGTCCCCAGGAAATTCTGAGAGTCTGACTCTAGTACTAAATCTTATTCATTCTAGGCTTCCATAATACAAGTGATGGAAGCCAACTGGAAATGCTTTGAGGTTCCAGCAAATAAGATGTAAAAATACTGAACCTATTTTATAAATGAAACCTCATTTTCTGTATATACACATTATAAACATAAACTTAGATCATCAGGTGGGCAGACAGTCTAAGATCCAGATATGTCCTCAAAGTGTCAGGGTCCTCAGGTCATAGCCCGACCTTATCCCACAGAATTTTTGGAACGTATGCATAAATGTTCTGCTGGGAGCAGGCACGTGTTTCCAACTCCCTCACCTTCAATACTGAAACTCCTCTCTATTATTTTCCTTTTTACCAGACAGGGATTTCTTGCTGTAGCATATACATGCATACACTGGATAATAAAACTTCCCTGATTACCTTATAACAGCACATTAAAAATTTACTAAGATAAAATTAATGTGATTTTAATAATACTGTTTTAATATACAGACTGTCGGGTGACAAGGAGAAAACTATTTGGAATTCCGCATGCAAGATACATGCCTCTTTCACAGCCCCCTCCGAACAATAGCTGAACCGGCAGAGGAACTTGTCTGTTCACGTTTCTGAGAGGTGCCTCCCAGGGGAAATGGCTGAAGTTGGGCCCTTTTAAAATGTGACCGGACAGTGCTTTTGAGACTATAATGTGGAGAACTTCCCTGTATGACAGGGGGACCAGGGCAAAGCAACATATACAGAGCGTTGTTTCCTGTACACGCTGCTGTGAGATTCAGCCAGAGAACACAACTTCAAAGAATCTTTTGATGGAGAAAAAATGTTTTCATTCGCCCGTTTTATGATACTGCTGCAGGATACTTACAGTTGATTTACTGTAATGATGGGACCTGGCTACTGTCCCAAAGGAAAAGAAATCCTGCTTTTCTCCCACCACATTGATTATTCGCAGCTAGAGGTGGGGACGGGCGAGTGACGGGTTAAAGGGGAAGATGGCTGGAACGCAGCAAATAGAGATCATTAGACTCCCACCACGGTCGTTTGCTCAAGGCCTTGACCCAGGGCAGGAATGTTCCCATGGTCAGGTGCCTGCTCACACTGAACCCCAATAAACAGAGCGGACCTCCCACCTCTGTAGGGCTGCCGGGGATCTGAGGGGCTGGGGAGAAGTGGCAGGCTGGCTTCCACCCCATTGGGCAAAGACTCAGCCAAAGGAAGTGCCAGGACACTGTGCTGACCCACTTCAGTCCCTTCCTCTCTATTTGTTCCCAGGCAGAAGAGATACAAAAGCATCACTATGGCATGGTGAAAAGTGAGAGAAACATTCTGGAAATTGACATGCAAATAAGCACTCCATGTAGTCCACTTTGTTCTAAAATTTCCCTTCCCTGAGACCTGGGAAAACACCCATCAGAAGAGGGGCAGTGATGAGAAGGCCTTGATGGTTCTACAGCCAGTTTTCCCCTCTGAGAGATGGTTTCTGTATTACTGCTTCCCAGTCTGAGCTGGCTCAGGTAAAACTAAACATGCACCCACAAATGACCGAGAAGCCAACAGGTTCAGCTGTAATAGATCTGTACTCTATAATAGCACACATGTGTCCGAGTGGCACCTTCTATGAATGGTCCTAGCAGCCCACGAGAGCCCTAAGATGCAAACACACGTCACAGCCTGGGTTCCTGAGAGAAGCCAAATATTTCAAATGGGCCAAAGGCCAGCGTCTCCAGAAAGCTGGCTCCGGCACACCCAGGAGATGCACGGCTTCATGCAAAAGGACACTCAAGTTCTAGACAAGGGTCTTAAGACAGAACCCCTGCCTTGATCACGTAATCACTGTCCTTTAAATCATCACTGCCTCTGATGACCTGGAAGTCAGGCCCCCACCACTAGGGCATACTCCATACAGTGCTCAATACTCCAGGTGGTCAAATATCACCTACAAAGGAGAAGCTGCAGGACGTCTGTGGTTTAAGTGATCATGAACACTAGACCCTGGAAAAGCTGGGGGTTCTTACAGGGGGTGGTGCAGGTCACTTCCAGGAGGAGACACAAGGCGGGTAGGGGTTGAAGTAAATGCTCTGGAAGCTGGGCTCTTTATTAGGAAATTAGTGGATTCTGATTCTAATTTTAAAAAAAGAAAAAACCCACTTATACCATGCATCTCACCAATAGGAGGCTGAGTCTACATTGTGTGGGGTCCCTCAACATCGTCATCTTCTTCCCCTCCCATTGTCTCCTCCCCTCTGGTTATTCCAGAGCCAGACCTTCCTGAAGTTGATCAACCCTCCACTCCCTCACTAGAGATATTCTTTGGCAAGAAAATCGAGTCACACGCTCAAGGCTCTATATTCCTTTGCTGGATTTTATCATCTACTCTCTCCCCAGGAAGATTATTTTAATTCAGTATCAATCTCATTCACTTAAAAAGATGTCATCTCATGAAATAAGAAGCCCATAGGAAAGACAGTCCTAATTCATTCCATCAGTGGCCCAACAAGTTCATCAAATACTAGGTTCTTTCCATCTTTCTGCTCTTGCCACCGCTGCACATAAGCCTCGTTTTCAGCCTTGCTTCTCACTTACATTTGTAGCAACCACAACGTCCAGATGTAGAGAAGTCCACAATTTTTTTCTTTTATCTCTTTTAAAACTTCTCCCAAAAGCCAAATTCAATAGACATCTCCTAACTTCTCTTGGTTGAAGTACACCTCTAGCAATGCAATCATCCACAGGGGCATTGTTGACACTTGCTTTCTCTACCATCGCATAGTCAATCTGTTGGCACATCCAGCCAGTTATTCCGTCAGTAGGTCCTGAATCTGAACAGGCCTCCCCACCTTCCCCACCGCTCCCTCACCCGGGGCTGTGGCCGCAGCCTCTCTGATGGTGCTCCCACCTCCCACCCTTCCCCTGCAGTCTCAGCACTCAACTGGGATCATGCCTCAGCTCGACTAAAAACTGCCACATGGCTTTTGTCGTCATACTCAGAGTAAAATCCCAAGTTCTTCAAGGCTGCATTCCTAATGTGCTCACCTCATCCATCTCGCCATCCCTCTGCCTTCACAGCCTTATCTCTCTTCATCCCAAACTCTGCTCTAGTCGTGTGGCCTCCTTGCAGTTCCTTAAACACACGAGGCATGGACCCACCTCTGGACCCTTCTACAGACTGTTCCTTCTTCCTGAAACACTATTTGGCCAGATATCCAAATGGTCACCATCTCACTTCATTCAAGTCTGTAGTCAGGGGCCACCTTCATACTGAGAGCTTTTCTGGCCACACTATTTAAAATTACTACTCTGTCTTCCTACAGCCCCTGTGTTCCTCTCCCATCTCATTTTTCTCCATCACATTTCCTACCATCTCACATACTATAGAGTTTACTTATCTTTTTTTTTTTTTTAATCTGCTAATTGAATGTAAGCTCCACTGGGGAGTGTTTTCACTTTTATCCCACTGCAATAACTTCAGAACCTAGAACGGGGACTGGAAAAGCAGAAACTCATTACGTACTTATTGAATGAATAAATTCTAAAACTAGTTGTAGGCAACTAGACCCACAGTGGCTTTAACCAATCAGGATTCCTGCCTGGAGCTGAGATTGCTTGACCTGAATAATGCAGCTGGATGGAGGGAGGGAGGTACATGGGAGAGAGAAATACCAGGGTGGGGAAGAGGGGTGTGGGAATAGGGTGCTTTTAAGGGAAAAAAAAGGACAGGCAGAGTTTGGGATAACCACTCAGCAGTGTCAACTACACGTTCCTTGATTTATTTCCCTTTGTAAAAACAAGAGAGATAATTAACACACTTAATCCTGAGTCAGGAAAAATACCTAGTCACTGATTCTATATTTCTCCCACATTTTGTCATCTCAAATTTTGGGGTGCACCTTGCAATTAGTGTTATCTCCTGATTCTATAATTGGCAGTTAATTTTTTCTTAGTGCTTCATAAAAATATTTTTGTTGTTTGGTTACTAAGTCTTGTCCAGTAAGAGGTCCCTTAAACTGATGATGTCTTAGAGTCAGTGAAATCCCCTCATATCCTCTGAAATATCGTATGCCTCTGAAGTTCGAAGTAATACCAAGGAAGAAAGAATTTTATCATCATTGTCCATAGACACATAAGCTGACTGCTATTAAATAAACCAGTTTTAAAATCTCTCATCATCTCTCAGAAAACTGGACATTCTCTTTGTCTCTTGCCTTCTTATTGGGATGCTTTGATTTAAGATAATGTCTGAACAGAGAAGCTTCGTTCAGCAGTGTCATTTGACCCAGATTGTATGTTTTTATAGCCTGAGCCAATTAGTTAAAGTGACTTTGACTATAATAGGGACCTGTGACATTCCTCAATATTATTGCATTAGTCACCCTGGAACAGTTTCTGGCTTGTGTTTGTCATCTGGCTCTGACTGTGCCTTCTTTATCCTGATATTTATATGATCGGTTGCTGGCCTATAAAATAGTCACCTCTGAGTCCTTGAAATTAAACCCTCCGCTTTTCTTTATTTCAGTAAGTCCTTGGCGCTCAGTGGAACAGTGTGAATCACCTTTATTGTTCTGATTACTAATCAAGGGTTCTTTCATTTTTCAACCTTTTTAATCTATATTAATCAAATGAGGATTGGGCTGGGAGTCAAGAAATCGGGTGACGGGGTATACCTAGACAAATCCCTTACCCTTTTTCTGCTCTCATTTCTCTTCCTCCACATGGGGGAGACTGCTCTAGATCATCTCGCTCTCTTCAGCCTGTGCTGGAATGGGCTAGAGTTCCAGCCTCTGTCCTAAGGCGGCTCTTCAGGAGGCCTGGACCTCATTAAGTACACTAGTTTATCTATGAAATAAACTTAGGTAAGCACTGACCACAAACTCCCTGAGGGCAAGACAATGTCTCAGGGATCTTTGTAATCCATCACTACACAGACGCTCCTTGAAAACGAGGACACTTACAGATGTAATTTCTTTCTGTATCCCCAGTACCCTGCAGAGTGTAAGCGCCTCATACCTGTTTGCGGAAGAACTGAACTACCGCACCCCAGCCGCTATTTCCCCTCAGTCTTGATGGAAGCCTTAGTTTTTCCGTTCCTTCCACGCCTTGATTCTCTGATCTTCCCTGTCACGTTTTTTCTCCTCTTGGTACTTCTACTTTTACGTTTATTTATTTCCCTTTTATTTTTCTCTTTGGTATTATGTCATTTTTCATTAGTATAAGTCCTAGTCTCCTTTTGTGGTAACATGTAGGTGACATACTTTCAAGTGGACAGTTCAGTAGCGCTAAGTACGTTCACATTGCACCACCGTTGTCACCATCTCCGGAATTCTCATCACCCTAAACTAAGCTTCTGCACCCATAAAACAAATGCTCCCCGTCTGCTCCTCCCTCTGAGCCTCTGAGGCCCACTGTTGGACTTTTCCCATCACTAGTAATTTGCCTATCCTAGAACCTCGTGTAGGTGGTTCTTGCATTTAGGGCTTCTCCCTTCCTCCTTCTGCCCCTTACTTTCTCCGACTTTCCCTTCTTCTTGTTGCTCCTTGAAGCGGCCCTCTTCCTGCCTTGTCTTCTTTTCTCTTTCTCTGCATCCTTAGTTGCACCTACTCTGCCTTAATATTTCCTTCTTATGAAAGTGAAAGTCGCTCAGTTGTGTCTGACCCTTTGCGACCCCATGGACTATACAGTCCATGGAATTCTCCAGGCCAGGATACTGGAGTGGGTAGTCTTTCCCTTCTCCAGGGGATCTTCCCAACCCAGGGATCGAACCAGGGTCTCCTACATTGCAGGCTGGTTCTATACCAACTGAGCTATCAGGGAAGCCCTTGTTATACTTACACTGATTTTTAGGTTCTTAATTCATTCTTTTATAAAATTGTTCTATTATATTTAAATAAGTCACAGAACATTTAAAGGGAGAATATGACTCATTAAAATTTTTGAAAGCAGGTTTCTAGAAAGGGCCAGCTCAGAAAATGACAGCACTAGAATGTTAGAGAGGGAAGAGCAGTTGATGTAGTTAGAAGGGAATTTGCCAGAGAAAGCATCGCCTGTTTGGAAACCATTGTTAGGATCTGCATAAACTTAGGGGACTGTCCCCACTCCAGTACTCTTGCCTGGAAAATCCTATGGATGGAGGAGCCTGGTAGGCTGCAGTCCATGGGGTCGTTAAGACTCGGACATGACTGGGCGACTTCACTTTCACTTTTCACTTTCATGCACTGGAGAAGGAAATGGCAACCCACTCCAGTGTTCTTGCCTGGAGAATCCCAGGGACGGCGGAGCCTGGTGGGCTGCCGTCTATGCGGTCGCACAGAGTTGGACACAACTGAAGCGACTTAGCAGCAGCAGCAGGGAACTGTCAGATAACCTAAGCATTCTCTGGTCCCCCTCAAAAAGAAAAAATCACAAAGAAAGCCAATTTCCTTAGGGGCAAAAGATAGAAAGGAATCCTAGAGTTCAGCTGCAAAGGCAAACTGAGTCCTTCTCTCTGATAATGAGCAAGATACACCTTCTAATTATTCACATTCAATACCAACTTTTCCTGAGGTGTCAACTTCCAGAACAGATGAAAGCAAACTCTCCCCACCCCCATTTTTAGACACTCTTTTATTAACCTTAAAATTCCTCTTTTGGGGGGGGAGTGTTTCTGTGTGTTTTGTGAACTTGTGGACAATACACGCATCAGCCTTTTAAACACACAAACATAGTGCACAGAGATAGATATTAATGTAGAATAGTAAAGACACATCTCATAAAATCTAGAAAATGAAGTAAAAATTAAAATCGCTCCAAATTCCTAATATCCTTCTGCCCACCATGTCAAACACTTTTTTTGCATACACCAGGATTCTTTGAAATATGCTGCAGCCAAAATGAAAGTTAGAGATTTCTAAGTAAATTACAACTAATAAATCTAGATTTAGTTTAAGCCGCCATGCTATATAAGCAGCCATGGCTACTTTAGCGTGAATGGTCATAGACAATGGATCCTCCTTAAAATGGGAAAAATAAAAGCGCTTATATCTCAAAGAGTGTTGTGACAACTAAATTAAATGTGTATGTAAATCACCTGGCATTAATCCTAATTCCCTGTACCTCAGACAGGCAATGCACAAAATAAAATGGCTATTAAGAAAATCTAGCCTCTCACCCAGCATGTGGATTTAAAATTATAATGTTGCAAATGTTGGGCTACCTGCTTTTGTAATGATTATATTTATTTTTTAAAAACTCCAAATATGAGTAAATGCATGCTTCTTCAGTTTTTTAGGCCTGGGGAAAGCACAGGTCATTAGCACATGAAGCAGAGAACCAGCAGCTGGTTTGCAAACTCAAAGCAGCTTTGAGTTGTAAGAATAGCATTCCTTTTCCTTCCACTCTTTTCTCCCTTTCTTTCCCTCAATATTCCAAAGTTCCTGTTTTGTGTCTTTTACTGTTGCTTGTCTGTGTAATTTGTGTTTTTCTCATTCTGTGAGTCCTTTGCCTTCATCTTTTCAGACCTTTCTCTCCAATTTCTTTCTTACTACCCTCCATCTTTCTTCCTCCTCATTTTTATTCCCTGTTTAATTCTCTCCTCTCCTCTTTTGCATTTGCATTTTCTCCTGTTCACATTTATTCTGTAGCACTTTCTAGTAAAACCAGTGACTGTAAAACTTTCTTACCATCTCGCAGTCAGGTTCATGATACCTATCCATTTCGGAAATTTATCACCCTAGAAATCCTTTACCCAAAGTCATGTTAATGATAATAGCACAACCAGAAATGTTGGTGAATACATGAATTTTTAGAACAAAATAGTAACATGTATAGAGGTACTTTGCTTTCTTTCTGATATTAGTCAGATTTACATTTGATGTGGGATTTCAGCACCAGATACCTCACAAGTACACAACAATGTTTGCTGCTCAAATTTAACTTAACATTAATCAAGCTTTTCCTTCATGTGGATTTATTTCATTCTTCTAGCAACCTCCTGTTGTAATACTGCGAGCTTCAGAGGTATAAGGCGTAGATGGAGGAGAGATACATGACTGACTTAAGACTATAGAGCTATTCGGTTGCTAAGCCAAACCTAGAACTCAAGCTTCCGAATTCTAAGGCATTGCCCCACTCCCCCATGACCCTGATGCTCTCTGTGTTGTGGCGTCATCCTGCCCAAGGGCACCACTGTTGTGATTTCAGTTCAGGATCCCCTGCTCTAGGACCTGGGGGACTACTGAGCATTTCTGTCCATTCCTGTTCCTTGATCCACCCAATAATCCTAAACACAGACACTGGAAACAGCCTGCAGAGATGTCAGCAACACCAACTACAATCATAAAAACTGCCATTTACTGAGGGCTCATCATGGGCCAAGTGATATGATTTACATGGATTGTTCCATGTATTCCACTGTACGTGGCAATTTAAAGTGACTGCAATTGAGTTCTCTAAATACTACACATCCTACTGTGTATCTTATCAAACATTACTAAAGCTGTTTTACAGAGAAAGCATATCTACCCATATGAAGGGAAAAGAAAAAGAATCAAAGTATTAAAGAGAGTAAAATAATATCAAAGTAGAACCAACAAATCTGGTCTCCAGGTCCTTTCTCTTTCTGCACTGAGTCAACAATCTATGTCATTAGCCTCACTGATGGACCAGTCCCAACCTAGCACTGAACTAGTGACACAGGGAAGTAAATCTTTATCTTTAAGATTGTCTTGGCTGTTTGTTCTCAATACTTAAGGTCCTTTTGCCATAGAGAGGCACTACCTCTCCCCCAAGTAGTCAGCCCTCCATATCTGCAGGTTCCACACCCATGGTTTCCACCAACCATGGAGAGAAGCCTTGGATACCAAGGGCTGACGGTACTCTGACATTTTATATAAGGGACTTCAGCATCCCTGGGTGTGGTGTTCCCTGGAGGAGGAGGAGGAGGGGCTCCTCCAACCAATCCCCCATGGATCCCAGGGATGACTGTATCTATAAAACCTCCCTGTAAGACCCTCCTATATGCCTGTGTTAACTGTTAGGGCATTGTCAAAGGATCAGAGCAGAACTGGGGGATGTTAAAATGAAAGGAAAATAAAGAAATCTCATATATAGAAGAAGGAACACTAGAACAATTAAGAGGGGGCGGCGGGGGCGGGGGGGCAATCTCATTACCGAATATAAATCCCAAAGAAAATAAAATATTCCTGACAATAAAAATTATTATTATATTACAGATATGAAAAGAGAAAAAGCGTGGTTCTAAGTTCACTGAAAAGTTTCCCTTCGGTCTTGAGTGATTCTTCTCCAGAGCCTCCCACGAGTGCAAGCCTATAATTTTAATTATATCTTGGCATTCTCATAAAGCAAACAGCGTGCTCAGGTAGTATTTATTACCTGTTAGGAAGACTACTTATGAATATGCTTCACAAATTCCAACCACAGTGATCTACAATGGGCCTTTTCAAGGACAGAAGGGATGAGCGGGGATGCATGGTGGAGAAAAGTTGCTCATTAAGGGAGGGTTTGTTATCCAGAAACGTATAATTAAGGTGATGGTCCCAGCTTCTGTGACAGCCGACACTCTGGTAGTTGTTTGATTGCTGTGTGGGTCAGGGATCAGCCCTGGCGACAAGATGTAGCCACATTAGTGTGTTAGCGAACAGGTTAGGAAGTAAATTACAGCTGCCTTTCTCAAGCACATGACTGTCGGTCTTCATTGTTTTGTTTTCACTGTACGTCAGCAGGCCTGTGGCTTCTGAAGACTTTGTGTGACAGGTTAGGCATTTTATCCTTTGAGTAAACAGTAATCACGGTGTGAAGAAAGTGGGGCATTGGAGATTTGTCCTATTCTTTGAGAATTCCACTCTTCCTTTTTAGTTTGCTCCAAGGGCTCATTGGGGATACATATATTAAGCCCTTTAAATAGTTCATAATAAATCTTTGTCTCAGGCTGATTCTGACAGTTTTTTAAAGAGTCTTTTAAGAGAGAATCCTCAATCATTTGTTAATCCATGGGGTGATCTTCAGACTTTGGGAAAAAAATAACAGCCCGGGCTCTTGGGTAGTGAAAATACAATGTAGGAAAAAAATATATAAATATGGAAAATCCCAAGAATATCATCTTACTGAGATTACTTACATGTTCTGCATGTATCTAAATGCTTTCTTTCTTCTCCAACAAGCCAAAAAGAGAAAAGAAAATAATTGTCAAAATAGCAAGGGTTGTTATTGATAATTTTATGTTTTCAGACTAATAGGCATCTCCTAAAATGTCAGGCTTTTAATTGTGTAAGAGAATATTCTTTCTAAAGTAAACTAATTCTCTTGGCAGAAAGATCATTTCTTCTTTGCCCTTGTTTCCCCTTTAAGACTCCTTCTGTCTTCCCCTAAATTATTCCCATACACACTGCTATTTTACCTGGTTGGGGAGAAGCATTCCACATTTAGAGAAAGGATTGTAGATGTTGGTTATTAATGTCAACAAAAACAAAAACTTTGAAGGGCAAGACATAGCTTTCAGAATAAAGACCTTTCTAGATTGGTTTTATATATTTAAGTTCCCATTTTTGGTATAAGCTAGCCTGTCAAGTATTAGATGTTTATAATTTAAAGAATATCCCAGGATTTTAGCACCAAAAGAATGATATACTACACTTACCAGAAGAAAGTAAAGGTAATATTATCTCCCATGTAAACAGTTAATACCAGGCAGTCATTACAATACTTGTGCATTATTTGGACGAGTGGAAAATATTCTAAAGCCTCTCTACAGAATAAAAAGAATGCTCGGTCAGAAGTGGTTTATGTAGAAATCATTTGCTATTCCAGGGAAACTGATTTGGCTGTATTTGGTTTGCTTGTACCTAAAGTGATTCAGGCAGAAACTGAAGAATCCAAGTCCTGTCTCTGAGTCACATATGACAATAGGCATCACAAGAGGGGCATTTTCCCCAGGTTTATGATCTGAACCTCTATGTCATTTCTAAAATGCAGGTTCTAAAGCAGTTTAAAAAAAACAAAAACAAAACACCAAGAACTTTACTAATAACATACAGTTTAGTTTAGTCACTCAGTCATGTCCGACTCTTTGAGACCCCAAGAACTGCAGCACTCCAGGCTTGCCTGTCCATCACCAACTCCCAAAGCTTACTCAAACTCATGTCCATTGAGTCGGTGATGCCATCCAACCATCTCATCCTCTGTCGTCCCCTTCTCCTCCCACCTTCAATCTTTTCCAGCATCAGGGTCTTTTCCAATGAGTTGGTTCTTCACATCAGGTGGCCAAAGTATTGGAGTTTCAGTTTCAGCATCAGTCTTTCAATGAATATTCAGGACTGATTTCCTTTAGGATGGACTGGGTGGATCTCCTTGCAACCCAAGGGACTCTCAAGAGTCTTCTCCAACACCACCATTCAAAAGCATCAATTCTGCGGTGCTCAGCTTTCTTTATAGTCCAACTCTCACATCATACATGACCACTGGGAAAACCATAGCCTTGACTAGATGGACCTTTCTTGGCAAAGTAATGTCTCTGCTTTTTAATATGCTCTCTAGATTGGCCATAGCTTTTCTTCCAAGGAGCAAGCGTCTTTTAATTTCAGTGCTGTAGTCACCACCTGCAGTGATTTTGGAGCCCCCCAAAATTAAGTCTCTCACTGTTTCCACTGTTTCCCCATCTATTTGTCATGAAGTGATGGGACCAGATGCCATGATCTTCGTTTTTTGAATGTTGAGTTTTAAGCCAACTTTTTCACTCTCTTCTTTCATTTTCATCAAGAGGCTCTTTAGTTCTTCTTTGCTATCTGCCATAAGGGTGGTGTTATCTACATATCTGAGGTTATTGATATTTCTCCCAGAAATCTTGATTCCAGCTTATGCTTCCTCCAGCCCAGCATTTCTCATGATGTACTCTGCATACAAGTTAAATAGGCAGGGTGACAATATACAACCTTGACATACTCCTTTCCCAGTTTGGAACCAGTCTGTTGTTCCATGTCCAGTTCTAACTGTTGCTTCTTGACCTGCATACAGATTTTTCAGGACATAGATCAGGTGGTCTGGTATTCCCATCTCTTTCAGAATTTTCCAGTTTGTTGTGATCTGCACAGTCAAAGGCTTTGGAGTAGTGAATAAAGCAGAAGTAGATGTTTTTCTGAAACTCTCTTGCTTCTTCAATGATCTAGCAGATGTTGGCAATTTGATCTCTGGTTTCTCTGCCTTTTCTAAATCCAGCTCGAACATATGGAAGCTCACAGTTCATGTACTGTTGAAGCCTTAGTTGGAGAAGTTTTAGCATTACTTTCCTAGAGTGTGAGATGAGTGCAATTGTGCGGTAATTTAAGCATTCTTTGGCATTGCCTTTCTTTGGGATTGGAATGAAAACTGACCTTTTCCAGTCCTGTGGCCACTGCTGAGTTTTCCAGATTTGCTGGCATATTGACTGTAGCACTTTCATAGCATCATCTTTTAGGATTTGAAATAACTCAACTGGAATTCCATCACCTCCACTAGCTTTGTTTGTAGTGATGCTTCATAAGGCCCACTTGACTTCGCATTCCAGGATGTCTGGCTCTAGCTGAGTGATTATACTATCATGGTTATCTGGGTCATGAAGATCTTTTTTGTATAGTCCTTCTGTGTCTTGCCACCTCTTCTTATTATCTTCTGCTTCTGTTAGTTCCATACCATTTCTGTCCTTTATTGTGCTCATCTTTGATTGAAATGTCCCCTTGGTATCTCTAATTTTCTTGAAGAGATCTCTCATCCTTCCCTTCTATTGTTTCCTCTATTTATTTGCATTGATCACTGAGGAAGGCTTTCTCATCTCTCCTTGTTATTCTTTGGAACTCTGCATTCAATTGGTATATCTTTCCTTTTCCCCTTTGCTTTTTGCTTCTCCTCTTTTCTCAGGTATTTGTAAAACCTCGTCAGACAGCCATTTTGCCTTTTTGCATTTCTTTTTCTTGCACATGGTCTTGATCACTGCCTCCTGTACAATGTCATGAACCTCCCTCATAGTTCTTTAGGCACTCTGTCTATCAGATCTAATCCCTTGAATCTATTTGTCACTTCCACTATATAATCATAAGGGATCTGATTCAGGTCATACCTGAATGGTCTAGTGGTTTTCCCTATTTTCTTCAACTTAAGTCTGAATTTTGCAATAAGGAGTTTATGATCTGAGCCACAGTCAGCTCCTGGTCTTGTTTTTGCTGACTATGTAGAGCTTCTCCATCTTTAGCTGCAAAAAATATAATCAATCTGATTTTGGTAGTGACCATCTGGTGATGTCCATGTGTAGACATCTCTTGTGTTATTGGAAAAGGGTGTTTGCTATGACATGCATATGGAGTTTATTAGAAATCAATGCAATAATAAAATAGCAAAGTGGGCAAAGGACGGCCTACTCTCATGTAAGTTCAAGTAATTGAAGACCTAGAGCACAGGCATCCATAAACACCCAGGGTCCCTGACATGATACGGGTGAGCCGCAAACCAATGACAATGAATGTAGGCAGAGTGTTCTGCTACCAGGCAACACGAAATATGTGGTGCCAGTCTTTAAAACAATCATCTGGCATTATAGAATATACCGTTTAGACTCACATGCCATCTGATACAGTGCTAAAGTGTTGATGTTAAAAATGCCAAGTACATCATTAGAGAGTTATATGTGAAGCTGGGAAGAGGACAGTTAAGTAGTATCAACACATTTGCTTTGCACCCAGTTTGAGAAAAGGCTACTTGCACCCAATTTCACCATCACCCTTAGCAATAAATAGCCTTTATATTTTCAACTTGAAAGGAAAAGGGTAATTCTACAGCAGAGCTAATTGCAAACATTATAAATACAATCATTAGAAAATGACTGCTTTTTTTTATCCCCACTACTTGGGAAGACTGTGCGTAGCCTTGAAAACAATATACAAATGACATCATCAAACTCAAATATGGGAATGATGCCTGCACATTCACTGTGAGGCCTACATGTATCTTAGCTGACCAAGACCATAGGGATCGAGCCCTGTCTTCCTGGGAGCAAAGCAGGGTTACTTCTGCCAGGGGATTAGAGGACTTTGTTTGGGTCCTGAGATGGAGCAGTGGTCATTGAAACATGCTGTGATCATAAGAGAAAGGAAACTTTGCTTAACTGATGATGTCAAAAATAGATATCTGTTAGCAAAATAACAGATATAGATAATTATCAGGTTATCTCCTATTTCTGGCTCCTCTAAATTATTGTAAAGTATAAATAATGTTACTAAGAATAGTCTCCAATAAATAAACCTCAATCCTTTATTGATGATGGATTTAATACAGTACGTCAGACTGAAAACATTTTGAAAAATAACCACTTCAAGATGTGCTGAAATAGAGCCATAATAAAATCAACAAATTCTAGCTGCCTTGTCAAATTCCTGTATGATAAAAAATAGTAAATTAGCAGAAGACACTGCCTCGGGAGACATTTGCGGAGACCCGTCAACCAGGCTCTATCCCCAGAACACACACGTTCATGTGGGAAAATAAAAATTGGTCATTGTGCTGGACCCCATAACTGAGGAGGCAAATTTTAAAAGCCATGCCATCGCGCCAATATTCACTCAGATTTTCAGTTATCGCTTGCCTCTCTAACACTCTCCAGTGAGAAAGTTGTAGCCATTCTGAACTTTTTCTGCGTCCCAGGCCAATTTCCTGAAAGCCTCCATCTTGTTTCCTGCTAACCAGGTGACTGTCACACCAACCCTTTCCTCAGTGCCACATAGAGTCCTCATTCTTCCATGAGCAGGGATGCCAGAGTTAACATATAAAAATACAGGATTCCCAGTTGAATTGGACATGTCCATGCAATATTTGTGCTGTGCTATGCTCAGTTGCGTCCAAATCTTTGGGACCCCATGGACTGTAGCCCACCAGGTTCCTCTGTCCATGGGGATTCTCCAGGCAAGAATACAGGGGTAGGTTGCCACTCCCTCCTCCAGGGGATCTTCCCAACCCAGGGATCAAGCCCACATCCTGAATTGGCAGGTGGATTCTTTTCCAAGCACCAAAAAACAGTCATTGTTTATCTAAAATTCACATTTTGCAAGGTGTCCTGAATTTTTATCTGAGAACCTTCATTAGGAACAAACATCAATTGCCACCATCTTTTCCACGAATCCCACTTTTGCCTATTCACTTTTATTGAAACATTTCTTCCTTGAAGCCCACTACTCAGAACTCACTCTGAACAGAGGCTGTGATTCATTCCTCTGCTTCTGACTCTTCCAACGTGAAAGAGCAGTGGTTATCACCTGCGCACGCACTGCCACTTCCCCACTATTCCCCCCAATATCAGCACATTAAAACAAACAACAACAACAACAACAAAAAAAAAACAGCATTCCTTACCTGTTCTCAATGCTGCTCTCCATCGGTGATGCCCACACCTTTCATTGACCAACCTCAATGGTGAAGGCTTGTGCTCTGAGGTCTGTCCAGCCATCTCCACTAGGAGGCCACAGATGCCAGCATCAGAGTTTCCAGGTGGGGTGACAGTTCCACACACATCTCCTTGACTGCCCAAGCTCAACAAACTCATTTCCTGACTTACCTTCAGCCGTCTATTGGCACAGCCATTCCTTGACCTTTAACCATGCTTCGTTTTTAAAATGCCAAGTATCTGTTAGAAAAAACAGAGGAAAAGCTTTCTAAGGTATGAGAGCAACAAACGTTTCAAAGGGAAAAATGTATAGACTTCTCTATATAAAATTTAAAAACATTTTTGTATCAGTGAACACCATAAAAAGAAGTAAAAGGCAAAAAAATGGGGAAATATTTGCAAGAAATGTGGCAGACATAGTATCCTTAATATATATATATGATCACAAAAGAGTTGGACACTAGTGACTTGTTGACTAGTCACTAAGTCGTGTCCAACTCTTTTGCGATCCCATGGACTGTAGCCAGACAGGTTTCCCTGTCCATGGGATTTCCCAGGCAAAAATACTAGAGTGGGTTGCCATTTCCTTCTCCAGGGGATCATCCCGATCCAGGGATTGAACCCATGTCTTCTGCATTCAAAGGTGGATTCTTTACCATAGAGTCACCTGGGAAACCCTATATGTGTGTGTGTGTACACACACACACACACACACGTATCATTAAAATTGATACGATAATAAAACTCAAGTGGAAAATAAAGGACATAAATACATGAATCACTAAAAATTCAAATGGCAAGTATTAAAACATTATTCAACATCATTAGAAATAAAAATGCAAATTAAACACATGAGATGTTTTTACATAATGCTTTTTAGGATATCTTCTAATTTAATATTTTTTATCAAATAATAAAAATATTAAGATGGAAATTAATATGAACATCAAATATTGCTGATAAACATATAAACTGATAGACACCACAACTTTTTTGAAAAACAAATCATACGTGTTAGCTTTAAAAAAAAAAAACTTATGCTCTTTGACCCAGTAATACTTCTTCTAGAAATCTACCCAAAGACATGATCAGGATGGGGAACACATGTAAATCAATGCTGATTCATGTCAATGTATGGCAAAAACCACTACAATATTGTAAAGTAATTAGCCTCCAACTAATAAAAATAAATGAGAAAAAAAGAAAGTTGAAGGAAGACTAATTTCCAAGAAATTCATCACCATGCAATGGAATATTACACAGTCAGGAAAAATAGTGTTTGAAAGTGATGTACTGATATGGACACATGCAGATACTATCACTACTTAATTTTAAAGCTGCCTTACAGCCAAGACCACTGGAGCCCCAACATCCTTTTATTCCCCAAACAGTGTCTAATAAAAGCCCAGCTATTATCACAGAGTGAGCTATGACTTCTAACATTAAAAAATGTGAGAGATACTCAGGTATGATCCTAATTTTGAAACAAATATATATATATATATAAATAGTAAATTAGGGAACAACAAAACATATCAGTGTTAATAGTTTCTGGGTGATAAGGTAACTGCATATTTATTTTCTTATTTATACTTTCACATTATCTTCCAGATTTTCTATGAACATAGGAAAAATAGAGATATAGAACACAAACTTGTTTAAAAGCAACAAACAGCATTCTCACAAATCATTCTGGGAACAAAGTGCCCTTTACTGGCTGTCTCACCCATAGCACCATCCCTTCCCCCTCATTCTCCCCTCTTCCCCATTTCATCACTCCCTCCTCACATGTTTGTCTCTTAACCCTCTGGAGTCCTTCTCTCTATTGTCCTTCTTTCATTCCCATTGTGTCTGCTCCCATCTCTGGCAAAAGCCCCCTGTTGAGCATGGCCTAGAAAAACTTACAATGCCATTATCTTCAGGGCCCCCTAGAAAACCAGTGTGCTTAAATTTGAGCCATGCAACTTCTAACTGCTGTATAATCTTATTACTTATTTTCTATTGATCCTACTTGCTTTGCCCACATGGGCTGCTCCACAGCTTTTTTTTTTTTTTTTTTTAAACTCTTAAAATCCTCTCCTTCTCATACTTCATCTCCACAAACGACCCTGTTCCCATCACCTTCCCCTCTCTCTCCCTCCCCTCCCTCCCTTTCCCCCGCCACCTCAACTCACATCCTGTTTTTCTTCCCCCCATTTCAGAGGCTCACCTCTCTTTCTCTGTTACTAATACAATATCCTTTAGGATTTAAATTCTTCAATTACCATTTCTAATACAGACAACTTTAAACTCAGTCCTCTCAATCAATAAACATACTCAGATCTCTTTATTTTCATCACCAATATTCACCAAAGAGAAGTATATCACATATTTACTCAACCTTTATCCCACTTCTTTAGCGAAGCTGCTCTCTCTAGAGATCCCCAAAGAAATGACAATGCCAATACATTCATCTGGGAGGCTTGACTCTCTGTCCAATTCTTAGTAACTCCTCCCTTAGTTTCCTACAGGTTCAATTTTCATCCTTAGCACATCACTTATTTTAATTTTGTACTAAAGTCCAAAGGTAACATTTCTAGAATTTTATCAGCACTGGTGCATATCTATCCAAATAACAGTTTTCTGTAAAGCTATTTAGTGATGAAGTTGCAACTCAAATCATGAGCCCAGAGGTATGGCGATTTTACCAATATCCACGTGACTTAGTCTCCTGTGCCACGTGACCAAAACGTGGTTCTCATCACATGCCAGTGTCTTACCCTGCATCACTCTTCTTTATACCGCATTAATTACTACCAGAAACTATTATATATTTTCTCCTCCTCTCAAATGAAAACGTTGTTATAAACTATCCCAGCTCATTATAGATCCTCATTATGTATTTACTGTAAATAACTGAACAAAGACTGAGTGAGCTATAACATCCAGTATGTGCTATTTAAAACACTCACTGTCTTTAGGGCTGTATGCCTAGTAAGGGCCAGGAGTTCCAGGCACAGGCAAAAGATCAACCTTTAACAACATGTAAGGCGCCTTCCGTCCATACCCCTACAGGTGGAAAGTGATACTTTGTGCATCCGTGGTTTGAATCACTGCCTGATTTTTCACCCAGTGCTGCATAACTGTTTCTCATCACATGGCATTGTTGTAGTTAGTCACAGAGCTTTAAAGCAATGAAAAGGCAGAATGCATATGTGTGTGTTTGCAAGTGTCTCTGTAACCAGACTCCTCTATATGACTCCTTTTGAAAATATGGTATGTCGACATCTGTGCCTGAGATGGAGATTTGGCCAGAATGCTAAGAAAATAAACATGGCAGTTCAACTCGATACTGGCAACTGGTTACTGCCCCATGGATAGGCTGCACAGAAGATTCATGTATATGAAATAGTATATTAAAGTAAACTTACAAAAGCAAAGAGCAATCATTGCAACCATAATTTTTTCTTCCTCTTTGGGATTCTAATTTTAAAAGCATTAAAGAAGACAGCTGCTCATGCTGTGATATGCGCTAAACAGCCTGAAGGATGGAAAAAAATATATTTGTAGCTCATAATAACTATTGACCTTTCTGATATACAGTGTTCTCTGTGTTAGCTATTCGGTTCTATCAACAGTGAAGATTGAACATGACTTTTTAATAGAAAACATGGGGTTTCAAGCTGCCTTCACAAAGGTGTTTATGTATTGTTATTTTGTTTTGTACTACAAAGACCAAGTCCTGATGCCCTTCGTCTGACATCGTGTTTGTCATTAAAAAAAAAAAAAGAAGAAGAAGAAGGAAAGAGAGAAAGGAAGGAAATAAAAGAAGGAAACAGAAAAGGAAAAAAAAGCCTCAACATTACTGAGTATGTTTTATATGAGGAATTGGCTCGTAACCACTTTATAGTCGTGATAAAAGCATTGCCACACTCGATCCCATACGCAATACTGGTAATGGAATCCAAGAGGCATCCCGGGAGGACGTGCTATATTTTTCTCCCAGAATGGATCCCTCAAGTGGCAACATTTATAGGGAGTCTCCAGGAAGATTTAAAACCATCGCCTGCAGTATTCAGATGGCAGGTACTTTAGAGCACAGAGCCTGCTGCCGAACGGGTCACGCCGGATGTCATATACTCTCAGAGGCTATCTTTACAATACCCAGTTTTTCCCCTTGAACTTTCCTGATGCTTCTAGTTGTGTACAGAAACACCCACTGGTAGCAGCTTGACTCTGACACTGTGTGTATTTCCCCGGAGTGGTATCATCCAAACACCAACTGTGGAGCAGCAGGCGGCAGCTGAACGCGCTCCTCTCCCTCGGGGGACAGCCTCCCCAAGTAGCAACCCCTGCCAGGCGCAGGAAGCCTGAATGCCAGCCTCATGCATTCCGATTCTCATCCCAGGCAGGCAGATACTGCCGGGGAGCTCATGCTGACAGGTGGCACGGGTTCGCAGATTATTATTGTTTTCCTCCCCTTCTTTTTTTTTTTTTTTGGCGGATTATTTTTAACGTTACTTTGAAAGAAGTTTATTGCATCATTATTGAGCCACAATTATTTTCACAGCTATGCTCTAGAGTTTCAGTTAATGATTCATAAGTTTCTAAACAAAGCTAAAGACTCACAACTGAGTGGGAGCAGGAACCAGCCCTAATGAGACTTCAATAAATATGGCTTTTCCATCATACTCCCAAGCAAGCGCTGAAGCTGAGAGAGCTGGTGGCTGAACCAGAGGATGGCGGCTGCAGTTGCATTTGCCTGATGTCCAAAAGCTAGTACAGCCTGGGTCCTCAAGAAATAGTGGACATTGTCTCCCCACAAGTGGCTGAGCATCTACGTGTAGTCTACAGATGCCCATCACCCCCTTCAAAATTGCCCTGGCGCATGGTAGAGGATGGGCCAGTGGGATGGAGACCAACTCTCTAAAGACAGAAAACAAAGTTTTCTCTAATCCTAGGCAAAATCAGGCCAATCCTTTTTTGCCTACCAAACCCACTGGTCCATGACTCTGAAAATAACACTTAGCAGAAAATGCTTCCTTAGAGATGAATACAAGAAGAGGACATAATGATTTCCTCTCCACACAAAAAATAAAATAAAAAAAAAGGCTTCTTGGGACAAGATGTTTGGTGTGAGAGAATGAAGGGCAGGGGCAAAGACTAATTCTTCCTGAAAGAAAGCATCAGAATGTTACTTTATTCAACATGCAAACTGAGTGTCTATTTACCTAAAATGTAATCCTAGGTACTTGGGGGGATGAAGGGGGCTGGAGAAGGGCAGGGAATGGATACAACTAAATATAAGCAAGATGTCAAGCCTGCCTTTCAAGATGTCACAGTCTTGCAGATGATACTGTTGATAGCACCTTTTGCAAATTGCGCATTTAAAAAAAAAATCAGTTGAGCATTTAGCTTTGAAAACATAGACCCCACTTATAAAAATCAGCACTACAGGTAGCTTTCCTTACATATGTGAATTCACCATGTACTCTGGGCAATGCATTCCTTCGAAAAATCACATGAGTTTTACCCATGTGCGTGTTGTCACATTTCAAAACAAGGTCATGATTTTTCCAAAAAAAGGTTCCACGTGGGTATTATATTATCTATCTTTACATAACAAATCACCCCAAATACTTACAGACTTTTTTTTTTTTTAAAGCAAAGATATCTCACATAGTTTCTATAGGTCAGGAATCCAGTAACAGCTTGTCTGGGTAGTTCAAGCTCAGGGTCTTTCATGAGGTTGCCATGGAGATGTCAGTCAGAGCATAGTCATCTGAAGACTTGACTTGGGGAGGAAGGCCCACATCTAAGCTCACTCATGTGACTGTGAGAAGGACGCCTCGGTTCCTCTCCACACTGATCTCCCCAGAGGACTGCTCAAGTGTCCTCACAATATGGCAGCTGGTTTCCGTTAGAGTGAATGAGGCAGCAACAGGGAAGTCATGCTGCCTGTCATGACCAAGCCATACATCACCAAGAATGCCACATGCTATTTATCTGAAGTAAGTCACCAAGTCTAGCCCACAGTCAAAGGGAGAGAAAGCAGGCTCCATCTTTCTGAAGGACTATTGAAGAATTTGTAGCAGTTTTAAATTACCACAGTTATCATCCTAGATAAACATAAAATCTGCTGGGGACAATTTCTGTGAGAAAAGATTTATTTTTACCATTGACATACTATTTTTACCACTGACCTACTATGAAGTTGAAAGTGTTAGTCGCTTAGTCGTGTCTGACTCTTTGCAACACCATGGACTATAGCCTGGCCAGCTCCTCTGTCCATGGGATTCTCCAGGTAAGAATACTGGGATGGGTTGCCATTTCCTCCTCCAGGGGACCTTCCTGACCCAGGGATCAAACCCAGGTCTCCCACATTGCAGGCAGATTCTCTACTGTCTGAATCACCAGGGAAGCCCTACTACTAAGTTGGGAAGATCTTATTAGATTAATGTCAATATTTAATGAATATTAGTTATTGAATATATTAAATATATATAAATTATATATATATATTCCCTATGTGCTATAGAGAATCAAAGTTAGACCTGTCTCCACCCTGCTGCCCTAGCATAAGAGATAAAATGAGGATATAAATAAATGTAAGAACAGTATATTGACCACATCCTGAACTTCGGAGTGGGATGAACAGGTCATGTCTATGTGCTCTGCCACTGACTATCTGGGAGACTTGGACAATATGTATTTCTATATAATGGTAAAGATTTGATATTTTCATCAGTCAGTATGGACTAAGTTAAGCTGCAATAAAAAGCAATCCCCAAATTACAACAAAAGATTTATTTCTATGAAGATGAGCTAAAGGTTCTGCCCCCTATTGTCCTCATTCCAAGACCTAGGTCAATAGAGCAGCCACCATCTGAAACGTTGATAATCAACACAGCAGTGAGAAAGAGAAAGTAGGGCCTAGTGACCAGCTCTTCTAGGAAATTCCACCTGAAAGCAATACATGACTTTTGTTCATATTCTTTTGGCCACAGAAAGTCACATGATCAAACCTAATTTCCAACTGGCAGAGGAAGTGCAGGGAACCTTTTGCAAGAAAAGAAATAACCAGTCACATTCTAAAGTCCTAAAGTACTACATTTCTTTTAGAGTGAATGAGGCAGCAACAAGGAAGCCTTGCTACCTGTTATGACCAAGTCATACATAGTATCTAACAAAGATAACATCACATGCCAATGAAAGTTTGACTTTATCAAGAGAACTGTGAAATGGCCCAACATCTCTTCCCTAGTCTTATGAAGGTCATTTTGGTTGTTTGCACTTTGCCCAGAATATCTCAAAAAGGAAAAGATTCAATTAAGCAGTGAAGTGGGGGAAGAGTATATTTAACTTCGTATCTTAACAACTCAGTCCAATTCCACTTCTCCTTTAAAAGGAAAAATACTTTGCTCACACTTAAGGAGTAACAGAGTTGTCTCAAAACCTAATTTTCTTTCTCACTTCCATCATGATTTCATAGCAGTTGAGGGCTCTGACCCTAGTATTGCACAGCAAACATTTGAAGTATGCTAAAAAGAAAGGCTGTCTTTATGCCTTGGCCTCACCCTCTTGCAGGAACCCCAAGGAGAGTCCCAAAAGTGCTCAGCAAACACCTGGACCTTGGATTAGTCAGAGAGAACAGAATGGTTCCCAGCCATCTTCTCCTTCCCTCCCCCCTTGCCACTGCTTCCTGCCTCTTCATGCTAAGGACGCAGCAACTACAGTACCAGTTAGGGAATCATCAACAGAGGGGGAATAACACAGATATGCTTTCACATTATGGTGGCATTTGCCAACGTAAAAATTATTACAACTTTTGCTATAAATTGTTCTGTAAATTTCACAAAATATGCAGAAATTGACATTTCAAGAGCTGAGATCATTTAGATTTATTTAAAAGTTGAGGCCCTTGAGAGTCAGTAAAAGAGAGTCTATTTCTTTATCTAGCTTTCATCTGTGTGGGCCTTGTTTTCTTTTTTCAGTTCCTTGTTTATAATTCATAGGTCACAATGGGCCGTATCTGGGCTTTGACCACTTAATCCAGGTTTACCCATCAATTTCTCCTATGTCTCAGGCAGCAAATATAACTTCTCTGAATCTCAATTTTTCTTTTTTTATCAGATCATGCAGCGATCCTGGCCTGTCTTAAAAAGTTGACAGAAAAGCCTCTGATATCTGGAAAGCACTCTAAAATGCTTTTTTGATATAGATTTTGGTTCCACAGTCTTTACAGAGCACCAGTCTTAAGGACACTTTTCTCATTACATCGTCCTCTCTTCATATCCACCCAAAACACACACACACACACACACACACACACACACACACACACACACACACACATCCTTTCTCTATTCCATGCTACAGTCATGTCACACGTCACCAAGGCCATGCTCCCTTGGTTCTCTCCCAGTAGAACGTTCATCAAAATCCATGCTTCTCACCTGAGACCCTTAGAAACTTCTCTTCTAAAACTGCTGCTCTTGTCTGTCACTTGCAGATTACGTCTCTTTACATGAGAGACATCCCTGTCAGAGCTGGGATAACCAGAGCACATTTGCCAGCCCTTGGGGTCACGTGGCCATGGTACCTGTGTACTGGGGATTTGTTTCTTGGGTGGCCTCTGAAAGGGCCAGTGTGGCAGGTTACTTCCGCCCCTGTCCTCAGAAAGCCATGTTAAAGCAGAAATCTTTATCAGAAATTAAAGATATCTTTATCTTTTCTAAGTTGTCTTCTCTTCTTCTCCCTCACTGCCCTTCGCACCATACCCCCCTGCTCTTGAAATAAAGTGTAAGGAGCAGTTATTATTTCGATTTCCAATCTAGATTTCACTGGGGCAAAATCTGACCTCAAAATTCCTCTCACACCAGTTGTCCTGGTTTTAATGAAGGCTGCTCCTGTATATTCTCAATCGCTCAGTCCTGTCCAACTCTTTGCAACCCCATGGGCTGTAGCCCACCAGGCTCCTCTGTCCATGGGGATTCTCCAGGCAAGAATCCAGGCAAGTGAGTTGCCATTTCCTTCTGCTCCTGTATATATTGACGATCTAACCCATGGGGCAGGGGAATGCTGTGTTCACTGCCCAGCCAGAGCAGGATGCAATGTTCACCTCCATAGCTCATGTAGAGCTTATGTCTCCCATTTCATCCCCTAAGGGGAACCACCCTTGCTGGGGTCTCTAAAGTATCTGCTAAGTGTTTACCTGTGAAAGCTCCGTGTACTGAAAATGATAACAATTTCTAATGATGCCTGAATTATTTGCCTTTCTACAGTTACGTGGTTCCTTCCTTCCTGGGTCAGGGTTTCTTGGACCTCAGCCCTAAAACACAGTTCACTTTTCTGGGAAGTTGCATTTTTCCTCGGCTGTTGCAAACACAATCTCACTGAACAGAGCTGAATTCTGAAAGCTGAGTTTGTGATGTGAATTCTGTTGGCTTCACGTTAGTTCAAGTCTCTGAGGACCAGGGCCAATAAAAGTGAAAGGGACCCTAGTAGATTGGCATACTTTTCCATTTCCACCAGGATGAAAAACTGCTATAAATTAAGTCTAACCTTAAATGTATAATCTGTCCTTGGGAGGAAGGAAAAAAGGGAGGGGGGGAGATATAGCATCTTCAAGCTCTCGGCATCCCTTACGAGAAAAATTGGTTCTAAGGGTCTCTGATCTTGTGTTTTAGTAAAATAGAACTGCACGGCTGACTGACAGTTCTGATCTAAAGCATTTACGTTTAAGTTTTGATCTCTCTGCTTTTGATTAAAACTAATGAGCTCATTTAATTCAAAATGGGAATCTCTGATAAGAGAAATAAGGTTGATGTGATTGGATTAGAGGGGCAAATTAAACTCTTAGAGCAGAAGTTTGTGCTTATATAGTGTATTAAAAAGCTGTTGGCGTATTATGGCATGTTAGATGATGAGAAAAATTTCATAGTAATTCATATTTAATCAGAAGAAATGAAAGTACTAAATATAACATGGCTCTGCTTTTCCCTCGAGTGATAAAAAGCTGTACATTTAAAATGACATCAGATCCGTGCTAAGACAAAAAAAAAGAAGAAAATCTTGAGAGAGACACATAAGAAGGGACACTTGTCACTGGTTCCATCACCCCAGAATAGAAATGCCATAAATATAGGAAAATATAGTCAGGTGAAGGCAAGAATGATACAAGCCCCCAACCACAAATAGTAAGGCTTCTCTTATTATCTCACTCTTCTTTCATCAGAGCATCAAGTTTAATATTAAAAAATAGATGTTTCTTCCCCTTAGAAATATATGGAATATGTTTCATAATTTGAAATTGAAAAGCTTGTTTTGCCTATTTTTTCTTTGTTTTTTAATAGCTATTTTCTCACCTACTTAATTCTTAAATCTCTTTATTACACATATTTCTTGATCTTCATCCTAGAGAAAATTAGTGTTCTTATAGAGCAATGTTTTGTTGTTGAAATTTTTTTTAACTTTAGAATAATAAGAAAAACTTTAAAGTATATTTTAGAAGAGTAAAATTAGAGTCTTTTTAGGCTTTAAAACCCCCAAGTTAACTTCTCTTCAGGAAAATACTTAAATGTGTAAAATACCATAGAAGCTTATTTCTAAAGAAAATAGATTTGCATTGCCTCCTGACCTGCATAAAGGTGGTTTTAGATCAGCAAAAATGAAAACTACCATTTTAAGTTTTTTTTTTTTCCATTTTAAGTTTTATAAGTCAAAACATACTCTGCTTAATCTTAAATACATTGAAAGGGAAAGAGGAGCTGTCTTAAGAGAAGAAACTATGATTTTCTCAGAAGCAAAGAGGTAGAAACACAGAGGATGTTTTCTATTCTAGGCTGGGGATAAGCTGCCACTAGTGACAGCAAGAGCAAGCTGATCTTGGGAGTCGTTTTTGTTTTTATCCATATAGCCCATTCTCAGCCCTCTATCTCCGGTCAGTTGAGAAAATGTTAGGCCTCTTATTCCCCATAATGAAGGAAAATAACTCAGAAGGGCAGGACTCTGGTCAGGGTATGGCTGCCCCATTCTTGGTGGTGTCATCATGCTCAGAACTCCCCAGCAAGCAACTGATCCAAGAAGGGATTTGCAGGGAGAACAAAAAGCAAGTCGTCCTGACTCTGATCAGAAGCATCTCCACCTGAGTCTTGGTTGATCCCATAAATCTCTGGGGTCCTTCTTTTTTGTGACTGTTCTCTCTGTGTGCACCAGCCAAGCCTCATGATATGCTACAATTACTATCAGATCCCACTTGGATGGCTGCTGAAACCTAAAAAGACCTGAAAAGCTCTTGCTCGAAACCAGAATGGAGTTTCTTGGGATATATTAATTCTCCTTTTTTATTTTCTGCAAAGTAAATATTTTCTAAATGAGATAAATTGATTACTACACTCTTAGCACCCATCAGTCATTTATTTTTAGTGAACTCAAGGATTGCACCTGAGCAGTAGCTGAAAGGGGCTGTGTAGAGATCTAAATCATGTGTATGTATTTTTATATTCTTCAGTGGAATCAACCAGCCCCAGTCTGCTCACCACTGACAACACCCTTGAGCGTTCCTTTTTCATCCGAATGAAATCTACTCTGACCAAACGCGGCGTGCACATCAAATCATCAGGATATAAGGTAAGCTGGGTTCCAGCAGGGGTGAGACTCCTGTCTCGGGTCCATCCTAGGTCATTTGCCTTGCATGTCCCAGCTGCTTCGGGTCCACATGATCAATACATGTGATTCTGAGCAGCGCACAGGGTTCTTAGTTATCTTCCTGTCTCAAGGCAGGGGGCTCATTATATCTCACGTTCTCACTTCAGACAGTTCTGGCTCACTAAATGCTTCAACAGAGTGTCTTTTCTTAAAACACGTGTTAATAATGCATCAAGTGCTTCAGCACATGCTAGAAATTCACTTTGATGGAGAAGGTGAGCCAAATTCACATCAGTCCTTAAGATGACTGTTCTAGAACTACTACTATAAAAATTCTACTTCTCCCACCTCCCCCTTCCAACCCCCTCTTTCTCTTTAGAGAAAGACTGTCCATTTGAAAAAAAAAAAAAAATCTTGGCCATCAAGATTCATACATGTAGATAAGAAAATCAGGTTGGATGTCAGAAATCCTAATTTTGAAATTACAGTGGCTGAACATTCATTCACACCTTACCATAGATAGGACACTCCACATACAGAAAATATGTTTCACGCAAGAGCAAACACCAAGTCCAGAGTCATAATCTACATTATTTTACCATTCTAAAGTTAAGAATATAAAAGCTCTAATCTTGGGAAATTCCAACATTTCAGTTACCATAGCAACGTAAATTAAGACCTATGAAATTCATGAAATGCCTTTGGCAACCTGAATCTTATCAATTTTACAACACGCTAACCAGTCTCTCAAACAGTATTTATTATAGGAGGATGGCAAACAAATGGAATGCACTGTGGCTGTCGCCAGTGTGACCTCTTCCCATTGGAGAGTCTAGAGCTTCCGGTAGCCCAGTTCTTGTGGGTCATTGTTCTAGCCTTGCCAGGGATAGTAACAATCATTCTCATCAGGCTTTGAAAACCTTATATAAGTCATCAGGACAGGAGCAGCGACAGAAAAGTCAGAATCAGACATTTTCTTTGATATTAATTCTTCTCTAAAAAAATAAAGCAGGGGCAAAGCAGGTCTTTCTAGGGACAATCTTTAGATGGGCTGTCCCACAGCCCAAAGGGCACATTGGGAACACCCTTAATTTTTACCAGGGATCGAGGCAAGGGAGAGGTAGGTACTTGGGCAGCACCAGGTGCATTAGCTCCACCTACAGAGCGATTTGTGGTCCTGTGATAAAGGGGTAAGTCGGAGGACAGAAAACAGACTATCTTATCCAATTTTGTATTTTCGTGCCTCACTGAAACACTATACATTTATTAGTTGTTCACTGTGTAGTCTCAGCCAGTTTGAAATTCTATAAGCAAACTATTAGATGTAGCAATTATTGTTATGTTAATGCTAGAAAGATGCATTATTGGTATTCCAACTTTTCTCCGTGTCAGTTCTTTGTCTTTCCCAGTTTGTACTGGTTTGTAGCAGGCATATCCCAGAAGGAAAGAAGGGTGGAAGGGGTGAGGTGTATTTTGAAAAAGCAATATCTAGTATAATTCAGTATCATTAGATAACTTGTTTGAAAACCAACAGAAAATTATTATTACTTTCATACAACAAACTAGAGATTATAAAACTTTGCAGCATCTTAGCTTTGCCACGAAGTGGGAGGTATGGTAAAAATAATAACAACACAGAGAAATAGTTTGAGCTTCAATCCAGGCAAGAAACAGCGGCTTGGGTTCTGTTGGTCTGTCCTGTCATTTGGGCAGCTCAGGCAGCTGTTTTGCTACATGATCTGAAATTTCTTAAATACTGATAGAATATCATTCATTATTTTGACAAATACATAAACATATTTGTGGAGCCTATCTGAGATCCTAAACTCAGCACTGAACAACAGAAAGTCCCTGGTAACTGCTAACAAGCAGCAAGGAAAAAGACCACCATAAGTAAATAAATAAAGTGATTGCAAAGAGCAGTGAAGGCTAAAATAGTAGCTAACATTTGTGCTCACTACAGTATGCTGAGTGTGAGACAGTTTGTATGTCTTTGTGACTGTCCAAGAAGAAAGTATTTTCATCGCTTCCATTTTACAGATGAAGAAACTAAGCCTCAAGAGGTTAATTACACACCCAAGGTCACACACTGGGAGGGACAAGGCTGGGGTGTTACCTCTGGCAGCCTGGCTCTACACCCCCTGCACTTAGCCACAAGGCCATACTCTTTTAGGCAAAGAGTAAAGCAAGGTAATGTGAGGGAGTGGCCGATGGGGACCACGTGCGACAGGCTCACTGAAGGTCTCCCTGAGTGACATGTCACCTGTGAGAGGTGAATGAAAAGAGCCCTCCACGAAAACATAAATAGAAGAAGAATGTTTCTGGAGCTCCTCTGGTTTAGGATTAAGACACCTTGCTCTAAGAAGGGAAACAGCATATTAAAAAGTGCAACCTTGAACATCCAGGATTAGAAGAGATTTAGAAGCCGTTCCAGTTTCCAGCAAATTATATCATGTTAAAGTGATCATGGTCAAAGATCTCTCCCGGCAAATGTCACACTGCACTTGAAAATATGTGGGTTATTTTCTAATATCTTTTGATATTGATCGCTAACATAATTCCACAGTAATAAGAGAACAGACTCTGTATGATTTCAATACTTTTAGACCATGAAATGTCTGTACCTGGTCTTAGGTCTCTGGATATGTTCCAGGGTCTCCTAGTTTATAGTCTATGGGAACTTGTATCCTACTATTGTGTGAAAATTGTATAAATTTTAATTGTGTCAAATTGGTTGATAATGCTTTTCAGGTTTACTCTAATCTTCTACTGCTCTGTACCTTCCTTCTATTAATTTCTGAGAGTTTCATAGTGAAACGCCAACTAAAATCTTAGTTTATTGACTTATAACAACTGTAAAACACAGTGGAACTATATGTAACTTTGTTCTGTATTTTCCAAGTCCCCTGTAAACGTGTTAACATATTTTCATGATTGACAAAAATAAAAAAGATGAATTATATCGTGTTAAAGTGATCACAGTCCTCTGACAGTACCATCTTTCTCAACATATCCTGCGAGCCTCCATCCAGTGCTGACTTCCCTCCCCAGCACTGCTCACTTGAGAGTTGCTTCATCCACTGTTCCCCCAATAAGATGAATCACCCAGCAGATCCAGCTCTCCCCCTCCTCCTCCACAGTGAACTTCCCTCATTAATTAACCTTGTCTGGAAGTGAGTGGAAGAGCTGATGAGAAGCCGTGACATGACACAGCTGAATAACATCCCTATTTATCTGTTCATTCTCAGTAAATAAATCTAACAGCTTATAAAACATTCAAATAAAACTGGTAATCACCCCCACCACCACACAATAAACACAAATAAAAAGAAACAGCGATGATAATTTCTCCATACTCCCAATATTCTCCCTAATTTATTACCATTGTTTGCTTATTTCTTTCCCCTTAGTTAAAGATTCAAGATGTTAAGCCTTGCTCAGTGCGGGTCACTACATTTTCCTCCATTTTTTCCTATGACCTTGGCACATGGGCTGTTCTGACTTTCTCCGTAACTTTTCAGCGTCATCATTGCTGTCCCTGACAGTAACAATGGTAACAGAAGCACCACTTACTGAAGACGGGCAGGGACCGTGCCATTTTATACTGATTTTACCTAATCCCCACAACTTCATGTAAAAACTTCCTCTGTGCCAGGCATTGTTCAAGGTTTATGTTCTCTTATTATACCTATTTTGCAGGTGGTGAAGCTGAGACTTCCAGAGCTTCAATACTTTGCCCATATTCGTTCTTATAGATCTTAAGTAGCTCCTAAGGAGTCAGGATTGATCCATGCATTTAGGCTCCAGAGCCCTGTCTGTTCACTGGTCCGTTTCAGTGCTTAACATATTAAGTCCAAAGAAGGGTTCGGCACAAAATGGACCTCAACGAAGGACAAATAAATGTACATTTTTAAAAGAAAAACCTCTTGCTTGATTAAGACCTTTCCTTGGTATCTCAGCAGATTCCACAGCACCAGTTTACAGAGAATTACCTTTCTTTCTAGGGTATATGATACCCACTCATATAGCCATGGTCAAGAATTCTAGCCAAAGAAGTGCCAACCTGTATCTGCTAAGCCAGGTTGACAGTGGTATATAAATTGGAGTTGCTTCCACACCCCAGGCCTCAGGGAAGTTGCCCTCTCTCCTCCAATGAAGTTTCCCTGCTGTGAGCTGACACTCCTTGTCTCTGTCTCCATTTGCTGTGGCGTGAAAGTGTTACTCAGTCATGTCCAACTCTTTGCGACCCCATGGACTGTAGCCTGCCAGGCTCCTCTGTCCACAGAATTCTCTAGGCAGGAATACTAGAGTGGGTAACCATTCCCTTCTCCAGGGGATCTTCCCCACCCAGGGATCAAACCCAGGTCTCCCGCATCACAGATGGATTCTTTATCATCTGAGCCACCATCTAGACCAGCCACTTTTTAAGCCTTGGAGGCTTCCTTGTTGTTTAAGTCTCATTGTTGGCCACGTATCTTCACATAATGGGCCTCTCCTTTCAGTTGCAGTGCATCAATATTCTACCTTCTTGAGTAGGTCTAGGTCTGGGGGAACTTCCTAGGTATAGCACAGTAGGGCAAAAGGAGATAATGTAATCAGGGAAATGAGAGAAGGAAGGATTCATGGGGTTGCCTCCTTACCTCCTGTCCCTTGGATGGGACCATTCCATTTTATACTCTATTCTTAAATGCCCACCAGCAGCACTGTCATTTCTAGAGTATTTATCCACATACATGATGATGTCCTACCTCTCAGGGCGTGGTGGAACATCCTGGTCTGGGAAACACAGGCAGATAGAGAATCTCTGTTACATTAATACTGTGCTGAGAATGACTCCTTGAAAATCCTCGAATTCAGGAGTTCCCACTCTGACACACACAAACATTACTAACAGGGGATGGGAGAGCTCCAGATACTTAAACATAAGCAGTTCCCCCATCTGGAATAACTTGGCTATGAATTTGCCTGTAGCTACGTGTTAAGCCAAACAATTCCTGAAATCTATCCAGCCTCATTATGGTCTAAAGAGTCAAAGTATAAATAATAATAGAGAAAAATACTTTGTAGGTTCACTAGTTTATTCAGCCTGCTGATATAATTCAGCTTTAAGAATCTTTTATCAATATCTAAACATGAAGTAACAAAAGCAAAAATTTAGAGGATGCTGTTGGAGAAGACTCTTGAGAGTCCCTTGGACCGCAAGGAGATCCAACCAGTCCATCCTAAAGGAGATCAGTCCTGGGTGTTCATTGGAAGGACTGATGCTAAAGCTGAAACTCCAGTACTTTGGCCACCTCATGCAAAGAGTTGACTCATTGGAAAAGACCTTGATGCTGGGAGGGATTGGGGGCAGGAGGAGAAGGGGACGACAGAGGATGAGATGGCTGGATGGCATCACCGACTCAATGGGCATGAGTTTGAGTAAACTCCAGGAGTTTGTGATAGACAGGGAGGCCTGGCATGCTGCGATTCATGGGGTCGCAAAGAGTCGGACACGACTGAGCGACTGAACTGAACTGAACTGAATTAGCTACAGGAAATTCTTTTTGTCTATTCTAAACCCATAAACATTGACATCTTTTAAGTTAGAAACTTCTCCTGTTCATTTTTTAAAATTCATTGTTGTATCTGTTCTGTAGAATAAGGCCCTCCCATAATTTACCAGTGATTTGTTTTATTTGGGGTGTCATAGATGCCCATAGGGGCTTCCCAGGTGGCGCTAGTGGTATAAAGAATCGACCTGCCAATGCAGGAGACATAAGAGATGTGGGTTCGATCCCTGGGTTGTGGAGATCCCATGGAGGAGGGCATAGCAACGCACTCCAGTATTTTTGCCTGGAGAGTCCCATGGACAGAGGAGCCTAGCGGGTTACAGTCCATGGGGTTGCAAAGCGTCAGACATAACTGAAGTGACTTAGCACTAGATGCCTTTAAGGATTTGATGAAATCTGTAGCACCTCTCCCAAGGTAAATGTATTTTGCATCAGGAAGTTCTTGAATCACTGAAGTGTATCCAGTGATTTCAGGTTACAAAACGCTATTTAATGTGATTAATCTTTGATACTTATTAAGAAATCAAGTTAGTGCGTCTTCCAGAACATGTTTCACCAATATTATAATAGTCATCTCCTGCCTCCTCATTTCTCACTCCCTTCTGCCCATTTAGTGTTAATAATACATACTGAAGTTCTGTGACAAAAGACATCAACTCCTAGATTACAGAAGGACAAAGGGAAGACTTCCATTCTGACCCCCACATGCACACAGAGATAATCTTCTGAAAAAGTACTTCTCAGAAAATATTTGTATAAGCATAATACTGACTATTAAAAGATTCTATCTGTAGTTGAGAATTATTTTCTGTGGCACATGGTCCTCTTTTGTTTCCTGTTCACTTTAGTGTGCAACAGAGTCGTGTCACCAGGATTTTCAATGTCAAGCTAGGTCAATTTTGGAATTGAAGGCTTTTCATATGCAAACATATTCCTGATTGAATGCGTATACTGACAAGACTCAAGATGATAGCAAACTAGAAAGGAATTATTACTCTTTCAATCATCTGGAATTTTAGTTCTTCGTTTAAGTCTTATTAAACCAAGTCTATAATTCTAAGCTATCAACCCCTCCCTCTGGATCACCTGCCACTTTAATGTGCTGCCAAAACTGGTTGAATCCACCTGCTCCTATTGCCATTCCTCCAATTTAATGCCTTTTTTCTAGATCTTTCATGAGAAACCCCCAAATTACCTCCCAGAAAATTTACTTCTCCAATCTATCCTGAACTCCGCTCTATGGAATATCTTCCCAAAGTCTCAGTGATCATTTACTTCTCTACTCCTAAGTCTTCAATAGTTCACAGTGCCAACATATTCAAGAAGCTGATCCTTGCCCACCACCATCTTCATCGTTCTTTCTTAGAACTCCTAATACTAATGCTCTAATAAAATCAGTCCAATCATCTTTCTTGAAATACATTTGCATACTCACACTGCTATCCTTTTGACCATGATATTATTTTTCCCCTAAAAATGCCTTTCTGCCACACTTCCACCTGGAAAACTCTTACTGAACCAATATGGCACCACTCAAATATCACTTCTTTTTGCATTTCTCCCCATACACCTGTCCCTTCTCCTCTGTGCTAAGATAGCATTTTTAGTTTTTACTAAAGCTCTCTGTGCCTCAGTTTTCTCACCTGCAAGATAAAACTCTTAATAGCATATAACCCAAAGAATCTTCCTACAGATCAAACGAGATAACACAGGTTCTGCTATCTTCTCTCCATTTTATAAAGCACTTTCATATAACCTCATGTGAACCTCACAATTTTTGGTAATTATCTCTTTCCAATTTTTGAAGACAGGTTAAAAACTGAGCCATAGAAGTATGAATTGACTTGTCTAGAGACATGTGAATGGTAAATGGCAAAACGGAGAGAAATATCCAGATCCTCTCACTTCACATTCCTTCTTCATTCCCATATACTGCAGTAGATACTGGTGCTTTCTTATTCTGCTTTCTTCCCTCAGCACCCAGCACAGTATGCTGCATGTAATTGCCATTCAGTACATGTCAGCTGACTAGAATTGCATGCTCTCTTTTTTCTGAAATAGCAGTGAAAATGTTGACAGTCGTGAGTCCTATAACATACCACTAGAGAACCTGCTAATTGACATCAGTGTCTTTTAGATGTGACCATTCGATCAGCTAAGCACCCAGATGATTATACCATGATCTGGCTCACCTTCTCCATCTTGCCTACTAGGATATCATTACTCTTTACCAACGCACCTTCTGAAAATCAGAATGTACCACATCTATAGCGTTCCCTTGAGCCATCAGCTGAGAATTCCTTTTAGAAAACACAGAGTCATCTTTACCTCATTTATTCATCATCACTTCATATTAGCATCTGTTGATCACCATTTTCTTTCTATTAAATCATCTTTCAAGGCTTTTTTTTTTCTGGATATTAACATTTTAAGGCTCTATCTCTCTGAAAAGTATAACAGTATTAAATTATAACCTGCCTTCTGCTACAACTCAGTGATTTGTTAAAGATTGCTTAAAAACATGTTAAGTGTTGTTATGGGAAGACTGGTTCTTTCTTTGCCCAAGAGACTAATTGGTTGCAATGAGTTTTAATTATACCAAGAAAAGTTCAGCTTGGAGGTACGCCCAGCACTGGACTTCCCAGGTGGGGCTAACAGTAAAGAACCCACCTACCAACACAGGAGACATAAGAGACTCAAGTTTGATCCCTGGGTCGGGAAGATCCCCTGGAGGAGGAAATGGCAACCCACTCCAGTATTCTAGCCTGGACAAACTCACGGACAGAGGGGTGACTGTCCATACAGTCATGAAGAGTTGAATACAACTGAAGCAAATTAGCACACACACACACACACACACACACACATGCACACCCAGCACTAATGTAGGGGACAGTGGGGTCCTTCTCTGGAGATTTCTAAAAACATACATGAAATTCATCATGTGGGAGTCTCTCCTCCTAGATAAGTGTGAACAGACTAGATACCATCTGGGTGTTTCTTCCTATCTGAGACTGAGAAACACTCCAGGTGTCCGGACATATCAGTGCTTCCCCTGAAGCCTCGCTTCAGCTCTGTGTTGTCTTGAAATGACGACTATGGTATTCCAAGCTTCACAAAATGTAACTGTCTTGTCAAATCAATAGATGAATTTTCAGGGAAGACCAAAAATTCTGTCAACCCATTCAGCCTTTCTAAGACTACGCATATATTGCCTTTCAATCAACCCAGACACCCAGAATAAATTGAAGGAGAAAAAACTTCCAGAGTAGAACTTATAGGCAGAGGTTATCCTGATGAAAAATGCAAATAGAGGAGAGAACCAATAAAATCAAATTTTTAAAATCCTATTATCTCGTCTTAGTCCCTGCTCACCTCTGCACAATGGTCCATTACAACGTGGTTTCCAGTGTCATTTTAAATATAACTGACATTGTTTCTGATCTCAAAGAATTTACTTCCCATTACCAAGGCATGACAGAAGTTCTAGCTTGGGATATGTCATTTCTGCCGGGACTAATCAGCTAGCTATCTTACCAACTAGAGGCATAATCACTAGCCATTCTGTGAAGTGTCTGTAAACTCTAAGTATGCCAGTGACTGCAGTCCAGGTATGCTGCTCACTTACAGGTAGCTCATTTTCCATTATGCAGCTTTTAGAAAGCAGGTGGACAAATAAGAGCATCCCATTTTTTAGTAATTCTAGATCTTTCCAGTTTGGTTTTCTGTGTCTTTGCTAGCTGAGAATAATGAAAATGTCAATCACTTTGAAAATGATGTCAATGATGCAAAGATTAACCTTTCTGTATATAAGGTTATTTAACTAATGAATGCCCTTCCAAAATTATGATGATTTCTTTGTAAGTATATTCTCAATCTAATGGATTTTATAATATCATCTACTATGAGGCTTTGGCCAATTAAGATTTTTAAAAGAAAGAGAAAAAAACCAGACTTTAGAACTAAGAAGTAAACATAAGCACAGTTCCTCATTTTTTCAGGCTCAGCACTCTTTGATGTACTGATGTACTGAGATGCCCCAACAACAGCTGCAAAGGTCCACAATTTCTGTTTCCCTAAAGTAATCTCTGGATCCAGTGGTCCAAAGCAGCAGTTACCTAACTCTGCAGATTTCAAGGGCTTCAAGATACATCCCTTTTCTAACCCTCCTTACCTCAAAACTACCTTACTGAAGAGTGACTAAGCCCATAGACTGTGACATCAGACAGCCAAGGATTTAAACTTGGTCCTGCCTTTCCTGGCTCCGTGACCTTAAGTATATAGTTTAACTTCCTTAAGTGTCTGTTTCCTCTCCTGTAAAGTGAGAGTGCCAACAGAAGCTCCTTCATGAGACTATTATGAAATAAAGTGGGTAGGACAGTCACAGTGAGTACCACAACAATACCTGGTCCATGGTGAGCTCACAATTCTTGTCCATATGTGAAGTTCCATGTTTATGGAACTCATTTTATGAATTTGATAAAGGTTGATCTAGACAATCCAAAACCTTAACTTCTACACCTCTGCATATGCACCTGTAACCATGGAAAATAGTAATTCATCAGTAATAGTTCAGATTGTCTCCTGGAAGTCACGTACACTCTAGAATAATAAACAATTTCTTCTGAGTATAGAAAATGCATTTATTTCTGGGAAATTTCTCCCTGCTTAAGTATCCTGAATATTGATTTGAACATAAGATACAAAATATAACTGAAGTACGTCATCTGTCCCTTTAACAAAAGAAACACAGATTGAATGGTTTTCTTTGTTATTGATTTAGCATCATAGCAAGACTAATATAGCCCTTTAATGCAAGAAATGAAGTAAGGGGCAGGGCCAATTTGATGTTGCTGATCTCTGGAATAAATGGAGTTTCTAGGCTCCTGTAAGCCAACAAAGGCTCCAGTTTGCTTAAAACATCTACATACATATAAATGGAACCCTCTGAGGAGAGTTTGAAGGCAGGAGGGGAAGAGGATGACAGACGATGAGATGCCCTCCAGTATCAGACTAAAAGAATGGCCTCAAAGTGCTTTGAGTAAGAGAACTCAGATTTAAACAAAAGAATCATCTCTATAATCAGTTCTCAGCTTTCTGTAGCAATATTCAAGAGAGAGAAACTTTGGGCTGCTGCTTTAACTGTGTGTGCACGTGTGTATGTGTCTGTATGTTTAATCTGAACTCTCAATGGGCAGTGGATATTGCTAAGTTGCCATGTTGGAAACATAACTTTCAGCTCATTGTCTGCAATGGTCCACAGAAGCAATCCATATAAGTTATCATTTGACTGATCGTAGTATTTACACCTCACTTTCATCAGGGTTTTTGTACCTGCCGTTTATTCTCCCTGGAGTATATATCGTCCTCAGATAGATCCACAGGTCACACCTACATTTCATGCAGATTTCTGTTCAACTGTCACTTCCCTCACCACCTCCTATAAAAATAGCTCAAGCACACCCTCTGCACTCCATCAGCTGCTTTATCCTGCTGCCTTATTGTTCTTCATAGCACTTACAACGTAACACAATTTCATAAATTTGTCTGTATGGAATTTGTCTCCCCCACCACAATATAAACTGAAGCTCCTAGAATAGCTCTGGTCACACAGGAGAAATTCAATAAACATTAAAAAATAAATAAATTTATAAATATTGGACATCATTTATATTAAGGCCAGAACATAGTCCTTTCTTTGGTCAATATTCTAGTTCCTTTAAAGGAGAAAGAGAGATGAGAATATCCATCCAATAGAATTATATAATTTTTAGTTTCCAGGCCCTATTGCGAAGATAAATTGACGTTTTCTTCAGTTTTCCTTTTAAAAAGGTTTCACTAATGGTTGACATATTCTATGACATATTTTTCATGCCATCATATTCAGTTTTTTAAAAATCAACATGTATTTAACTTGTATCCCACTTATACCCAATTCTAGTGTCTAAAACTCTGGAAGTACAATCAAGAGTCACTTGATTATTACTTGGTAGTTCTGAATATATTTAACAGGTCTCAACAGCTCCTTGTTAAATGTCCTTCAAACTCATGACTCCTTGTAGAAATCATGAAAACAGAGTGGTTTAAAATGGGCACACCTGGTGAGGGGATTCAAAAAATTTCATCCCATCACCAGCACACTGCTGCTTACTTGCTCTGCAACTTTGGACAAGCAGCCTTGTAACTCTGGGCTTCTGTTTCCTGGTTGGAAACAAAACAACAGGACCTGCCTTCAGTGTTCTTTAGTCATTTGATGGTTGAGATTACTTCCTCCCTAGAGTGTACTCTCTACATTAGGGTGAAAGCTCCTCTGGGACATTCTGGGCGGAATGGAATAGGATCTGCCTAATAGGAGCAGCCCCTGACTCCTGGGAAGAGAGAGGCTAGGTCCTGCCAGTAAATTCCAGTGAAGGCCACACAGTTACCAAGAGCTGCGATGTTGCCTCGTGGTCACTGCTGGTTTGAGAAAGATTCCAGCAAACATATAACCAAGTCACTGCAACGAGGGAGAGGAGGTCTGGAAAGGATTTTGTAATTCTTCAGGAAGGCTCAGACAACTTTGCACTTTGTCCTATGGATAGACTGGATTCTGCAAAAACAATCTAGATCCTAAATTGAGGCAAAAATAAAATGGTGGTCTGAGATTAATACTTTCTTGCCTTATTCCATGAGCAGTGACAAATTTCTTTTCCTTACTCTCTTTAATACATATTCAGCTCTCTTTTAATGCCAAATATAGCACAATATCATGTTCTTATTAAATTTATCTCTTTTCCCCTTTGTTTTCAATAGGCTTATTGTTGCCTGAAATGGTTGTAAGTTTCCAGTTGAAGGGAAACGCATCTTTTAACCTGCCTGGAATAGCCTTAGAGGCAAAGTCCTTGAGTTCTTTAATGATGAGTGGTGTTAACAATATCATAATTGTCAAACTCCTCAAAGAAAAGTAGCATGGAAATGTAAAGCATTCTTATTCTTAAGCTGTTCTTTTGTAATAAACTACTGTCTTCTCTCTGAAATGTATCTTTTCTCTCTGTCCACTGGACAGATCAGGGGAGTGATAAAGTTTGGCTAATGACCCATTAGCATCCAGATCCCAAGCACCTTGGCACAGTGGAGGAATGTTAAGTTCTGTGGATTTTACCTCTAGGACACAAAAGTGGTGGTCCCTGATACCTCCATGTTCTCAAGCCCTCAGCCCCGTAGGTCAAAAACAGTGAATCAGAACCCAGAAGTCAACATGAATGGGTAAGTGAAGCCCTGAACCAACAGACCAAACCATCACGATGCCATAGAGGGCAACAGAATCCGAAGCCTGGAGAGGCCCCTTGTCCACACTTCCTCCCCAGCCAGTGTTCTCCTGGGAAGAAAGAGCATCAGCAGAGTAGAGATGCCACAAAAGCCTGTGACACATTTTGGCCCCCAAAGAATCTTTTTCTTGCTGCATACAGAAATCACACCTCCTAATTATGCCATCCAGTCCTGAGAACGTTAAAAGGCTAGTGCTCTGCTAGTGAAAATTCATAGGCACCTGCTCTTGATTTTCTTCCTACTTAGAATAATTTTCACACAGCTGTGATATTGCCAAGTGACTCTATTCAAACGTTGAGGCTCAGACAAGAAGGGATATGTTGGATGTTTGGGTTGTAATGATTTCAGCTCTTCCTCTTTTTTTACAGCATCATTAGTAATCTGTCATTCTAATAATAATAATTCCCTTTTGACATCATGGAGGTAAGAAGAAATCATCACTGACATCAAAAATGAGGTGATATTTCAGCAGTATTATTTCAGCGAAGATAAAATGGAAAGCTTTATTACTCCCCATGCCTTTAAAGAAAGCTGAACAAGGCATATGCTGACCCTAGAGCTTATCTACTTCAGTTCCTTCCAGACTGATATGAAATAACTAATTTTAATTGTTCCAGCCAGAGTTTCAGAATGTGGTTTCCCCCAAAGCTTTCCATCACATAATGGAAACTTTTTCAAAAACAAGCTTTATCCATCCATAACAACCGGGGGAATCAAAAGAAAAGTCTATTGTAACTAAGAACAATTTATAATTTTCATTCTTCAGCATCACCTTTTGTTCCAAGTATTTAAGAATTGATTTAACTCAATCATGCAGTCAATACTGATTGTGTACCTGTTGCGTATTACACATTGGACTGGGTACTAGGAAGACAAAGATGGATAAAACAGAATCCTTGGTCCAGAGAACAGAGCAGGCACACAAAGAAAGGACCAAGATAATAGAGATCAGTTCAAGAATATTGGGAGGAAGTACAGACAACCCCTGACTTCTGTTTATACTTATGAACTTTCAACTTTACAAGGTGCAAGAGTGATACACATTCAGCAGAAACCATACTTTGAATTTTGATCTTTTCCTGGGCTAGCAGCATATGGTACAGTAGTCTCATGATGGCGGGTAGCCACAGCCCTGTGATCATGAGGTCAATGGCTGATACACTTCAGCCATTCTCTATCCGTTCTCTTTTTCAGTTTCAGTACAGGTTTTCAGTAAATTACATGAGGTTTTTAATGATCTTTTTTAACTGAGGTATAATTGCTTTATGATGTTGTGTTAGTTCCTGCGGTACAACAAAGTGAATCAGCTATATATGTACACGTACATCCCCCCACCCTTTTGAACCTGCCTCCCACGCCCACCCGTCTAGGTCATCACAGAGCACCAAATTGAGCTCCCTGTGCTACACATCATGTTCCCACTAGCTATCTGTTTTACATACGGTACTGTATATATGTCAATCCTAATCTCCCAATTCATCCCACCCTCCCCTTCCCTCCCTGTGTCCAGATATCCATTCTCTATATCTGCATCTCTATTCCTGCCCTGCAAATATGTTCATCTGTACCAAATTTTCTTAGATTCCACATATATGCAATAATATATAATTGCCAGACAGGGAAGCAACCTAAATCTCCATCAACAATGAATCGATAAAGAACTATATATATAATGGAATATTACACAGCCACATAAAGGGATAAAATTGGGTCATTTGTAGAGCTGTGGATGGACCTAGAGTCTGTCATACAGAGTGAAGTAAGTCAATGCTTTCTTTACAACTAGACTTTGTGTGAGATGATTTTGCCCAACTGCAGGCTAATGTTAAGTGTTCTGAGCATGTTTAAGGTAAAGACTGGGCTAAGCTCTGATGTTCATTAGAGCATCTATTATACGCATTTTCTACTTAAAATAGTTTCAGCTGATGATGTGTCCATCAGGATGCAACTCCATCATAAGTCCAAGAAGATCTGTAAATGATTATGCCTGGTGGAAGAGGAGAGCTTCTCAAAGAGAGAATCTTTGGACAGAGAATTTTTAGACAGCTCTTAAAGGACAGACTTAACCTGACAGAGGTATTAGGGAAGGAACTCTACGCAGAGAGAATAGTATCAACACAGAGATGAAAGCAGCAAGTGCATTAAGCAGAAAGAAATCTGGTCCTCAAGGGAATCAGGAGTGAAACCACCTAACTCAGCAAATGCAGATGGGAAAAGAAGTCTTAATATAATACCAGCCCAAAGGGCTAATCAGTGTTCAGGATAACAAGAATGTGAAGATTAAAATTGGTTCATTCTAACAAAATTTTTGCTTTCATTGTAAGAAAATGATGACTATCTTCTGACAAGGAGACCTATAAGACTGTTCTCAGCCCCTAGGATAAGAGAATAAGCATGTGGATTTATGTCATTAGATAATTCCTTTTGGAGTTTTCCCAATTTATTTGTCCTTCCATCATTCTGCCCTGTATTGAGGACTGAGATTTCCTTCTGTCACCTGCCTTGAATCTTAGACGCCAGTATAAATAGACATTCTGAAAGCAGAAATATGATTTTCCAAGAACCAGTAACTCAAGAAAAAAAAAAAACTAAAATTTTTATGCATTGAAATCTTGAGTTGCAAAATGAATCAGAAAAGGGAGACTCACACAGACCTCAGTCACCCAATAACTTAGTCTGTACACTGTGAGGTGTTTAGATTCTGGGCAATGTCTGGATATTCGGCACAATTTAAGCAAAGCCTACATTTCAGGCAACCTAAGGGTTCCCTTATATGTACCATTTACTAAAATCCCTGGCTTTAGGGATGATAGTTTTTTTCTCACTAAAAGAAAATTATTTGTTCTTCAACGTATTTACTTCTAATGCTGGTTAGCTATTGAGCCTTTCTAGTAATTGTACAACTTTTATAAACAGTATTATCTGAGCACCCAATCCTTTTGTTCCAGAAAATTCTCTGCATGTCAAATCAGTTACAATTCATCTGCAATTAAATAACTGTTTTCAAGTGAACAGGAGCCAATGACATAAAATCTGAATGTGATAACCATGCAAATATTCAATATGTTAAGTGATATTTTAAAAATCAAATACAGTATACAGCTATTGGATTTTCAGTATGGGCAAATTTTCACCCTTTCTCTCCCTCTTTCCAGAAAATACAATTTTATATTCCTGGATTGAACACCTAATTACTTTTTTAAAAAACAAACTAAACAAAAATAAAAAGAAGAAAATCTTTTTTTCTCTAAATTTTCAGTGTCTGCATAGGCTTTATCTTTCTAGCAAGGATAATATGAAACTTTGGTGCTTTGTGTTGCAGATTATTAGCTGAGCTGCTTTTTAACCACTTGATTTTATTTATTTTTCTTTCTCAAACATCTTTTTATTCTCTGAATAAGCAGTGCTCTCAAACGCATCTACTTCTATCACTGTAAAGCTAGTGTAACCCTGTGGAGTACACACCCAAACCCTGAAGGAGCCATTTAAGAGAGCTTTTTATTTAAGTCAGCTCTCAGGACAGAAAGGGAAATCGTATCCCCAGTTGGTTCCTGACTTTTTCAGTACAAGATACAAAGGCTAGAAAAGAGAACTGGACAAAAAATGTGTGTGTGTGTGTGTTGCATGTGCTAAAGCCACACAGAGCTGACGCACAATAAACAAACATGCATTAGGGGTGGTTTTCAGTCACTTTATAGACATATGCATTCATAAATTTTGTGACGGTTGTAAGAAGCCGACTTTGATGAGACCAAACTCATAGACGAGCTTTCGATCGCTGGAGCAACCACAGTCTAACTTTATGTTGACAATTTATCAGCTCCTCTCCATCAAGGAAAATTGTTTTTTAGTGCTTGCCTATTAGCAATCACATGCATAATATGAAATTGAGTTTTGGGGAGGACAGCCTGCCATCTGTCTTTCTGATATTTTTTTTTTCAGTCTTTCATGCTCAAGTTCAACCCTCTGTGTATCATAATGCTGTAAAACATGATTCATCCATAAGATGGGCACTTAGCAAGAAAAATGGGCCAGATACCAGTGCTATCTTAGAACCTGCAGACTCTCAAAAAAGGAAAATCATTGATACCCCAATCTGTGCATTATCTTTTCAGTGCTCTTCATACCTCTCAAAGCCAACAGTTCATTAGTGTGCTTCGAGATGTATTAAAACACTTTTATAAAAATAAAAATTCAAAGAGAAAGTGGAAGGCAAGGTGAGGTTAAGGAAATGAAGCTCTAAAGGACTGGTGTGAAGAATGAAAAAGATGTATTTAGTTTCCCTTCCAAGCTCCAATATGCTAAGATTTTTATCAATAATATTGTTTTCCTGCAACAATACCTGCCTCCGGGAAAATCTGCTGGGTAGCTGTCAGGATTATACTTCTCAAAATATGCTTAAGATGATTCTGGTAAATTGATAAAAAATAGTACATGCTGCAATGGAAAGGATTGCTCAAAAGAACATTCCCAAGCCTTTCATGTGTAACTGCATTTGTGAGGCAGGGCATTTATTATGCTATAAATTCCATCACTGATTTTGGCCACTTCAGATTGATTCTGCAGTAACTGTAAGTAATGAACCTTCCAGAGCCAAGGGGGGAGGAAAGCTGGAGGAGGAGAAATAGCCAGTACACTTGTGGCTGTGGGAATACAAATCGTAGGCTTCATTTAGTCACAGCTTTTATCAGATCATGCAGCCAATACCCCACAAAGGAGGAAAATATATATCCAGAAAAATCTACGGGCTCCTTGTCGTGAATCCAGGAACTACGACTGGAAGAACCCTTCTTAGGGAAAGGAAGAAATTTTTCCCTGAGCTTGTTCTCTCTCATCTTTTTAAAACTTTTTTCCACCTAAAGTATGGGCAGATGTCCATCTTACAAGAGCAACAAAATACGCAGCTGTCTTTTTCTGGGAAAAGTTATCCCTGCCTTATAATAGCCGAGATACAGAAACTTCACACAAACTTGGCTTCCTGCTGTTCGCAGGTCAGTCCCAGGGTATCCTCTCTTGTCAGTTCAGACTTTTGGAAAGAGGAAAATTGGTTACTCTGGAGTTGATAACTGTGCCTGTTAAGAAACTAATGTAACCGGTGAGATGAACAGCAGGAGAAACAGCACTCAGAGGTGCCCTGGACCCCCATGAGCAGGGCCGGGGAGGCTGGAGATAGAAGGAGTGAATGAAAGAAACTAAGACAGCAATAGTCTGTGGTGTGGTGAAGCGGTACCATCTAATATTAAAGGGTGTTCTTTTCTCTGATGTTCTTTACAAGTGAGCTCTAAGAACACAGGCAGGGCGCAGGGATGGAACAGAGTGTGGTTTGGGGTCACGGGTGTTGGCAGAGCGAGCAGAGAGACTTCAGGAAGATGGAGTGGGGAGAGGGGCATGGAAAAGGATGACATGAAAGACACATTTCACCTGCCAAGGAGGTCTTCTGTTCATTCTAGTTTCCTCTCCTCTCTGACCTCACTTTCATGGGATGCTTAGGAGCGGGGGTCAGGGGGAGCATTGGGAGGGGCAGTGGCCTGGGGTCAGCCCCAGAATGCTGGCTCTGAGGTGACAGTATAAGCCTAGGGAGGCCAGGGCTTCAGTGGAGTGTGGACAGGTGATATTTCATGTCAATCCTGGGGTCTGTGTCCCCATTCTCTTCCCACTGAATTTTCAAAAAATGCAGAGGCACAAATAGACAATCCATCTCCGAGAATGATAGAGCATCCTCACTGTCCATTTGTCCCCAAGGACAAATACCACAAATTCTTTTGCGATTCTTTGCCTATATGTTTTTCCCCATTCTCTCTTAAGAAGCATAGAACTGTAGAGTTTAGAGATCCATAGAAGTGGTGGTTGACTACTGTGAGGAAGGGCTGAGTTATCAGACCATATGGGGCCTTCTGAAACATGCACATTTCTCACTGGGGTGTTTAGGGTGTATTAACTGCCATGTGAGGTCTTATATGAGAAACCAACACTACAGCAGGCCAGGTCTTTAGATATGGGCATGCAGAGTTAGCCAAATGGAGACGCCCAGAGCCAACTGTGGGGGTGAGTGTTAGACACCACAAGTGGGGCACCAGGCCCAAAGTGGACGTTTCCAGCTCCAGAGGAAACCTGACAAAAAGCTTCTCCCTCTATGTATCACTTGTTGCTATTAGCACTATTGGAACTCACCATCAGTGACCACACCTAGCACCTCACTAGCCTATCTGGGCACAGAGTACAGAAGAAGGTGAATGGCATCCCATTGAAAGACATGCAATGTCCCACCTTGATTCCTTTTGTTAGAAATGAAAAGTCATTCATAGAGAAGGACTTGCTTCCAAGCTGTGCCTGATGGTTCTGCCTTAGGCAGAAGTGAGCCATAACACTTGTGCTACTTCTAATTTGGTGAAATCTGTTATTTCTAGTGCTCCTGTTGGAATTTGAACATATCACTTCGAAAACCAGAATTCTTAAAAGGACTGAATGCTGGTGAACTCCCAGAAGTGTTTGTAGTATCTTTGATAAGTCAGAGGAAGACAGAAAAATGAGCCTGTGGATAGATAGAGGGATTGTTCTATATCTTTCCAAAATAACTAGACAATTCAGTAGGGATGTTTATGATTGGTGAAGACTACCACAGAATCCATTTGGTGAGCTGTATAAAAATTAATTGGAGACTAAAATATTTGTACAGAAATTGAGTCATACATGTCATTGAAATCTAAACTCTCTATAGCTATCAGTTATGTAATAGTCATTGTTTTTGTCCAATAGCTACCAAGCAAATTAACAGGAATAATCTGTAAATTATTAAAAGCTGAAAGTAATCATCAACACATATTTGTAAGTAGCTCTCATACATGTAATGCCTATGTGCGTGCTCTGTCACTTCAATCCTGTCTGATACTTTGTGACCCCATGGACTGAGACACCAGGGAAATCCCATATATGTAATGACTAATATCAAAAATAATCTTGTAAATAGTATTTGGTAACTTGGTAGAATATACTAAGCCATGATCCTAAAATTAACAAATGTAGGTTTTAATCCTGATTTTGCCATTTGGTAAGAGCTGGACACAACTGAACAACTAACACTTTCACTTTCACTTGCCATTTGGTACATATTTCATCTTAGGGAACTCATTTAGCCTCCCTCAGTCTGTGGAAAGTAAATAACAGCACCCTTTCTGAAATATGATAGAGTTATTGTGAGGTTAAATGAGTGAAAATGTTCTGAAATCTCCAAGTCTCTGTTAATAGTCAATATAATCCTTACTGGATTATAACAGTAAAATCTAGGATTTTTTTTAGCATTTCAGAAGATATTGGCTTAGTTCATGTTTATCACTACGAATTGAGTTTTTCCCCATTTTATTTCTGGTCTTGATGCATATATTTTTGTGAAGAGAGGTCGTTTTTAATATTAATAGAAGCCTACAGATTACCCATTTTACTTCTGAGGAGGACACAGGACAGGAAATCTGTTCTCAAGAGGAGGAGGAAATGTCTGGAAGTCACCACCATGGCTCCATTCTCACAGTGGGGGCTGTGGGTTGCCTCAGGGAGACGGATTCTGGAAGTGGCCATGAATCCACTGTTGATGTGGTCAGGCTGCATAAAGATGGTGCTCACTTTGGTTATTGTTATTAGCTTTCATTTAATAGTAGCCAACTGTGAATTTGTTTAGTCATTGACACCTTAAATATTGCTCTTTGCATTGAGATCAAGTGTTTAGTTACCAGAGTCAATAACTAGTAATATACTTTATGATCCCTGAAAAAGAAATAAGGGTGCTCTTCGGGGCAAGAATAAGCCAAACTCACTGGACGTTTCCTATAGTTCCAACAGGGTGGCTTCTTAAAGTATCTAGTTGTATTCCAGGAGTAATTAACCACAAGGCAATCTTACCAGTATGGATTTTCTAAAGATAATTTTGTATTGAAAATTTTTCAAGCGTTAAGGGAGGAGTGGACAATTCTAGACTCAGCTGGATCAGAAGAGGAGTTGAGAGTGGCAGGAGATACAGGATGGTCCGTGGTAAAGAGCAGTGAGCCTGGAGGACCATCGGAGCTGTATTTCAGCTCTGGAATCACAGACACTTTGTCTCTGTGGCCTCCAGGCCCTTATCTACAAAATGGAAATATCTGCTCTACCTCCTTTAGAGGCTACTCCTTTAGAGGATCAAAAGAAGCAAAGTAGGTCAGGGACGGTGGGCTCTCACCCAGGACACAGATGTAGTGTCCAAGCAGTTGCTCATCAGTTGAGTACCTCCCTTGGTCTGTGTCCTGGGAGGCAGGTAGAGAAATAAAAGACACTCAAGGCACAGAGAGAGACAGAGGGAGAGACAAGAAAAGAACAATCCTGGGTATACATCTCTCGTGTTGACTGGGCAGTAGAAACAACAGTAGAAATTCAAAGGGAAGGAGACAACTTCAGGCTAGAGTAGCCAAAAAAGAGAAGAGATTTGACACAGATCTTGATAAGTGAATATTGTTGTCACTGATGGAGGGGGTTAGGGAAGGAATTCCTGGTCTGAGCAGTGTGTGTATAAAGGTACAGAGAAGCTGAACACAAAGGCAGCTTGGGAGATGACGTGCAAAGCATTTGGGGTCTAGGGAGGGAAATTATGGAAAATGAGGTTATAAACACTTGAACTAAATGGTCACAAGATTTTCATGAAGCTAAGGGGGCCAAGTTTTTTTATTCCAGAATCAAGTTGAATAGTAAGAGTAATAATTATAATAGTTTATATCTAAATGATGCTGTATGTTTTCAAGGTATCTTAGATGCACTGCCTGCCTCATTTGGTTCTTTTAGCAATTCCGTAAGGTAGGGGTGGTAAGGATGCTCGTGCCTGTATGACACAGGGGAATTGGAGGCTCAGTGAAGTTGTGGGATTGCTCCAAAGTTCCACCACAAGGAGATGAGGGAGACCAGGTCACTCCTGGTCTGCTTTCCTCTGTGTGAAAATACTTTAGGGAGGTGAACTGGGCAGCAAAATGCCAGATGGGCCAGTGTGGGGAAAAAAAAATTAAAAAGCCCAGTTAGGAAGCTGCCCACCAAGTTGCCCAGACATAAGAGTGCCATGGTCTGTGTTCATCAATGTCACTTGGAATGGATATAACATCAGTAGTAAGAGACATGGTAAAGGAAGAATTCTCAAGCCTTGTTGATGGACTGGGAAGTGAGAATCCGAGGATCAAAGATGAGCCCAAGAGAAGTGATGCACTCCATACTTCTAGCTTTACTGATGAAATAGAAGCATTACTAAAAATAGAGAGTGGTCCAGGGTTCAAGCCTGAGTAAGCCTGAGTACTAGCCTTACCCACATTTCTTCTTTACCCTCACCCCTGCAGGCTGCCAGCCTTTCCTTTCATTCACCTTCCTGTTATAGCCCAATCACACTCTAAGTACAGACAGACAGGAGGTGAACTCCTTAATGACTATGATAGACCCAGTGACTGGCACAGAGCACTGCTTGATAAAGGCTATGTAAACATTGATCATTTGAAGGAATGAATGAGTGAATAAATTACTAAATGAATGCCCTCCCTTATAGTTTTCTTCCTCTATCTCAAGTCATATGATCATTTCTTTAATAGCAGCTCCCGATTTATCTACAAAATAGTCATCTTTCCTTTGTAGGGCAATCACAGCTTTCTACCATCAGCCAGTTTTCTGTGCCCCAGCCTTTCCCCCTTACTCTCCTCTCTTCTGTCTCTGCCCTCCTCTCAATTCCTATATGCCAACAGCAGTCTTGTATCTTTGGCTTTGGCTTATAGTAGCTCTTGGCCTTAGAGGCCAATCAGATCCTACTGGTCCATAAACATTTAGCTCAAGGGCTGTCTCCTCCTGAAGCCCCTCCCCACTGTGCCTGGCCAGGATATTCCCCCATACACTTTGCATTTCCAGGGATTCTTTAGGGCTGGGCTTATATTTATGTCCCTGGCAAGTCTGTTCCCATAAGGCCTGGCATACCTACTAAGGGTTCAAACTAAGGGAAAATAAAGAAAAATGTCAAAAGAGCTGCTTAGGGAAGAAGGCAATAAGCTTTATATTGATGAGTGAAAGTCCTCAGTTGTATCTGACTCTTTGTGACCCCATGGACTATACAATCCATGGAATTCTCTAGACCAGAATACTAGAGTGGGTAGCCTTTCCCTTCTCCAGGGGATCTTCCCAACCCAGGGATTAAACCCAGATCTCCTGCATACCAGGTGGATTCTTTACCAGCTGAGGCACCAGGGAGCCCATTTATTTTCATGTTCTCTTCATTTTCACATTCTCTTTTAAGATTTACCCCTTATCTACAAATTTCTCTCAATAAAAAAGAAAATTCATTTAAACATTGCCTATTTACATAAAGATGAGGTGCTCAGTGACTCAGTCATGTTCAACTCTTTGCCACTCCATGGACTGTATCCCAGCAGGCTCCTCTGTCCATGAGATTTCCCAGGCAAGAATACTGAAGTGGGTTGCCATTTCCTTCTCCAGGGGATCTTCCCAACCCAGGGATGAAACCTGCATCTTCTGCGCCTCCTGCATTGGCAGGTGGATTATTTACATTGCACCACTTGGGAAGTGTGGGAGACTTGGGTTCAGTCCTTCGGTCAGGAAGATCCCCTAGAGAAGGAAATAGAACCCACTCCAATATTCCTGCCTGGGAAATCTCATGGACAGAGGAGTCTGGTGGGCTATAGTCCATGGGGTAGCAAAGAGTTGGACACAACTGAGCAACTAAACAACAATTTATATAAAAGAAACTGCTTCCCTTTCTCTGCCTTTTAAGATGCAAAGTAAGTTTGCTTTAATATCCAGTGTATTTTTTTTAATCCCTTACTCAGCAGAGGAAGCCCATTCAAACAAAAGAAAGAAACTGACATATTTTGGATTGACAGATGTCAAGGGATACTACCATCTAATTTCCTTGTTGATCAATTTGAAGGTAATTTTCTGGTAACCCAGGCTTCCAAAACGGTATTTTAAGTGACATGTTGGTAAAAGAAAATTAATTTTTCTGCGTTAAACTTGCCAGCTTTTGAATTAATTGCATGAGCATAGCAATCAATTAATAAATTGTTAAGCAAACAAGGGAAAATCGGTCAATTAAAAATGACAAAATTGATTCCAAGGGTAGATAAACCAAAAAATTGTCATAATACTCATTTCTAAGTTTGGCTATCCTGCCTCTGCACGATCTGCCTCCCATTTTTTACACAGCGTTCAAATTGTTGAAGCTTTATTATCATTTCTTATAAATAAATTACCACCTAAGCCGCCTGTGCTGCTTTAGTGGGATTAAGGAAATCAAATACAAATAGCAGTCCTCTGGTAGCTCAAGGAGAAGGTCACTGCTTTGGGAGAGTGTACCACCCAGAGTCCTCTGCACAGGTGTTTTTGAAAGGAGAGCCCTGGCTACGTGGACCAATGTTCTCTAAATACTTGCCAGTCTTCTGCCAGGAGTAACCTCTACACATTGTCTTTCTCCTGGTCATAAACTCAGATGTATTCCAGAGATCGGACAAAGCGGGGAGCAGCAGGACTCGGTGACAGTGTTTGCCTTCCTAGCACATTAAATTTGAATCTTCTTAAACACAATGCCTTCTGCACTTTCCTCTATGTTGCCAAACATGGCCCGGGATACCTAGATTTAGTCTCCTGGCCTGGATTAGGAAATTTGTCCCCCTGCTTAAAAAGACAGATGCTTTGCAAGTGATACTTACAGAAAATAGAAAGGAGAGAATTTGTCTTGTGAAAGTATCTGCAAGCTTCTTGGCTTTATGACTCGGAGCACTTTTGTTGTTGTTCACCTGGCCCACTGTGCTTTTCTTTGGTCCTGACTCAATGGTGTGTTTTATCAGAATGTTCCCCCTTTGTCCTCTTAGATGTGGACTAGAAAAACCAGGGATTGGAGCAGGCACGTCACTAATTCCCTCAGTTTCCAATAGCATTTATCATAAAGGATATGTGTAAAATTTCTAGAACTATTTATGTTTTAGCATGTAGATTTCTGAATTCACTCTGAAAAAGCGACTAAAGATGTACATCTAAACTTCTATGTCTTACTGAATCTTCATTTGGATGTTGACAATGGCTCAATCTTAACAGAACCAAAACAAAACCCACCCCTCAAAATGTTTTGCCATCCACCAGTCCTTTCCACTCCAGTAAGTGGCACCATCTTCCATCCTGAGCAAAAGCTTAGGAGTATCCTTTGAGTCCACTCTTGACCTCAGACCCCATATCTAATACATCAGCAAATTCCATCAACTCTACCTTCAAAATCCACAACCCAACTACTTCCCATCATTTCCTCCTGGACCGCCATCATCTCCCCCACCAGGACTTCTGTAGGAGCCTCCTATTTGGTCTTCCTGCCTGCACTCAGGCCCCCAGAGCAGCCACTGACAACAGCCAGAGGCATTTCTCAGATCTTATCCCTCTCCTCTGTGAGTCCTTTTCATCGCTATAACCCCTGATCCAAGAACAGTGCCCAGCAACAGACTCATCTCAGCAAAACTTGTGGGATGAATGAAATCATGGAGTTTGAATGAGGTACATCAAATGTTGCAGGAGCATTTGGATGTTTGAGAAGTATTATCTGACCAGTTATAGACCAGGAAAAGAGTAAGACATCGCCTTGAAGCTGAGTCACTCATACATCTGCCAGCCGTCTCTGCTCACCTTATTCCTCCCTTCGCCATTGCTATGGAGCAGGGGATGTTGTGGGTGAGGAGGGTGGGGGTGGGGTTATGTTTGCTTAAACCAAGGCAGGAATTAAAAAAAAAAAATCAAGTGCTGATTCTGGTTCTTTTAAACAGTTGCGTACTTACTTGGCAGTCATGATAGCACAAGTCACTCCTATAATCAAAAGAATCATTACTTGTTTTGCTAAAATCCCAAGGAAATAGCTCAAGATGTGATATTTCAGCACTAATGAGGTTGTGCCTGAAGAAGTGCGATTTTAATTGTGATGGATTTAGAGAATCCACTGCAAAACTGCAGAACAGCATGCTCTTTCCAGTTCCAGGGAAAGTGCATTAATATCCCATGTTTTTGTTTTATTTAGTCTTGCCTGGCTGTGTGGAGAATCACCTAAGGTAATGGCAGAGCTAGAGGGACTACATCAAATAGAACCCTATAAAGAAACTTTATTTTCTCCTCCCATGCTATGAAGGGAGGCTGTAGGACTGAGGAATATTTGTCTTGAGTTGCCTTACAAGCTACTAGATTGATTTCCTTTGCTCCTGACAGTTCTGATCCCAACACAACCTCTCTACCACCTTCCATCCTTCAAAGGTTGAAAGTCACCGCTTGAGAACCCTGGCTTGCTAAGCCTTTACACGGCAGGTGGAGGAAGGGGGTTTCTGCAGGATTTTGCTTCATGCTGAAGACTGATACGGGCTGGGTAGGATTGCTTCTGGTGCAAGTCTGCATATGAGCAGTATTGCTGATTACTTCATTAGAACCCTGTGTGCTTCGAGAGCCATATGCTTTCAAGTTTCTTTAAATGGTATTAGGGAAAAATATCCTCCAGGCATTATTTTTAAAGGGGACTTCAAACGTTCTCCAAGAAAAAAAAAAAAACTATAGCACGTTTGAACTCCAGGGGGTTGCAGGAGAAATCTTACTTAGCAAGACTGTGAAAATGGAGCCATCTTTTCAGTTTCAGGGTAAAATAAGTGTTGGTCACAATCAGGGATAAATTTGAAATGTGGATGGAGAAAGATGCAGAAAATTTCCAAATCCTTGAATCCTTACCATAAAATAGCAAAGAAGATGATGACTTGAGGAAGGAAAAAAAAATTCTTTTAATAGTTCTCGTCTTATATTCGATGGTATAAAGAGAATGGAAGACTCTCCCTGTATCCTGCAGAGTGCAAAGGTCCACAGTTCTTCCCATTCCCTGCCATGTAGGAGACACTTCTAGAATAATTTCCCCCCTGTGCTACATGTATCCAAATTTATACTTTAAAGACCTGGAAAGCAAGGCTACAGGTAGGGGTAAAGCTGTTCATTTTGAGTTTCGCTGCAGAGCTCTGCTCCAGAGGTCAAATCAAAGAGACCCTTCTCTAAGTTTTAACCCTCCTTTTCTAAACAGATTCCAACCTGATGTCATTTAATGCACTGATGCCTGGATTTCTTCGGCATCATAGTCGCATTATTACATATCAAAAGGACTCTTGAGAAATTCCCTCGAATTGATAATTCTAATTTCTTATGTATAACTATTCTGTATTCACTCAGAGGACAGCTGCATTGTATGCTAAACCATGAATCGGAGAAATTGGTCCCTTTGTATGTAGGTTTGTATTAAATTGAGATGCTCTCTTTTTTCCCCTGTTTGTTCCCACACTTGAGTTCCTGGTGTCAGTTTGTATTTGGCTTCTCGAGCATATTAAAGTTTTTCTAGTGCTTATGATGTTCTTGCCAAGAGCACACTTGGAGCAATCTGCACCAGAACAGTCTTTGTGCCAATTACTTCAAAAAGTATTCTTTAAAATGAAAAGAGGGAGGGGGATTTTTTTTTTTTTCAGGGAATTTTTCAGGTTATAGTGTGGTGGTTTCAATTTTAATTTTTTAGTCAGTCTTCCTGAAATGATGACTGATCAGCTCCAGGATGTGTGCATCTTTGGGTCGTTTTCTCTCTCTTTTTTAAAAGCCTTTCTACAAAATGGGGAAGTTCTGGTAAAGACGTACGCATAACAGGGATAATCAGTAGGATGGAGGAAACTGCTGATACCACACCCTCATCTATTTAAACAGCTCTGGAAAGGAAACTGCTAGAAGCTTGTTAAAGAGTTTCCAAATGTGTGACTGTAAATGACTATCTCTAATCATGGCTGAATAAACCAAATGCAGCAAATGAGCTGGTGACACGCACAAAAGTCATGTGAGCATTCTGAACTGCATATGCTGAATGGATAATGACCCATGTCAGTGCCACGGGGTCCTTTGAAGGTTAAAATCCTAAGTTTTCATCGAGTTATTTATATAGAGATAGAAACACATTTGGGAAAACAAAAGAGGAAAAGTGGGCGGAACCTTCCCCCAGAAATGCATTGCTGAACGGGAGAGGGGCCCTGGGTGAGAGATGAGGAGACTTCTCTTTTCTTCCTGTGTCTGCCACTCACTGGTTGTACGTCCTTGGGCAAGACATTTCACCTCACTCTGCCTCAGTCTCCACGACTGTAAGGTGGGTGGATGCACGAGGTAGCCTGCAAGGCGCTCCCCCAGCCCCAGCGCGCTGTCTCTCTGGGGGGCCACACACAAAGAGGATTTGGCAGGGCGTGGATTCATTCACTCCACAAAGCAAGACGTTTTGAGAGGCCTGTCATTCCTAGAAATTGCTCTCATTAAGGATGAGATATAGGGCTGAATGAAGCAGCCTTATAAAATATCAGCTATAGCAGACGGAGGGCAGGTTGAGAAACATTTCAGAAAATGTCCTTTGCTAATCAATGCCTAACACGTAACATCCAGGCCTCATGAAGAATGGAACCAAGATAATACAGATGGGAAGTTATAGAGGTTTAGGGCTTTGATGATGGCTCAAAGCTTCATGTTTAAACATGCCAGATTTAACAGACACCACAGCAAGGAAGGGTCTCAGACCCCATGTAGGAAAGCCCACTCGCTTTCCCAGTGAGGAAATTGACACAGAGAAAGGAGTGCCTCTCTGCAAACACAGAACTGAACATTGCCTGAGTGTGCCAGAAAAAGTGAAGTACCTTGGCTCCTACTGTGCATTCTTTGTTTCTTGCACCTATTTGAGTCTAAAGTGCCTAGCTTAAGAGAATTCCTTGTTCTTGCACTCCTGAAGAGTTCCAGTTACCTACAACAGCCCCCTTGGAAGGGATCACTTTTAGGTTTGATCTGTAAGGAGTTTCATGTCTAAATTTGGGGAATGTCAGGACTTTCATTGTTCCACAATATTTAGGACCCATCTGTTTGCGTTTAGTTTTTTTTTTAATTATCAGTAATTCAAGTCCTCGTATGTGTGTGTTTTCCCTTTAAGAGGGACGACTGCTTTAAAAAAAATAAGTTTCAGCTCCTGAGACAGCAGAGTTGCCCTTCCACAAGGACTGGTCTACCCATCCACGTGGATAATTGTCTTTAATTCTTTATCCTCTGCCACTGAGGAAGAGAGGAGGAGCTGACTCCCATATCTCAGAGCCCTTCTTCTGAAGGCTTTCCTTCTTAACAAAATGTAATCATTTACTCTCCTGCAGGCCTTCGGGCCAGGTGGAGGGGACAGAGTAGACGCGTGCTAAGTCACTTCAGTCATGTCCGAATCTGTGCAACCCTAAGGAGTGTAGCCTGCCAGGCTCCTCTGCCCATGGGATTCTCCAGGCAAGAATATTGGAGGGGGTTGCCATGCCCTCCTCCAGGGGATCTCCCCTACCCAGAGACCAAATGCCTCTCTTATGTCTCAGTCATCGGCAGGCCGGTTCTTTAACACTAGTGCCACCTGGGAAGCCTGGGGACAGAGAAGAGCTGCCCTAACCTTTCTCAGGAGAGCAGAGAGCTCTCTGGAGCTACTGTCTTCACACAGACAAGCACTCAGCAAGGTCCACAGCTATCTTTGGCCATTTGTCGCAGATTAGAGCGGGTATAAATTCCGTTACCAAACAGAAACAAAGGTGTGCGAGACTAACTTAGAACAAGACGTGTCACTAAACTCAAGAAATTTACGTAAAACATGCCTTCGACAAAGATGAAGGGGGCAAGGATAGAAAACAGAAACTATCTGAATTGTCTGTTTCCTAATAGGAGCTCGTGTGTCCTCAAGAAAAGAGAATATGATAAAGTGTTTCTGCAGGCATCTATAGGTGAAGGATCACTTGGCATTAAGACTAATTCCGAGTCTTCTTTTTTTTCTCTTTAATGCTGTTGGAAACACAATTGCAGTCAGTTACACTGAGAAGAACTGCCTCTCTACCCTCAAGTCAGCGACACTAAAGCCATAGTGGCCTCCAGGGGCCGTGAGGGGTGAGATCCCTCCTCCACATCAAGTGACAGAGGACTAAAAACGCTGCCTCCACAGAGGTACAGTGTTCCTCTGTCCTTCTCCAGGAGACTTTAATAAAGTAACTGAATGAAGCGAAATTTGATCAGATGTGTATAGTTCAGCCTTCTTGCTTTGCCCCTTAACAATTTATAGAGGTGTTTCTACCCATGGTCCTGTTTGATTAAATGATATTTGAAGTGTTCCACTCTCTGAGAAAATGTGGTTTATAGCCTTGGCATACATTTACATAATCTCGTTAAGGAAATCTCTTCAGCTTAGTTAAACTATCCCAATAAAAAAATTTTAAAAAAAATCTTATCCCTGGTAGAAGAAAGACTGTTTTCTCTGAAAGGAATAGGAAACAAATATGGAGTCTGACCACATTTTGAGAATCTAAGGCTCTAATTGTAGTTACATTTTTTATGTTATATATTTGAAGCTTGTTAACAGAGATGGATGAGAAGTAATTGCTGTGTTTGGAGGATACAGTCATGTAAGAAAAGAATGCTGTGGCTAATGTTTTTTAAATGTGGATTTTAAAAATAATTTTTTATGTGTTGCCTTGGAAAATGTTTATACATTTAAAAAAAAAAAAAAAAAACAACTAAGGGTGATAAATTACCACCAATCTCTCAAGCTCCCCACTGGAGCCATCAAATTAAGGGTTAACCTCCCAGGATTCCCCTGAATTAATCAGGAGCTAAGCCAGGGGCAGGCTGGGCTCGGGAGAAGGGACTGGCAGAGCTCCACCTCCCCCGAGACCGTGGGGCACAACAGTGCAGCCCACAAGTGAAGGAGCCTTGGCAGGACTCCCAGCGCCTCCGTCAGGCAGCCCGTGCACAGAAAACACGCCCCAGTCCCACATCAGCCCAGGGTTTCTGCTTATCAAGAGCTGATCCTCCTCTTCCAGGGAACCAAGACAAGGGCTTGTGTTTACAGAGTAGGGGGGTTTTCAGTCCTGATTTAACCATAAATGTACATCTTTCTTTGTTCATTTAGGAAGCAGTCTGTGATAAGCCGCGGGGTCAGCTTTCTAAGATGTCTAAATCCGTTCAGCTCTAGATAAAGATGATGCTGCGGCTAGACGGACCCAAGAGTGGTGGTTTAGTCACTAAGTCATGTCCCAACTCTTGGCGACCCCGGAGACTATAGCCCGCCAGGCCCCTCTGTCCATGGGATTCTCCAGGCAAGATTACTGGAGTGGGTTGCCATTTCCTTCTCCAGGGCATCTTCCCAACCCAGAGATTGAACCCAGGTCTCCTGCATTGCAGGCGGATTCTTTACTGGCTGAACCACCAGGGAAGCCCCACTTTGTGACCCAATGGCCTGCCCTTAAAGCAAGACTGAAAGGATGGCTATACTAACCACTGGCATAAAAGCCCTTGGAATGCTAGGTGGCAGGCAGATTCCTAGGTTCCTTTCCAGCTTTAAAGAATCCAGAGTTTGGGGGGTAGGGCCTTGGGATCCCTATTATGTGTGTGTGTGTGTTATTTTTTTATTGGAGTATAATTGCTTTACAATGTCATGTTAGTTTCTGCTATAAAACAAGGTGGGTCAGCCATATGTGTACCCATATCCTCTCCCTCCCACCAAGTTGAGCTCCTTGTGCTATCCCACAGGTTCCCACTAGCTATCTATTTTACACATGGTAGTGTATTTATGTCAAACTTAATCTCCCAGTAATCCCACCACCCCCCCCACCCCCCACCTTCATGTTCACATGTCTCTTCTTTACATCTGCATCTGTATTCCTGCCCTGGAACTAGCTCTCCAAGTGATTTCTGTACATGCTTAGATTTAAAAACCACTAACCCTAGAGGGTTTGGGGTTTTAAATAAATCCCTGATATCAGCATTAGGTGTTGTGGGCTTTCCAATTAAAGAGCAAAATATGTTTCCCCCGTGTGCCTGGCTCATTTAGTTATTTGTGTATAGGACAGAGCAAGTTGACTTCAGCTGTAAGAGGAAGAATGCCCCCTTCCTCATGTTTATGCATCATGAGTCTTTGCTTTCAGGACCTTAGGATCTCAGTGAAAACAGAGAAATTAGCCCCTGGCTTCCTTCCTTCCTCTGCCTATCAGAGTCGGGAATGCCCTTACCTACAGCTGTAGGTCTGTCCACTTCAACAACCCACCCTTGGTGAACCTGCTCAGCCATCAGACCAAGCATCAGCTGATTGTACTCCCATTGCATTTCCCCTCCTGTCCATCTCTTCTGCAGTCAAACCAAATGGAGTCCCTGGGAATTCATACTTTCTGACTGTCGTCTTCTACCTGAGAGAACTGCTGGGGACCCTCTTCCTTAACTTTGCCCTGAATACTTCCCTTGTACCCAGTCTCACCTCCTTTCTTCTCCACTGTCAGAGCTGCCCTTAAGTTGAGCCCATCTAAAACTCTCCGGTTCTTGCTAGTCCTCGAGCCTTAAGTGCTAAATCTTACCCAAGCCTGAAGAGCCCTACTCTTAGGGAAATTCTTAGGGACAAACTTCCAGAAAGCCTCCTACCACCCACGTGGTTCCTGAATTGATCAGCACCTCTAGACCTAGTTGATGATGACATTCCACGACCACCTCTCCTCAGTTGCATCTCCTTTGGCCCCGGAAGAGGCGTGCATCTTTACCTGCTCCCTGCCAAGAACCAGTTTCCCCCTGGACCTCTCCCCTCACCCTCAGTCTCACCTCTGCCTTGAGAAGTCAACTTATCCCTCTTCTGTCCTTTCTTATCCCCAACTGCTTAAGTTTCATTGTTAACTACGATGAACATTCCTAGAAGCCAGTCAGTTTCTAGAAATAAAATCTGAGATGCTGGAAAGGGAAGGGAACTAACACTGCTGTTCTCTTGCCCCTCACTTCAGCTGTGAGTCCTCTTCTCCCTAGTGTCTGCCTCTATGGACAAGTTCTTGGTCTCAGATGAGTTGGTTTTGTTTTTCAGGCCTTGTGCAAAGACTTCGGTTTCAGGAGTCAGAGAGGGAGAGACAGAGAGACCTGTTAGGGAAGTTTCTCCAACCGAACCGATGATATGCTCTAAATTCAGGAAATCCCATTCCCTAAAAATTTGCATGAAGTAATTTACATGAGGTTGATATTCTCCTGCTGGTTTAGATTAAGTTGTTAGGCTGTAGGCTAGATGTTTAGATTCAGAAGACCCAGCTAAGCCCTTATCTTTCAGCAGGTTGTGGGCCACCAGAGCCCCCATCACTTAAAAATAATTAGCTGACTCTCCCACCCGAGCTAGTGATTTGATGATCTGTATGCTGAACCAGACCTCTACAGGGGAATAAAAGAAAAAAGACCAGAGTGCCAGAAGGAAGCTTAATTTTTAAGGTAAATTTGGATTCCTTTAAAGGACAAGTAAAAAAAAAATCTCTGAAGATGCTCTAAACCCAGGGAATCATAGTTTTTTTCCTGCCTGCAGCTTCTTGGTTCATCCCTGTGCCTAGCCTTATTCTGTACTTTACATTATATGTGGAAAATAATGCACATAATACTTAGCACTTCCTTTTGATAAAGAAAACGTTTCATAGGACTAGTGGTGAGATTTACTCCTAAAAGAATGGAGAATAGCTTCCAGATGTATTTTCCCGTCATGGACTTTCTTTCCTTAAGTATTGACAGAGGGGAGGTTTTATCAAGGTCTTTGTGATGGGCTTGTTTATAATGAGAAGATATTAGTGGAGCGCATCTAAGTGTTTATCACCAACAGATGACAGAAAGGAGCATATGGCAGGAAGAGAAATATATATTTGTCCAAGAATCATGGCTTGTTAACACTCCCACATTCGTCCTAAACTCCACGATCATGTACTCTCTACGTGGCGCACACTCACTTGTTGTATCCAAGAAGAAAACTAAAAGTCAGACGATGATTTCTTCAATGTGGAACTGTCAAATGATGCTAATTTGGACATTTTTATCAAAGATGGTAGGATTTCCACTCAGAAATCCTGTGCTTACTGCTTCACTATTGCTGGAGTCTGGGCAGTGCTGTGTAAGGGGTTTAGAAAAATATGGGCTTTAGCATTTTTGCACAGCTCTTTAGGATAAACCAAGAACAATGAAAGGAAATGTGAGAACTGAGCTCTTACATAAAATTGAGCTCGGGGTCCAAGAATCTTTTCACTCAGAAATCTCTTTTGAAGAATGTCTGTAGATTAAAGACCAGACCAAGACAAACCTTTAGGACACAGAGGCAATTTTTACCTGGCGTTGGCCAAAACCAAAGCACTGTTCCAACCCGGATACGACCCCTAAACCCCTACTGATTTAATTCTTAAAGTAAACTCTGCATTGATTAGCTTGCAGCTGCCCTTGGAAGCTCCTGCCCTCACCATGGAGCTGTCAGGGGAGTGGGAGGTAGGGTAACAGCACAGTGACAGCCCCTCTACTGAGCAGTAGGTCATAGAATTCTCTAGAACTTAGAATCCTAGGTATCAGCACCTGACTCTTATCTTCCCTTTTAGATCTGAGGAAATGCTGCCCTGGTCAAGCTAGAAGACGTGCCAGAAGTCACCAGAACCAGAACTGAGATCAGTTGTTCTGTTTCCCAATTCAATGTTATTTCTAAGCCACAGTATTCCTTTCACTTTAAAATTACTATTTTTATGGTTTCACAGTTCGTGAAATCATATTAGCATTTAGGTTTATCTACTTGTATTCAACATCATTTCTCATTCACCTGCTTAACCGCACAAAAAAGCCATCCTATGTTTTGGGATGTTACCACGGGGCCTGGTGACCATGTGGAAAGCTTAGCATTTATGTCAGAATGGAATTGGGGGTGGAGAAAAAGGGAGCTTAGAGTTTTCATAAATGGTCACCTTTTAAGCAAAAGTAATCATTATAGAGTAAATTCAATTTAGAGAAGTTAAGTTGCTTTAGGCTTCAGATACTCAAAGGGCTGGCATGGTGGGGGGATGCCTTTGGTGTTTTTCTCTTATCTATGTTTTCTCCGTTGGTAATTCCATTGAATTGCTTGGTTTTAAGTATCACCTCCAGTCAAAAAAAAAAAAACCCAAAGTGGAGCACAAACCAACCAACCAATCAAGTCTTCAACCATACCTTCATCTCTCAACTCTTACTTTTGAGTTGAGCGCTCAACCTCTTTTTCCAACAATCAAAGGATACCTTGCCAGCATCTCCCCAGGCTGCTCAAATACTAAGTGTCCACAGGGAAATCTTTTTCATCCCTTTGCCAGCAATTCCTGCATTCCCAGTCATCATTTAGTCTACCATTATCTTCTATGACACAGGCTCAGAATCACCATGCTTCTCTCCAGGTCCCATTAGCAACTTCTACTGCTTGTACCTAGTACTTGCCCCATCTCTGTCTCTTCTGCTAACCCTCGTTGAAATGCTCCTGGCTCTCTGGGTGTCTCCAATAGGTTATCTTTTGTATTTGTTTCTATTGTACTTTATGCTCCAGCCCTTTTCTCTATCTGGAACCCCTTTTACCATTCTGTATCTTATGGCAGTTTTAATTTAGTGCCAGTTTCATGTAGCCTTCCAGATCCATTCGGTCAGAAGTATTTTCTGCCTACCCTGGCATCCCCAAAGTTTCATTCTATACCTTTCCTTTGGTGTACACACTTTTTATTTAAGAAGATAGTATTTTTTTGAGCATATACTGTGTATCAGGCGTATACCAGGCACTTTGTATACATTTCTACTTAATCCTCTCAGCAGCCCTGTATCCCAGAGGTCCACATTTTACTGGTCTTGGATACAGCTTTAACACGGGGACTCTACTCCCTGGGTGATTTCAATGTGTAGTAAGGTTGAGAACCACTGGTAGAAGTCCAAACGCTTTAGCCAGACATTATCCTGTAGTAGATATCACCTTTGATGTTCTAAAAAACAAATGTTGGACCCCAGCCCAGTCCTACCTAACTAGAATCTCTGGGGCAGGGAGCCTTGGAATCCATGCTTTAACAACACAGCACAGGAGATTCTGTCATATAACCAGAATGGAGAACCATTTGAGCAGACCCTGAGTCATCTCCCAATCTTAATATATTAGGAGTAATTGTTTGTTTCCTCTCACTGGGTAGTCTATGAACTCTTGAGAACAGGTTTACATTTGATCCACCTTGATTTTCTCTCTGGTACCTATCAAGACTCCTTGCATATGTTTGAGAAACTAAAAAACCAAAAAAGTGCCCTTTGATGACCTCATTAAGAAAACAAAAGACATCTTTACAGAGTACTTATTCTCTCTGTACTAGGTTTTTAATCCCTAATATGCTGACCTGGAAAGTAAGCAAGTCATTTCAATTCCCTGAGCATCATAGTTGCATGACTATGCAGTGCCAGAGCTAGGATATGAACCCAGATCTTCTGATAATACTTTTTATCCAGCCTCAGGCCTTCAACCTTCAAAGCAACTACAAAGTAAAACAAACAAACAAACAAACTGTATGTGTGTTTGGATACATGTTCTCTTGTCGTGTTTCTAAAATCAGAACATAACTTCTCACAATGGGAGGAAAAAAAAATTGTTGGCCTTATGAAATGGATTTGGGGGAAATACCATAATTTAAACCCCCAAATTAATTACAGGACCTAACATATCTTTTCTTCTCTTCAACCTCTCTCTCCCCCACCCCCAGATGTACATACACTCAGACAAACACACTCTGATGTTCTTTGACATTTCTTGACAACTGCTTTGTTTATTGCATTGGCAATTTTCTTAGGTTTTTTTTTCCTTTCTTAGTTTGTATAGTTTCTCAGACTTTTCAAATAATTCAGGCTTCTGCTATACATGAAATCATTTCAAAGGTTCATATACAGCTTACTTAAGGCAGTAAATTGGCATCTGGTATAAACTTCTAATGTTGTGGTTCAATATGAATATGCACTTAAAACATATAAAAGCATAACAAAGTTGAAATGATGCTCAAACACAACCTGCTGCTGACAGGTACCCAGTCGTGTCCAACTCTTTGCAACACCATGGACTATAGTCTGCCAGGTTCCTCCGTCCATGAGATTTCCCAGGCAAGAATACTGGAATGGGTTGCCATTTCCTTCTCCAGGGGCAAACACAACCTAGAAACATGGATTCTAGGCTCTCTTTGCCATTTCCAAACCCAGTGATTCCAGTTAGGGGAGGAATGTTACAGAGCCACTTTCCTCACTTAAAAAATGAAAAGGAGAATGACCTAAAATAGACTCTCCCAATTTTTCTCCCAAATACAATATAGCATGATCCTTTAAAGTAATAATTATTTATTTGGCCTGTGGTCAAGATCAAATGTATGATCAGTCCTTATCCTTATTATTTTTAAAGGCAAACAGAATTATGATGAAAATTTTTATACTTCTTTATGATTTGGAAAGTGTTTACCACCACCACCTCCTTTGACTTTCATAATATAACTGCAGAATAGTCATTATTATCCCCATTTCACAGGAAAGAAAGAGATGCAGTGAAGTTGAGTGGCTTTCTCCAGGAGAAGAAAATCAAGAGATGGCAAATCTAGGTCCCTGCCCAACCCAACTTTTGACCCCTTTCAACAGCTCAATGGCCATGGGCAAAGCTGGAGGAGATCAGAGGCGGGTAGCTCTGACATGCACGCAGCTCCCTAGTAGCCTGCCTGGCTTCCTCAAATGTCTGCTACCCCAGATGCCTTTAAATTGCTTTGGAAGAGAATACCAAGTGGGGATTTATTTAACATATCATTTCTGGGTGTGAGTTTTCCTGAGCATTTATAGATCTGTGTTTTTCCAAGAAGCTGACTGTTCCTGATAAAACAAGACAGATAATGATAAATGAGCATCTATGCAAGCCTAGCTGGGAGGAGGACCAGGGACTGTTAACACCCCTCCTGTGAAGCTAATCCCATTTCTTTTAGCTGTTTCTTTATTAGTTAATGAGGTCTTGCAAAAATATGTGTCTGTGATGATGTTTTAGCATCCTTGCCTCTAGGAACATTTTCAAATATTCATAAAGTAGCTCGTCTGACCAAAGCTGAAAGCAAAGGTGCATTAAGCATGAATTTAGTCAACTTTAATGCGGGTGGTCAAAAAACTGCTCCTAAAATAACCTGAATAATCCTCCTCGTTGGTTTCCAGATCCACAGCTCTGGGCTCAAACATGAAGGAGGACAGGGAAGAGGGATCATTTAGAACAGCCAGGACTCCGAAGGGCGGCCCCATAAGCTTTGATCCTGCTTCCTGACTGACAGCAGTGTGGCTTTGCTTTTGGAAGACTGAATAACTTAAAAACACAATGAAAAAGGAATTACCAGTCAAGCCCCTAGGAAGGAGAGCAGATGCTAGTTCTTATTGCTCCAGGGAGGTCAGAGACCCACTTCCCACTTCAGTTTCTTCTGACAAGGAGGGAAAAGGAGACTCTCAAAAGGTGTCTCTGGGGCTCAAGGTGCATTTGGAGAGGCAAAGCAAACACAGAAACTCGACCAGCTATGCAACTGGGCAACAGGAAATGGTGGCAAGTATTTCTACAACCTCGTTTGGAGGGTACCCCACACTGTCACAGGGCCCGAGGAACACAACTAGGGTACGCACGGTCTCCAACCCCCTCACACACACATACATATACACACGCGCCTTCCATCACCCAGAAGCGGTGCCACACAAATCCTCATTCTTTCCATCTTTTTATGATTCATTTCCCAAAACATTATTTAAGGAAACTCACAGTGGGACTCATCTCCTATGTTCAATTCAAAAATAAAGCAATTTTTTCAAAAGAGGGCTTTATAAAAACATCATTGAAAACAATGTGAGGATGATGAGCCAACATTATTTGGTTCTGAGTGGGTGGTCAGACCATCCATGGCATACTTTGACTAAAAAACCAAAAATCACAGCACAGTTTTCTCCCTCTTGTTTCTGAGCAAGTACTTCGGAGCTGTCACCAACACGGTGCAAGCCTTCCTGATCTACTGCGGTAAGAGCTCAAGGAACAAATCATACGCTGAGTTCCTCTGACCTTTGATCCCACAGGGCATTGTGATAAAGCGTGGTGTTACATGTGCAGGTAACTCAGCACTGCCTAACATGGAATGTCTGTGCTCAAAAGGACACATTCATGTCATTGTCACTGAATCTTTTAATCACTGGAGTCTTTGGCTTTTTTGAGAACGAAGGAAAGCTCTGAGCCACACTTCTGAAAAGAGACATCCATGGAATCCCATTCAGTAGAAATGTGGAGAAGGACAGATATCATCCACTAGCAAGGGATGAAAATGCAAACATTTATTTTTGCAGCTCAGGGCTCAACTTTGTCCTTTTACCTGGTTGTGAACTTCCTCTGAACGTGAAAAAAAATAAGTCCTGAAAGATAGCAATAGCACACTAATAATGCTGCCTTGAGAAACACTCAGAGTATAAGACTATTTCTCTTTTGTCTCTTGCCTTGAGGACATTGAGGGCACTTTGACAGCCCTTATGATTACACCAGATTCAAGCTAACATTCGTTATTCCAGACGCAATTCTGCATTTCTCAAAAGAAGTACTGTTACAGCCCGGATGTAAATTTGACTGTGTCCTGTACTTAATGTTCTATTCCAGGTGATTCACATAACGGGCCGGCTACGACTGAGGGTGTCACTGTCCCACGGGAGGACCGTCCCCAGCCAAATCATGGGTCTCGTGGTTGTGGCTCATGCCCTGCCTCCCCCTACGATCAATGAAGTCAGAATTGACTGCCATATGTTCGTCACTCGAGTAAATATGGACCTCAATATCATTTACTGTGAAAATAGGTACTTCGTTTTTGTTTTCATTTGCCCTGTTGTATGTTGCACATTGGTAAGGGCCAGTGTTTTCAGCAGTCTGAAGGATTTTACTCTCCCAATGAGGCTCATTATAAATCCTGATCTTATTTTTAATGGCTGCTTGGACTGACACCAACCATGCTTTTTATTTGAAATTTACATCACTGCCCTGATTTACATTAGGGACAACAATGGGATGAATTAGGATACCCAGGCATCCATATGCTGTAACTGAGACCCATTTTGGCTGAGAACCCAAGGAGAGAGCAGGACTGAGACATTCTTGGCAAAACAATGCAGCAAGAGCTATCTCCTAATGCCTCAGCCAGACCCACTTCCTGACTACTGCAAGGGCCCAGCCTTATGATGGGCAGTGTTCACACAGGCATTGTGTACCTTCTCCTAGTCAGCTCAGGCTGCTGGGACAAATCCCCATAGACTAAGTGGCTCAAACAACAGACATTTATTTCTCACAGTTCTGGAGGCCAAGAAGTCTAAGATCAAGGTGCAGGCTGACGAGGTTCCTTTGGTGGCAGGCTGGGGTGGGGGGGTGGGGTGCAGGGTGGGAGCTATCTTCCTGGCTTCTTGCTGTGTTCTCATATATGGGAGGGCAAGCTCTGATCTTTCTCCCTCTTATAAGAACACTAATCCCACCATGGGGGCTCCACCTTTATGACCTCATTTAAACCTAATTACTCTCAAAGGTCCCGCCTCCAAATACTATCCCAAGGTAGGAGTCGGGGGGTGGGGGGGTAAGGACTTCAATAGACGAATTTAGGAAGTACACAAACATTCAGTCCACAAAGCATGTAGAAAACAAATAAGAATTTGAGATCCCCAGAGGAAAACAAGACAAAAAGGAAATTTGCAGAACTCTTCAATAACACTTTGTAATCCTGAGGATTTCACTTGGATAGATTAAAGATGACCCATCATATAAGTGACTTGGCAGTCCTTCCTCAACACTGAGCTTTTACAAAAGGACTTTTTAGCCTCTGGTTAAGAAGTTCACTGTTTCATTAGGTACAAAGCAAGGGACACGGAGATGGGACAGTGCCCCTTCAGACCTTTCACCTAGGAGTCACCAGTCTATCATCAGGCTGATTTGAAGAAGAGAGAATCCTGGGGCAGGGGGAGGGGGTGGAGGGGAGGTGCTCACATGTGGCTGTGGGAAGAAAGCTTGGCAGTATTGTTCATTCTTGGGGGCAGGAAGGGGGGTGGTGGGAACAAAAGAACAGGGTGGTCAAGTGGTTTAGGAAAGTGATCTCTCTCCCGGGCCCAGACATGAGGAAGACAGGCAGTGCCCACATCCAGTCCATTGGGAAGCACTAAAGATGTCAGGATCAAGCTAAAAATGTCTGCCCTTCCTGGTCAGGCTTTGATTCAGAGGAAAGGATTCGCTGGGAAAAGATAACCCACCCAAGCTTTAGGGTGTTCAGGCAGGGAGACGATATCATGAGCCTGTCACTATTATCTAATGAGTAGTTCAATCTATTTGTCAAGTTTTGAGAGTATTTATTAAAATTCTTATCACCATGACTGTATAGCTGGCTATGTCCAAGGCATTCTTCAGTGGCCACAGAGAATCAGGAAGATGAGTTCACCAGAATGAGTAGCTAGAGCTGGCCAGGAATAATAGAGAACGCGAACATTTATTGAACACCTGCTACACCCTCGGTGGTGTGTGAAGCACATTGAAAGCGCTGTGTCATTGAAGCTTCAAGATAGTTCTGTGAGGTTGGTGTTGCCCATGTCCACCAGCGCCAGGCAGTGTCAGCTTAGAGAGGGAAAGTGTCTTGACTGAGGCCAAGACTTGAACTCTATCTGTTGGATTCAAACACCCTACCTCTGCAGGACCTCCCTGTGTGCCCTGTCTCTAATTTCTCTTCAGAAGTCAGGCTAAAATGGTAAGGAAGTGGTCCAAATAACCACTGTGGGGGTCTTTCATATGTGTGCACCAATGAAAGAGAACATATAGCCCATAAAGCAGTCTCTTCTGTTTTAAAATGTAGAGAACATTGGATATCCAGGGAGGCAGGTAGACAAAGGATGAACTATGGCTTTGTGTCTTTGAAAACAAATGTCAGTTCCCTTGATTGAGTTCTACCAGCACTACTCACCACCAAAAAAAAAAAAAAAGAAAGAAAGAAATGAAGCCTCATCTCATTTACCTATCTCCCAGAAATCCCTAAGCCATCACTTAATTCTCAGGCCTGTGGTCACAGGTTGATTAATTCTTTTGATTCACTCCATGGACTTGGGTGCCTGATGGTGCCACTCTACTAATTGAGATCACTTTCTATGGCCCACTTCATGTATCTTTCCTCCCATTAAAACATGTTTTTTTTTCCACAACCCCTTATTAGCCAGTATAATACAACATTATTTCCCTACTGAAGATGACAGTAATTATTTAAAAGGACCCCTATTAGAAGTAATTGCATATTTAATCTGAGAGAACAGCATATGTTGTGTGCCGGGCACCATGCTACATTCACATCATTTCATTCATTAGTACCCTCACCAGCCTCTGAAGTTGTTTCACAGATGAGGAAACTGGGTCTCAGAGTATAGGTTGCCATCAGGACTTTGATCCTGACATACAGGTAGTCAGACCAGTCTAGGGCTTTCTACACATAGATGAAGAGGTCTTTGAACACGGAGCTCATCACATTCACCTTGATAACAGGCTCTGGGAGTATACAGAAGTACTTCCATTGTTTTGAAGGATTTCATTCAAATAAAAAGTAAACTAAAGAACTATCTTCCCTAAAGAACTGGGTGCCTTTCCCCAGGGTTCATTGTTTACTTAGGGAATTGCTAACTAGTAAACAGAGGCCTCTCTTGGACTCTCCTCGGAATCCCAGGACAGCCTTGGGCAAAGCCAACCTCTGACGCTTTCAGAGGATCCAGCAAATTCCAGAAACACCATGGAGGGAATGAGGGCCTTTAATGACACCCTTATTCACCATTTGCAGAAAGGGGGTGTGAACTGTGCTTGGAAAGCAACTAATGGTTTTAGGAAAACACCAGCTGATCCGTTTTATACCAGAAAACCATGGACTCCTGAGAAAACACTCCAAGAATTCTGTTTTGGCCAAAGATATGATTTAAATTGCTAGACGCTGAGAAATTCACTCCCTGGGTAGGGTATTTTCATTATATCCCATATTATCCTGGTTTGGTTTGGTTTCTTATTTCCTTGCCTTTGGGGGTCAGATTTCATTCCCCCTGCAGCGCTCTCACGGGTTTCTTCAAGGTGTCACAGCTAAAGATTCACTTAATATTTGATAAGTCATAAAACATAAAAAGCACAGGGGCAGTAAAGAGAATCAATTAAACAAGAGAGAAATTCTCTCTGGGATGGACCAAAATGAGCCTGAACTTGGACAGGGAAGAAGAGAAGCAGCATTTCGGCGCGTTTGTGTAAACCAGGCAGATTCCACCACCGCCCCACGGTGCTTTCCAATTTTTGTTCTATTTTTCTCTGCTCCTGCCTGAGGACATTGGCGGCTGGACAATCAATGACAGAGGCTTACACACTCGTACAGTCAAGCACAAGCCCGGCAGAGCTGCCGAAATGGTTTAAAAGTTTCCGTGTGGAATCCACCACAAAGTCCCAGTTAAAAGGGCCAGGAGTGAGAGCTGAGCTCTCAAATGACTCAGAAAAAAAAAGATAATACCCCCAGGCATCTGTATGTCTCAGCATTTAAATTATATCCCTTGAAATGCCAATTTGGATTTTGTGCCAAGAAGCAGTCGAAGCCCTTTTTCATGGAAATACCCAATAGAAGACCAATCTGTTTAAATGAAAGGTGTCTCTAATCATTTGGTATAAACATAACATGTTTTTATTTTATTATGTAACCTTGAATTATCTTAGCCTCTAATGAGGATCTCGCATTGTTACTGATTCTCAATAATTTCATGGAATTATGTTGTCTAAATGCATATTCCGATACCAAAGAAAGAAAAGAAAAACCTACCTAATTATTTCAACACAACTGCTTGATCCAGCGCAGTTCCGGCTTCAGAAAAGGACTGTTACTTGTTAAAGAAAATTAATTTTATCTAAAAGGGGTTTTCCCTCAGTGCCCAGTCCTCACAGGTACCCTGGTACAAGGAAAATTGTCAGTAGGTCTGTTTCTAAGTCACTGAACTGTCTGTATATTTCCCCTGCTTCTAATTTCCAGCCTGTGTTCTTCTCTTTGTAGGATTAGTGATTATATGGATCTGACCCCCGTAGACATTGTAGGGAAGAGATGCTACCACTTCATCCACGCCGAAGATGTCGAGGGCATCAGGCATAGTCACTTGGACTGTAAGTACCTCCGGTGCGCGGGGACAGCCCAGCTGGGGTCCTCTCTCCTGGATGCTTTTTTTTTGGGTTTCCATGCCAATTTCTCCCTTCATATCTCCTGCACATTTGAGATGACTGCCAGTGCACAGTGAGAAAAAGTGAGACATAAATCACTTCAACTTGTATTGGAATTAGAGTGAAAGCTGGATCTTGGGGCCCGGAGAAATTGCTGGATCTATAGGTGCTTACCCCGGATTCCGTGGTCTCCCGTGTGCTGTCTCCCATGATGTGATGGGGGAGCCTTTGTCTTAAGTGCCTTCTCGACCCTTTCATTTTCTAGAGCTACTTCCACTCTGAAATTTGTGGTCTCCGTTTCAAAACAGATGTGGGAAAAGACAAGTTCAGCTAGGCCACAGCCTCATAAAAATTCCTACTTGACTAGCCACAGACCTGGGGTGGGGAGGGGGAGGGGAGGGGCAGAGTGTGGATACTGAAGCTCTCAAAGGCGCTGACTTTTCACTGTATTTCTACAAAGAGGGTTATTTAGAGAAGTGGGTACCTCCATGTACCAACTCCTGGAAGGGCAAAAGTTATCTCAGTTCTTTGAGCCTGGTTCCCAGCTCCTGACCAGCAGGCTCACCTCCAAGGCACCTTTTGTGGGCGTTTAAGCAAAGCCAGGCCAGCAGAGCTCCGCTGGGTCCACACAGTGACTTACACGCCAGCATCCTCATGCACTTTTCCCTCATCAGACTTTTCACTGTGAATGCAAGGGATCTCAAGTCCAAGGGAGGCACTGTGGCCCTCTTAGGAAGAAGCTCTCTTTTCCAATGAGAGGTCCTTTTTATGACCATTCCGTAGACTCTTCCTAGAAGATGAAGGCTCTGCCATCTACATTCCTAGAAGGTTCTAAACCCAGTTCCGAACTCTGGTTTTAAATGCATGCAAGGGGACACAAATCAGATGGTTTGGCTTGAAACGGAAGGTTTTATGCAGTAAGATCAGCCAGGTGGCCTCTGTGTTAATGTTGTCTTCCCTTTCTGGCCGTGGTTGAGGACAGCTGTTTGAGCTCTCTCCTGCCCTTTGCAGTTGTTGACTGCAAACTGAGATCTTCAGAAGCATGACGGAGAGACGGTAAGCCAGCCAGAGTCTCAAGAGTGTGAGCATCTCGTACTGTGTGTTGAACCCTGCATTAGCAGCACTGACATGGGGACCGAGGTCAGTGTCAAGTTCTGTATGTGCTGTGTCTCTGGGAAAAGGCTGTCTGCGAGGCAGCTCTGGCAGATTCTACTCCCAACCCTGAGTGCGTGCCTTGGTAAGGCTCCCCGGGGATTTAGGGAGCACACTTGTTGCTGAGAACAAATGGGTGTCGGGTATCACAGGAGCAGATGGTTCTTCAATTAATTGAGGGAAAAAAATGATGCTGTTTCCTGAAAAGAAACATCGGGTTCTTTGTAGCTGGGAATTTAGAGAAAATGGAGAAAAATCAGGATCTTTGGAGGAAACTGTGAGTATATTTTGCGATGCAGATATGCCAGAGATTCAGACTTTTAAAATGAATGCATGTTTGTAAGACACAGTCATAGACCACGTGTGTGTATGTGGAGTTGGGGGGGGGGGGGGGGGTGGAGGTGCTTTTCCATTCTGGAATCTTAATCGAGGTCTAAATTCAGAAACCTGATGCTGACAAAAAAAGAACTTTGTCATCCTCCGTTATTATTTGGAAAACGTCATGCTATCTCTCTGGGATTTGATTTACAGCTTGAAGAAATACAATTCCTCAGGAACAGTGAGCCAGGGCAGTTCATTTCTTCCCATAAAGCAAAGGTCTCCAACAAATACATTTGAAGCCATCCTTTCCGATCTACTTTTATCTTGTTTTCAGTACCCGGAATAATTTGAGAGTGCTGAAAATAAACAACTCCATCCACCATTCAGTATTGTGCTAGTATCCTAATTTTTCTGGTATCTTGCCAACTAATAAACATAGAAGGTATGCTTTCAAATTCTGTGATTTTTTTTTCATTACTTGATATTGACATACTGGCTATTGCTTTATGATTTTGTCTGCTAACAATGATTGAGTTCAGTTTTTCAATTCTTATACACATGACTTCTAATTTTAAGTTCTTTTAATAACCTTAAACGCATGAAAAACAAATAGAATGAGCTGATAATTCAGCACAGTAAAATACACTTCACATATTTAGCTATCACGCTGTGGAATAACTCCACAATGTCAAGTAGCACACAATTAGTAAAACTGTAGGGGGAGGAAAAAGGAGTGTTTTGATCCTGAAGAATTTTGATCCTAATCAGATTGAAATTTCAGCGTTCTTGTAGTGCTTAATATCTTCAATCACACACACACACAAATCAAACTGATGTCAGGTTTTGCATTCTGTGACTGAAATAAAATGCTAAAATATACAAATGCATCTCGCTTTGTACAATAAACATTAACATCATTATAAAGTAAGATTGAGTCTAAAAACTGTGTGATGGAATGTCTGATGTTTACCTAATTCTCAAACCAAAGCCAGCCCAGTAACAAAATGACAGAGCATGTAATAAGTCTTGGTTGTGTAAACACTGGAAGAAAAGGCAAAAAGCCAGCACAGCATCTTGCTTGTCCAGAGCCCTAGGCTATTACTGAATGATGCCTCAACTGTGCCTTCTTGGCAGGAGAAGGTCATGGTGACATGGAGTCAGCTCAAGAATAAGATAGAATTCTAAAACAAAGGGATGCTTAAAAAAATAAACCACATTAACTATTTAGCTTTTCCTCCTAGAGCTATTGGCACAATTCCTGGCTCTGTCCATGAAAGGCAGGTTGTAGTCATCTGATCGTACTTCTGATATTTTGATCTCTGTCTTATGCTCCAGTTTATGGATAGAACTTAAAGAAAAAAAGACTTGACAGCCTTTGATAACTCAAAATGCTATCTTTATCACTCGGATCTATTTTCCTAGCATAGGCAACTGTAAATCTACAGATGAGCTTGTTTCTAGAATAAGAAAAGGAAAAGGAAATCTCAGCTGCACCAGGATTCGACAACTCTGATAAAGTGAACCAAAAACCTCTGGACCATTTACTCTGCCACTAGGTTCACGAGACACCTGAGAGTTCACTGGGTTCCAACATAAAGAATCACTAAGAATCACATCATATACACCGATACAGTGGGTTCGTGAAATGACAAAACCAAGGGAGTTTAGGTCCTCCTCCGTCACACTGAGCCAAAGACCTGTGTGATAGTTTTTTCTTTATGCCACCTCACTGGAGTCACTGAACCCAGCTTCATTGATTCTTCAGGCCAAATTGAACAAATCAACATTTTAAGGTTTGAACTTTAAATCATCCACATTAGCAATGATTTGAGGCCCTTTGCCTATCACCCTGAAGCTTTCCAGGGTTCCAAGGTCGTGTTAGTGGTAAAGAACTTGCCTGCCAATGCAGGAGACATAAGAGACACAGGTTCTATCCCTGGGTTGGGAAGATCCCCCGGAGGAGGGCATGGCAACCCACTCCAATATTCTTGCCTAGAGAATCCCCATGGACCGAAGAGCCTGGTGGGCTGCGGTCCTTAATGTCATGTCACCCTGGAGTCGCACACTCCCCTTACCTATAGGAATGGCTCGACCCTCCCCTGCTGTGCCTCTGCCTACGTCCAGTAAATGGAAGGCAGACCACGAGTGCTAACCAGAGAAACATGCCTTGTGTTGTGCTTTTGTCCCTGTCTACAGAAGATGCTCCTTTTGCCTTGCGATATCCTTAGGGTTCTTCCCGGGTCACTTCAGCAACAACTCTCTAAAATCTGGAAAGAGTAGCCTCAGGGAAAACTTCCTTTCTCTTTATTACAATGTGCCCCAGCAGCAAGGCTCAAGGCTCTGCAGCAGTGGAGCTTTAGGGGAGGAAAAAGGAGCCAGAAAGTATAGAAGTGGCATCAGTTTTCCCTTCCTAGAACTGGACCCAGGATGAGAAAACTCTGGCAGAGTTATTTCAGAAAGAGAGCAGGACTTCCACCTTGTCTATGAGATCATTAAAGTTAAAAAGCACCACCTACCCAATGCATTGGGGAGGTGTTAAAAAAATACAGTAGCCTGTTTCTTTCTTAATTACAAAATTCTATACTTCCTAACAAAACGAATACACAGCTACCTGGCATAATGCATTCCTTGCTGTTTTGCATCAATAACCCCTACACTTCCCTCCTGAAGGCGTCTCATCGCCAAATGCAAGCCGACTGCTTAATGCAGGACTAATTAGTATACCCCCTTCCAGTCTGCAGGCCCTCCATTGTAATTCCTTCCCAGCTCATTTTTTTCCACAACCAAGCATCAATCAAAGTAAGTGCCCTGCCTGCCTAGGAAACACAAGATGCCCTCCATGCATTTGTCATCTGCCACACAAACAAAGGGGGAATTGAATTGTTGATTTGGGTATGCAGCCATCGCCCGCAGTAGAGGAAGGCTGGAGTGAAGGAAGGAGGGAAGGTGTGGAGTTTGCTGGGTGGGCCACGTGCAGACGGCACAGGGGATGTATTTTCTGATCTTAGATTTTTCCGGGGCTGGGTCTTCAGGGATTTAGCTGCCACCTGATCACTGGCTGGACTTTCCCCAGCCAAAGCAAATGAGTTTTTTCCTCTTCTTCCATATGAATATGAAAATTCACATGAAAGGAAAGGCACGTAATAGCTGGCACGTCTGCCTTTTTTCAGAAGCCAAGTCAGCCTAGCCTGTCCATTAACTAAAAAGATTGTCACAGGGAGACAAAATTAAGCCAGGCTTTTATGCAGGAGCGAATTAGTATTATTACTTTACACCTTTTTTTTTTTTTTTTTGGCAAGTGCTGATTTGGGTTTTTAAGTCCAAGGTCAGGTACACAGAGAGAAGAGAGACCAGCAAGAGCCTACCTACCAGCTGGGTGTCCCTGCACCATTGCATTCTAGAAATGCCAAATTTCAGGCCAAGCCTCAGGTTTACTGAGTCCAAATATGCAGTTAACAAAGGATCCCTAGCTGACTCACAGTCATATAAAAGTTTGAGAAGTACTGACCACACTGGTATTTAGAAGGCATTGTTTTACATGGAGTAAAATACAAATCGACTAGTGATCTTAAGGACTTCATTTTTGTCCCCCTCCAAGAGATGAACTTTATTAACAGTATTAAAAAATGTGAATGGTCAAATGGCTCTGAGGGCATCTCAATCAGTGTTCAAACGAAACAAGCGTGATAACTCGATTAAGAGATCAACTTCTTTACAAACGTGTAAAGTTTTGAGTATCAGTGGAGAAAGTTAATAGGGTAGAGATAGTAATAACTGTCAACTTGTAAGCAAAAGTCAGTTTTTTCCCCAGGTTAATATCTGTCTAGGTATTTGATGTGTGAATAGGACAGTCATATTTCCCCTATTCAAGGTCATCTAACATTTGTGAGTATTTATTACAAAGTTTTGCAGTATTGCTATAAAATTTCAAAAATGACTAAGATATGGGTCTTCGCCTTCCAGAAGCTTACATATTAGTAGAAAAGACAGCACAAAAACAGCCAAATTTGAAAAGGTGGCATAAAGAGAAGACAACTACATTATGGTGTATGTATAAAACCCAGGCGCCCCAGAGGTGGGGGCAACCAGAGGAGGATGAGCCTTTCCAGAGGAAGCACATTCTTCCCACTGAGAGGTGCTGGCAAGAAGCCAAGATGTCAGGAGACACGCCAGGGGTGGGGGTGGGGTGGGGTGGGGGAAGGGTAGGTGGTAAGGGCATCTCAGGCTTCAAAGAGCACACGAGAGGACACAAAATATAACACATGATCTTTTCTCTCTACCTAGAGGGGAAGTCAGATCTTCAATTTCATTGATACATTCTAATACAATTCTAACATTGATTCCTAGGCTTTTCCTTATTACTATTTCAATTAGTAGCTGCTTTTTATTATCATAAAAAGACACACCTGATATTTGAGAGAAACAAGTCCATCGCTGTTGTAAAGCACAATTAAAAAAAAAAAAAACTTCTAAATCACCCATTTTAACCAAAATCAATTACCCTAAATAAAACCAATTCCATTATTTCTTACAAAATAAAGGACAAGATGACATTGTATTTTTTAAAATTACTTTGGTTGAAATATAGATTTAATGACACCCTGCATACCTTCCCAAAAACCCCTCAAACATTTCTATTAGAACACAAACGAGCAACAGGATTTAGTTTGTGTATGTGTTGAGCATAAGTTTCCCCATTAATATAGGGTTGACTAAGGAGCAGGTGATTTGAACCTCTTTGTAAACACCCATCCCCTCTCTGGCCTCCTTTGAATTCTTGGGGAGGCACCAGAACCCACCTATGGAAGTAACAGAAAACCGAAGTAAAAATGACATAAACTTTCTTTATAATCATCTTTACTTTCCCTTCGTGATCAAAGGACAACCGTAGCACCGCCAATGAATGTGCCTCATCGGACAGTGTCCAAAGTCAGGGGAGGGTCAGCTGCTACTTTCTGTTCATTTTTTGAAAGAAAATATCCCTGGAGGCTCTCCTGGAAAGTCTCATTGCCCAGCATTTCATCAAATGCTCCAGCCTCAGCCACGCACTGGATAGAATTACCATGGCTGGTTTAAACAATCAAGGTTTATCTCCCTGAAGCATGGTGGAAGTCCACCACACATAGAGCCCCAAATGAGAGTCTTTTTACTCAAAAAAGTAGCAGATTTGCTATTCAGAGGACAATCAACGATGACCGCATGTGGGAGAATCTGTAATGTTTTCACAATAAAGCACCAGTTTTTCTGACAGTTTAACAGAACAGGTGAACAGGTGAAATGTAAGCTCCTTTAAATAGTCCTAATTTTATGGAACACTAGTCTTTGATTACCTATGCCTCACCACTTAGATATTTCTTGGTAGAGATAGTAGACTTAGTGAAGGAACTATATCTTGAAACACAGGATCTGCCAGAGACATAAAACAAATCTGACTACAAGATTCACCTCCTCTTTTACTTTCTGTAGGTCTCCCTATATCCCAGTACTTCATTTTCATTTTTAAAAGAAGTGAAGAATTCACCCTGGCCAGGATGGACCCGCTGTGTGTTCACGGGCCTCCACGCCACTTTCCATAAGTCATCCTTGTGATAAACTTATTAGTGAAAGTGACTGGTAAGCATCTGTCTCCTGTTTAAAGGCAAAGAGAGGCAAATCCTTACTTTCAGAAGACAGAAAAGTTCTTCAACAGTCTCCCACGGTTTAGAGACCTCCCCCTGAATCTCGCTGTCTGAGGTTTCATCACATTCCAATCCTCAATCAGTCCCCGGGAAGGGAAACGAAATTTTCAGGACCGCCTGAGACTCAGACAAGAGGACAGGCGGGCAACAGGCTCTGCTGCCTTTGCTGTCACCCAGTGTTGGCACAGAAGTCACCTTCAGCAACATTATTTCTTGAATGAGTGAATAAATCCACTGTTTCCCTGATTTCCTGGTCACAAACCTTAATTCCATGCTGAAGAGCTCAGTGTGCCTTATATAAGAAACCCCCACCAAAAAAGATGGTATGGGGGTTAAAAAATACCCTATTCTTAACTGTCCCAGGTCAAGAAGAGCGGGAATAAAGAGTACTAAAACTCCCTGGTTGGACAGAAACCAAAAAAAACCTAAGATCTCAGATGTCACTCTTGCCAACCATTACTTTGATTCTTCCAGTCCTAGAACATGATCCTCTCCATGTTGAAATGAAATTGGTCTCCAATTCTGCACATTATGATCAACAAAAGGGGAATTTGTTTTTTAAATTTAACTAATTGACATGTTTTCAATCAATGAAAAGTTTTCTGCATGATTCGATATTAACAGTTAATAAAAATCTATCCATCGGCGGTGGTACAGGAAAAAAAAAACCTCTTCTGAGGTTATAAATCACACAGCAATTGAAGCAGGGCCTGTCATTAGGGTATTAGGGGAAAAATCCATAGATGATGTACAGTCATTCACAGACCATCCACACACGCACGATCTTCTGTCCTTAAGCTCTAACTCACATTAAGTATCAAATATCACTAAACTTGACCAAATATTGCTCGGCGCATAAATTTACAAAAAAACTAAAAACCAATTTGTGGATGCCTGCTATTTAAGACATCCAGTTCACTAATTGCAAAATCTATAGGAAAGTCTGCATGGCATCAAAGCCTTGCTTGATCCTATGAGCAGTTCTAAATGAAAAACTGTCTCTACTGCAAGTAAATAAAGCACTCAATGCACCGTTCCTGGCTCTAACACTGTTTCTCCTGTGGGTTTTGAAAATGACCTTCCTGTAAGCATCAAGGACTATAACTTTTTAGATAAAGAAACTTGTTCTTGTTTTAAGTCTATGTCAGGTTCATTCCCCTATAGCCCACAGTTTTCAAAAGCAGAGGAAAAAGTAATCCAGAATTTAAAAAAAAAAAAAATCCTGTTTCCAGAATGAAGTTCCCTGTCAGCCTGCCTTGGGCCTTAGGTGGAGAAGCAGAGATTAAAGAGTCAGTATTCTTTTTCATGTTTCATCTGCCAGTTTTGTGAATGTAGAAAGAAAACCAGTGGCTATAGCTAAGCACCCAACTGTGGTATTAAGTCGAAAGTGCAATTCTAGCACACCCCCAGCTTTCATGCTCTCCACATTAGTGAAGTCAAAAATAATTTTTGAGTTTCTAGCAGAAAGCCCCCCTCCCACCCGCTCCCCATTCTCTGCAGCCATTGATGAAGGTAGCTCAAGGGCAGGGGTGGGGTGCGGGGTGAGCCTTGCAGCAGATGCATCCCCATATCACCATGGTGATAATGAAGCTCTTTGTCCAGCTGTGTGAATGTCCAGTGTGAACTCCCCGATGATCTCACCATTTCCTATTGATTCTATACTTACCTGAATACCCCAAGTACTGCAGCTTTTCAATGCATATGCAAACCTCTAAAACGTCCTTTTGTGCAACACTCTGCTAAAAGACCGCTTTTGAGATGTGTTCTTCATCTCCTCTTCAAACTGAATTAGACTGCTTCCTTCTTTTGAAGGCACAAGTAACTCACTATTTAGAATCTTTGGCTTTGATTTTGTAGAACGGCCCAACAGGAAGAGAGCATGTTCTCTTTTTTCCTCCATATTTCTGAAGGCAAACTTGGACTGATTTGTTTTGATTTACTAAGAGAGTTATGTTCCTGCCACAGACACAGGCTTCCTTTATGTCCTTTCAATCATCAGTCTATCTCTGTGGACACAGTTTTCCCCAGGAACACTGAAATCCCTCTGTTGGCCACTGCGTGCAGAGCCATGGTTGTGCACTCTGGCAAGAGCTCCTCGGATTTGAAGGGGGTTGGGGGTGGGGTGGGGAGGTTTTCTCTACAAGTAGGACATTTCTTGTATGCCTGCCACTAAGCGCAAACCAAGAGACTGGGTGGCTTTTTAAAAAGGTAGTAAATCGAGCTGAGCATCCTGTCTTTGGGCATAAAATACATAGGCGATATAAAAAGTCACGTGTTCTAAAACAGAAGCCCACCACGTTTTTCTTTGAACTGTATTCGCCATTTCCTTCACAATTAGAGGCGGGTGATATTTTGACTCTTAGAGACAAAAATGGTCAGATGAGCAGGGCTGGAATGGTTCAGCCAGGAAGATCTAAGTCTCTCCTAGTCTCTGATGGCGCCTTCTCACAAATGCAGGGTCAGCCCTGCCCTGGAGAGCACACTCTGTAACTCAGAGGCATCTGTAGCTTGGAAGGTGGGACAGCGCTAGTGACAGCTTCTTGGTTTTTCTCAGAACTGAGCCATGGCAGCTGAAAGCAAGACTTCGGAGCTTGAAAGAGCATGTCCTCATGCAGCAACAGAGGCGTCCACAGTTACGCCTGGGACCAGCCAAGACTGTAAGGGCATCTGGGAAATTTACACACTCAGCCTCCCTGGTCTTCACATTTACCCTCCAAAACCTAAGACAAGGCCATTTCAGTGTTTCGAGATCCTTAAATAAAAATTAATTCCTAGACTTCCCTGGTGCTCTGGTGGTTAAGAATCTGCCTGCCAATGCAGAGGACACCAGTTCGATCCCTGGTCTAGGAAGATCCCACGTGCCACAGGCCAGCTAAGCCTGTGTGCCACACAACTGAGCCTGTGCTCTAGAACCCATGTTCTGCAGAGAAGCCAATGCAATGAGAAGCCCGTGCAGCACAACTGGAGAAAGCCTGAGCATAGCAACCAAGAACCAGCACAGTCAAAAACAAATACTTAGGAAAAAAAAAAAAAAGACTAGTTCTTATTGCCCAATTTTAAGGACATCGTTCTGGAAATGTTATGATGTGATCATTGAGTTCAGTAGGCACACATAGGCTGCTCTACCAAAAAGTTTGGGCAGCAAAAAGTAAACTTTGAGATTAATTAAACAGAAGATGCCAGGTTATGGTTGAGAAGTACTCAGACCCTATCATGGAGTAAGACTAAAAATATGATCCACATGAAGATTTCCTCTCTCTCAGTTTCTTCTCTTTATAGTCTGAGCATATTGTTATGAATGTTCTCCTGGGCTCATGGGTTTGTTGAGTATCTATCTCTTTTCAAGGGACAATTAACTATTTTTTAAGGACTTCGGTATCACGTAACTTTGTGTATGCATGCTTAGATATGTCCTACTATTTGCGACACCATGGACTGTAGCCCACCAGGCTCCTCTGAACTCCATGGGACTGTCCAGGCAAGAACACTGGAGTGGGTTGCCACTTCTTTCTCCTGGGCATCTTCCCCACCCAGGGATCGAACCCGTGTCTTCTGCATTGGCAGGCCGATTCTTTACCACTGAGGCATCTGCAAAGCCCATATCAAGTAACTTACATCATGCTTATTTCTGTTTTTCTCCACGAAAGGGATTTTGTAAAATAGGCTAAAACAGTCTCTCATTTCTCTCCATTATTTAAAGCTAGAATCCCAAAATAAAAATAACAGCCCTGGATTAGAGAGAATCGAGAAAGTTTTTGTGTTTATCAAGTTGTCTAACTTACTACGAACTAAAAATCCCTTTCAAACTGGCACCAAGGTGGCTTTTCTTCTTGAGCTGATTAGAACCACATGAGCTCAGGAAAAGCTGTCAGATCCTGCCTCTGGCACAGCTGGAACGATCCAACTGATTTGCCAGTGTGATTTTAAAAAAAAAAAAAGGAAACTTCATCCACAAATCATACACTATGTTCTAGAGCCTCAAGCAAAAATTATCCCCTGTTCATTTTAAAAGAAGCAAAATTCCACTGTGACCTCTTTTATAGGTCCTCTGGAAAAACAAAAGCACTGGGGTGATCTTGTGGTCAACATTTCATATAGTAGGAGCTAATTGTCCCTTAGACTACAAAGAGATCAAACTAGTCAATCCTAAAGGACATCAACCCTGAATATTCATTGGAAGGACTGATGCTGAAGCTGAAACTCCCAATACTTTGGCCACATGATGCAAAGAGCCGACTCACTGGAAAAGACCCTGATGCTGGGAAAGATTCAGAGAAGACAATGGCAACCCACTCCAGTACTCTTGCCTGGAAAATCCTATGGATGGAGGAGCCTAGCAGGCTGCAGTCCATGGGGTCACGAAAAGTTGGACACGATTGACCGACTTCACTTTCACTTTTCACTTTCATGCATTGGAGAAGGAAATGGCAACCCACTCCAGTATTCTTGCCTGGAGAATCCCAGGGACTGGGGAGCCTGGTGGGCTGCCGTCTATGGAGTCGCACAGAGTCAGACACGACTGAAGCGACTTAGCAGCAGCAGCAGCTGGGAAAGATCGAAGGCAGGAGGAGAAGGGGGCAACAGAGAATGAGATGGTTGGATGGCATACTGACTCATTGAACATGAGTTTGAGTAAACTCCGGGAGATAGTGAAGGACAGGGAGGCCTGGGGTGCTGCAGTCCATGGGGATGCAATGAGTTGGACACGACTTTACTGACTGAACAACAATAGGAGCTAACTCAGAGCCAGCCTTATCTCCAGTTACTAGAGTCCCACAGACATATGGGGGGTGTCATTCAGAAAACACTGATTCTAGGAAATGATCATGATCTAACACCACGCTAGGATGTCTCCCTTTTCAGAATTCTGTTTGTCAGGCTGGCCCGGAGCAAATCAATGGATTAAATCAAACTTATCTTCTTGACCTGACAGTGATGGGCCCCTGGATCTGCTCTGTGGTGCTGATCACATTAAGTAGAGGCACTCAAGTAGCTCCTGATTCCCCAGGGGACCCCTGAGGGGTCCCCTCCTCCCCAGCCTTTTCCCCACCACTTCCTCACTAAGCCTACCTGTCTCTCACTGAGGTCTCCTCTCTGCCAGATGGCCCTTGGCCTGGGTGATAAATAACATCATGTAATCATGGATCCTAATAAAATTGTATTTATCTTCTCAGGAAACACAGATGCACCTAATCAGATCCAGAGTCATGCTGCCTGAACCCAAAAAGGTGACACCACATCAGTCTTTTAGTAAATAAAGCCTTTCCATCCCCTCACAACACACCCAAGGGGCCCACTCTTGAGGCTGAAATTTTGCTGGTCATGCATTCCAGAAAGGAGATTTTGCTTGTTTATAAGTAAGAGAAAGTATTATTAGGAAGGGGGTGATGATCTTTATGTTGATTATGCAAAATTCTTACTTGGCTTTATAATTTTTGTCTCACTTTGCCCTCTTGCTATGCACTGCATGGAGCTTCCCAGGCGGCGCTAGTGGTAAAGAACCTGCCTGCCAATGCAGGAGACATAAGAAACATGGATTCAATCCCTGGGTCAGGAAGATCCGCTGGAGGAGGGCATGGCAACCCACTCCAGTATTCTGGCCTGGAGAATCCCATGGACAGGAGGTTGCAAAGAGCCGGATATGACTGAAGCTACTAAGCAACAACAATGCACTGCATTGTGGATTTTTTTTTTTTTTTAATTTTTGCATGCTTTGGGTTAAATTCTAGTCCAAAATCCCCAGCCAGGTTGGGCTGGTCTGGCCTAGCATCTCAGTGTTTTCTTCATGTGACTCTAAAAAAGGGACTTCTTAGTCGCTTTGCCTTTATTAAAAAGAGTAGAACCATCTGAAATAAGCCCTTATTCCAGATACACAGCAGGAAGAATTATACACCAACCACTGATTGGGGTACTCTAAGTTTTCTCTGTGAAAATAGTGGGCAGAATTTCATAACCCATCGTTCCTCTATTAATAGTTAACCAGGCTGAGAGGATCTGAATAAAAGCACATCTTGTTGCATGCAACAATGGTTTGACAGAAGAACTGTATGGCAGAGTCAGTATTTCACCGCTTTCAGCTTCACTACGCAGTTTTGTAGCCGGGGAAGCCATGCATGCAGAATGGCAGAACTTACAATTGCCTACAAAAGCAGAGTACAATCCTACCTGTGGAGCCTCGCCACCAAGAGAAGGTGACAGTTCCGGGTTTTAAAAATACCCTAAACTGTAGAATAGTTTCAGAACAGAACTCATCGCTGTTTGAAGCACTCATCAAAGCAAGCCATTTTCAAGCAACTGTTGAAACATAAGCATTAAATTTTACAACCATCCATTTGGTGTATTTTGAGACCAAAAAAATAGGAGAATGGGAGGAAAGCATTGAAGTTGATGTGTTTATGGATAAAATATGTGGAGGTTTGATATTTGACCACTTTCAGAGCCAGGAAGAGGGGCTCAGACACAACGGGAAGAGCTTCCACAGCCTTAAACACAGCTCTTTTCCAAAGTGACTTCCCTTTACCCATCCACACCCCCTCCCCCAAAAAAAAATCAAAATGTACTTCATGAAACTATTGTATATGAAGCACTTATTAGCCATAATTAAATGGACAATATGAATTTACTACGTCTTTAGGACTCTGGCTTGTTCTGGTTTAGAGCAAGATGATTAATGCAAATACATATTACTTGAGATAACCATTTAGCAGCTAATTTAGCCAAATTTATTACAGCAGTTAGAGGTTTTTCATTTTAGCAGACGGAGACAAGGACATGCCAAAAGTGGGCAGCGTGGACGAGTGCACACTGCCCTCTAGTGGCCAGCCAGCTGGCGCGCTGCTGGGGGGAGTGCAGTCACTGAGATTGCCATCCCAGCGATAACAGCAGGTTGTGCACGTTTCCGGCATCCTTTTAAACCCTTCCCATCCACAGCACTTTATTCCAGGGGCTGATTTATGGCACTTTCCCGCCTTTTACTAGCTCAGGAGTACCCAGATACAAATCAAATCCATTTCAACTTGGCAAGATTTTGGTTAAAGTATCACTTTTAACATCTGCATTTTAAAGCTCTCTTTCCGTGGTATTTAATGGCACCGTTTCACATTACTGATTGTTTTTACTTGTTCCTTCATTTGGGGCCATATTTCAGAGTCTGTGCGGAGCCGTCACTCTGTTTAGCTCTAGCCAAGTCAATCCTGTGCCTCCCTTAGGCCAGCCTTTCTCTCTGACTTGGTGAGGGAATGTATTTTGTTCCAACGTTCAGCAAATTCTCCCCAGAATCTCCCAACTGACCCATGTAGATTTAGTTCATGCTATAAATTCTGTTCAACAGGATCAAAAGGCACTGATGTATAAGGACACAGGTTGAGATGGCTCGCGCTGAGGTGAAATGATCAAAGACAGAGGGGGAAAGCATCTTCGGAACCATTCAGATATCCAGAATCGCAGAGGGTGCTACCTCGAAGCCATGAATAAATCACATCCAGATTTGCCTGTGGTCCCATCTGACGTCAAACCCTCCCTTGACAACATCCACGCCGCATTAAGCGTTCTGTGAGCCAGCAAGATCTGCAGTCCTGTTATCCTTCCCTTCACACCATGACTGCCCCAAATGGAATCAAGTCCTGCTACAAACATAGTAACCCTACCTCCAGAGCTGCCGCTCCACTGAATTGGTGATTTTATTTGTCCTAGTAATGGCATTCTACATTAAGCATACACAGGGGCACCCCTGACTCGATGCAAGACCTCCTCTTTCTAAGCTTCAGATTTTGCAGAGACGATGATCATTTCATCCCAGTCTTAACATGCAATGCCTTGTTTTGTTTTTTCACTAGTGCTGAATAAGGGCCAGTGTGTGACCAAATACTACCGCTGGATGCAGAAGAACGGAGGCTACATTTGGATCCAGTCTAGTGCCACCATAGCTATTAACGCCAAGAACGCAAATGAGAAGAATATCATCTGGGTGAACTATCTTCTGAGGTATATTTCCGAATTCTTTCTCATTCCTGTCTCAGTTATAAAACATAAAGCCCAATGGTTAATAGCTGACATGTTGTATTATCTTTTGACAGTATCTGGTGTGGAGTTACATGGAAATTCTGGTTTTCTTTCCACAAGAGTCAAAGAAATGGGAAAGGCTCAAAGTTATGTCAGTAGGGACTCCCAGGGCAGACCTGTGAACTGTTCACTAGTTCCCGGTCAGCAACCACTTGGGCGGCTTTGCAGAAGTTGCTTTGGTTTCCCCACAAACGTTCGGGCCAGATAAAGAACACAGACGTTTGCCTCCAGTGGAAACATTCAGAAAGCATCTCCTTCTCCCCGACACATTCTCATACTCATGCACTCCAACCCCTGCAAAAATGGTGTGAAGGGGTATGGAAAGAAGTGGCGGAGTTCATTATATTCCTCTTGTATCCCATCCCTTTGAAGCCCTGAGCATATTACATAGGGTTAGATTCCTCAAGCACTCAAGTTTAGGTAAGTGAAGGGAGTCACTTCACCAGAATCGAGACAGTTTCAGTATACAAATGAAGGAGTCTTCTTTTGCCTGCTCTGTGATCTCAGGCAAGTGTGACCACTACTTGAATGCATCATCAAATTTATATCCATTAATGCAGGCAAGCCCAACAGCTTCCTGAATTCCAGTGTGCAACACCATTCCTCTCTCCTTCTTCAAATGCTTGCTGCCTATGCATTCAGACAGCACCACGGTAACCAAGATGAAGAGCCTGGGTGGTCTGCATCTGGGGACGAGCTGTCTGAGATCTTCTCCACCAATCCTGCTAGGAAATTCTCCAACTGCCCAGCCTGGCTCCCTCCCATCACCGTCATTCCAGTCTTTGGTTTCTCTTGGCCTAAAGCCACCAAGCAGGGCCCACACGTGGCCTTAGGAGGTGAGCTGCCAGTAGGTGTTCTGAATGGAAGTTGTTGCCCTTTGGCTGATAATCTCGGTAGGGAGTACCCGAATCCCGTTTTTCTCTGAGACTGAGATGCTGACGGCCGTGGCTCATCAGCACGCTGACCCTTCAGTGTTTTTGCCTCCATTGGTGACTGGAAGGCATGAATGTGCTTGCTCCCAACAGCATATCAATCAGGCGCTAATGATTATTGCTCTAGAGAGGGCTCTAATGCGTACCACTTAGAAGAGTCTTCATTCATCTACTTTCTTTTTCCTTTTTTTGACCTCTTCTACTCTACATCAAGTCTCTCTAAAGGTAAAAGTATGGGTATTTAATGGGGCTTTCTCCAAAGCCTGCTTTTCATGCAAACTATGCTGTTTGTGATACACTCAAGGTGGGTTCTGCTTTCAGGGAATTCTTTTACTTAGAGGTTTATGGAATAGTCGCTCTAGGCAATGCAGAAGGTTATAAAAACTCATGTGCGGAAGAGAAAACAGAATAAGGTATTGCAGCATTGATGTTCACTGGCTAGGCAAAAATGGTGTTGTGCCAGGGAGATACATGATTCTTAAAAGTCAGATGTTAGTGGGACTTCCCTGGTCCATGCTGCAGCTAAAGATCCTGGGTGCCACGATGAAGAACCAGGGCCGCCAAACAAATAAATAAAAATAAATATTAAAAACATTAGACATGAGTAACAGGGACACAGAAGTCTCAAAGATGGCTGGCCCCCAGCAGCTGGAACCTCGGGCGCTAAACTCATCCCATGGTTGTTCACCTGATTCAAGGAGATTTCTTCCCATGGGGATCTTACTGCCTCATCAGCCTCGTGACTTCCTACTCTGCCCCCAAACAGAGGGAGAGGGGAGGGTTAGGAAGAGGTCAGTCTGTGCTACTCTGGAGCCACACTCTTGGTCCAGACGAGGATCACACAGTACAGACTCATGAGCGTTGGTTGCTCCTGTTCCACCCAGTTCCATCTGGAGAGGAAGGAAGCAATTTGGGTATCAAAGACCAGCCTCCTGGCTCAAAAAGCCTCAGCCTCAAGCCAGCCAGACCTGTTTCCGCAGACCTGAAGACTCTCCGTGGGTTCACTACTAGAAGACTGTCAGTCGGAGGACAAGTAACTTGTGAAACCTTCTCGGCAGCTGGACCACGGAGGCTGAAAAAGATGAGCTCCAGTGAGAGGGAGGACCTCCAAGTCTGCCACTCACCAGGATCACTTCCTCACCTGGAGGTCTACAAAAACAGGCCTTGGCCTTGGCCAGATAGCAACTACTGAAGCTGGTTTTTCCCTCCCATCTTCTTACCCTTTGTTCCTCCCCGGGCAGTAATTTTCTGCTCCCTCTCCTAGCCAGAGTCCCTCACTTCTGGGCCCCCTCCAGGCTAGCAGTTCCCTGTTCTGAAGTTACTTCAGCCATTTCCTCCAGTCTTCTTCCTGTGCCCTTACAACACGTGGTAGAATCACAGAGACTGCGTAAGGGTTAAGGCCACCTTCCCACCATCGGCTCAGCTGATAGTCTAGAAAAGGCTCTGCTGCTGACACCAATTCACACTAAGGAGTAAATGCTAAATGCCCGATCATTTATCTTAGAGAATTAACGCCACCCCCCCACCCCCCACCCTCAGGATATTGGCGATTGTAGAGCAGTTACTGAAACAGTGCCTCTTTGATATAGGAATTTCACTAGAAATGAGCTAGGGAGCCAGTAATCACCAATGGTAGGTGTCTGGCTGACTGGCCATGATATCAACAGGAGGACAGAAGAGGGCATTCTCCATTTGGAGAAAAGAGGCTTTCCTTGTAGCTCAGACTGACCGAACGCACTCCCTTTTCCAGGAGAGGCATTCTTCTGAATTAAAAATGGGACAAAACTTAAGCACCTTTGTGCAGATGGGGTTAGATCTATTCTGTTAGGGCCTCTTTCACACTGGGACTCTCCCCACTGCAATCAGATCTCAGCTAACAAGCCACAGGTGTACACCACATGAGCAGATGGAAATGTGATTGTAATGGGTGTGTTGACAGTTCAGTAGCCACAATCCAGGCAGCCCAAGGTGCACCTGTGCATCTGTCAGATCGTCAGGCGCTGGGGGCTCTGCCCCCCACTACCCCCGCCACCACCCCACCACACACACACATAGTCTCTGAACAGCAGAGGAGCTCCATCAAGGAGCCAACACAAGGATGCTGAAACGAGGGCCTCGTTAGGAGCCCAGGAGCAGACAGGGCAAGCCAGGAGGCAGGGGGATGAACTGTTGAGGGTACTTTGCGCATCCTCTGTTCCCCCAGGTGTGAGATGGGGTGGAATGTTAAGCAGCACAGTTCCCTGGCCCCCAGTGGTATCTGATTATTTAAAAGCTTTTCAGTGGCTTTCATGGAGCATTTGGGTATTCAATCATTGTAGCAAGGTGCACCTGTACCCCAGCCATGCACTCCAAGCTTCTATAAAAGTCCTGTGATGAGCTGAGAAATGATTTCATGGTTAGTCTTCTAACTCTCTGAGCTCCCCAAAGTTTGGGGCACGGAAGTGGAAAAAGGATGGTCAAAGGCAAGCCATCCCGAATGGGTGTGTGCACTCCTGATGAACGCCTCCCTCCCCCACAGCAACCCCGAGTACAAGGACACCCCAATGGACATCGCACAGCTCCCCCACCTGCCGGAGAAAACTTCGGAGTCCTCGGAGACCTCCGACTCTGAGTCAGACTCTAAAGACACCTCAGGTATTACAGGTATTACAACTTCTCCATGTTCTGCGCTTAAGGCTTGCCTTTCCAAATATGAGGGGTGGGCAACGGCCAGAGGGCCATCATCTGAATGAAACAACTGGTCAAATTTTATATAGAGAAGTCAGTCATGTCAAGGTATTACTGAGCCTTTCTCAACACACATATGTATATATACTTATATACTACTACATTCATATGTACACATTATATATGTGTGTGCACATATATAAAACACACACTTATGTATGTGGTATTATATAAATATATACATGTATATGGGCTTCCCTGGTGGCTCAGATGGTAAAGAATCTGCCTGCAATGCGAGAGACCTCGGTTTGATCCCTGGGCTGGGAAGATCCCCCGGAGAAGGGAATGGCAACCCACCCTAGTATTCTGGCCTGGAGAATTCCTAAACAAAGCAGCCTGGTGGGCTACAGTCCACTGGATTCCAAAGAGTCGGACAAGAATGAGTGACTAACACACACTGTATATAAATATGTAAAACTACATACATATATGCATGTCATTATATATTAATACACATAGGCATTTTATGGTATATAAATATATACACACAAATATACAGAGAGACTGATTAATTTAGCCATCACTTAATGTCAGCCCTCCATACGGAAGAAGACCTGCCCTAACCCCATAGCTACCTCCACCCTCTTTACCAGAGCAGACGGCAGGGCTATCTTTGTTGCTCCAAGACCGACTGTGACTTTGAGCCCCAAATGTTCACACACTCAGCAAGCTGGGATGGAACCCCTAAAGTGGGATACTCAATGGCATCAGTAACTGACTCTTTCTGCGTGCTGGACTGTTAGTCATTTTCTGAATCTATGCTGAATAAATCCATGCTTTCCCTTTCCTAGTTCTTTTGGGAAGCAGACTAAATAGTTCTTTGGAACATAGAAAAGTTAACATAAAAATTTACTTTTCCTCCAATCCCCAGTCCCCTTCTACAGGCACACATAGATCCAGGGGGCACATAACTCAGAGAATTGACAACTGCAAAAATTTCTAAGCTTCTTCTAACCCAACCTTTTCTACTAAATAAAGGAAAGCCAGAGTAAGTGATGTGAGTTGCCCAAGGTTCCAGTCCAGGCCGCCATCCAAAAGCATGTAGCAGAGCCATGAAATCAGCATCATCCCTAAATGTTTTGAGGTTATATTACTAAGAAAACCTATCCTCCCTAAAATGTGGCAGATGACTAGGGCTCCCCCACCACAAGCGCCATCCATTGGGAACCTGCTCCTGTGAACACATATCCCTCTACTCCAGACAGCCTCAGGGAGGCAGGAAGAGGTGAGGAGGCTCTTGATAGTTTTCTGCATTCATTTGAGGGTCTTCACTAGGGATGAGTTCCAGAATAGACAATCTCTGCTCCTTAATTATACAGTATATAGCAGTGAACCAAAAAGACAAAATTTCCCTGCCCTGTGGAGTTTGTATTCCAGTTGGGGGAAAAGACAGAATAAAAATAAAACACAGAAATGAATCCGATGACATTCAGTGCTCTGAAGAATAACAACTCTAGGAATAGACAGTATGGTTTTCGATAAGGAGCAAATATTTGCCAGTAGAGAACGCACACCTCTTTGGGAGGTCACCTTGCAAATCATCATTTTCCTGTGCCGCTGACACCTTATTCCAGGTTATTCACGCTGACTCCCTGAGTATTTCTGCAGAACTTCTCAAACATTAAGGTGCCTAAGAATCACCTGGGGATCCTGTTCAAATGAAGGATCCCATTCAGTAGGTCTGGGTGGACGCCTGGGCTTCTGCATTTGGAACAAGCCTCCAGGTGATGGGGCCCGTGCTCTGGGAGTCACTCCCCCACCCGCCATAACCTCGGTCCTCACGAGAGAGAAAGCCAAGGCTTTAGGTCTCCAAAGTGGTAGAGCCAGCAGCAGCTCAGGATGGGACAAGACACCCAGCCCTCGCTCTCCTCCCCCGCCCCCGCCGGTAAGAGGTGCGCGTTGTGCTGCTGGCCTGACATCTCCTGTGTCTCCCCCCACACAGAGGACAACGAGAACTCCAAGTCCGACGAGAAAGGGAACCAGTCGGAGAACAGCGAAGACCCGGAGCCCGACCGTAAGAAGTCAGGCAACACGTGCGACAACGACATGCACTGCAACGACGACGGCCACAGCTCCAGCAACCCGGACAGCCGCGACAGCGACGACAGCTTCGAGCACTCGGACTTTGAGAACCCCAAGGCGGCCGAGGATGGCGGCGGGGGCGGCTTCGGCGCGCTGGGCCGGATGCAAATCAAGGTGGAGCGCGGCTACGTGGAGAGCGAGTCGGACCTGCGGCTGCAGGACTGCGAGTCGCTGTCGTCGGATAGCGCCAAGGACTCGGACAGCGCGGGCGAGGCGGGCGCGCAGGCCTCCAGCAAGCACCAGAAGCGCAAGAAGCGGCGGAAACGGCAGAAGGGCGGCAGCGCCAGCCGCCGGCGCCTGTCCAGCGCGTCGAGCCCGGGCGGACTGGACGCCGGCCTGGTGGAGCCCCCGAGGCTGCTGTCGTCCCCCAATAGTGCCTCGGTGCTCAAAATCAAGACCGAGATCTCAGAACCCATCAACTTCGACAACGACAGCAGCATCTGGAATTACCCGCCCAACCGGGAGATCTCCCGGAACGAGTCGCCCTACAGCATGACCAAGCCCCCCAGCTCTGAGCACTTCCCGTCCCCGCCGGGCGGCGGCGCGGGCGGCGGGGGGCTGCACGTGGCCATCCCGGACTCGGTCCTCACCCCGCCCGGCGCCGACGGCACCTCCTCCTCCGCCACCGCCACCACCCGCAAGACTCAGTTCGGCACGTCGGCCCCCGCGGCCTTGGCCCCCGTCGCCTCCGACCCGCTGTCGCCCCCGCTGTCGGCGTCCCCGCGGGACAAGCACCCCGGGGGCGGGAGTGGGAACGGGAACGGCGGGGGCGGCCCGGGCGCGGCCAACTCCTTGCTCTACACCGGGGACCTGGAGGCTCTGCAGAGGTTGCAGGCGGGCAACGTCGTGCTGCCGCTGGTGCACAGGGTGACCGGGACCCTGGCGGCCACCAGCACGGCCGCGCAGAGGGTCTACACCACGGGCACCATCCGCTACGCCCCCGCCGAGGTGACCCTGGCCATGCAAGGCAACCTGCTGCCCAACGCGCACGCTGTTAACTTCGTGGACGTTAACAGCCCGGGCTTCGGCCTCGACCCCAAGACGCCCATGGAGATGCTATACCACCACGTGCACCGGCTCAACATGTCGGGACCGTTCGGCGGCGCGGTGAGCGCGGCCGGCCTGACGCAGATGCCCGCCGGCAACGTGTTCACCACGGCGGAGGGACTCTTCTCCACGCTGCCCTTCCCGGTCTACAGCAACGGCATCCACGCGGCACAGACTCTGGAGCGCAAGGAGGACTGAGCGGCGCCCCCTGGCGGCCTGGCGGGGGGCTCCGCCCGCCCCCGGAGGCATCGTCGGCGTTTTCGTTTAGACCTTTGATTCTAGCACTTTGAATTCGAGCAGGTCAGCATCTTCTCTTCGCCACGACGGTCCCCGATCCATCCCCTTTTCTTTCTTTCACTGGACTCATTCTTTCCTGTAAAGATATTTTTTATTTTTGGGGCCTTCAGAGGGTCAGACGACCAGTTGCCTGCCCTTTTGTCTTCTTCTGAGATGTGTGTTGGGTTGTTTTGCTCTCTTTTGCATCTTTATTGAGATGTCTTTCATGTGTATATGCCTCTGCCATAGAATACTCAGTCTTGTGGTCAAGAGATTTCTCAAGTGACAACCATTGGGTGTTCTTCCTAAAGATCTTGATATGATCAAGATTGAAAGAGACAAGGATAAACAATGTGCCCTGTTTGACTAAGTCAAATGAAATGGGGTGGTGTTTTGTTTCTGTTCCTGATTCCTTTGAAAATAGGGGGATAGCATTTTAGAATTTTATGCAGAATTTAATTCTCTTTTTATGGTTAAGATTTTAAGATTTTCTTACTTGCACATAAAAATAATTTGGGTTCTTAAGCTTAATTTCTGGCCTGTGACTAGAATGTTTAAAAACAAAAAGTTGGACTAAATGTTAATTACTGAAACATTAACTTAATTTCTAAAACCATGGTGCTATCATTTATTAATCTGTAATGTCTTCATACAAAATGCAGCTCCTGGGCTGGGTTTTGGAAAAAACAAACAAAAAGTGTGTTCTGTCCTGGTCTGGAGTCCATTGCTGCAGTCTCCTTGGTTAGTTAAGACAAAGCCCTCATTAACGTTTGCTGCAGGACTTAAAATTTACCTCCCAACTAACAAACATAGCCTCACATTAAATTTAATGGGTCAGGAAAGCCCTTTTTAAAAGGGTTTTTGGAAAACTCAATCAAACTGACTTGAGGAGCAGTTTAGGTACATTCTGTCTTTTGTTGAGCTTTGTTTCTTTCTTTTTTCTCAGTCTAACTGAGGCTAATTTTTACAACTTCAATAACACTTCAGAGTAAAAGAAGGAAAAAATATTTAACATTTTTTTTTTTTTTCATTTCTTGCTTTAAAAAAAGGAAGGTTGTATTTGTATTTTGGGGGACTGATTTGATGGATTTTTTTTTTCCCCTTTGGTTCTTTCATATCTAGGTTGGAACCAATAAGGTTTAAAACTAATGAATGGGTTCAAATAAGCTTCAAACAGATAACTGCAACTGAAAACTGCACATTAAGTTAAAAAAAAAAAAAAGAAAAAAAAGAAAACGGAAAAAAATATCCTATTTTGTCTTCGTTGCCAGAAATCAGTGTAGTGTCAAACACTCCAAATGACTGTCAAGTATAAATTCTTCCACTCCATTTTTGGCAGCTGTTTGTTGAGGCATCTAATAACAGATGTGAGAACTGTAACGTGTGCGCTGTGTACGTGTCCTTGGCCGTCAGTCCATTGCAGTTTCAATGTGTGTTTCTATATGCAGTATATACTAAGCTAATGTAGTTGTTTTGTCCTTTGTCTTCTCTGTGCTCTATCTCTAGTCTGGAGTGGTACAGTCCCATTCCTGCAGTCGTAGTGAATCAGTGATTCTTGGGGGTTAGTGATTTTTGTGTGGTGGCCTTCCTCTGTAACGTCACCCTATGCTGCTTCTACTGTCGTGACTTCCGTTTCACTCCTTAAGATTCCTGCTGTTGCTTTACTGGTGTACATTCTCCTGACCTCTCCCCTCTTTCCCTCTCTCTGGTCTCCCCTTTTCCTGCCTCATCTCCCCACCACCCCAACTTCTCCCCAACTTCTCTCCTTTTTCATTCTCAGAGATAAAAAGACTCTTAACTAGCTCAAGGTTAATGGAGCCATTTTTTCCCACAACGGAATTCTGGGTACGACTCTTTCTTCTGCGGTGCCACGCGACGCGCTGAAGAATAATGCTCAGATGTATGAAATAAATTGATGCCATATAGCCTCAGTTGTTAACATTCCCAGAGTCCCTTGTGCTCTACCTATAAGCAGTGGGTGCTTTTCTTTGGTTTCTTTCCAGGTTGGCTGATGGAGCAATATATAAAGCAATTTACCAGTGAGAAAATTATTTCAAAGGTCAACCAACATTTTTTAAAAACAAAAGGGGAGGGGGGGATGGACTATAGAATTGTCATATATATTTGTTTATGTGTGCAATGCTAATAGAGTAACTCGGCTGTCCTTTGAATATCACTGTGTTGAGTGGATTCCTCCTGGCCCTCTGATTCCATGAGTTGGGCCCAAACCACTGTGGAATAGTAACAAAAGAAAAAGAAGTTCAGTGCCACAAATTTTAATAGCGAGTGCTTACTTGAAGGATCTGAGTCGTTTTAGAAGGTGAAGAAGGCCAATCATGAAATTTAAAGATTAATTTTGGAAGCTCTACTCTAGCTATCGAACAATCAAAGGAACGCACCTATCAGCTACAAAGAACAGCTAGACAGCTGTTGTTGTTTTTCTTTTTTTTCTTTTATAAATGTTTCCGTGTTGTGTCAGAATGATTTCTGGTGATTTAAACTAACAGATAATCACAGCTGCTGTCTAAATCCATAGTGTTAAAATTACAAAATGAAAAAAAAAAAAAAAAAACACTTCATTACCTGTGAAGACTGTGTCTGTGTTTTTAACTATTTCTTGTACAAATATATGAAAACTTTTATGAGGAGACTGGTGCCAAGTAGCTGAATAATGGGGAAAGGGATATTCTGTTCGTAAAAATCTTAGCAGTGTTACCAACTCTACAATATATATATAAAAAAATTAAAACGTTACAAAGCGACAGCTATGGTACATTTGTTTTGTGTGAAGCTAACCCGGACCTAACTTCCTGAGTGCCTGGCTTATTTTGAAACATTTTTTTTCATTGACCATTGATAATGCTGCAAATCAGAAATGTACATACTTCATTTACAACAGGGTTCTTTTTATACTTTTGTAGATTCTCATACATGTCACATACATGGTTGTCTTTATGTAACTTAATTTTTCATCCGCAGGTGCCATTTTCATAATAAACTTCTCTTGGATTTGTTACTATCTGGCATCATTTCTTTTACATGTAACCATCCTAACTAATGAATGCTGGTAGTATTTGTTTAAGCAGGTACCTTGGTCATTATTCTTGATTTAAAAAAAAAAAAATTTTAAGCATCCATATTTTTGCTAGTTTTGGACAAAATACATAGCTTGTGTACCTATGAGGCTGACAAGGCACAGATTAAGATGCTAATCCAAATACTACACCAAACTTGCAACCATCCTAAATTTTCAGCTACCCAAACTCATTGTCATATGAGCATTGCTATGCACATTATCAAAGCTGAACAACAGGCCTGCAACATTAACCACTATGGGAAGTGTGCATTTTTTTCTTGATTAATGCACAGTAAGTGGTGACAGTTTTCATACATTAATCATTTAAAATGCACTCGATATTTTCATTTATTACAAGCTGTAATGTATAACCAACTGTTCCATTGCTTATAGCTTCTCTTTATACTAAACATGTATTTTCTTTCTCCAGACAAGCCAAGTAAGTCATGATTGTGCTGTGTTATTGGGTAGGTCAGCACCCAGCCTGTCCCGCTTTGAGGCAGGTCAGCTGGCTAACTCCAAAAAATAAACAAAGGGAAAAAACTTCAACTGTTATCTAAAAGTTAAGGATGGAGGTGGGTCACCTGTTAAGTCTGTGCACTCCAGAAAATGAAGACGTGGATGGGTTGAGCAGAAAGAAAAGGTAAATGCTTTATCCAAAATCTCCCGACTATTGTAAATATTATGTCCTACTCTGAGTCTCCAATGACATTTGCCAATTCAAGAGTACTTTTGGTTAATGGAGAATTGCTGCAGACTGGTGGATATGGTAATATGGTTATGGTTGTGGATCTCTAGATCTCTCCAGTAGGCCCTTTCTGGATCCCTGGAAATAAGTACTTAGAATTAGAAAGAAAGTGACCGAGAATACAGAACTGGGTTCTCTCAACTACTTTGCCAAAATGTATCTTTCCCTTTTGCTCTTGAGGGAAGAATTTAGGAGAGCAAGATTGAGAAGCAAACAAATTGATGCAGCTGGAAACACAATCCTGAACAGATGACTGAGTGTTGAAGCCAGCTAACCCAAGGCACTCTCTCTCAAGATGTTGACAGAGCTGGCGCTTAGCTGTGAGTTGTGGCTTCCAGAGCTTTACATGGAGGAGGGGCTACCAAGGCAGAGGGCTGACTCTTTTGGCCCAGTGACGAAGTTGGTTGGCCATCACCCTTTAATTCTGGACACTCCTTCAGCCCTGAGATCTGGAGCTAGGAGCAGTTGGGAGTTGAAAAGGGGAAGTCAGACATGGTAATGAGTGAATTGAAACCCTCACAATATTTGGAGCTTCTGCAATAGAAATGGTAGAAATCCTGGATTCTTACAAGTTCAAGCATCCTTAGCATCAAGTTTCCTGTCCTTTATTTGTACCCAACCATGCTAAAAGTCTGTCACAATGAAGTAAAGAACATTTCTTAGCCAAAAAAAGAGGGAGTGAGCTCTGGCGCAGACCCCTGACAACGGGGCAGCCCTGCCACTTCCCCAGCCAAGGGGCTGCCAGCCGGATGGGAGCCCTGAGCCCCCCACAAGCTGCCCACAGGCTCCCCCAGGAACTCTTCCCTCCCCGGGCTGGCAGCAAGTCACTCTGTCAAAGCTTCAGTGCGCAAGTGATGGACAGAGCAGGGAGCTAAGGCCAGCTCTCCGTATCTTTTCTTCCCAGCTGATACCACTACTTATTTATCTGACAATAAGGAACAATAACAGCATAATGTAGCAAGCAGGACAAGAGGGAAGGCATGCATTCACTTGAGCATAAAGAAACTGGTCTTAGGGGACTTCTCTGGTGGTCCAGTGGCTAAGACTGCATACTCCCAAAGCAGGGTGCCCAGGTTCAATCCCCTGTCAGGGAACTAGATTCCATGGGCCACAGATAATAGTCCCCAGGCCTCAAAAAAAGATCCTGAATGTGGCAACGAAGACTCAGTGTAGTCAAATAAATTTAAAAAAAAAAAATAGAAACTACTATTAGTCCTTTTGGACTATAACTCTTACCCATCTTTGCCTACTCCTAGACAAAGCATATTTATGTTGACCATATTTAAAACAATTTGAAACCAAATTGGCCTATGCTTTGCATTGAAAGTAAGAGGTCATGTATATTTTCAAGCCCAGAAGAGAGTCTGTTCAAGCCAAGGAGATTGTAATCCAGGTTCAAAAATTAGAAAGAGTGAAGGACTTGGGAGAGAAGGAAGAGTAGCTTTGCTAATGCTTCATTTCGTGTAATGAAAAAAGGCAAACCTTGTTCATGAGCATGATTCCCAAAGAATGATGACAACTAGCAGGCTTAAGAAACAATTCTGGGATGCTAAGGTAAGTTAACACCCTTAGATGCTTCTGCCTTTCTGTATCTCCTAGGAAACCATTGTAAAGAATGGGGCTGACCTGGTAAATTCACCGCAGACACAAATCATGGCTTGTTCATTTTCATGTATCCTCCACAGCCTAGCTCAATGATTTATGAATAGTCTTGGCTCGGTGAAGATCTACTGAACACTGATGGATGAAGACACGTGGAAAAATAAAGATGAAACATGACTTGTCAAGAGACAGAGATTCTGTGAGAAATGTCCATGTGGTTTGGCAGGATGGCTTTGAGTTTCCACCAAGAAAGGAATGGCAAGATGGATAAGGCAGCGACTGCATTCATTCCTGCCTTCTTGGGTAGTCCATATGGCTGGCCCAGGGTTGGCCATCAAGAAATGTTGGTTGGAGGATGTGTATGTGCATCCACAATACTATTTAATCTGTTTTCAAGAGTAAGTCAGGTACCACGAATAAAGGAGGAAGAGGAAAGAGCCCATGCAGTTAATAACTGACTTAGTAAACTTTGACATCACAGCCCGTGGATAGCTAGACCAGCAGATCTTAGATTCACCAGAAGGTATCCCTTAATAGTGTATCCTCACAGATGAGTGGTAAGCTATCTAAACTCAGTCATCATCCAGAGACTCTTAGCAGCCAAGAGAAACTCTCTGGTGTAGAAATCACATCTCCCTAATTCTAGTGGCAAGGGTCCTTCCGGCCTTATGGATGAACATACGGAGAAGGTGTTGAACTGAAACCTTCCCTCTGGTACACAGACTAAATCTCAACCCTCTGCCATCCGAGTAGTTTCCAAATATGTGAAGATGGATATCAGAGTTTCAGTAAATCTCTCGGGTAACTATCACCTGTTCTTTTCACGGCTCCTCCAATGGCACTGTGGGGGATCCCTCTGCCATCCTAGTCATCCTCATCTGGGTGCACCAGGATCTGTCAAGGCCACCATACTGGTTTTCTAGGGCCAGCTTATGGCCACCAACTGGGTGCTGGCTCCAAACACCAGAAATTTATTCTCTCCTAATTCTGAAGACCTGAAGTCTGAATTCAAGGTGTCACGCAGCTTGATTCCTTCTGAAGGGCTCTAATGGAGAGTCTGCTCCTTGCTTCTCTCCTACTTTCTGTTGGGGACCAGCCCTCCTGGGCATTCCATGACACATCACTGTGATCTCTGCCTCCCTATCACTGGGCCATCGTCACCCTGTCGCTGCATTTTCACATGGAGTTCTCTCCACCATGTGCGTCTCTCCTTTTCCAATAAGGACACCAGTCATATTGGATTAGGGCCCACCCTACACCCATAGGATCTCATCTTAATTAATTGTATCTGCAATGACCCTACCCTGAGAAGGAAATGGAATTAAGGCCACAGGCTGAGGTACTAGAGGTTAGACATCAAGTCTTTGGAGGACGCTATTCAACCCATAACAGCCCCTTTTAAAACATGGCACCCTGGGTCAGTCACAGGGCTCCAATGTTATTTGGTGCCTGCCTGGGCTGCAAGTCCTATTACAGCTCCTGCTCAGGACTCTGAGCATTTAATTAAAACAGACTGAACCTGAAGTCACTTCTTAGCAGCCAAACCAACTGCTATTTCATCTTGAGCCTCTAGTCAACCAGATCACCTGGCCTTTATACAAAGTTTTGATAAGGTAGGTCTCCCACCTTCAGTGTGTATATAGGCCTCATGTAATGTTGGCATGTTCTTGGGGGAAAAGCAGTTTAAGGAAAGAAGTTCCCTCATTCCCGAGGCATGGAAGGTGAGCAAGGCTCTGTCCTTGTGAAAACATTGCTCATTTTCATTATACTCTATGTGCCCTCCAAGACATCTTCACCCAGCCCTGCTAGAGAGGAGAGACCTGGCCCCAACCTTTGCAAACTCTGAAAGTGAAAGTGTTAGTCACTCAGTCGTGTCCAGCTCTTTTGCCAACCCATGGACTATAGCCCACCAGGCTCCTCTGTCCATGGGATTCTCCAGGCAAGAATACTAGAGTGGGTAGCTATTCCCTTCTCCAGGGGATCTGAACCCTGGGATAGAAGCACGTAATGCATCTGTAACAAATTCCCAGTGGGTTACTCTCTTGTGAATAAACTGAGGCAGGGAAAAAACAACCATGAGAAGGAAATGGAAGGAATTAAAGGAACTACCGCACCAGCCATTTCACAGGAGCAGAACTGCGGCAAGATGCCAAGATCGCTGATATGTACGTGTAAAATCATCCACTCGAAAGTCGAATACAAATCATGAGGCCAAACTCATCAACTTTCTGAAAATGGGTAGACCTCCTTTTGGACCTCCTTTCATGGACTAGAATCAAAGCGGTTATTGTAAGATTGTCTTGTACTTTCCTGGGGACAAAGCAGAGTTGTTTTTTGTTCTGTTCATTTCTCTACTGGCAGCCACAAGCTACACCAATAGGAGTGACCCAGATAATGTTCCTCTGTTGAAAATTTTCTAGGATAAAATTAATTTGTTTTAAAAATAATATATGCAAATCTCTAAAGCCACTTTAAGGGGGGGAAAAAAGGAGCAGAGGGTGAGGAGGTGGCTTTTCCTTGTACTGAAGGAGTTCTTAGATTTATAGCGGAAGTGTCAGAAACAGGATGCAATATTCCCGTGAACCCCCTACCTCCCCCCAAACAAAACCATTATACCCTTGATGAATTATTGACTTTAGAGTTTTATCTGTGCCATGAATAATCACAAACTTGGGAGTCTCAGGGCACAGTTCATAAACAAATAATTATATCACAATGATAATTTTTCAGGAATTACAACATCAATCATGGCCATGTTATTATCAAGTACATTTTCTGGTCGCCTCTATTCATCAAACCCTCCTCCCTCTCCACCCTTCCGCACCACACAAGCAAAACTCATCACCAGATTGCCTCTTATTTACACATCACTCAAAGCAGGACAGAGCAGGCACACACAAAATGGGCCAACCCAGCGTTTATGAGAGATGAGTTTTCATTAAGAAAGTTCAAATTAAATGCATTGAGAAAGATGGAGGGGGAGAGAATTAATTATTCCAGACTCCCCCAAAGAAGCTCCTTTGAAAAGATCTTATTTGGAAGATAAAAACCAGATGGAAGGTTTATTCCATTTCAGGCAATACTAATACAGAAAAAGGAAAAAAAAAAAAAAAAAGAGTCTCTGAAAGTCAAAGAAGTTACAGTCAGGCAATAATGTGCCCCTTTTTAAAATAATGGTGATATATATGCATCAAGCTTGGGCCCTGTTCTATAGCTCCCTTCTTCAGTTGGAATAGGTGACTGGCAGTGGGGATGGAACTCAGAACAAGTGTAAATCCCTTGCTCAAGTCTCTATTTGAGTCAGGAAATAGAGGTGCTCAGAATGCTTGGGTCTAAACCACTTTCCCAAGACTATTACAGAAGATTAATAATTCCAAACCCAGTAACCTTATGTGCTTTTCATAAAGCACCCACAGTCAAACTGCCTTACTGAGTAATTTAACTCACTTAAGGTCATAGGCCTACTCTCCCGCGATAAGAGATACACCTCACAATTCAGAAGAAAAATAGCAAAGCGACACAGAGCAAGTACCGTCTTCAGAGAAGAGCTTGTACAATAGGGTTAAATCCATAGCACAGTGATGCTTATTGGCCTCTGCTTCTAACTAGCAGGCCATGCAGACAATGCCATGCAACCCAGAACGACGGAGAGGGAGGACCCCTGGAAAGGAGACCCCAACCCATGCACCCGAGCCAGTCCAACTAGTGCCCCTGTCACGCCTCACTCTGAGGGCAGCCCTTGGGGACGGGGGACATATGGCCTGCACTTAGATCAGATTCTCCTCTCCTTGGCATCAAACTGGGTCTAGGGAAAGGTAGGGCTGGTGCCCGAAGCTGCTGCCACTCTGCCCCACCAGCCCCTAGCACCAGGCGACCCACGGGGCAGCTACGGCTTTCAGGCTCCTGTTTTATTTCCTTGAAAACCTGGTCTGCCTCCTCTCTCTACCGCTGTCATCACACCCTTCCAGTTCCTTGGACGAACGTACCTGGCCTGTGAAGGCAGGTCACCCTGCCTTAAGGCCAATCTTATTTAATATACAGACTCATTAAAAGAAGGGGCAGTGGGATGGCAAGAAGAGATGATGCCAGTCCAGTCCATGGCCCAGAAAGCTGATAAATATGCCCTTCAAGGCCCCAACCTCGCCCAGCCCCACCTTGTCTCCCCGAGCAGGTCAGTCTCCCTCCTCCTCCCTAGCCCCAACCACAGACGCACTAGCTCTCCTTGCTCCCTGGGCCCGTGCTGGTTCCCTCCCTACTGCACAGATGACCGGTCCTTCCACTGTTTCTCCTGAGGGGCAATTTGACTTCCTTCGGGTGCCTCCCCCTCTCCCCCTCCTCCCCACCCCCAGGCACCCCGCTTGGCATGAGGAGGCCCTCCAAGCCAGCCAATAAATCAAAGGTCCTTGGGGAAATCTTCCCTTTCGTGAAAGGTGGGGAAGGAACTAACTGTAAATTATTAACATTTTCATTTGGGGATCACAACTACACGATCCAAACATCACACATTAGCCTCTGATGGAAGCTCTGGGACCCTGAGACTTGGGTAAGCCCCACGCATCCTCTCCCTGGAGAGGGGAGCAGGGCAGTGGGCAAAAACCAGACAGCTCACAGAAGCCCTAAGTCCATAACCCAGCCAAGGAAGCTGACAGCTCCCTACACTGGCAGAGTCCTCCTGGCACAAGTGGTTTTTGTGGTTCCTGTTGAGTCAGCCAGCGGCCTTGGTGCCCACACACCCGGGATTCACACACCTCAGCACACACCTCTGCTCGGGAGACAGATGGGCTGAAAAACAGACTTATGACCATTAAAAGGACATTTTCCCCAATATATAAATCAAACTGCTATTTCCTTAATAGTATTTTCAAGATGAGGATACTAGCGATTATTTTTCATTTTTTAACAATGTGAATAAACTAAAAGAAAGCTCAAATTTATTTCTCCAGTATTTACACCTGACTCTCCTACATGCTGCACTGGAATATTTACATAGAAGTTCCCAAGTTAGAGACATTTTTCAGACATTGATTAATCTATAATTCTTTGAAGTAAGAAAGCATTATTATCTCCACTTTACAGATGTGGAAACTAAGACACAGAGGTTAATGACTTGCCCAGGGGTCAAACATCCAGTCAATTGCAAGAGTGGATTTTAAACAGAAGCTCCCCTCTCTGCTCTTAGGCTTAATTCAAGTTTCTTCTTAGCTCACGTGCCCTGTTCACATCACAGCTGTCTCCTGCATCTGGCCACCTCTTAAATCTTGCCTTAAGACCCTTAATATGCTTTTTTGAAAGACCAGTGCTTTCCTTGCCTACTGTCAGCATTTGCCCTCTCCTATTCATGCCTTTGCTCATAAGGAAAAAATGACAATTCCTTTCTGGAGCATTTTGTAAGGGTTTTGCATCACTGAATAGTACTCTTATTTTCTTAATTTTTAAATAATAAATATAAGCCCTACAGTTGTGTTTAAACCTAGATAGAATCTGTTGTTTCATTTGATTTCTGGCGGTTGCCCTAGAGTTAATTCAGAGAGAATTTACACAAGTCAGTCAGGGAATATAAAGATGAATAAAGCATTACCCTCTGCCCTTAGGTTGTTCACAATGTCGGGAAGGAGACAAATGTAAGAGTTAATCATTACAACGGCCTGACAACAGGACACGACAGACATATAGACCCGGTGTTAGGGGTGCATTGAGTGATGGCAATTACTTCAGACTGTGGGGTCAGAGAAGTCTCTTAGAAGGTGGTGACACTTAAGAGTAAGTCTTGAAAGATGCAAAGGAGCTAATCATGGGTGCTACAGGAAGAGTGATTCCCGGAAGGTACAGGTCCAACGAGGAGGCAGGAGAGAGTCTGCAGGGATCCCAATGGGCCACAATCTGGCCACACCCCCACACCATGTGTGCAGAAGCCGCTAGAAGTCAGCTGACAAGTCCATGGAATGAGTTTATCCCAAGCTTTGCTGGCCAAGCCCTGTGCCCTTGGGCAGGGTTGCACACTCCCAATGGAAAGGGACCTTGTAGGGGTGGGTGGGTGGCTGTGGGTGTGTGTGTGCACGGTCCCTGGTGTGTGTGTGCAGTCACATCCAACTCCTTGCAATGCTATCGACTGCAGCCCACCAAGGCTCCTCTGTCCATAGAATTTTCCAGGCAAGAATAATGGACTGGGGTGCCATTCTCTTCTCCAGGGGATCTTCCCGACCTAGGGATCAAACCCCCATCTCTTGCATCTCCTGCATTGGCAATTGGATTCTTTACCACTGCGCCACCTGGGAAGCCAGAAAGGGAACTTGTTCTCATGTAAAGGCACACTCCACTCACCAGGCGCTCCTTCTGCCTTTGCTGGCCAACAAAAGGGAGCTTCTTGTTCATACAAAGGAGTCCTGTGAGGGACCACCCTTAAGACTATGTCGAGGAGTTTGAGTGATATCTCACGGGCAATGGAAAGTTCAAAGGATTTTATTCAGAGAAGCAAAATAATAGGGTTTTTTTTATTGGAAAGATCACTGTGATGGCCATTTGAAGGACAGCCTGGGTTAAATAGAGGCAGTCAGTAATATCCCAGGTGATGAAAGATGAGGTCCTGAGTGAAGACAGTGGTGAGGCTGCAAGGGAAGGGGTGGCTTGAGAAACTCAAGGAAGAGGACTTGGTGAGTGGTTACATATGCAGAGAGATTACAGAAAGAAAGGAATAAAGGATGGCTGCCAGATTGCTGGCTCTGAGATGGGTGTTTACCACAACAGGCAGAGAATACAGTAAAAAAGAAAGGTTTAAGAGAATGAGTAGGAGGAGTGAAAGAATTCCATTTTAGATGTGATAAGTTTTAAGTTCTAATGGGGAATCCAGGTAGAAATGTCTAGTGAACAGTTGGGAAAATAGCTCTAGATCTCTGGAGAAATATCTGTTTTAAAGATATAGGACCAGAGGAACTCCTCTGTTAGTCCAGTGGCTAAGACTTCATGTTCCCAAGGCAAGGGGCCCAGGTTTGACCCCAGGTAAGGGAAATAGATCCCGCATGCTGTAATTAAGAGCTCACATGCCTCAACAAACATCCTGCATGCCACAGCTAAGACCAGGCCCAGCCACATGAATAAATAAATATTTGTTTAAAAAGTAAAGATATAGGATCAGAAACATCAGTACTTAGACAGCAGGAGGAGCTGCAGGTCCAGGGGCCACCGCACAGGAGCAAGGGTAGAAAATGAGAAAAATGGGCAAGAAAGGAGGGCTAAGGCACGAGCTTATGAAACATGAGAAAAATAAGAGGCAAAGAGAGGTGAGTCACAACAATCAGTGAAAGAAAGGCTCTCGAAAAGGCCAGAAGAAGCGACATCACTAAAATATTGCACAAACGTTAGGTAAGGACTGAAGTGGAAAGTGGTTGTGTGAACAATGGCCGCTACACTTTCCAGAATTTGGCAGTGAAGGAAATGAAAAAGAAAAGGCCTCTTTCCTAAGGAACAGCCTTGTGTTTGACACTGATTGGTATGACCTTTCTTTGAAAAAATATAATCCCTTCACCACTCATATCAAATGGGTGCTGAACAAGCGGACTTGAGGAAAAGTCTTTCCATTGCGGAATCTGCCATGTCACCTGCTTCCTATGTAGCTTTACCTACAGCCTAGGCTCTGGAACAAACACCGCATCATAGAACTCACTGTGCTTGCAGTAAAGGCAGACACATGGGACGCTGGGCATGTGCCCAAAACCTACTGGACTCTGACATTTTTTTCCCCAGAGAAATTGACTTTGCTTGGCGTGACCTCTCTGGTAATTTATAATGGCTCTTGCACTATATTCTTTTTTTTTTTTTAAAAAAAAAAAAAAACCTCTTCCCAAAAAAGATAAGTAATGAAGTATACAATCAAGGCTCTATTCCACAGAGAAATATGAGTGTGTTCTGACCTGGAGAAGCTAGGATTGAGTCATATGGAGTCATCAACGCCAGTTAAGCCACTCTAGGCAAATGCCATTGTAACAGACTGTTGGTTGACTACCCAATATCCATTCTCCTTTTTCACCTTGGTCACAGAGCCCAAAATTTCAGCTAGGCACAGTGTTGCTTAGAATAAAATATTATATTTCCCATCCTCCCTTGCAGCGAAACATAGCCATAGGACAAAGTTCTAGCCAATGAGATCTGAGCACAGGATGGGAACATCAAAGAAAGCTGATACACTGGAAAAGCACCTTTCTGTTTTTGTCTTTTCCCCTTTTTCTGGCCTGTAACTTAGAGATAACAACTGGAGATCCAGCAGCCATACTGCATCATGAAGAGACCTTAAACTTGAAGTCATGGACTTGGATAAGGGAACAGAGTTTAGTTTTCTGAGGATGTCATGCCAGCCACAGACTACCTACTCCTGAACATCTTTTATATGAAATTGAATAAACAATCTTGTTTAAGCCATGTTATTGGGTTGCAGGAGCTTCTTTTGCTACTTAATCAATTCTTAACTGGTGTAGCTATTATATTAGTCACTGGCTACTGGCTATTTATCACTAAAGCAAGTTCACTAGTTCCCTAAAGTCTGTCTTTTGACCCACACTGCTCCTTACATATTCTAGCGCAAGAATGAGAAAGTACGAGAAATTAAGTGTGAGGAAAGCTAGAAGCTTCGACACTGTAGGAGGGATGCAATGAGGTCCTTTACCTCTTCAGCAAAGAGTTGACAAATGAGGATTACTGTCAATGAGATAACTCCACATATTCAAAGAGAAAAAGAATCCTGCAAGAAACATAAAGTACTTCACAACTGAAACCAGATCCAATTCTGGCTTCACAGACAATACACGGAAGTTCTGTATCCCATTTGTTGCCAGGTGGGGGTCTTCTGTGAAACCACTCATCTCAGAAGCATCATCTGAATTGTTTGTAAATAACAAGCATTTGGTCACAGCTTACAGAAAAGGTCAAAAGGAATCTAGAGTGAACAACTCAGAAAATGTATCAGGGAGTTCCCCAAAGTAACTTTGCTACCAGATTACAGTGAGAAAGTTTATGGGCACATAAGTCTGGCATGGATGGAGTCGGGAAACCTTCTTAGTGGAAGCTAGCTAGACGAGTGATGAGAACACAAAATGATGTTACTAAGCAGCCACCAGCTATCTGGAGACAAGGCACACTTCAAGCTGGGTGCTTTGAATGTTGCCTACTAAGAGGAACGGAAAATTCTGCAAAGAAAACATCAGGTCATCACAAGAAGATAATCACAGATAAAATTTACCATATGCCAGGCACTATGGGGAGCACTTTATAGCCATTCTCTCATTAACCCAATATTGGTAGGTGCAATCGCTTTATCCATCTTACAGATTAAGAAGCTGAGATTCAGAGAAGTTAAGTGACTTGTTCAGAGTCTCATAACCACGAAGTGGTGGAACCGAGACAACTCAGATCTGCCTGATTCCAAAGCTTAATTTGTCTTTAACGAGAAAACTATGAACTCTCTTTTCTTGCTATGGGAGAGAATTTGAAGGAGAAAAAAATGTTTCTAAAAGCAACAGTACCTATTTTTTCTTTTACATACTTCATAAAACGCATAGAAACTTTAAAACAACCAAAAAAAAATTACTGAAAATAAAGAAGGCTTCTCTTTTTTTGCGTATTTATTCTTTAATTTGGATCCAAGAGCTCTAACACATAAAAATCCAAAGAGCTACGGTACCACTTCTGATTTTAAAAAGTAACCTACCCTAGGACACTTAAAGACTGGTACCTGAGAATTTAAGGTGACTGGGATTCCAGGGGTTGGGCTAGAATTCTGTCATCCTCTAGAGTGACGCTTACCCAGCACCCCTCCATGCAAGATCACAAAGCCTGAGAGTCACAGCCTCTCCAAAGCCACTTGCAAGCATTGAAGCCTCAGAGCAGTGAAGGGGCAGGCATTCCAACATGATTACCATCACCTTGGGACAATGTACAGGCTTGTTCTCCACCCTCCTAAAATGGGCTCTAGCTTTCCCTCTTTTCTTGTCTGGCAGTTAAAAGACAGCTCTGTGATAGTGATAAAATGTTTGGTTTACCAGAAACTTTAAATTTTTACATTTTTTCCCCTCATAACACAATCTAAACATTTACAGAGCCAAAAATTTCAACCACAAACTCGTATCTATTATCATGTTGTAAGATTTAAACATATGTCTCTTGGAAATTGATAAAAAGAGGCAGGAAGAAAAAGTAAACAAGTGTATAAGTGATTTGCACATGATTAATAAACTTGACCTAACAGGTATGTACAGAAAACTGCATTCATTGAAATACTAAATTTTACAAGTTCATATAGAACATTTATAAAATCGACCATATACCAGACCTTAGAAATTCTCAGCAAATGTCTAAGGATTAAAATATTCAGACTCAGAAAGTTCTCTCCCCATAATGCAATTAGGCTAAAAATCAATAACAAAATAATAATAATAATTAGAAAATTATTGGGAAATTGAGAAAAATTCATAAATAAAGAAGGAATTATAATGGAAACAAGAAAACAACTGAACAATAATGAAAATACTATATGTCAATGTCTAGGTTTCTGCAAAAGCATTACTTACAGGGAAATATACAACTCTATAAACATATATTGGAAAAGAAAAATGACTGAAAATTAATGTTAAGCACAATCAAATTAATCCAAGGAAATGGAATCATAATAAAATCACAAATTAATAAATAAGAGCACTCCAAAGAAAACAAGTATCAAGTCATTTAGAGCACTCCAAAGAAAACAAGTATCAAGTCATTAGGTTCAGTTGCTCAGTCGTGTCTGACTCATTGTGACCCCATGAACTGCAGCACGCCAGGCCTCCCTGTCCATCACCACGGAGTCCACCCAAACCCATGGCATTGGGTATCAAGTCATTGCAAGAAGATAATCTCAGCATTCATTAAGAGCAGAATAAAGAACTACACCAACTTTCCCCACTGACAATAAACAGAAAAACTAGGACTTCCCTGGTGGTCCAGTGGCTAAGACTCTGTGCTCATCAATGCAGGGGGCCTGGGTTCCATCCCTGGTCAGGGATAAGGATCCCACATGCTACAACCAAGAGTTCGTGTGCCACAACTAAAGATCCTGCATGCCACAGCTAAGACCTGACACAGCCAAATAATTAATTTACAAAATTATTTTTTTTAATTAAAAAATGGAAAGTAATCTTTTAAAGTTATACTATTTTTTTTAAAAAAAAGCAATAAATGTCTTAAACAACCTAACTTTATACCTCAAGATATTAGGGGAGAAAAGGAACAAACAAATCCCAAAGTTAGTAGAAGACAGAAAATAAAGATCAGAGTGGGAATAAATGAAAGGACTGAAAAGACAATAGAGAAGATTAATGAAACAGCCAATTTTTTGAAAAGATAAACAAAGTTAACTAACCTTTAGCTAGGCTAAACAAGAAAAAAAGAGAGGACAAAAATAAATAAAATTAGAAAACAGAGACATTATAACTAATACCACAGAAATACACAGAATCAAAAGAGACTACTATGAACAATTATATGACAACAAATTGGACCTAGAAGAAATGGTTACATTCCTAGAAACACGTAAGACTGAATCATAAAGAAATAAAAAATCTGAACAAGCTGATTACTATTAAGAAGATTGAATTAGTAATCAAAAATTTCCCAACAGAATCAAAAAGCTCAGGATGTGGTAACTACGCTGGTGAATTCTACCAAACGTTAAAGAAAAATTAAGATACCAATCTATCTTAAACTCTTCCAAATGAGGAAGGGACATCTTCAACTCATTTTACAAGGCTAGTATTACTGTGATACCAAAACTAGACAAGAACATTATAAAAAAAAGAAAATTATAGGCCAATAACCCCAATGGACATTGTTGCTGTTCAGTTGCTCAGTTGGGTCTGACTCTTTATGACCCCATGCTTCCCTGTAGCAGGCCAGGCTTCCTTGTCCTTCACCACCTCCCAGAGTTTGCTCAAACTCACATCCATCGAGTTGGTGATGCCATCCAACCATCTCATCCTCTGTCATCCCCTTCTCCTCCTGCCTTCATTCAATCTTTCCCAGCATCAGGGTCTTCTGTGATGAGTCAGCTCTTTACATTAGGTGGCTAAAGTTTTGGAGCTTCAGTTTCAGTCCTTCCAATGAATATTCAGGGTTGATTTCCTTTAGGATTGACTGGTTTGACCTCCTTGCCATCCAAGGGACTCTCAAGAGTCTTCTCTAGCACCATGGTTTGAAAGCATCAATTCTTTAGTGCTCAGCCTTCTTTATAGTCCAACTCTCTCATGAAAAACCATAGCTTTGACTAGATGGACCTTTGTAGGTGATGATGTCTCTGTTTTTGAATATGCTATCTAGGTTTGTCATAGCTTTTCTTACAAGGAGCAAGCATTTTTAAATTTCATGGCTGCAGTCCTTTAATTCAGATGACCATTATATCTATTACTGTAAGAAGAATTCCTTAGAAGAAAAATGGATAGCCCTTATAGTCAACAAAAGAGTCCAAAATGCAGCATGTGGGTGCAATCTTAAAAAATCAAAAACAACAGAATGATTATATTCTTTGCAGCCAAAGATGGAAAAGCTCTATACAATCAGCAAAACGAGACCAGTAGCTGACTGTGGCTCAGATCATGAACTCCTTATTGCAAAATTCAGACTTAAATTGAAGAAATTAAGGAAAACCACTAGGCCATTCAGGTATGACCTAAATCAAAACCCTTACGATTTTATAGTGGAAGTGACAAATAGATTCAAGGGGTTAGATTTGATAGACAGAGTGCCTAAAGAACTATGGATGGAGGTTTATAGCATTTATTACAGAAAGCAGTGATCAAAACCATCCCCAAGAAGAAGAAATGCAAAAAGGCACAGTGGTTGTTTAAGGAGGTCTTATCAATAGTTGAGAAAAAAGAAAAGAAGCAAAAGGCAAAGGAGAACAAGAATGATACACCCGATGGACGTGGTGGCAAAAAAGAAAAAAAACCTCAACAAAATATTAGCAAACCAAATTCAACAATACATTAAGAGGATTGAGGATTTCCCTGGCATTCCAGTGGTTAAGACTTCACCTTTCAAAGCAGGGGTATGGGCTCAGTCCCTGGTGGGGGAAGCTAAAAATCCCACATGTCTCACAGTCAAAAAAACAAAACATAAAACAGAAGCAGCGCTGTAACAAATTCAATAAAGTCTTCTTAAAAAAATAGGATCATATGTCATGATCAAGTGGGATTTATCCCCAGGATGCTAAGATTTATTCCTGGGATGCACAACTTAGCCAGTGTCATAAACCACATTAACAAAATGAAGGATAAAAAGACACATTATCTCAATAAATGCAGACAAAGCACCTATTCATGATAAAAGCTCTCAATAAGCTGGGTATAGAGGGAATATACCTCAGCACAATAAGGACCGTATATGACAAGCCCACAGCTAACATCATACTCAATGGTGAAAAGCTGAAAGCTTTCCCTCTGAGAGGTGGAACAAAATAAGGATCTCACTCTCACCATTTTTATTTAACATGGTACCAGAAGCCCCAGCTGGAGCAATTAGGCAAGAAAAAGAAAAGGCATACAAATCAGAAAAGAAGGAAAACTATCTATATTTGCAGATGACATGATATTATATATAAAAACTCTTAAAGACACTGCCAAAACAACCAGTTAAAATTAATGAACAAATTCAGTAATGTTGCAGGATATAAAATTAATGTAAAAGTCAGTTGCATTTCTATACAATAATAACAGAATAATCAGAAAGAGAAATTAAGAAAACAGTCCAATTTATAATTGCATCAAAAAGATAAAATATCCAGGAATAAATTTAACCAGGGAGGTGAGAAATCTGTACACTGAAAACTATAAAACATTGATGAAGGAAATTAAAGGTACAAATAAATAGGAAGATATCCCACACTAAAGAATTAGAAGAATTAATACTGTTGAAATGTTCATACTACCCAAAGCAGTCTACAGACTCAGTGCAATTTCTATCAAAATTCCAATGGCATTTTTCACATAACTAGAACACACAATCCTAAAATTTGTATGGAACTATGAAATATCCCAAATAGCCAAAGAAATCTCGAGAAAAAGAAACAAGAGTTGTGCCATCACACTTCCAGGTATGAAACTATTACAAAACTATAGTAATCAAAACAATATGGTACTGGCATAAAAACAAATGCATAGATCAGTGGGGGTCAGAATTGAGAGCCCAGAAATCCATGCATATATCACAAATTAATTTACAATGAAGGAGTCAAGAATATACAGTGAGGAAAGGATAATCTATTCCATAAATGGTGTGGGGAAAACTGGAGAGCCAAATACAAATAAGAAAAAGAAAAAAAGAAAGAAACTGAACCCTTATCTTACACCATACCCCAAAATTAACTCAAAATGGCTTGACGACTTGAATGTAAGTTCTATACCATTGTAGCTCCTAGAAGAAAACATGGGCAGTAAGTTCCTTGACATCTGTCTTGGTGTGACGTTTTGCACTTGACACCAAAAACAAAGGCAACAAGAGCAAAAGTGAACAAGTGGGACCACATTGAACTAAAAAGCACCTACACACAGTAAAGGAAATGAGCAACAAAATGAAAAGACAGCCTAGTAAATGGGAAAAAATTATGCAAATCATCTGACAAAGGCTTAATATCCAAAATACATAAAGAGGTCAAAAAACTACCCAAAAAATCTGATTAAAAGATGGACAGAGGAAATGAATAGGCATTTATCCAAAGAAGACATACAGATGGCCAACATGAAAAGATGATCGTCACTTATCAGGGAAATGCAAATCAAAGCCACAATGAAGCATCACCTTACACATTTTAGAACGTCTGTTCTCAAAAAGATGAGAGAGAACAGGTTTTGGTGAGGATATGGAGAAAACAGAACCCGTGTGCTTTGTTGGTAAGAATGTAAATTGATGCAGCCACTGTGGAAAACAGTACAGAGTTTCCTTAAAATAAATAAATAAATAAATGACTACCACATGATCCAACAGCTCCACTTCTGGGTATTTATCTGAAGAAAATGAAACACCCATCTCAAAGACATATCTGCACCTCTACATTCATTGCAGCATTGCTTACATTAGTCAAGACATGGAAATAACCAAAGTGTCCATGAATGGATAAAGAAAATGGAGTGTATATATACAGAGGATTTTTCTTCAGCCATAAAAAAGAAAGAAATTCTACCATTTGCGACAACATAGATGGACCTTGAGGGCATTATGCTAAGTTAAATAGGTCATACAGAAAAATTCAAATTCCATATGCTGTCACTTATAATGTGGAATTTAAGAAAAACTGAACTCATAAAAACACAGAACAGACATGGTGATTGCCAGAGGACAGCAGTGGGATGCCATGGGGTCAGGGAACCAGTGAAGGCGGTAAAAAGGAACAAGCATCCAGCTATAAAGTTCTGAGAAAGAAGTCCATACTGTATTGTACAACTGAACGTTGCTAAAAGTTCTCATCACAAGGAAAAACAATTTTTAAGTGTGAGAAGATGGATGTTAATTAAATTTGGTGCACTGATCATTTCATAATATATACCTACATCAGATTGTTATGTTACACACTTCAAATTAATACACTGTTATATGACAATTACATCTCAATTAAACTGGTTTAAAAAAAAAAACAACTGCATGTATTTAATCACCACAGAGAAAATGAATAGGAGAGCAAGTTCTCCTTTGGATTCTCTGCAAACACACATGTCCCATGCTGGCCCCACTGTTTCACCCAGCAACCTTTTGCTCTACTAATAGCCTTGGGACCATGCACTTGGACAGGAAATTTAGTGGAGAGAGTGTCATACTCCAAATGAGAAGAGAGGTCCTCAACATAAAGATGACCTTTGCAAGGAACTGTCTTGGTTTCCCCACGCTACTCTTCTTGTTCCGAAATAAAGACATGAAGATAAATGAGGTACTATGTATGCAACTGCTATGTTTACAATGCATAACCAAGAAGGATCTACTGTATCGCACGTGGAACTCTACTCGCTATGATGTGGCAGCTGGATGGGAAGGGAGGATACATGTATATGTGTGGCCGAGCCCCTTCACTCTTCACCTGAAACTCACAACATTGTTAATTGGCTATACTCTAATATAAAATTAAAAGCTTTTTTAAAAAGATAAATGAGGTCCAAAAACATGTGTATAAATTTTCTCTGGAGTATTTAAAATTTTACCTGGTCTTAACACATTTTAATATAGATGAATTCATCAAATATGGAACTATGTCTGATATAGGAATAGAGAGGGACGGAAGACAGAAACAAAATCAGAATTATCTAGCAGAAGGCCAGTTCACTCTTGTCAATGTTTAGGAGCAATCAGACCAAAAAATACTGACTCACACTAACTAAAAATGTACAGAAGACCTGAGGAAGTTATCTGGCTGGTACTGTATTAATTTAAAGTGAGAAATAGAAATGTCACACAGATTTGAATTATTCAGGTTGGCATAACAATCTCTTTTTCTCCCTGTAGTCAGGGAAAACCAACTGGTAATCAGAAATCACTCATTACCATGAGAAATCACTGTGAAATAATCAGAAATATTTAAAATCTGTATCTTTTCTGCATTCTCTCTCTATGTGAGCAGACCTTCACTGGAACCAGAAAATTGCTGTAGGGACATGGAATCAGAGAAGGGGCAGTCAGATAAAGCTCATGTTCTAAGAATCAGGCCACAACAGATACCCTAGAGACACTCTTGGCCTCTGAGACTGGAATTTCCAGAAGTCTGATGGTACATTCTCCCACTCCCAGAGACAGAGCTGTTATGGGATAAAAGGGATCCTTGGTGATTCTCTTTTTCCTATGCTTCCCATATGGACCAAGCCCTCTTCTTTAGACACATTATTTCTTCACATAAGTGCATACGAGGTTACAGTGTTGCAAGTCTGAAAGCCAGGCTTTCTCTTCTAAGTGACTTTTCACATCTCTCTTTGGCTCCATCAGTGCTGACCTTGCAGGGTAAGTCTACTGCCCTCACTTCTTGGTTCTAGGAGACATACTCCAGCCCCCAAGAACCAACCATCTTGACATCATCTTGTGAAAGACACATACCTGGTTCTGAAATACAGGTTCAAAACTGATTTCTGCTTTGATGTTCCTAGAGCTTCACTAATTGTGTCAGTTTCCCTTCTAGATGAACAAATCCTGATGGCTTCAAACAAACAAACAAAAAAATCTTGATATTTATCTAACAAAAACTTGTTTTGTCCATTCATCAGAAATTGCTTTTTTACCATTGCATTTTGTTCCCATTTCCAAATAGGCATTGCTCAATATGCATGTGTTGAAAATATTCTTAATAACTTACATTTTAGGCCTATAGGTTCATACATAACCTCACTGTAACTCAGGTCTTGCTATCTCCTCATCTTCAAGCTTTTAAAAATGGAATTCTATTCAAACCAAACTAATAATGAACCATGTAGAATCACTGAAAAATTACTTGGTGTCACGTTAAGATGGCAGACTGAATTTTTGTCCCTTGATACCTAACAGAATGAGAAAAAAATCATAAAAGCCAAAACATTTCCATAACAGCAGCCAAATACAAAAGGGGTCATAATCTAAGTTAATAAGTTTCAACAGGACACATTTTAGAACAAAGAGAAAGGGCTAAGGACAAACCCATTTCTGAATAATCCCTTGTCCTTTCCCCCAAGGATTAAAACTTTATTTTAACAAAATATTGAGAATTCTCCCTAATGCCCACAGACCTGGAGAACAGCGAGCAGCATGGTTAGCATCACCTTTGTCCTCTCCTGACAGGAACCATTGCTAAGAGAAACATATGAAATGGAGAAAATCAGTGACAAGGTAGACCTGAGCCAAAGCAAGCACTCTGAGCACTAGTCACTACTGAGATGTTCAACACACCTCAAACAACGTGTGGTGGAGCTGTAGGGAATGCACGGGAAAAGTCTCTGAAAGGGGCCAAGAGAGTCTAATGAAGACTGCTGAACTCTGAGATGAGCTCTCTTCCCTTTATCCACCCACCTCCCACCTAAGCCCAAGATCCTGCCATCTTCTCACACTATGGAAAAGTAGAAACTCAGTCTCATACTGTAATTTAAGAGGAGAAATTGGCTTGCAATATTGCGGGAATAAAGTTAAAAACTCATCCAAACTACATCAGAGCAAACAGAAAATCTAGACCAAGTTGCCCTAAGACGAGCAAAATATAAAGTAAGCAAACAAATATAAGCCAGTGTGGAAACTCTACACTCAAATACAGCAAAACAAACCAAAAACCAGGGCATTGGACCCTTAATCTTATCACCCCTGTCACCAGCCACCCAATTTTACTCCTGGGCAGCAGTGGTGGTTTAGTTGCTCAGTCGTGTGCAACTCTTTGTGACTCCATGACCTCTAGACTCTCATGTCCACGGGGTTTTCCAGGCAAAAATAGTGGAGTAGGTTACCATTTCCTTCTCCAGGGCATCTTCCCGACCCAAGAACTAAATCCACATCTCCTGTGTCTCCTGCATCACAGGTGGATTCTTTATCCACTGAGATATCAGGGAAACCCAAGCACTGGAGCCTAGGACAACTAAATAAGAATTTTTTAAATCAAGAATTCAAGGACAAAATAATAATGGTTGGGGTGAAAAGGTAGGTTAGAAAAACTAAGTTGATAACTGAAGCAACATTACTATAAAATGAACACAAAAATTAGAAAAATCCAGGACTTGATTAAGTACTCCTGAAAATTCATTACCAATGTGCAAGAATGACTTGAGAAGGAAATGGCAGCCCACTCCAGTATTCTTGCCTGGAGAATCCCATGGACAGAGGAGCCTGGTGGGCTACAGTCCATGGGGTCGCAAAGAGTTAAGATACGACTGAGCAAAACAAGGAGGAGTAAGAATGACTAGAGATAAGTGCAGTAAAAGCAGAGGAAAAGACAAATATAAAGAAATTAATGAGAACAGATATGGAAGACATAGAAAAAGACCTTTCAATGTAGGATAATCAGGATTCCTGAAGTATATCCCTCCTCCCCCAATGAAACAGAAGACATGTTCAAAGATATAAGAGCATTCTCCTGAAATGAAAAACTAAAGCTACATTCAGATTGTGTTCTGGGACTGTGTGATACAGTAAGTTCAAAATTGAGACAAATCCTAGTTACATTATTGAACTCCAAGGATTAAAATAAATGAAAGAAATTATTCATCATCCAGACACCCAAATCAAAATCACCTAAAGAAGAAAGGAAAAAAAAATCAGTTTTCTTCAAAATTCAGTGCCAGAAGACACTGAAGCAGTGTCTACGATATTTTAATGGAAAGAAAGTGTGGCTCAGGTTATGTCTGGCCATAGTTCATCTGGGTACAATGGGAAGATACTGGTACACATGAAACACACAAGTAGCTTCTTGAAAAACTTTATGATCATGAAATCCAACCAATTAAGACATGCAGCAAAATAATTAATTCAAAAATAAAGAAGTCATGTTAAAAAGGTCAAATGGTAAACACTGAATGCACTTAAAAATTGATTCAGTACCACTACAGAAATTAGGACTACTTAAGATAATGTGAATGTTGTAAGCCTGTGCTATAAAAAATAATATAACAAAACCCGAGAGGTACAGGAGAAGAGATGAAGAGAAGAATAGGAGTGCCAATGTCCTCATCCTTCAAAGGTAGATACCGTCTACAATGAAACCCTAGTTAAATAAATATGATTCCACACAACTGAAGGCTTGCCTTAATTATTTTTAAACCTTAGAAGGACCTTGTAGTAAATAGTATCTCTTCTGGAAACAACGTGTTCATCAACAGATGAATGGATAAAGAAAATGTGGTCTATGAATATACACATACAGGGAATTCCCTGGTGGTCCAGAGATTAGGGCTCGATTCTTTAACTTCAGGGGGCCCAGGTTCAATCCCTGGTTAGAGAACTAAGATCCCACAAGCTTCATGAAACGGCCAAAAAGATAAATTTTAAATAAATAAATATACACGCACATACACACAAAATGGAATACTACTCAGCCACTAAAAAGAATCTTGCCATTTGCAACAACATGGATGGACCTTTAAGGGTATTATGCTAAGTGAAATAAATCAGACAAGTATCGTATGATTTCATTTACATGTGGAATATAAGCAATAAACAAGCAAACCAAACCAAAGAAAACACAGATACAGAGAACAGATTAGTGGTTACCAGAAGGGAAGAGGGGTGGGGGGAGGTGAAATGGGTAAAGGGGGTTAACTATATCGTGAGAAATTGGTGATGAGTATGCTGTAGTGTATATAGAAGTAGAAACATAATGTTCATTATGTTAGAAACCAATGTTATCTCATTAAAAAAAATAAAATGCTATCTCTTGTGATAGAAAAAAAGTTATTATTCAACATTTTTTTAGTTTTACTTGTATATTTTTCTTCTATTAAAGTCAGTAAACTTAAACTAAGTATTTCTTTATACCATGATTCAAATTTTTAAAGTTGGGTTTTTTTAACATTTTCTGTAATTTTCAAACAACCCCAAAAGTAAACCATCATATATCTATTATCTAACTTCACAGTTACTAAAATTTTTACCTTTTTCTCTCTCTCTCTCTCACATACACACATTGAGAAATATTTGCAGTTTGACTACTAAAGAACAGTAACATCTAGAAAGTAGAATTTGGGATGATTTAAATTTTATCCTTGTATTTTTTGCCCTGTTGAGTTCTTTGTTAAGAGCCTATAATATTATAAGAAACAGAAATGATATATTTTCCTCCTTCCTAGCCACCCCCACACCTTTCCAAAATAACTAGAAGCAAGTAAGTCAGATCACTAACATTGATAGGTGTGGTGAAAATGTACATAATTATTTTTATCTTTTCTGTTTTTTATTTCCAAAATCAGGAAGACTATTGGAGAGAGCAATGAGAAGATACACCAGACAAATTGGCAGATTCCCAGTAGACATTCTTATCCTCCCCTCAAATCCTTTTCAATCTTGCTACAAAGCCTCAGGGTTAAAATGCGCCCCCTCTCTGTTTTAGAAAAGAGCTGTATGTGGACTACCTTATTCAAGCTTCATAACAGCCCTCGATATTCTTGTGATTACAACTTCATAGATGAGGAAACCAAAGTATAAGGAAGTTAAGTAACTTGTCCAAGGCCAACCACTAGTAACCACTGGAGCTGGGCTTCAGACTCAGGTGGAAAAGCAATTCCTGAGGCCCAGATCCTCCTCATTCCCCTCCTTCTTGCTTAGAGAAAGGAAGCCTAGGGTTTTCTTTTTTGCTAAACCACTTCTTTTTTTCCCCCATTTATTCTTATTAGTTGGAGGCTAATTACAGTATTGTAGTGGTTTTTGCCATATATTGACATGAATCAGCCATGGATTTACATGTGTTCCCCATCCCGATCCCCCCTCCCGCCTCCCTCTCCATCCCATCCCTCTGGGTCTTCCCAGTGCACCATCCCTGAGCACTTGTCTCATGCATCCAGCCTGGGCTGGTGATCTGTTTCACCCTTGATGGTATACTTGTTTCAGTGCTATTCTCTCAGAACATCCCACCCTCACCTTCTCCCACAGAGTCCAAAAGCCTGTTCTGTACATCTGTGTGTCTTTTTCTGTTTTGCATATAGGGTTATTGTTACCATCTTTTTAAATTCCATATATATGCATTAGTATACTGTATTGGTCTTTATCTTTCTGGCTTACTTCACTCTGTATAATGGGCTCCAATTTCATCCATCTCATTAGAACTGATTCAAATGAATTCTTTTTAATGGCTGAGTAATATTCCATAGTGTATATGTACCATAGCTTCCTTAAAAATATGGAATGCTTCACGAATTTGCATGTCATCCTTGCTCAGGGGCCATGCTAATCTTCTCTGTATCGTTCCAATTTTAGTATATGTGCTGCCGAAGTGAGCACTAAATCACTTCTTTTGTGTCGGACTCTTTGTGACCCCATGGACTATAACCTGCCAGGCTCCTCTGTCTCTGAGATTCTCCAGGCAAGAGTACTGGAGTGGGTTGCCATGCCCTCCTCTAGGCCATCTTCCTGATCCAGGGATTGAACCCATGTCTCTTATGTCTTCTGCATTGGCAGGTAAATTCTTTACCACTAGCACCATCTGGGAAGATTTGGAGTCTAACTTGAGTTTTAATCCTAACCATTTCTAGCTTAATTGCTTAACTTCTTAAAGCCTCTGTTTCTTCCTCTGTAAAACTGGGGAAAGCAAAGGTCTTCATTCACTCGTCCTTGGGAGCTTCAAGAGAGATAAAAGACGTAAGGCATTTCACAAGTTCCCAACACAGATGTTCTAAATAAATGTTAATTACAGTCTACATCAAAGGAAAAAGATAGTCAACACCTCCCTCAACAGTCACTTATTCATAGAACCCTGATATATTTGATGTCCTGGGCTGCCTCCATGGGAGCGTCAGGCTGCTTAGAAGATGAAATCCCCCCGCTGAATTGGATGGAAGGGGCACTGCCTTTATCTCTGTTTTGATTTGGATTTTACCAAACAAAGCAGCCTCTCCAGACCAGCAGAACAGACCTACACATGCTGGCTCTGTGAAGGTTCTCGGGGAGACAGAGCCTGCCACTTTGAAAGACATTTGTTTTATATTGAAAATGGGACCCAAGAAAACTCAGAACATGTAAGACCTAAACAAGCCAAGCTTGCACAGCATTCCTTCTCTGAGCACAACTTCCCAACCAGCTTGTGAACGGTCACAGGACGCCTGACATTCATCCTTGGGGCTCATGGCCACCAGCCCAGAATGTCAGTTTCACACCAGGATATCATAAATATCACGGTTATTTATCAGTACTTCAATGTGGGATGGCTTGGGAAGCAACAGAATTCAGTACTACTTGTCCAAGTGTTGTTTAAGAACTATTGACTGTGATTTAGAATCCTGATGCTAATCCTTCAATTAAAATTCCTGGACTGTAAACCATCCCAGTGTTTGTCTCTCTGACTTGGGAGTCTGTCAAGCAATATATGCCACTCTCCCAAGGACTACGGCGGGAACCAAGAAATGGGGGCCCTAATTAGACCCCCAGTATTATTTAGCTTATCCTACAAAGGATACTTTGATACAAACCTGTGACTCTGACTTATCTGGCAATCTCCAACTATATTGCAATCAGCTGCCCCCACAAACTGACAGAGATGGCCAGAAGCCACCGCATTTTAAAAACACACCTTAATGAAAAATCACTTTTCCATCAGATTCACCCCATTTGAATAGAAAAACAAAACACTTTGTCGCTTCTAATAAGTACAGAGAGCCTGACAAGGTAATGACTTTTTTCTCCCCCGGCATGAATCTCAAATATAATAATGTCTAAATACGATTTTTATCATTAGACATTCTGTTAGGGAGCAAAAAACTGAATTCTTGGACTATGCACTTTGGGTCTGTCTCTCAGTCACTGACTCAGAAATAAAGAGGAGTGGGATATGCTGAATGAACCGGACTCCTGCATGCGATGGTTTATGACAGATGACGATATATGATGAGAATACAAAACCCTGATGATAATAGGTTTATTTATCGATTGTGAATAAAATTCATGAAGTGTGAAGCTGAAAACTGCACTAGAGGGAATTGGGCAGGGAGGCTGTCAGGAAACGTGCGCACGACATGGAAATGGAGCAAGGAGCTGCCTGATGGAGGCCAGGGTGGCCATGGAGATGGGGGCTAGGGTGGAATGTGGATGCCGCTGCCCACGGGCTCGAGTCCTTGGGCAGAAGACACAGTCCTCTTTCTCCTTCCACCTCCTCACCAGCACATTAGGCTTGTGGGAGGTGGGGTGTAAAGAAAGGCATGGGAAATCAGAAGGCTGAGGTTCCAGAACCAGCTTGGCCACTAACAAGCGGTGTGACCTTGGGCCAGAGTTTGAATTCCTAATGGCCTCTATTTTTTTTTCTCTGTAAAAGAGGATAACTTATTCACTGAACAAACACCCCAGTGCACAATATTGAGCCTGGTAAACGCCAAGGTGAGTAAAGTGAGGCTGCCGTATTGATTGGAAGTTCAGCTCTGTAAACAACTCCAGTACAGACCAGTCCAGTGCAGTGAAATATACAGCCAACTCAGCACTGTGTCTTGGCATTCCCAGCCTTTATACTGGGAATGCCTTTATACTAATAACCTTTATACCTTTATACTAAATTCTATACTTTAAAATACAAAATAGTCTTTTCCATGCCCTTGAGAAAGTCCCAATGAAAATGGGTTAAAAGGCCAGCAAAATATGAGAGGCCTTTTAACTCCCAGGCAACGTCTCACATCTCAGAAGGCCAGGAGGACAGGACTGCAGACCTGGGAAGTCGTTTGCATATTGCTGGGTGATTTACATACCGGAGGGAGCCCGCAGTCCCAGAAGTAGCTTCCCTTGCTGGCTCCCTCACCAGACACTGCTGAGACAGCTCAAAAGCCTACAGAAAAGTTGTGCCCAGTGAACGTGGGAATTTGCATACCATCATCTCACAAGACAAGACCCAGAAGGAAAGCACCTCTTTGTTTTATTTCTCTTCGGGCAGCCCCCAGAAGCAAGCTCACAGGAAGCCCTTAATGACAGAACTTCCTGAGAAGTAGTTTCCAGAGAGTCATGGCAGGTCGGTAGTGACGGAAGGAGAGAATAATTATGGCTCCAATTTAGGTTAGTGACAATAAAGTCTTGAAGTAGACAGCATCTGGAAGTCTTGTTGAGATTTCATTTAAAAAAAAAAAAAAGTACCTGTATTTGTTTTTTATTTCTGCCTAAGAAATGAGCACTTATTTAGCTGCCTAAAATAACACAGCTGTATCATCTCAGTGCTTCATGTATCAGGAGACCAAGTGTGGGTTAGCTGGGTCCTCTATCCAGGGTCTCATCAGGCTGAAACAGAGATGTCAGCCAGGGCTACAGTCTTGTCAGAACTGTGGGCTCCTTTTCCAAGCTCACTGGTTGTTAGTAGAATCAAGTTCTTTATGGATGTATGACTGTGAACCTCAGCTCCTAGAGGCCAACCACAGGTGACTTGCCACGTCACCCTCTCTCTGTTACAGCAGTTTGCTTTTTCAAGACCAGCAAGACAATCTGACTACTGTCTCTGATATTTAGACTCATTTTTAAGGGCTCACCTAATTGCTATGCCCACTTCAAATAGCTCCCTTTTGATTCAAGTCAACCAATCGGGGACTTTAATTATGTCCGTTAAATCCCTTCACCTTTGCCATATAAGGTAACAGGATCATGGGAGTGATAGTCCATCATCTTTGCTGTGTATTGTTGGTTAAAAGTAAGTTACCTTTTTGCCCACACTCAAGGGGAGAGGATTACACATTGGCATGGTCATTGGGGGTCATCTTAGAATTCTCCCACCAAGAATCTGACTTTGAATTCTTTTGCAAGATTTGGTTTACTTATGTTGGGTTCATTGAATAGGATTTTCTGCCTTTTAAAAAAATATTTATTTGGCTGCACCAGATCTCAGTTGTGGTACGTAGGGTCTTTATTTGTGGCATTTGGGATTTTTAATTGTGGCATGGAACTCTTAGTTGCAGCATATGGGATCCAGTTCCCTGACCAGGGATTGAACCTGGGCCCCCTGCATTGAGAGCTTGAAGTCTTAGCCATTGAGCAACCAGGGAAGTCCCAGGATGTTCTGCTTTTGCTGAAGAGAAATCTTCCAGAAACAAGACTCTCTGCTCCATCAGTACTGTGTCCAGACTCTGTCATTACTGCTCAAAAGACTAGAAACAAGAGGTGACAGGAAGTTTTTACCCCCCTGCCCTGGCAATGCTTACTCCTTCTACTGCGTTCTTTCAGGAAAAAGAGTCAACAGGTTACAATACAGAGATCCCACAATCAGCTCAAAATCCCCATGGCTCACATGAAATTACCCTGGAGAAGGTCACCTCACATAGGGAGATTTTCTATTGAAAGCACCCGAAGCAGAGTTGTATCCTTGGAGAGATCACAGAGGAGGCTCAGCCCCTAACATGTGGCAAAGGCAGCGACAACCATCAAATAGATAAGCTCCTCTTGCTTCAGAGAAAAACTGACTACTTCTCTCCTCCCGTGTGTGGCTTCACCAAGCCACCAGCAGCCCAGATCAGCAAGCTTCTGGACCTCACTCCACACTCTAGCAATGAGGGATTTAACTTCTCACTGTTATCTTCGCAACAGGAAAGAGCTTTGGGGTTAATGTGAGCAACGATGTTTTCACAAAAACCATTTTGTTTCTGCCTCATTCCTGGCACTTTTCCACGCACCTGCCCCTCCACCCCCCACCCTTCTCCCTGGTACTTCCGGCTCTTTTTCTGTCCCTCCTCCTGCCTTGCTGGATGGTGTTCAGCCATCACTTCAACCCATTCCCCAGGCTTTCTGTCATCCCTCCCTGGGCCTGCCTCCAACCCTCCCCTCAGTCTGTGATATATTGATTGTCTGAAAGGAGAAGCCCTTTGCACTAATGAAGAAATAGTGCCAAATCACCCAGAAAGATTGAAAGAGAATACCCTTTATAAGGAAAGAAAAAAAGAGGAAAAAAACAAAAAGTTAGGGGAACAAAGAAAGGCAGCAGGACCACTCAGAGACAATGGAGACATCGAATGAATTTCTATAAAATAAAACTAAATCTTTAGACCGAGACTGAATCTGACTTTGGGTGGGGAGAAATCAAGACCTAACACTGCCAAGTCAAAGGAGGTATTGATTGCATTACAAAGACCACACTGTTGGAGGATCCGTTTCCATGGGCTCCAGAGCCCCAGAGCTGGCACAACATTAACACCTCTCTAGGGGGGATCCTCAGCACGCAGTAGCTATTGGGGGTCCACTTCTAAGAAAGTGAGTCAAGTGAGCCTGGGTTGGAATCCTAGCTCACTTACTTCCTGACTGTGTGATCCTTATCAAGTCACTCATTGGCTGTGTACGCAGAGCCTTGCTTTGTAAAATGGAGGCCACGTACCCACACACAGCTGCTGTTGTGAAGATCATATTAGATGCATGGTCTGTGATAAGATTAGCCTGGCATGTAATAAATGCTCGATAAATATTGTTGTTAACACTGCCCAGATCGGGGAACAAATACCCACACCAGCGTCATGCCGTTCAGACTTTACCCTCCTGCGTCACTTCAGTGTTCTGACTAGACTGGCTTCTTTGTTTTTGTTTTAATTCATGAGAGAGAAGAGTATTTTTTTCCTCCTAAATTAAGAGTTCCTGGAACTTAAACATTAAAATGATCATTTGAGGCAGGAGTCATGGAAACGATTGAGGCATCTGCCCCCAAACTGGGGGTCACCTAAGTGGTTTTCCTTGGAGACAGTTCTGTAGAAGCATGCTGCAACAGAAGCCCAGAGGAAAGCCTGGGCTTTCTTCCCTGTGTTTGTATAACTGATACCCCTACCCCAAGAAGACAAAAGAAACAGGAACATTAGAGCAGCAGCAGCTTTCTTGGAACTAGAGTGAATCAGATCCCATCCATGAGTTCATTTGGAAACTAGAAAACACTGGCTTGGGACTTCCCTAGCCATCCCGTGGTTAAGACTTCTCCTTTGAATGTAGGAGGCGCAGGTTCAATCCCTGGCAGGGGAGCTGAGATCCCACATGCCTCACAGCCAAAAAAGCAAAACATGAAACAGAAGCAATGTTGTAGCAAATTCAATAAAAACTTTAAAAAATAAACTAACATGCGTGAGTGAGTGAAGTAGCTCAGTCGTGTCCGACTCCTTGCTACCCCGTGGACTGTAGCCTACCAGGCTCCTCCGTCCATGGGATTCTCCAGGCAAGAATACTGGAGTGGGTTGCCATTTCCTTCTCCAGAGGATCTTTCCGACCCGGAGGATCAAACCCGGGTCTCCTGCATACACACACACAAAAAGACACTGGCTCAACAAGAAGTGTCAGGAGACAAAACGGGCCATTTCTAATTAAAAAATAAATAATTTTTAAATATATGAATATATTTTTAATGACACTGTTGATTTGGAAAGATTCCAAGCATACAGTTAGCAAGTGAGATACTATCTTTTCTGTAATAATCCCCTTAACCATAAACCAAGTTCAAGGCCTTCAGAAAAGCCTCACACATCACATCAGACCTGTTCTACAGATACATGTACTAGCCCTTCTCACAAAGTGTCTGGCAGCAGGTCACGATTTCTGTTTTCCAGCTAAGGTCAAAAGTCACCAGATACGAAGTGAATTAGAGAGAGCAAAGATAAGGCCCAAATTAGATTCTATTTATGGCTTGATTCCTAGTAAGTAGAACTTCTAAAGCAAGAGTTCTCAAAACTCAGTCAGCCTAAAAAATGGCCTGAGATCCTTGGCATTAAGACCCACAAATCAATTTTTATTCATTCAACAAAGATTTACTGAATGGCTTATGTGTTGAGCAATGGAAACACGAGCAAGATCTCTCACCTCAAAAAGCTTATTGTCCGTGGGGTATGGACCAAAAACCAGACCACAACAGGGCAACACTGCTTAACCACTGTCATAGAGATTGCCGTCACTTATTCTCAGAAGATCTTCCCAGAAATAAGGGAGTTAGGCCAAAGAGAGAGATATCCAGCATCTGTTTGCTGGACAGCCACAATGTTCCAGGCCATTTTCACACTCTTGGCAATGAAGTCTGGAGGCAGGTGACATTCTATCCCCAGGGGAAGAAAACTAACGGTTTGGTGGGTAGGTACCTCCACTGCGCCTGAAGCCCAGGTCTTCAAAGCCCACATTATTGCCGGGGACGGAGAGAGAAAGGACTGAATGAAAACAACGCAGAAATTCATGCAAGAGAATGAATGCTTTGGACTGAGGGACCACAAGGTGCTAGACAGCTCCGGCAATACTGCCCTGTAGGGGCTTGGGCGGGCAGCCCCGCAGAGCGTGGGAGACCTTGGCCACAAGGGGGCAGAATGTGCCCTGAACAATCACCACAGAGGTCCCAACAGCCCCTGAGGAAGAAACCTGAGGGGTCATGCTTCATTAACTGCCCAGGGCTGATGAGTATTTTCTGCCTCCTGTTCAGACAGGAAAGCAGAGAAGGGATTTGCATACTATGATATGGTTACTGCATCTCCCAATACCATGTGTGGGAAGAGGTTTCCCTCTGGTCAGTTGCATTCATTCCCAGTATTATAAAGCTGCACACAGTTCAAATAACCCTAGGTCTTAAAAAGAAAAGCCTTCTTTGGTATACTGCAAACTTTTCACCAGCATGATATAGCACAGTTTAAAAAAAAAAAGAATGCTGGCCCCTAATGTTGATTTGTAATCGTTAACAGCCAATTGCTGTAGTAATAGCAATAGCAGGGGTTTGGGAATCTGGTCAGAGTTCAAGTCCTGGCTCTATTACCTACCAACTGTGACGCTGCGCAAGTCACTGGTCTATGAACCCCAGTTTCCTCATCTATAAAAGAGAATCGACTCGATAGGTTGGTTGCGAGGGTGAAATGCATTACTGACGACCGGTAGCTAGCATAGTTTAACACAGGTGCACAGCATAGTTACCTTAGCGTGGTTAACAGTCAGGACTCATAGCAGTTAAGCTGTGGTAACTGTCCTTGTTCATAATACTAGAGTTTTAGCCGCACACATAGTTCAGTCGGTAAAGAATCTGCCTGCAGTACAGGAGACCTGGGTTTGGTCCCTGGGACGGGAAGATCCCCTGGAGAAGGAAATAGCTACCCACTCCAGTATTCTTGCCTGGAAAATCCCAAGGACAGAGGAGCCTGGTGGGCTGCAGTCCACGGGGTTGCAAAGAGTTATGCATGACTTAGCGACTAACACTTCACTTATGCCACAGAGGAAGTAAAACCTTCTCAAGAACACCTTGCCTTCCCACTGTCACCATCATTCCCTCTTCCTTTCCTCTTGTAAACAAAGAGACTTTCTCCTCAGACCTGAGGCCAGTCCTCAGTCTGCAGCCTGGAGGTGACTTCCCCCCACCTCCTCAGGAACCTGGTGCTCTGCATCACCATTCATCACACCTGACCAGTGCATCGCCCTCTCCCTGTCCCCTGGCCCCTTCCGTTCCCACACTGAAGTGAGCTCTGGTCTCTTCTGCCTTAAAATAAATATACATAAACAAAACCAAATCCCCCCCCACAACCCACATGTCCTTTGAGGCCCTTTATTTCTCTCCACTTTGCAGCAAAACTTCTCTTCCTACTTGACTGCTCCATAACATGCAACTCAGGTGATGCTCTTCAACCCTGCTGAACCTTGGACTCGGTAACCCCAGACTCCTCCTCAGTGTTCATGGCTGACTCTGCTTTCTCTCTTCCAGCCCAGAGGCTGGCATCTTCCAGACTCTGTCTCATGCCCTCTTCTTATTCTACTCCCTTCTTAGATGCTCTCATCTGGTCTCAAGGATCCAGCAGCCGTCTTCACATCCATAAAGTTCAGTATTAGTCCTGTCCACATCTCCACCTGAATGTCTCATAGGCACACCCAGCTCAAAGGGTCCCCAGTGGAATTCCTTCTCCTCTACCTGCCCCTTCCACCTGCACCCCCAAAGATGAACCTGCTTCCTCAGTCTCTCATTAGGACATCCACACCCCCAGACAGCCAGCTATTCAAGCCAGAAGTTTGGCAAGAACTCTTCATCCTGTCCTTCTCTTTATCCTCCACATCCAATCAACTGTGATTCCTTTCCATTGTCCCTACTGGAATTATTTATTCCCTTTTTCTCACTCCCTTTGTCAAAATCATCATCACCTTTTGCCTGCCTCTCTCCCTTCTTGCTTGCCTCTCAGCTGGAAAGAGTTTTGAATGCTCACCTTACCACGTCATTTCCCACATTTGAAACCCTGCATCAATTACAGTTCTTTGGGTAAAATCCAGACTTCCCAAAGAATTGTAAAGCCTCTTCTTCATCTAGCCCTTTCCTATCATCTCCACAGCCTCATTTCACTTCATTTTCTTTGCCCTCACTTCCAAAAAGCCTCCTCCTTCTCATCTCAAAAAAGACATTTGCAAGTAGGTTCACTTGAGCAGCTCTAGTGTCCCAGGTGCCATGGGAATTTCAAAGCTGTATCAGTCTATGCCCTCCAAGAATTTCCAGTCATGGGAAAGGGGTCCCCAGCTATGCCTTAAGTACAAAGTAAAATGTGATCAGTAGCATTAAAAAAAAAAAAAATTCAAAGTTCAGAGAAAGAAGTGGGTGGGGGAAAATGTACAGAGAAAGCTTCAGATATACAACCTCGACTTTTGCCCACCACTGTGTAGAATGGTGAGAGCTGGCCCTTTCCAGACACATGTGGGAAGGTGAGGGTGCAGAGAAGGATAAGGCATGCAGGAGACATGCCATCAGGTTAATTAAGGGAGAAATGGTCCAAAAACAAGTGTGTTCAATATGAAGTACTACAGGCAACCACTCCAGTATTCTTGCCTGCGAAATTTCACTGACAAAGGAGCCTGGTGGGCTACAATCCATGGGGTCACAGAATCGGACACGGCTTAGCAACTAAACAACCACAACAGACAGCCAGAGAACAGAGGTGCTTCAGTCTGACAACAGAGTCTATTGCAGATCTTTGAGAAAGTCATTTCAGTAGTAGGATTTCTGGAGAAGCCAGATCACAAAGCACATAGCACCCTATGGGACAGTGAAGACTGGCTATAAATCCCTATGTGAAGAAGTCTGATCATTAAAGAGGAAACCACAAGAGGAAGAAGCTTGGGAATTTAGTATTTGCTCATCTTAGCCAGGACTAAGTCCCAGTTAGGATGACATCAAACTTCTCTGGTGGCTCAGATAGTAAAGAATCTGCCTGCAATGTGGGAGACTCGGGTTTGACCCCTGGGTTGGGAAGATTCCCTGGAAAAGGGAACAACCACCTACTCCAGTATTCTTGCCTGGAGAACTCCAAGGACAGAGGAGACTGACAGGCTACAGTCCATGGGATCTCAAAGAATTGGACGCCACTGAGTGACTAACACTTTCACTTTCAAACTAGTATCTGTTGCTTTAAACACAGATGGTAAACCCCAGAAAAGGAGAGAACTAGAAAAAAGGGCTGTCCCACCTGGAGAGCCCCTTGCCAGCCCCTGGGAGCAATTCTGGGGCCAATGGGAGGCAGGAACAGCCAGCCCCAAGATCATCACTAGCTGTACAAAGTGTGGAACCACGGAAGCTGGTTGTAAAACTTAAGCAGATCAGACACTATAAAATACTTTGTAATGCACCATTGAGGCGACCAAATAAGAGGCTTGAATAAATTTATATTCCAATTGCTAAACATTACAGTCAATTTAAAAACCCACAAAAGTTTTGCTGAACAACTGTATAAATTAGAATGGATCTGTCGCGTTGTACGGTACCTAATAGCCTGAGACATAAAACAATTGGTGCTCACTCCCTCTCACCTGTTAAATCATCGTGAGATAGATCTGCTAGCTCAACTCATCTTTTTTTTTTTCCTTTCAAAACACAGTGTGAGGTAATTCTCAGGTTACTGTGAATTTTATTTATTTATTATTTATTTGCCTCTTTGCCCCTTAAGATAGAAAAGACTAAAAGCTGTCAGGGCTAGGAATTTATCCAATCTGAACCTGTCTTCTTCCCTTGGAAACTCCTCACCTGACTTTTAAGATGTTTCTCTTCCATTGAGCTATAGCGGATTTATCAGCTGGGGGCTAGTTATTTATTTATGGAAGTTTAAATCAATACATACACACACACGCTCATACACTAATGCATACACATCTATGCATGAATACACACACACATGCCGGTACACAGAGGCAATACAACGTGAAGGGTAAGAAACTAAGCCAAGAGCCAAAGAAAGCAGATTCTGTGTCTGTTCCTGTTGTAGATGGGCTGTGAGAGTTTGGGCAGGCTCCTGGTCCTACTGTTCCTTGGTTTCTATTCCAAATTGTTTAATTGATCACAGTTAGAAAACACTCATTGAAACAGTGTGGAGGTGAGGAAGACTGATTGCCCTCTCAAGCACATGTTCATATCGAAAACCTGAGTCAAATAGTAGAGCAACATGCAATGCACACTTATGAAATAAATATGGCTGTCATTCCATCATTCAGACATAATAACTGACATCTAGAGGTTATTTGTTCAATTTCACACTAATTAATGGCAGTTTTAGGGAGTTCCCTGGTGGCACAGACGGTAAAGAATCTGCCTGCAATACGAGAGACTCAGGTTCAATCCCTGGGTCAGGAAGATCTCCTGGGGAGGGGAATGGCATCCCACACCAGTATTCTTGCCTGGAGAATTCCATGGACAGAGGAGCCTGGCGGGCTACAGTCCATGGCGTCACAGTCCATGGGGTTAGACTGAGTGACTAACACTTTCACTTTCAGAGTTGGCACTCGAATTTTCTGAGCACACCCTACAGAGCAGTGTGGGGAAGTCGGGAGCAGATAGGAAACCAGCTCCCTCTTCCTCTAATCCAGGAGAAGACGGTCCTGAAGTGGGCAGAGGCTGAAAGTGGGCTACTTGTCTGCTTCTCCCGCTAAATATTGACAGCTCTGGAGAGATGCTTCCTCCCTTCACTGCTGTAGCCTGCTCAAGAGTCTGTGTCCCAGGAGAGAAAGATCATTACGTGGATGGCACATTAAATCTCCATGAACATTCAAGGATAGAAAATAAGTTGAGTCTTACTGCTAACTGAAAAATACTTTTGTGGGAGGGAGGGCCTTTGTTCAAATTTCCCCCCAGAAAGAGATGAATCCAGTTCATCTTTTTTAAGCCTAAGCTGCAAAGCCGGCTTAGGAAGCGATTGCTCTTGGGTCACACCTCTGTCCCGGATCTAGTAAGATGAAGGTAGGGCATGAGGGAGGGACTCAACAGCATATATGAGACCTGGCTGCCGGGACAGCAGGAGCTGTAGGCCAGCTTCAGGTTACCCTCAGAAAGTAGGAAAGGCGTGGGAGGATGGGGTGAAATGGACGAGGTGACAGAGCCAATTGAGAGGTGCACTGTCTTGCCCAGGGGTTTCAGTGACTTCCCTGACTGCATGAATAAGAAACCAGGGACCTGGAGGTCAAAGGACTTGCACCAACTTAGTTGTGGCCGAACTTAAACCAGAACTTCACTCTCCTGTCTCAGTCTAGCGCTCTGTCTTCCAGAAGTGAGTGAACTCCCCAAGAGAGCAAGGAAAAGAAAGGTCTCAGGAACCCCTCAGAAGAGCACAATCACGGGAGGAGGAAAGGTAAAGGGTGGCCCATGTGTGTCCATGGTGGTCAAGGTAAGAGCTGGCCAATCCCCTCCAGACTCAGCTGTAACTTAGGAAACCTGAGGGAGACTCCGAGTGGGGCAGGTCAGGCTTCAGGATATGTGCTAGGGCAGGGGTAGCAGGATTTTACCTCTGCCAAATCCAGAACAATTGTAGATGAGTTCCCCGATTTACAAATCGAGGGCTTTGCCGCTGTCGTTTTTTAAAACACCACCTCCATCAAGTCTTTAAGGTGCCATTCCTACAAAGTGATCCTTGGAACCTAATCTACTTCGTGCCACTTGGGGGCAACACCTACATGTTTGATTTACTGCGACTCCCCACCTCCACTTGCCTCTGAAAGCTGAGCAATGTTGCAATTCTAAAGGCCACCTTCTCCTCTTTAAATGATGTAGCAAACCCCCAACCTGCCTGACTACTGAGAGCTTGGGACATGTTGATATACCTGTTTATTTAAAGTCAAATTGCTTTCTGGTTTCTGCAGGACAAGGCAAGGTGAACATCAGCGACGGGGACTTGATCGCAGGCACTGGGTGAAATCTCCCACTGGGCAGGAGAGGGGGATCTTTGCACAGACAGACCATGGCTTCCTAGAAGGTCTCCAAAGAAAAGGCAATACAGTCCAGAAAACTACCGGCAATAGTCTGGCCTTTTTAAAGTTGGGTAGGCAACTCAGAAATCCAGGGAAGCTGCAGGCAGCCAACACAGAGAACATGAACAGGGTAGCAAGTCAGGGGCTACTGTGGAGATGGACGTGCCGGACAGCACTGCAGGCCCAGGGTAGGTGACCAGCTAGAAAAAGCCAGGACACCAGGCAGAAACAGACTCAGAGGCTCAGGATGAGTCTAGGGTTCAGGGGGAGCCATTGTTCCTCTTTGTAGGGCTGGTTCCAGACCTGGGCCCCTGCCAAGCAGCCTCGAACAAACTTCTCTCCTGACCTCAGATCCCTATATGCCCACGGACTTCTCACCTGGATGCTCCCCTAGCTCTTCAACACCGCATTGGGATGCACGCAGCACCCACCCTTCCAGACAGCTCTCCCTTCTTTCCGTCCTTTACCCGAGAATGGCACACCATCCACCCAAGCTAGCAAGGGAGGTGCTCATCCTGTCCTTCACCATTTATGCCTCACTGGTCCCGGAGACACCACTTCAGATCCATCCCATCCTTCACTGCCTCAGGCCAGCCCTCTGCACCTCTCACAACTAGGGTAACAGCATCCTCACTGGTCTCCTGACTCTGAGAATCCCCTTGCAAGCCATCCACTCCTCTACCACTAGATTTAGAATCCCAATCTGACCACATCAACTCTTCTATTTTATAAACTTCAGCACAACAAAATGAAAACCAGAGGATGGATCTGCAGGTCCTTGTGCCCTTGCCCATTCTGTATGCCAGCCTGGGATGCTCCTGAGTGTTAAGTCACTTCAGTCATGTCTGACTCTTTGCGACCCTATGCCCCGTAGCCCGCCAGGCTCCTCTGTCCATGGGATTCTCCAGGCAGGAATACTGGAGTGGGTTGCTATGACCTCCTCCAGGGGACTTTCCAGACCCAGGGATTGAACCTTGGTCTCTTATGTTTCCTGCACTGGCAAGCAGGATCTTTACCACTAGCACCACATGAAAAGCCCTGGCAAACTCATATGCATTCTCAAATACCCAAATCAAATGTCATCTCCACCATGGGATCTTCTCCAGTTGCTTCCCCTGCACTGCTCTCCTTGGCTAATTCATCCCGTTCTCTTCTGTAAGCCCTTTGTACTTGGTCTACAGGCTTCTACTGTAACATCCACAACACTTATTATAGCTGTTAATCTATCATTTGTCTCCTCCACGAAACAGCAGGTACATCAGAGCAGGCCCTACTTCTGTATAACCAGTAACTGATATAGAGTAGGTGCTCAATAAATGTTGAATTGACTCAGGCAATTACCCAGTTATCACAGGTGACAGAAGCAGTGAGTTGATGTTGATTACTGAGCTAGAAGTCCTTAAATCTCTCTAACATAGTATTGGACATGGTCCTAGAAGGCAGGTTAAGTATTCAGGTAAATTAAATTTAGTTTTGCTTGCTCTTCTCAGAGAACTGACTCCCTGCCTATAGCCCCAGATGAACTAAGAGTTTAGAGGCCAAGTTTGCCCCACATCTCTACTTCTTTTGGCCATAGTTGACTAAGTCCAGACATGTATAATTAACCATAGGTTCCAGAGACCAATTCTCAAAAGTCAAAAGAATGTACTAAATCATCAAGGATAGCATTAACTTTATATTAAGACAAAGCTATAGGGAAGAAAGTTAGGATAGCTCACAATAATGATAATAAAACATTGATGATACAATAACAGCTAGTGTTTCTAGTACTTTCTATATGCCATATTGTTAAATGATTTTTATCTGTTATTTAAACCCATGCTCACAAGTCTATGAAATAGGTACATCAATGACCTTCTGTAAGTTACCCTTCCCTTTTAAATCTCACCTGATATCTGTTGCTTGCAACAAAGGACCCTGACTAGTACCATTACTATCTCCATTTCATACTACAATTCCTATCTCCATTTCATACATGGGCTATCAAAGAAGGCCACAGAACTTTCCAAGTTGACACAGGTAGAAATGCAAAGACCTAGGATTGAAATCCAGTCCCTCCGCCTCTAGAACCTGAGCTCTAAATGCATTATTATCTTTTGTAATTCTAGTTTCCTTTAGGCATTCCTGCATTCTACTTTTGTAATACCTGTATCCTTTATTGGAAAGAGTTCATGAACTATTTCTCTGTTCCTTAATTCAAAATGAAAGGAAGGAAAGCTGGAAAGAAGGAAGAACCGTCGTGAAAGTAGGACAAGTGACCTTAACCAAGCAGAGAGGAATTCAGCTGCAGCTGAGCACCAAGCAGAAGCTGACCAGCAATCAGTCTTGAGTTTTTCTAAAAATAAGCTTCAGAGGTGGAAAGAAACATTCTCTCTCTGCCTTTTTGCACCAAGGCTGTTGCCCCAGAATCAGACTCCTGCCCCTCCCTTTAATGAAAACTAGTTGCTCCTATCTAAGTTTCAGGACTTAGACAGGAGCTTCCCTAGTGACTCAGAAGGTAAAGAATCTGCTTGCAATGCAGGAGACTCAGGTTTGATCCTGGGTCCGGAAAGTCCCCTGGAGAAGGGCATGGCAACCCACCCCAGTATTCTTGCCTGGAGAATCCCATGGACAGAGGAGCCTGGCGGGCTACAGGCCATGGGTCGCAAAGAGTTGGACATGACTCAGTTGGACACGACTGAGCAACTAACACTTTCACTTTTCAAGTTTCAGGAAGAACTGCAAGGAGAAAAAGAAGAAGTGGTTAAAACAACTAGGCCCAAGATTGCAGAAAGTTTGACTTCCAGCAGATTTTGAGCCTCATTATACACTCACTGTAATACATTCAGTTCAGTTGCTCAGTCCTGTCCAACTCTCTGCAACCCCATGAATCGCAGCACACCAGGCCTTCTTGTCCATCATCAACTCCTGGAGTTTACTCAAACTCATGTCCATCGACCAGTGATGCCATCCAGCCATCTCATCTTCTGTCATCCCCCTCTCTTCCTGCCCCCAATCCCTCCCAGCATCAGGGTCTTTTCCAATGAGTCAACTCTTTGCATAAGGTGGCCAAAGTACTGGAGTTTCAGCTTCAGCATCAGTCCTTCCAATGAACACCCAGGACTGATCTCCTTTAGGATGGACTGTAATACATTAGCATATGCTAAATACACACTCTTATATGCAGAGTATGTCATGAGAAACACTGGGCTGGATGAAGCACAAGCTGGAATCAAGATTGCTGGGAGAAATATCAATAACATCAGATATGCAGATGACACCACCCTTATGGCAGAAAACAAAGAGGAACTAAAAAGTCTCTTGATGAAAGTGAAAGAGGAGAGTGAAAAAGTTGGCTTAAAACTCAACATTCATAAAACTAAGATCATGGCATCCAGTTTCCCATCACTTCATGGTAAATAGATGGGGAAACAATGGAAACGGTGACAGACTTTATTTTTTTGGGCTCCAAAATCGCTGCAGATGATGACTGCAGCCATGAAATTAAAAGATGCTTGCTCCTTGGAAGAAAAGTTATGACCAATCTAGACAGCACATTAAAAAGCAGAGACATGACTTTGCCAACAAAGGCCCATCTAGTCAAAGCTATGGTTTTCCAGTAGTCATGTATGGATGTGAGAGTTGGATTATAAAGAAAGCTGAAGAATTTATGCTTTTAAACTGTGGTGTTGGAGAAGACTCTTGAGAGTCCCTTGGACTGCAAGGAGATCCAACAATCCATCCTAAAGGAAATCTGTACTGAATATTCATTGGAAGGACTGATGCTGAAGCTGAAACTCCAATACTTTGGCCACCTGATGTGAAGAACTGACTCACTGGAAAGGACCCTGATGCTGGGAAAGATTGATAGCAGGAGGAGAAGGGGACGATAGAGGATGAGATGGTTGGATGGCATCACCAACTCGATGGACATGAGCTTGAGTAAACTCCAGGACTTGATGATGGATGGGGAGGCCTGGCGTGCTGCAGTCCTTGGGGTCACAAAGAGTCGGACAAGACTGAGTGACTGAACTGAACTGAAATACACACTCACAGGTGCCATGACAGTTGATAATTGACATGACAACTGGAAAAGTCCATCATTGTTCTGTCACCAAGTTGTGTCTGACTCTTTGGGACCCCATGGACTGCAGCACGCCAGGCTTCTCTGTCCTTCACCATCTCCCGGAGTTTGCCCAAGTTAACGCCCAGTGAATTGGTGATGCCATCCATCTATCTCATCCTCTGTCACCCTCTTCTGCCTTCAATTTTTCTCAGCATTAGGGTCTTTTCCAATGAGTTAGCTGTTCACATCAGCTGGCCAAAGTATTGGAAAAGCCATACAAGGGCTAAAAAGGAGTGCTGCCTCAGTTCTGGGTCCAAATCACACCCCTGTTCTCAGATAAGTAATGAATATTCTTCCCTTCTTTCCAAATCCCTTCCTTTTACCTCAACTCTCCTACATTTAAGGAGAGTTGGTTTGAGAAGCTGACTTGCCAACCATGCTTATCCATTCTTTGACCATTGAGTACAGCTTGCTCTGTTCCAGTCTCAGCATCAGTTTTGTTCTTAGATGTGTGAATCTGAGCTAAAAAGAAAAAAAAAAAAAAGAATGCCCTGGTCAAGACAAAGGATCTTGGCCCGGATTAGGACTCCAGTGCAGGTCCAGTGGACCAGCTCACTTACAGTTGGAAATCTAACCCAGGCCTTGAGTTTCTGAAGCCTAAATTCTCAAGCATTAAAACCATACAACCTGCATTTATTAAATCATCTAGACCTACTGACTTGTTCCACTGCAATGGAGCTAGATCAGGCTTTGGTACTGTCCTTAGGCTGGAGGTGGGGAGCAGGAATAAAGCAAAATTGGCAATTATTATTTAAGGACTGTTGAAAAAACTTCTAGCCCTAAATGGAGCTGCTTCTCCCAAGTATCACATCAGCAAACTGAAACTTTAATAACTTTTGTGTCCCAGTAAATGCACTGCTTGACAGAAACATAGTCTACCCAGTCAACCAGCCCCCAAGGCCAAGCCAACTCTGGGCTCTATACATACTTTGTTCCTTCTTACCACAACAAGATTGACTATGTGACCCCAGCCAGAGAGTTTCTATTTTTCTCTCCTTGTTCTTATTTCTTTACTCTATAAAAACTTCCTTTCTTGGTCCTCTGAATGGAGATTGCTCACTTCATAAGGTATTTAAAAAAAAAAAAAAAAAAGAATGTGTTTGCATCACCTAATTGTCTTCTTTGTGAAAGTCCCTCAGTCATGCCTGACTCTTTGTGACCCCATGGGCTACACATGACTAACATTCTGAAGCACAAAAGTCAGGACACATCATCCTGTCCTGGGGTCAGGAACATTTCCTGGGAAGAGGCCTGGAAGGAGGAGATGGGGGCAGGCCTTACATGAGGTAGGGGAATAGCACTCAAGAGAGTACTTGCACATGTCTTCCAGACCCACAGGCTGAGGTCGAGGGTCAAGAGAAGCCAGGGACTGGTCAGGCTAGAGAAGGACCCAGGGGCCAGAGCATCAGTGCTTGGGCCTCCATCCCGGCACAGTGAGTATAGTGGAATGATGTTAAATAGGGCAGTGTCCTGACCAGGTTTGTGTGTGGTGGCTCAGATGGTAAAGAATCTGTCTGTAGTGCAGGAGACACAAGTTTGATCCCAGGGTTGGGAAGATCCCCTGGAGAAGGGCATGGCAAACTACTCCAGTATTCCTGCCTGGAGAATCCCATGGACGGAGGAGCCTGGCAAGAAATAGCTCATCCATAGGGTTGCAAAGAGTCAGATGCAACTGAGTGACTAATACACTGCCTTAAAATACAACTGTGGCTTCTATGATAAGAATGGACTGGAGGAGGAGGAACTAAGAAGGTTGCTGCAAAACCAGTTAGGAGGCCACAGTGATAGTCTAGTGACATAATAGAAGGTATGACAGAGGGTAGACAGAGGCAGACAGATTCAAGAGACAGGGGCACAGAGGGACAAGATCTAGTGATTGACTCAGAAGGAAAAGGAGAAATCAAGAAGACCTCCTTGGTTTCAGATTCTGAGCAACTGAATGGATGGGGCTGTTATTTGCTACCACAGGAGACCTGGCAGGAGGAGCAGTAGGGAGGAGGGCAGATATAATCATGAGTTCAGAATGGAGCCCCAGGGGGTTCCCTTTCCCTGATGGTTCAGTATAAAGAATCCACCTGCAGATGCAGGAGATGTGCGTTCAGTCCCTGGGTTGGGAAGAACCCCTGGAGAAGGGAATGGCAAACCACTCCAGTATTCTTGCCTGAAGAATCCCTTGGGCAGAGGAGCCTGGCGGGCTACAGTCCAAAGGGTCACAAAGAGTCAGACACAACTGAGTGACTGAGCACGCACACAGTGGAGCCCCACGTTTCTGACGCTCCTCAATAACCCAATGGAAACATTCTGCAGGCAGCCGGACACACACTCACTCACTGTGCTTTAGCTGCCCAGCTGTGAATATGCCATCCTTCTTTCAGTTTGACTGCTAGTCCTCTAGGGGCCGGGACAGGATCGGAACTGTTTATTCTCAATGCCTAGGTCACCAGGCTACTGAAATGCTTGCTGAGCAGATACACTGTATGAACAGATGGAAGGGGGAATCCATACAGAATGGAGGGAAGGCAGGTGGGGAGGAATAAACACAACAATCACCAAAAAGGCACGAAAAAAGGAGAGACAGTGGGACATCTACAAACATCTACAAATCTATTAAACTCTCACAGGTATTAATAAACTTGGTTCAGAAAAAAAAAGTTTCAGAAATAAGGTCTTTTTCACAGTTTAAAAACTAGTAGAACCAAGAAGAATGGAATGAAGGGACTTGACTGGTGAAGTATTGAAGGGGAACAGTTGTGTAATGATAAAGTCAGAAGAAAGTTTCAGAAATATACTCTGTGGTTTGGGGAGAGAAGAGAGAGTGGGGTTGGGAGTTGCAGGAGACCCCAGTGGGACTGGGCCAGAAAGGGACCCATTCAAAGGCATTTAATCACAGACCGGCAAAGGAAAAGATTGGGGTGATGGGCCCCAGGTCAAAGAATTTAGGGATCAGTCTCCTTCATTTTTAAGGAAAGAACAATTAGAGCTCATAAATCTAAACTTGTTTTTCCTTCATTTAAAATCCCCAAAGGATTCCTAGTGCCTCTTGAACAGGTGTAAACTTTTTAGCCTCAAGGAAACCACAGGCACCTCCCTGTCCTCTTCTCGGTCCCCTTCATGGTCTGGTTCTTACCTCTGCTGCCCCATCCAATGGTGAAACTATGACCAAGCCACACTTGGGAGGGAGGCCCAGGCCAGGGCTTTGGAGACTGGACCATTTTTCTGCTGCCATATAATGAGTTACCACAAAACAACACACATTTATTATCTCACAAGCTCTGTGAGTCAGGAGTTACCAGGCACAGCTTAGCTGGTCCTCTGCTCAGGATCTCACAGGGCTATAAGCCAGGTGTCAGCCAGGATTGGGTTCTCTTCTGGAGGTTCGACTGGGGAAGTACATATTTCCTCATGCTCATGGGTATTGGAAGCATTCAATTCCTGCGGCCATAAAGTTTGTGGCAGCTTGCTTGTTCAAGGCTAGTGATAGGGTAGGGGGAGAGAGAGAGTCTCTAAAAAGACAGACACTACAATATATCTGAAAAAGATGAAAATTCTAATTTGAAAAGATGTATGTACCCCAATGTTCATAGCAACACTATTTATATTAGCCAAGACTTGGAAGCAAACTAAGTGTCCAGCAACAGATGAACACACTAAGATATGGTACATATATACAATGAAATATTACTCAGCCATAAAAAAGAATGAAATAATGCCATTTGCAGCAGCATAGATGGACCTAGAGATTATCATACTATGTAGTGAAAGTGAAAGTCGCTCAGACATGTCCAACTCTTTGTGACCCCATGGACTATACAGTCCATGGAATTCTCCAGGCCAGAATACTGGAGTGGGTAGCCTTTCCCTTCTCCAGGGGATCTTCCTGACCCATGAATCAAACCAAGGTCTCTTCCATTGTAGGCGGATTCTTTACCAACTGATCTACCAGGGAAGCCCATCATACTAAGTCAAAGCCAAATATCTTAGGATAGCACTTTTGTGTGGAATCTAAAAATAAAATGATAAAAATAAACCTATTTATAAAACAGAAATAGACTCACAGACATAGAAAATGTCTTTTCCTTCCCAAAAAGGAAAGCAGGGCAGGGATAAACTAGGAGTTTGGGCTTAACAGATACACACTACTATACATAGGTATGTGTGTGTAGTGTGTGTAACCAAACCACTTTACTGTACATCTGAAACTGTCACAACACTGTAAATCAGCTATACTTCAATTTAAAAAACGGATGTTACAATCTTACATAACCACACAAACACAATCACATACATCCCATGCCTTTATAGTGGTCCCCAACCTTTTGGCACCGGGGATCAGTTTCATGGAAGACAATTTTTTCATGGGGCAGTGATGGTGGGGATGGTTTCAGGATGATTCGAGCACATTACATCTATTGAGCACTTTATTTCTATTATTATTGCATCAGCTCCACCTCAGTTCATCAGGCACTAGATCTCAGAGGTTGGGGATTCCTGCTTTACCATATTCTCTGGTTTACAATCCAGTCACAGGTGTTGCCACACACAAGAGGAAAGGGTTATCCTAGGGTGTGAAACCAGGAGGTGGGATGGCAGAGCCGCTTAGGTCTGTTGCAGCCGGCCTGCTACAATAAAGCTCTGGAAAGTTCTCCCATCAGGGGTGCCTGGAGTGGAGGGAGGAGACGGAATATGAAGAAGACATCTTCCAACACCAATATTAATTATAATGCCTTAAAGATTATTTCTTTTTTGTCTCTTATAGACCTGAAACTCTTTGGGGGAGGTGTCATATGTTTTATACCAAACCTGGTGGCACTAGTAAGCAAAGAATCCACCTGCCAAAGCAGGAGACGCAAGAGACACAGCTTCTATCCTGGAGTTGGGAAGATCCCCGGGAGTAGGAAACGGCCACCCACTCCAGTATTCTTGCCTGGAGAATCTCCATGGACAGAGGAGCCTGGCGGGCTACAGTTCATGACGTTGCAAGGAGTCGGACATGACTGAGCACACACACTATCAACCAATACCAAATCTAGCATCATACCTGGCACAGAGCATTCCCTCAATACAAATTTGTGACTGAATAAACAGACTGGGCTTTGGATGGACAGGTATTAATAACAAAATCTATAGGGGTTGCCTGAATCCCAGCAGAGATTTTCTAGGTACTTGTCCTCCACACACTATTTCTCTCACATAAGGTTTGTAGAAACTCTGATAATTCTGTCCATCAAAACCCTAGAATATAAGTGCAGCTCAGAATATAAGCTGCCTCCTAAGTCCTGTCTTTTATATATTAAACATTCCTATTTATGAAGGAATATTCTATTTAATGTTTCCCTGATCACAAATAAACTTGTGTTAATGGTTTTGTGAATATTACCTAGAAACCTCTATTCTATAGGAAGGAAGATAACACACAGAGACACTATTCCGCACATTGGGTCAAATTATTAATCAACTGAGGAAGGGATGAGAAGGGTAGAATTTTTTAAAATATTTATTTGGTTGCATCAGGTCTTAGTTGTGGCATGTGGGATCTATTTCCCCAACCAGGGATTAAACCTGGGCCCCCTGCATTGGGAGCAAAGAGTCCTAGCCACTGGACCCCCAGTGAAGTCCCAAGTCCTTTACTTTAGTTTGCCAGCTCACTCATACATTTTTTGGAGATACAACCCTTTATGTCATCATCTTAACTTTCCAGTGACAAGATACATGGGAAAGCTCTTGCATTATGATCCTTTGCAAATAGGAATGAGAACTGTGTCTCTAAAGACTTTCTTGAGCTATTTTCAAGTACAAAAATAAGTAGAGAGAAAACCCATTGACTTACTTAACCTCCCATGTTGAATGTTTAATACATTAAATATTCTACCCAAATGCTTAATTTGTTGTTTCCTTCCAGGCATGTGCCCAATTAAATGTCTATTACCTGGTACCCATGTAACACCAATTGGTTCAATCCCATTGCTACCTTACAAACCAATAGATGAATATGGTTCGCAGGAGCATAAGATGTGAATAGCATCACGCAATCTCATGACAAGTCTTACAAATTAAAAAAGGCTTATAAACCATTACATTTCTTTAGCTCCTGGGAAATCAAGCAAATTGAAAACTCACACTCACATGTGGCAAAAATATTCTTCATGTGTACCAAATTCCACCTGAAACTAAATGACTCTCAGTTCTCTCTTCCATCCTAGAGTTCTAGCAGAAGTGAAAGTTAAAGACACTCTTCATAGTCTGTTGAGTTATACAAAACAAAACAAAAATCCCTGCCCGCACAAGTTTGACCGTCTAAAAGGAAAGACATAAGATATACTGTTAATGAATATTGAGCACCCAACTGTTAAGTACTACGATAGGCTGAAAAATGCCCCCCTAAAGCTATCCTTATGCTAACCTCTCAGTTCACTCGCTCAGTCGTATCCGACTCAGCAACCCCATGGACTGCAGCACACCAGGCTTCCCTGTCCATCACCAATTCCCAGAGCTTACTCAAATTCATGTCCATTGAGTCAGTGATGCCATCCAACCATCTCATCCTCTGTCGTCCCCTTCTCCTCCTACCTTCAATCTTTCCCAGCATCAGGGTCTTTTCCAATGAGTCAGTTCATTGCATCAGGTGGCCAATATATTGGAGCTTCAGCTTCAGCAGCAGTCCTTCCAATGAATATTCAGGACTGATTTCCTTTAGGATGGACTGGTTTTATCTCCTTGATGTCCAAGAGACTTCCCAAGAGTCTTCTCCAACACCACAGTTCAAAAGAATCAATTCAGTGCTCAGCTATCTTTATGGTCCAACTCACATCCATACATGACTACTGGAAAAACCATAGGTTGGACTAGACAGATCTTTGTTGACAAAGTCATGTCTCTGCTTTTTAAAATGCTGTCTAGGTTGGTCATAGTTTTTCTTCCAAGGAGCAAGCATCTTTTAGTTTCATGGCTGCAGTCACCATCTGCAGAGATTTTGGAGCCCAAGAAAATAAAGTCTGCCACTGTTTCCACTGTTTCCCCATCTATTTGCCATGAAGTGATGGGACCAGATGCCATGATCTTAGTTTTCTGAAAGTTGTGTTTTAAGCCAGGTTTTTCACTCTCACTTTCATCAAGAGGCTTTTTAGTTTCTCTTCGCTTTCTGCCATAATGGTGGTGTCACCTGGGTATCTGAGGTTAGTGATATTTTTCCCAGCAATCTTGATTCTAGCTAGTGCTTCATCTAGCCTTGCATTTCACATAATGTATTCAGCACATAAGTTAAATAAGCAGGGTGACAGTATACAGCCTTGACCTACTCCTTTCCTGATTTGGAAATAGTCCGTTGTTCCATGTCTGGTTCTAACTGTTGCTTCCTGCCCTGAATACAGATTTCTCAAGAGGCAGGTCAGGTGGTCTGGTATTCCCATCTCTTGAAGAATTTTCCACAGTTGATTGTGATCCACACAGTCAAAGGCTTTGGCATAGTCAATAAAGCAGAAATAGATGTTTTTCTGGAACTCTCTTGCTTTCTCGATGATCCAGCGGATATTGGCAATTTGATCTCTGGTTCCTGTGCCTTTTCTAAAACCAGCTTGAACATCTGGAAGTTCACAGTTCATGGACTGTTGAAGCCTGGCTTGGAGAATTTTGAGCATTACTTTACTAGTGTGTGAGATGAGTGCAATTTTGCAGTAGTTTGAGCATTCTTTGGCATTGCCTTTCTTTGGGATTAGAATGAAAACTGACCTTTTCCAGTCCAGTGGCCACTGCTGAGTTTTCCAAATTTGCTGGTATATTGAGTGCAGCACTTTCACAGCATCATCTTTTAGGATTTGAAATAGCTCAACAGGAATTCCATCACCTCCACTAGCTTTGTTCGTAGTGATGCTTCCTAAGGCCCATTTCACCATTTCACTTCGTGTTTCAGGATGTCTGGCTCTAGGTGAGTGATCACACCATTGCAGATATCTGGGTTATAAAGATCTTTTTTGTATAGTTCTTCAGTGTATTCTTGCCACCTCTTAATATCTTCTGCTTCTGTTAGGTCCATACCATTTCTGTCCTTTATTGTGCCCATCTTTGCATGAAATGTTCCCTTGGTATCTCTAATTTTCTTGAAGAGATCTCTAGTCTTTCACAGTCTATTGTTTTCCTCTATTTCTTTGCATTTTTTTGCCCCTTCTACCATGTTTCTGGGGCTTCTCCTTTGCCCTTGGACGTGGGGTATCTCCTCAAAGTCGCTCCAGCACTGCACAGCTGCTGCTCCAGAAAGGACTGCAGCTGTGATTAAATAAGGATCTTGAGATAAGAGATTATCCTGAATTATCTAAGTGAGTTTTATACGCAGTTGGCATGTCCCTTATGAAAAAGGAGGTGGTGGGCGATTTGACACAGATATACAAACAGAAGAGAAGGCAACGTGACCACAGAGGCAGAAATTATAGTAAAACAACCACAAGCCAAGGATTGCAGGCAGCACCAGAAGCTGGAAGAAGAAAGGAATGAATTCTCTAGAGCCTTGAGAAGGTGCATAAGCCCACCAACACTTTGTCTCAGTCTGGGGAAAATGATTTTGGACTGCTGAGCTCTGGAACTGTGCAAGAGTAAATTTCTGTGAGTTTAAGCCACCCAATGTGTGATGTTGGCTGCAGCAGCCACAGGAAACTAATGAAGTACCATGAAGAAAAGAATGCAAAAGGGTTAGAGTCTAACTGGAGGATGCGAGAGGGACAGGTACTTTAATGGAAAAGCCAGGGAGACCTGAGAAGCTGGAATTAGAGTTCTGAGCTTAAGAGGAGACCTGGCTCAGTAAGAAGCCTGAGAATGACCACGGGTCTGGATAGGAAGTCATGGCACTTCTGATAAGAGTGATTTTGGTGGAAAGGTGAGAACGTTTTGGAGTGAGTTCAAGAGAGAATGGGAAGTGATAACTGGAGTTGGAATAGGATAAATAACACATTTGAGTATTTTTGCCCTAAAAGGAAGGTAGAGAAAAAAGACAGTAACTTGAGGTCAGAGGTCCAATTATATACTACTTCTGTATCATTAAGGCTCACAAGGATTCTGAAAGAAAGGTCCATTTAAACTGAGGCTTACAGAGGTTTTTGATTTGCCCACAGTTGTGAAGCAGGGAAGTGACCATTAATTCAAGTTTGGTGGTTTTTTTTTTTTTTAACTCTTAGTACAAAATTCTTTATGATATAAAACCCCCAAAAAATGGCTTATACTTGGATGAAGGTGAGCTGAGCCTGGGCAGGTAACGGTGGCCACTGGGCCCTTACACACCAACAAAGACCCAGGCTTCGTAGCCTGGCTCTGCTGCTGCAAGTCCTAGTGGATACGTACGACAAACATTCCTCACCAGTAACTTAGTGGATAAACCCAGGTTTAAGGAATAAGAGGAAAATAAGACTTTCCATCCTCACATATTGCATGGGCAACTTCAAGGATTCTTAGTGAAGAGAATATTGTTGTTAATGACAAGGAGAAAATATTTTGATTATAAATGTTAACTGACTAGACAGAACAGACAAGTGAAAGACCTATAGCATATGTTCTCCTGTTAAAGAAGAGTGACTATTTTCAGAGGACCATGAACAAAGCAACAAAGCAACTCTCCTCTTCCTTCTCCCCTTCCACCACCTCCTTCTTCCCCTTTCACCTCCTACTCTGCCATGAGCCACAGACCCTCAAAGGTCTGGCTCCACTTACCCCTGCCAATTTAATTTCCAACCACCCCTCCTCGGGCTGATTATGCTCCAGCTGCACTGACCTTCTTTCTGCCCCTTGAACACACCCCACTTGCTCTCACCTGAGGACTTCTGCTCAAGCTGGAAAGCTGTCTCTCCAGATCTTGGCATGAAGAATTCCCTCTCATCCTTAGGGCCTGAAATCCAAGGCCATCTTCTCAAAAAGGCTTTCCACAAGTACCACGTTAAACCCCTCCCAGTAGTTTATCCTCAGTCATAGCATCCTGTTTTCTTTATAACACTTTCTGGAGTGCCCTTATTGATCTAAGTCCTGTCTCTTCCCACGAAATACAAAGACCTTGTCTGTCATATTTCTTGCTTCTCACTTGGCACCTGAAACAGTACTGGGTACAGAAGAGTGTCAGTAAACAGACACCTAAAGCAGTTAATAATTATTGTCTAGACTATGCACACACTGTTATTCATCCACGTATACAGTATGTACACACAGTTATTCTATGTATAGGTCTTGCTGGGTGTGTGAGACAGAATAGAGATGAGAGAGAGACAGAGAGAATGTAAATGAGTTGAAAGAAAAAGAATAAGCACCAAGTCACAGGCATCAGCTTAAACCCAACTTTGCCACTTGAACCATGTGATTGTAGGTGAGATAAGTAGGCTTTCTATGCTGCTTTCTGTCACGAAGGGTGATAAGGATCTCCCTAGTGTTAGGAGCATTCAATGAAGTGCTCCAAGTCAAACACTTAATACTGGATATAACATACTAAGCTCTTAATAACTATTAACATGTATTTCCTGTCAAACAAAATTATTATCCTCTGGTACATAATGTAATACCTCACACATCCTTAGCTAGCTATCATGACTACAATAGCATAATCTCTAAAAAAAAAAAAAAAAAAAAAAGCAAATATATTCCAGGATATCTAGTTATAATAATGAAGAGTCATCAAGACCCTGACATTTACCAAAATTGAAGGTCATATCTAGTCTGATGTTCAAAATTTTTCAGAGGGGGAGATCAAGATGGTGGAGCAGAAAAACAGGGAGCTCACCTTCCCCCACAAACACATCAAAAATACATCTGTATGTGGAAAAATTATCTCAGAATACTAATTGAAAGCTGGCAGGGCATCTTTTATACAACCAAAGCTATAAGAAAGGTGCCCATATAACCAAGTAGGGTTGTGTATGTCTTTAACAGACAGCAAGGAGAACAAACCAGTCAATCCTAAAGGAAATCCACCCTGAATATTCACTGGAAGGATTGACGCTGAAGCTGAAGCTCCAATATTTTGGCCACGTGATGCGCAAAGAACCAACTCATTGGAAAAGACACTGGAAAGACTTTGGAAAAGATGCCAGAAAAGATTGAAGGCAAAAGGAGAAGAGGGTGGCAGAGGATGAGATAGTTAGATGGCATCATCAGCTAAATGGACACAAATCTGAGCAAACTCCAAGAGATAGTGAAGGACAGGGAAGGCTTGTATGCTGCAGTTCATAGGGTTGCAAAGAGTTGGACATGACTTAGCGATTGAACAATATACCTGTATACCGGAAACTAACACAACATTATAAATCAACTATACTTTAATAAAAGAAAAGAGAGAAACTTGACAGAAGTTAAAAAAAAAAAAAAAAGTAGTAAAAAAATTCTTCAGAAAACCTTAAGAGTAAAATTAAGAATAAAAAGTTCAGTTTAGTTGCTCAGTCGTGTCTGACTCTTTGCGATCCCATGAACCACAGCAAGCCAGGTCTCCCGGTCCATCATCAACTCCCGGAGTCCACTCAAACCCGTGTCCATCTAGTCGATGATGCCATCCAACCATCTCATCCTCTGAGATACATCTAAAATACAGTGAGTACCTGTCATTTGAGAACCATTTAATGGAAAAATATCAGTAAACCCTGAGCTCCCATGTCCTGACTGCCCATCCAGTTTGGCTGTCCTGCAACTTTACCCAAGGTCAAGAATCTTTGTTCAACAGAGCTAGGGGTCAGCTTCTGACCAGTTACTTTTCCAAGCCAGAGAAAACGCTCTGGAAGTTAGAAAGAAAGGAACTCCAAAAGCCATTTCTAGAATGGAAACCTATTTCCACCCCTGGGGACCTGGGCATTCCATGGCAGACCTGACACACAGAGGCCAACTCCCTGTTGGAAAAAAATCAGAGCGCTGTCCTCCACGGAACTTCTCATGGACACAGAATCCAGAGCCTTGCAGAACAACTGTGCATGGCGGCTTACACCAACCTCTAACTCTAGATGAGTTTAAGTTTAAGAAGCTGTTTTCTTCACCTTCTTCATGCCTTTTCAAGTCTTACTTCAAAAGTATTAGAGACATCTGCAGGAAAATGGGAAATTCCAGCAGCTCATGTCCTTCCAGACAAGTTGATTTTCTCAGCGCTGCCGCTCCTACCCAGCACTCTTCATATGGAAGATGCCCTATAGACCTCCCTAGAATCCTGGGGCCTCAGAAGGGCCAAGGCCCAGAAAAGTGATGACATGCTAAAGGCAGAACTATAGCTACAAACAGGCTTCCTGATTCCAGACTGTGTTAAGTTCATTTTAGTAATGAGTGACTAGGATTTGATCCATTTGTGATCCACTCCAAATGGGATGACAGCACAGGAAACCTTCCATTTCTTAGGCCTAAATCTCCTGGTGGTCCAGGGGTTAAACATTCACCTGTCAATGCAGGGAAAAATTCCACATGCCCCAGGGCAACTAAGCCCCTGTGCCACAACTATTGCGCTCGCATACCCTAGAGCCCATGCTCTGTCACGAAGGAAGCCATCGCAATGAGAAGCCCGAGCACCGCAACTACAGAGTAGCCCCCAATCGCCATAACTAGAGAAAGCCCTCGCGCAGCAATGAAAACCCAGTGTAGCCAAAAATAAATAAAAATTTAAAAATTAATGCTTCTGAGTGCTGTGGCACTGAGTTGTTATTTAATCTCAATAATTACTGGGGCTCCCTTCTCCTTACTCTCACCCTAAGTTGGGCTAAGTTCTTGGGAGTTACATACACCATCAAAGCTTGCCATTGCCCTTCTAGTTATCAACCCACGTAGGTGATCACTAAGGCATGAGCATCTCTGATTAGGTGGGGACCCTCATTCCTGGGATCTGCTGTCAGCGGAGGTCCTCCTGGCTCCCTGGGTCAATGTCAAGAAGCATTGCTTCCGTCTTTACTCTTCACTCATCCACCTGCCAACTTGACTGCCTCTTGGCCCCTGGGACATGTCCCCTCTCCTCTGCACTCTCTTCTTTTCCCTCACTTCTGGAAGCCCTAGCATCCTTTTAAAGAATTTTAGCACATTAAGAAAAAGAGGAAGAGGTAATGACTTCAAGAAGCTTCTGTGTTTTGATCCCACAAAAACCCCTCAGGCAGAAGATACTAGGGGCCCAGCCACCTAATTAAAATTCAGGAGAGGAAAAAGTATTCAGCAAGCAAATCAAGTGAGTATCTCAAAACATTACTCTGCCTCACCACCTCTGGTTCCCTGGTGTTATCATGTCAAATCATATCAAAATTTTGTAAGAGCTAATGGGAAAGAGTTTTAGCAAGATACCCAGAACAGTTTGACTTAAAGTGTACATCTTTTGTAGGAGAAAATATTAACAAATGATTCAACAGACAAGGGCTTAATCTCCAAAATATACCAACAGCTCATGCAGCTCAACAAAAACAAAAATCACACAACCCTGTTGAAAAATAGGCAGAGACCTTAATCGACATTTCTTCAGAGAAGACAGACAAGTGGCCAGTGAGCACAGGAAAACATGCTCAACATCACTAATTGTTAAGAGAAATGTAAATCAAAACAACGGATAGGTTCCACCTCACACCAGTCAGAATGGCCATTATTAAAATGTCTGCAAATAACAAATGCTGGGGAGGGTATGGAGAAAAGGGGACCCTCCTACCCTGTTGGTGGAAATGTAAACTGATACAGCCACTACCAGAAAACAGTACGGAGTTTCCTCAGAAAACTAAAAATAGAATTACCATATAGTCCAGCAATCCCACTCCTGGGCACACTCCCAGACGAAACTATAATTCAGAAAGATACATGTACCCCTATATTCATAAGAGCACTATTTATAATAGCCAAGACATAGGAACAACATAAATGCCCACCAACAAATGAATGGACAAAATGATGTGGTACATATCTACAGTGGACTACTACTCAGCCAAAAAAAAAAAAGGATAAAATAATGCCATCTGCAGCAACAAGGATACAACTAGAGATGATCATACTAAGTGAAATAAGTCAGAAAGACAAATACCATAGGACATCACTTACATGTGAAATCTAGCATATGACACAAATGCATGTATCTACGAAATAGAAACAGACACAAAGACACAGAGAACAGACTCGTGGTTGCCAAAGTTGGGTGCAGGGAGAGAGACGAACTGGGAGTTTTGGGTTGGTAGATGCAAACCACTACATTTAGAATGGATAAACAACAAGGTCCTACGGTATAGCACAAAGAACTATACCCCATTTCCTGGGATAAAGGATAATGGAAAAGGATATTTTTTTTTAAAAAGAATGTATATATGTGTATAACTGAGTCATTCTGCTATATAGCAGAAATTAGCACAATATTATAAATCACTATACTACAATTAAAAAAATTAAAATCTCTATTCCAGAAGTAGCTACTACAAGTTCCTCAGTTATCCCTTTATCATCAATATTAGACATTTTGCTAACATAATGGATGTCCTAATTGAGTTTTCATTAGTGAAGGTAATAGTATCCAATATACGTGCAGTAGCTAAACTCTTTTAGAGACACTCTAACCCTAAAATGAGTAGAGTTTAAGAATCTGGAACTGTGCTATCTAATATGGGAGCCACAAGCCATATGGACATCAGGTGACACAGGTAACTCTTGTTATTTAGAGTTGCATTTATCTGATAACTAACAATGTTGGGCATTTTTTCAGGTGCCCGCTGGCCATCTGTATTTCTTCTTTGGGAAAACTGTCTATTCCAATCTTCTGCCCATTTTTTAATTGTTTTTTTTTTTTTTATGTTGAGTTGTTTGACTTGTTTATGTATGTTGGATTTTAACCACTTGTCATATCATTTGCAAATATTTTCTCCCATTCAGTAGGCTGTCTTTCTGTCAATGGTTTCCTTTGCTGTGCAAAAGTTTTTAAGTTGAATTAGGTCTCATTTGTTTATTTGAGAGTCACTTGGACTGCAAGGAGAGCCAACCAGTCCATCCTAAAGGAGATCAGTCCTGGGTGTTCATTGGAAGGACTGATGCTGAAGCTGAAGCTCCAGTACTTTGGCCACCTGATGCGAAGAGCTGTCTTATTTGAAAAGACCCTGATGCTGGGAAAGATTGAGGGCATGAGGAGAAGGGGACGACAGAGAATGAGATGGTTGGATGGCATCACCGACTCGATGGACATGAGTTTGGGTAAACTCCAGGAGCTGGTAATGGACAGGGAGGCCTGGAGTGCTGTGGTTCATGGAGTCGCAAAGAGTCGGACATGACTGAGTGGCTGAAATGAACTGAACTGAACTGTTTATTTTTGCTTTTGTTTCCTTCACCTTAGAAGACAGTTCCAAAAAAAATATTCTTCTTGTCAAAGTGTTCTGCCTATATTTACTTCTAGGAATTTAATGGTTTTCAGTCCTACATTTAAGTCTTTAATCCATTTTGACAGTACTGTTGTATATAGTATTAGATATGTTCTAATTTCATTCTTTTCCAGTTTCCCAAGCACCAGTTATTGAAGACTGTCTTTTCTGCATTTGTGTTACATATTCTGTTTCTCTTGTCATGTATTAATTGACCATAAGTTCATGGGTTTATTTCTGGGCTCTGTATTCTGGTCTGTTGATCTATGTGTCTGTTTTTTTATGCCAGTTCTATATTGTTTTGATTACAACAGCTTTGTACCATAGTCTGAAATCAGGAAGCATGATATCTTCAGCTCTGTTCTTTGTTCTCAAGATTGTTGAGACTGGCTATTCAGAGTATTTTATGCTTCAATACAAAGTTTAAACTTTTTTCTAGTTCTAAGGAACTAGATCCTAGAACAAGAACACACCCTTTAGATCAGAGGCTCTGGCCCTGGACCTGGTGCTTTACAGGGCCCTTGTCCAAATTCTCCCGTACAATCCCTCTCCTAAGGCAGCTCTCTGAGCCAGAGGCCTGCAGTTAGTGGGGCTGAAGAGAATGTTGCTGCAAGCTGATGAAAGCAGTGATATAATGCGGGGACCAGAGAATGTATGTCAATGAGCAAATCATCAGACACCCCAGGCTGGATTACAGCCTGGTGCAGATCACTGCCCTGGTGACTGATAACCCATTTACAATTCTGCAGCCACGTCTGTGTCTTTTTGCACTGAGTCCAACTGTTGTCAGTAGGTTGGGACTTGTAGGCTATATATCCTTCCTCTCCATCATACTAAAATACATTTCCCTGGGCAGCTGCACCCTTACATTACATATGTAAGCCAGGAGATTTACAGCGACAGAAAATCAGCAAATGTGATGATGCAAGCAGGGGCTAGATAGGTGCTTACACACTGCATCTTGCTCTTGCAATCCCAAGGCTGCCATGCTGTGAAGAAGCCCGGGTTTTTCAGAGAAAGGCCTAGATTGTCTTAAATGCCCCTAGCACCTACCTCCCAGCCAACTTCTACAACTGTATGAGTGAGCCAAGGTAGGAGTTAACAAACAGACCTGCTCAGAATTGTGGAAAATCACAAATGCTGTAGTGTAAATGTTTAAACATCTAGGACACTTCTTAATTTTTGTTTTAAATGTTTAAAGCCACTAGGTTTGGGGTGATTTGTTATGTTGCAGTAGAGATCTGATACAATCCCACAATTAGGTAAAGACATGCTTTCGACCCTCAAAGACTCCCCTGTGTACCACCAGCACTGGCAGAACGCGGTGTACATTTTGTTAAGCATTTATTAACAGATCAACAAAGATGTATATGAAAATCTGGATTTTGTTATAAAATGAAATTGATCATCTGCTTTACATAAATATTTTTGTCTGTTAATATTGAGAATATAAGGACTTCCTCATAAATGGAACAGAGGTTGTACAATGGATAAGAATCCTGCCAATGAAGGGGACACGGGTTCAGAACAACTAAGCTCATGTGCCACAGCTCATGTACCATGAGCCTGTGTTCTAAAGCCCTTAAGCCACAACTGTTGAAGCCTGCAAGGCCCATCTACTGAAGACCATGAGCCTAGAGCCTGTGCTCTGCAACAAGAGAAGCCACCACAATGAGAAGCCCATGCACCACATTGAAGAGTAGCCCCTGCTTGCCACAACTAGAGAAAAGCCCAGATGCAGCAACAAAGATCCAGTGCAACCAAAAATAAATTAATAAAACATAAAATAAAAATATTGAGAATATGATTCTAAGAATAAAGCATTTGATTTATAGTTTTCATGACTACTGAATGAGGTAGCCATGAGCTCAGTCTATAGCCTATAGGAACAGCTACACTGACTTATAAAGATTGTCAAATCTTAATCTCAAAATTTTTTAAAATGTGGTTACCTGTAAGAGACAAAAAGACTTGCTTTCTGAAAATCTAAAAATCGTTCAGCTTAATATTTTGTCATGAAAGAGATCTACACTTCAGTTAGGAGATCCAAGGCCTCCATGCATAACACTGTTAGAAAACTCTAAGAGTATTTGAATAAATGCAAAATTAATGAGCACAGACTGTAAGTGCTCTGAGAATTTAGAAAATAGACTAATCCGTGCTGGAATGTCTAGGAAAAGTCAGTATATCATTTTTTTAGGTTGTGTCATGTGAACTCTTAGTTGCAGTATGTGGGAATTAGTTCCTTGACCATGGATTGAACCCAGGCTCCCTGCAATAGGAGAACAGAGTCTTAGCTACTGGACTACCAGAGAAGTATATATTTTAAGGATAAGAGATTAATGGGGGGAAATGACCATTCAATATAAGAGATCTAAGAATACTCACAGTCAAAGAGCACAGCCTACAAACAGGCCTCTGCTCAGACCTAATAGACTCTACTCTTACATAGGAAGGAATAGCCCAAGAATCACCAGATATTTCAGGGCAGCTTCTAAAATGAAAGAAAGATAATAAATCAAGCCAAGAGATTCTGAAGAATAAGAAACAGTACAAGGAGTTAGGGGGGAAAATGACCAAAATAGTACACTTAATGTCTTAACACAGATAACTTAGAAAATATTTCACATTCATTATGCTATGAAGAAGATGCTATAAAAAATTCAGAGAAAAAGAAGGGAAATTAAGTGACAGGAGAAATTTTATAAATTCAAAATTTGGAAGACTAAGTAGAAACAATGTCCCAGAAAACAGAACAATATTAAATGAGATGGAGAGTGAGAAAAACAAAACTAAAATGGGTATCAGAAGCTAATCATCAAAATAAAAAGAGTTAGAGAAAAGGGGGAGGAAGTGATAAAAGGAATAAGAGAATGTTCAATAAATAAAGGAGTTTCCAGACTGTAAGCACACATCAAGTTGCAACAGAATGAATGGGAAAAGACACAATGTGAAAACTTAGAAAAATGTTGGACAGAAAGCTCCAGCTTAGAATTCTATACCCAGACCAATGATCAAGTCTGAGGGCAGAATGAAAGTTTCTTCAGATAAGTGAAGTATCAAAAAGTTGAATTCCCTTGAATTTTCTTCATGAAGCTACTACAGTCTGTGCTCCAGCTAAATGAAGGAACAAACCAAAAAGAGAAAGATGTAACCCAGGAATCAAGGGATGCAGCTCAGGGGAGACGTGCTGGGAACGGCCAGATTAGTGGTGAAAGGAGATTCACCCACCCAAGGATGACCACTGTGCTGCTGCCCTGTCCAGATGGGAGCCCAGGGAAAATGACTTTCGGGAGGTCTGCCTCCAAGGAAAAAGTGATTATTTAAATATCTTCAGACACATTGAGAGGAGATTCTTTAGAGACTCATAGAAAATTAAAATAATTATTCACTAAAGGGAAAACAAACTTATACAAGCATGAAAATGCAATCAGAGAATACAGCATGGCTTGGCTTGATTAACATTTCCATAGGCTTAATAATAACTGGTCCTTGGGGTAAACAAAAGACATGATATAAATTTGTTGAAAGGATGTTTAAGGGTAAGTATGGGGTATAATGGCTACAACTAGGAAAGAGGGGACGTGATATAAAATCATTTTTAAAGTGTGAAGCCAAAAATTTTCCAAACTTAGATAGTCAATAGCAGTATAAACATGCCATTTAGAAATATGGGAGTAAACATGCAAAGAAATAGCTTTAAAGTAAAAAAATAAATAAATAATTACCTTTCGTAAGTACAAATGTAATTTTAGAGACTATCTGACTTAAATTATATCCATAGAATGGATTAAATATAGTTCTATTAAAAAAAAAAACTTTAAAGAGAAACTGAGCAAGCTAGTATCTAGCTAGAAGAAAGGAAGACAGTTCTGTCCAATCCTGTTATAAGTCAAATGCTTGCCCACAGAGCTCATCATTTCAGTGGGAGAGATGTAGCCCAGCTTGTGCCTGTGAAAAAGCAGAGAGGTCCATTTTTTTTTTCAGCTGTAAACAAGAATTTGAATTTTTAGAATGCTGGCAGTGGAGAAAAAAGGAAGAAGAAAGCAAGCAAGCAAGAAACTCTGGAGAGAAAGAAGAGCATGAAAGAAGGAATGGCTTGGCAATGAGCACGGCTTGTGGCCAGACCCTAAGGACTTCAGCCTTACTGGAAGAATGCTGAGATGTGTAATAACATTAGAAAGTGGGGGTGGGAGAGTGGAGCCAGATTCCAGTCTAAGGAGCTTGTCAATCCTGGGTCTGTCAGTGAATATCTCATCTGGGGCTCCTGGATCCTGGTATCTCAGAGCCATGCACTGACCAGAAACCTAATCATTAAGCCTCTGAAATTAGACCTTTGTGATACCTGACCAGCTTCTATTACCCTCACATTTTTCATCATGTCCTTACCCCCAACATGAGGAATTAATTACAAGGCTATCAAAATTCCAGCAGGATGAATTATCAGCTCTCAAAAGTCTTCTGTACCCAAGTCAGGGCCCTGATAGGGAAGGCGTAGACTTGGAATAGGGCTATCCAGGTAGACAGGCTTGACAAGTTTGAACTCCCAAATTTTCCAGAATCCTTTGGCCCATGAAAGTAGCTCATTTCCTCTATTAGAGAATAACAATTGCCCTTTGTTTGAAGACAATGCAGGATCTTCAGAGGAAGCAAGAACCTTATAGGACAATGCTTGCCCTCCTCAGGATCTGCCCCCACATTCCATCTTGGACCCAGAACTAGGGTCAAATGAGAGCATGACCCAACTGGAGAAGTCCAGGCCTGTTGAGGGAAGAGGAGGATTATACACTGAAGGAGCTTCAGGAGCTAACGAAGCCATACCAACTGGAAGGGGTAAAGTTTGCCTGGACACAGATCTTGAAGATCTTGAAAATAAAGAGGAGAAAATAAAGCTAGATAAAAGACTTCATCAGTATGGGGGGACTTGCCCATGACACAAGACTTAACGTTCTGATAAGGCCCAGGGGCTTTCCCTACTTCCCTGTCGGACAGTTCTTAGAAGCCTGGGCCACTTAAATGAAGAAGAGATACAAGAACTACTGTGGCAGGATGTGAAGGGAGGATTGAAAGACTCAGAGGAATGCACAAACTGGAATGGATTTATTATAATCCATATTCTAGAAAACACACAGCTATATTCCTTGGGACAGCCCAGAGATCATGCTGGTTATCACAACAATATGAAGTGGGCTAAGGAGAGAATGTCACTGGCATCATTAAGAAACTTCCTGTCCTCTATAAACTGTCCTCTATAAGTAGAGGGTGCTATTTCAATACTGGGCTCCTTACTAGCTATGGGGACCATAGAATCCCCAAAGAGCAGAGGCCTGGTAGCAGTACTTAACTGCCAGAAACTAGGTGGTCATGGTTATCCTCATGAGCAACAAAGTCAGAATGGTATCCAGTGGTGACTGACCTTCAGGGCTATAAGGGATACAGTGTCCACAGAGGCAAGATGTATAGCAAAGGGATTATTGCTTAATAATATTCAACAATACCGAGAACATGTGAGCAGAAGGTTGAAATCAGCTGTCCCTAAAAGGTCGTGATCATTTGCCCAATTTCCAAACTCAAGTCAGTTCCTCAATTCAGAATCCAATGATTGAAAGAGAGGAGACAGACAAATTGAGGACAATTTGAGCATGAAAATAATGATGATAAGGGATTATAACTCTAAATAAAACAGACTACAATGATATAAATAGATAAGAGAGAAGGGAAAACTCTTGCAGTAGAAAACCAACTAATAAATGTAGAAGGAATAATGAAATCAGAAACCACCATTTAACAAGTCCCTTGAACTGTGGGGTTGGAGAAGACTCTTGAGAGTCCCTTGGACTGCAAGGAGAGCCAACCAGTTCATCCTAAAGGAAATCAACCCTGAATATTCACTGGAAGGACTGATGCTGAAGCTGAAACTCCAATACTTTGGCCACATGATACAAAGAACTGACTCCTTGAAAAATACCCCAATGCTGGGAAAGCCTGAAGGCAGGAGGAGAAGGGGATGGCAGAGGATGAGATGGTTGGATGGCATCACTGACTCAATGGACATGGGTTTGAGCAAACTCTGGAAGTTGGTGATGGACAGGGAAGCCTGATGTGCTGCAGTCCAAAGAGTTGGACATGACTGAGTGACTGAACTGAACTGACTCAGGCAAGAATCACCAAAAATTGCTAAATAGTGAATGAAAGTTTTAATAAGAAATAGGAGATAAGCATAGTTCCAGTGGCATAACTGGTTAGCATGCAGTACTTAAATAGGAGATAATATTCATGCAGTCTCAAGTACCCCACAGGATAATGATTACTCACAAAATATAAAATAGTAATAATAGAAACCTGGTAGGTACCATTTCAGTCAAATCAAATTTAATATATACATAAGATGTTCAGTGGTAGTTCTGCCAAAAATGCATAACTTGAATTTGATCATTAGCAAACAAACCCAAGTTGAAGGACATTCTACAATGTAATTAGGCTTTACTCTCCAAAAGTGTCAGTTGCATAAAATTCAAAGACAGATTTGGGAACTGTTGTAGATCAGAGGAAGCCAAAGAAATATGACAACTAAAAGCAATGCATGACCCTGGATATTGTTGTACTATAAAGGATGTTATTGAGACAACTGGTAAAATCTGAGTAAGGCTTATAGTTTATATAACAACATATCAATGTTTAGTTTTGGATTTTGATTATTATACTAGGGCTGTATAAGAGAATTCCTTGTTTTTAGAAAATACACATTGAAGTATTAGAAATAAAAGGAATCATGCTTCAAATTAATCTTAAACAGTTTGGAGAAAAGTGTGCATATATATGTACATACTATACACATATACATCCAGCCATCAATCTATTCATCTACAGAGAAAAAGATACAGCAAATGTGGTTAACATATATAGCAAAAAATGTTAACATATTGGGGATCTGGATAAAAGGTATCCAGGAATTCTTTATACTATCCTTGCAACTTTTCTGTATGTTTTAAATAATATAAAAATTAACTACACAGAGAGAAAAGGAAGCTTCAATACCACAAGTACATATAGCAGTGATTCCCAGAGTCCTCCCTGCTTATGATCATCTACTCAAATAACCATATATTGGGAGGAAATAGAGGACACAGAGGCAGCTATACACAGGGTCCAAGGTCTACCGCTAACCAGAAAACTAAAGCATCACTCTGAGCTCCTGCTAGAAGAGAGGGATTTGGGACCAGGTAATAAGTGGATTTCTGAAACAATCCTAATCATCTCCTTGTGGGTCTAATGGGTCCATGGAGCTGGCTAGTGATCATTTCTCCATTTCTTGAATGTATAAATGTAATGGACATACTTATTGATGAAACTCTCACATGAGGACATCGGTTCCTCAAAAGAGCAGAGTAAAAAGATTGTAGTAGGAAAGGTCAAATGAGAGTCCATGAAACTAACCCTAACTTTAGTCTAAATAATAAAAACCAACATTGCTTCCCAAGGGAATGACAGAAATTAGGGCTACTCTTGGACTTAAATAATGCAGTAATGATGGTCTGTCTCCCCATTAACATTCTTGTTTAACTTACCTTGATGGCCCCTTACAAAAACCTGATGAATCATGGTGGACAGCAATGAACTAGCAAAAACTTAAATGAAGTAGAAGCCTCAATTGTACTCATGGTGCCAAATGTGGTTATCTTTACCAGAGGAAATTAAATACAGTCTCTACAATACAATGTGGTCTGCAGCTCTTGATCTGACTAAGGCATTCTCTCCCATGCCCATCAGGAGGCAAGATCAGAAGCACATCAGTTGCACTGCCACGTGATGGACAACAATGTACACTCATGATTGTGTCCCAGATTATTACTTCCCTGTCACATCACAGTCCCCAAAGCAACCAACAACATCCAGACATTCTTCAGACTACCACTTTGATCTACTGTACTGATGATACCGTGTTATCAGGTATTTGTGATGTCTTTGTAAGATATGCAGGTTCCACAGAGTAGGAAATAAATCCTACAAAGATCCAGAGTCCTCCTGGCAGTTTTTGGGTCCAATTCTCTGGAGCCTTCCAGGATATTACCTCCAAAGTAAAGGGCAACTTGTACCTCCTACTACTGAAAGGGAAAAACACGATGTTTGATGGGCCCCTTTGAACTTTGTGGGGAGCATCGTTCATACTTGGGGTTACTGCTGACTGATTTATCATATGATTTTGAAGGCTTTCATTTCCAAATTGTGCCTGGAGTAAGGAAGGGATTGGTAGCAGGTTTAAATCATAGCATAAGTAATCTGACACTTGGACCACACCATAAAGCCAGATTCAGAGGTCCAAGAGGTAGGAAAAGGTGGTCTTGTGAAATTCCAGGCAAGCTCTGAGAGTCACAGCACAGTTCATTAGGGTTCTGCACGTATAGTACATCCTTTGAGAAAGAACTCCTGGCATGCTGGAGATGGAGCATCTTATTATGGGGTAGCAAGTGTACCATAAATGCCCATCATGATCCACACAAGCTCATCAACAATCCACCATATGAATAAAGTGGCACATCTGAGATTAGGCTCAAGCAGGTGCAGAAGTCATCAATAAACTGCAAGAATGGGTAGCCCAGGTTCCCAGCACACCCATTCTTATTGCACTGATGCCTTTCCCTTGGTTCACACTTGTGACCTTATGGGGGTGTTCCCTGTGGATCAGCTGACAAAAGAGAAGGAAAGCATGAGCTTCATTTTTGGACTCAGATCCCTCAGGGATAAGAGTTTGAGTCATCTCATCAAATAACCCCCACACCTGTCCCTGCCCAGTCAAGCAGAAATGATAGTTGAGGGCAAGAAGAATCTAGGTTGAATGGGAAAGGTTGGAGATGAATATCAGTTGTGTCTTCAGGACCAGCTTCCCACTAACTCACCTCTTATATGTTTTCTGTGATCAACCAGAATTCAGGGAAACTTGTGCTTCAGTTAAATGAGCTTAGGGTGAAAAGCAAAGACTCTGAATAGGATAGATTGTGGTTGATGCGATGCTGTTGGTGTCCCACTCAAATCTTACCCCCACCCCAGATTGTAATAATATCTTACAGGAAAACCCAAATGAACTTTGTGGCCAACACAACACATATTCTCCCAGCTGCTATGAGTGTTGGCTATGAAAGCTCACAGGCATCCTGCTATGAAAACTTACCCTCAGCCAAGAGAATCTATCTTGCCCAGGAGGCTACAAACCCCACCTGCATACCCATCAGCATTGCCAAAGAATAAGAGGGTACCAGATACAAAACACGGCATGATTTACTCTCTAGGCCATCCCTCTTAACATCCCCAGGGGTGGGCTACTCTTTATCAGAAACTACAAGCCTTACTTTCCATCTTTCCCTATCTTATCCCATACTCCCTTGCTCTTCTACAGATTTTTCTCCCCCCAAAATCACTCCTTAAATAAGATACATGCACCTGAATTCTTATCTCAGGATCTGCTTCTAGGGTAGCCAACCGAAGCTATCTGTGACACTGATAAGACTCAAATTTGAACATCTATAGACAGAGGGAATTTTTGCTACTAATTTTTCCTAAGGTTTTACCTTAGTTAAGAAGTTAATTGTTAAACAGCATTAGCTCATAGTTTCTCCCAGGGCTATTGCATATTTTTAATGAGCTTAAAAACAAAAGAAGCCAAAGATGAGGTAGAATTCAACTAATGTGCCAGGATTGTCATCAAAGACACATTCTCTCGTGTATATATCTGTGAGGTGATGCTGAGCAAAGGACAGGAGAAGAGGGTGGGAGAGGTAGCATGCCCCCTCCATCCCCATCCACCTGCATCATCACTCCACACTTCTAACCTGAAGCTCCAGTGAGTGTGTCCCTCTCCTTATATTCAATAGTTTCTCATAATATGACGAAGACAGAATTTTAGATCAATTTGGCAATGGACCAAAACGGATTGGGGCTGACCAAGATGAGGAAAAGAAGACCTATGGAGAAGCCCATTACAGAGATAAAGAGTTAGATATGAGATGGTGAACACCTACATTTTTATGGTGTCAACATGAATGAAAAGGAAGGAATAGAGATGAGATTTCACCTTGAAAGTTCTCCAAGGCTCATCCTGTGGACTCAGTTAACATTGAAGCAAAATAACAACCCAAGTTCCCTGGATTATAACTGCCATCCGCTGGTGTAAATCTCATCTCTCCCATTCATTCCTACATCACCCAAAGGGACCTGGGGTGCTTCAGCCTAGATGTTGGCTTCCTACACACCACAGGAGTATCATGCCTCAACACCATCGACCTGAGGCTCCCTGAGTGCTGACTGCTCTTCCTGAGGTTTCAGAACTCTTGAAGTGGCTGAGTGCTCTTGGATTTCCAGCTTAAATCATACCCGAGCCGCCCAGTGCTTGAGCAGCGCTGAGGAGACACACACTCTCCCCACCGTCTATTTGTTCTTCATGAAGACAGATCACAGACAGCGCTGACGAAGAGTTTCTTCAGAGTAGCTGATAATGCTGATTATATGCCACCATCTCATTCACTGTTTCACATGGGAATATGCTGACTAATCAACTAGATTAGACAGCCCTCCAGGGAACCTACTTCTTCTGTGTATTCAGTAGTGTCTAGGGTGGTACAATGCATATTGGTCATGCTCAAAAAATTCTGGTTGAATGATTAACCACTAAGGATGTAGCAAGAGTTCCAAGTCATTGCTTCAAGACAGGAAACTCTTTCATTCTATATGTGATAGGAGTGACTGTAAGTGAAAGTGAAATCAATAAATGTGATTATACAATCCATCCGTTATTATTGGGGGCAATAGCATGCTGGCACCCAAGACCTTTGACAGAGTTAAACTAGAAATAAAAACTGAGACAGATGGTCTTGGCAACCGAGTGACCCTTGGACCTGTAAGACTATACACTGTGGTCAGATATTTATAACCTAACATGAAAATGAAACCAGGTCCCCCTAAAATTGAGTTCCTCTGCCAAGTTTATAATTAAACTTTCTATAGAAAATGTTATCCCTCAAAACATTAGTCCCCTTCTTGTCTAACAGCTCTTAAGATTGAGAAGTATCAAAGAAAAGGGGGAACTGTAACCAACGGGACCTTATGAGGTCTTCCCAGGACAGACCTCCTCTCCCGTATCCTCTGCTTTAGCTCCTCTCTGGAGCACTCGATAACAATATTTGATGCACATTTCTTGAGTTGCTTTACAGGTGCTGAAACTTCCCCAAAAGGGAGACTATCTGATGGCCACAAGCACTATAGCCCCCAGACCTTCTAGAGCCTAAGGATTGAGGTCAACCCCTGTGACACTGCCCTATAACCTCATCATCAACCAATCAGGTAAGTGTGCATGAGCTGATCACACATCCTTTGATCCTCCTTCCTCACCTGGCCTTCAAAAAAGCTTTCCTTTTAAAAAAAGCTTTTCTGGTAAAAGGAATCCAGATAGGAAAAGAAGAAGTGAAACTCTCACTGTTTGCAGATGACATGATCCTCTACATAGAAAACCCTAAAGACTCTACCAGAAAATTACTAGAGCTAATCAATGAATATAGTAAAGTTGCTGGATATAAAATTAACACACAGAAATCCCTTGCATTCCTATATACTAACAATGAAAAAACAGAAAGAGAAATTAAGGAAACAATACCATTCACCATTGCAACAAAAAGAATAAAATACTTAGGAGTATATCTACCTAAAGAAACAAAAGACCTATACATAGAAAACTATAAAACACTGATGAAAGAAATCAAAGAGGACACAAACAGATGGAGAAACATACCGTGTTCATGGATTGGAAGAATCAATATTGTCAAAATGGCTATTCTACCCAAAGCAATCTATGGATTCAATGCAATCCCTATCAAGCTACCAACGGTATTTTTCACAGAACTAGACCAAAGAATTTCACAATTTGTATGGAAATACAAAAAACCTCGAATAGCCAAAGTAATCTTGAGAAAGAAGAATGGAACTGGAGGAATCAACCTGCCTGACTTCAGACTCTACTACAAAGCCACAGTCATCAAGACAGTATGGTACTGGCACAAAGACAGAAATATAGATCAATGGAACAGAATAGAAAGCCCAGAGATAAATCCACGAACCTATGGACACCTTATCTTTGACAAAGGAGGCAAGGATATACAATGGAAAAAAGACAACCTCTTTAACAAGTGGTGCTGGGAAAACTGGTCAACCACTTGTAAAAGAATGAAACTAGAACACTTTCTAACACCATACACAAAAATAAACTCAAAATGGATTAAAGATCTAAATGTAAGACCAGAAACTATAAAACTCCTAGAGGAGAACATAGGCAAAACACTTTCCGACATAAATCACAGCAAGATCCTCTATGACCCACCTCCCAGAATATTGGAAATAAAAGCAAAACTAAACAAATGGGACCTAATGAAACTTAAAAGCTTTTGCACTACAAAGGAAACTATAAGTAAGGTGAAAAGACAGCCCTCAGATTGGGAGAAAATAATAGCAAATGAAGAAACAGACAAAGGATTAATCTCAAAAGTATACAAGTAACTCCTGCAGCTCAATTCCAGAAAAATAAATGACCCAATCCAAAAATGGGCCAAAGAACTAAACAGACATTTCTCCAAAGAAGACATACAGATGGCTAACAAACACATGAAAAGATGCTCAACATCACTCATTATTAGAGAAATGCAAATCAAAACCACAATGAGGTACCATTACACGCCAGTCAGGATGGCTGCTATCCAAAAGTCTACAAGCAATAAATGCTGGAGAGGGTGTGGAGAAAAGGGAACCCTCTTACACTGTTGGTGGGGATGCAATCTAGTACAGCCGCTATGGAAAACAGTGTGGAGATTTCTTAAAAAACTGGAAATAGAAATGCCATGACCCAGCAATCCCACTTCTGGGCATACACACTGAGGAAACCAGATCTGAAAGAGACACGTGCACCCCAATGTTCATCGCAGCACTGTTTATAATAGCCAGGACATGGAAGCAACCTAGATGCCCATCAGCAGATGAATGGATAAGGAAGCTGTGGTGCATATACACCATGGAATATTACTCAGCCGTTAAAAAGAATTCATTTGAACCAGTCCTAGTGAGATGGATGAAACTGGATCCCCTTATACAGAGTGAAGTAAGCCGGAAAGATAAAGAACATTACAGCATACTAACACATATATATGGAATTTAGAAAGATGGTAACGATAACCCTATATGCAAAACAGAAAAAGAGACACAGAAATACAGAACAGACTTTTGAACTCTGTGGGAGAATGTGAGGGTGGGATATTTCAAAAGAACAGCATGTATACTATCTATGGTGAAACAGATCACCAGCCCAGGTGGGATACATGAGACAAGTGCTCCGGCCTGGTGCACTGGGAAGACCCAGAGGAATCGGGTGGAGAGGGAGGTGGGAGGGGAGATCGGGATGGGGAATACGTGTATATCTATGGCTGATTCATATCAATGTATGACAAAACCCACTGAAATGTTGTGAAGTAATTAGCCTCCAACTAATAAAAAAAAATAAATAAAAAAATCAAAAAAGCTTTTCTGAAACCCACTGGGGAGTTCAGGGTTTTGAGCACTCGCTATCCCAGACTACTTGTGTGGCGCCTCACAGTAAAGGCTGTGCTTTCCTCACCGCAATTCAATGTCAGTGGGTTGGCTTTACCGAGTGCTAGAGCAGAGCCAAGTCTGGTTCAGAAACAAAAATAATCCATCGAGAGAGAGTAGGTCGTGGGAAATGGAAAAGGGAAAGTTGCAGAGAGGAATGTTGGCAGCATCTATTCCCAGCCCTCAGATACCAGGGAAAGGTACCCCAAACCACTTTTTAAAACAAAAGAAAATTTCTGTGCGCACGCACACACACACACACACACGCACAGGCGGTAAAAGGAAAGTTAATGGAAATGTGCTATTTTTTCCAGTGGCTGGTCCAGTAGTTCTGATGGTGACAGCACATTGCTAACTAGTAACAACACTTCAGATTTCGTCACTGGGATACTGTGATTTATAACAGGAAAATTCTGTTTTGTTTTCCTCTTGTTCCTGGCACAGAGCTCCTAAAACTCTTGGCATTTCCAGTGAGGAGAGCAATAAAGGCTGCTGTTGTTATGAGAAGGAGGTAGGTGACTCTCAGAAAGCACCTAAGGAGGAGGGCTGGTGGCCAGGAGAACCAACCATGTGATCAGAGGGTTGAACTTTCAGTCCTATTATTTTCCCCTGCCCCTAATTTCCTGGGAAGAGGGGGGTTAGAGACTGAGTTCAATCATCAATAGCCAGTGATTTAATCAATGGTGTCTAAGCAACGAAGGCTCCATAAAAACCCAAAGGGGGTTCAAAGAGCTTCTTGGGTGGGTGCACATATGGAGGGCTGGGAAACTCAGCAGCCCTTTCCTCACACCTCATCCTATGCATCTCTTCCATCTGACTCTTTCTGAGTTATATCTGTTTATAATAAACCAGTAATCCAGTAAGTAAACTGTTTCTCTTCCATGAACTATTCAAGCCAACTAATGCAATCCAAGGAGACTGTTGTTGCAACTTCCCACCTATAGCTGGTGGGTCAGAAGCCCAAGTGAAGACCCAAATTAATGGTTGGCAACTGCCTTGGGAGATGAGAGAAGAGAGGCATGTAAGACTGAGCCCTTGACCTGTGGAATTTGACACTACCCTCAAGTCAAGTGTCAGAATTAAGTTGTAACACACCCAGCTAATATCAGAGAATTGCTTGGTGATATGTTTAAAGAATACACACACATTGGAAAACTGGTGTCATAACTGATGTCACAGAATCATTGTTGATGATGAAACCAAGCAGGATCCTGTGGAGATCCTGGGTCCAAAACCTTTCTGTGTCCCCTGTTTATTGTTTCTAGGAAATAGGCTTCATCCAGCCTCCCTGACCTTTCTTGAGTTCCAAAGGACAGGTTCAAAAGGTTGCTAATCGGGGAAGGGAGGGGATGCAGAGACAAGGGATAATGTGCCTTGGGGCAGGATCCCGGTTTCTCCTCAGTCAGTTCAGTTCAGTTGCTCAGTCATGTCCAGCTCTTTGCAACCCCATGGACTGCAGCACCCCAGGCCTCCCTGTCCATCACCAACTCCTGGAGTTTACTCAAACTCATGTCCATTGAGTCAGTGATGCCATCCAACCATCTCAACCTCTGTCATCCCCTTCTCCTCCTGGAATATACATAACAATGTTGGTTTCTCCTCAAGGACCATACATAACAGTATCTTTGAATTTTTCTGAAGAATTAAGGCCCTCACCCAGGTGGTGTATGGCAACTTCCAGGTGAGCCCAAGATTCCTGGAACACCACCCTAATACATTACCAACCAATCAGAAGAAAGTCACACAACCTGCAGCCCTCACCCCAAATTTTTCCTATAAAACATTTCTCCAAAAACCATTGGAGAGTTTGAGGTTTTCGAACATTCCTCTTTATTGGCACTGCAATAAACCTTTCTCTGCTCCAAACTCTGATGTACTGGTTTACTTTGCCCCACTGTTTGTCAGGAATGCAAACTTTGTTTGATAACAGTGATCAGAATTGGGACCAGAATCAGAATTGTAAGCACTCGCTTATGCACCTGAAACAGGAGGGAAGGCAGCAGGGCACAACATTTAAAAGAATGGCATAGCCATGTGTGTGCATGCTAAGTTGATTCAGTTGCGTCTAACTCTTTGTGACCCCATGGACTGTAGCCTGCCAGATTCCTCTGTCCATGGGATTCTCCATACAAGAATACTGGAATGGGTTGCCATGCCCTCCCTCCAGGGGATGTTCCCAACCCAGGGATCAAACCCTTGTCTCCTACAGCTCCTGAATTGTAGGCAAATTCTTTATGGCTGAGATACCAGGGAAGCGCGGCATAGATATCTGTTCAGTTCAGTTACTCAGTCGTGTCTAACTCTTTGCAATCCCATGGACTGCAGCATGCCAGGCTTCTTTGTCCATCACCTACACCCAGAACTTACTCAAACTCATGTCCATCGAGTCAGTGATGCAACCATCTCATTCTCTGTTGTCCCCTTCTCCTCCTGCCTTCAATCTTTCCCAGCATCAGGGTTTTTTCCAAGGAGTCAGTTCTTTGGCCACCATCAGGTAACCAAACTATTGGAGTTTAAGCTTCAGCATCAGTCCTTCCAATGAACACCCAGGACTGATTTCCTTTAGGAAGGACTGGTTGGATCTCCTTGCAGTCCAAGAGACTCTCAAGAGTCTTCTCCGATACCACAGTTCAAAAGCATAAATTCTTTGGTGCTCAGCTTTCTTTATAGTTCAACTCTCACATCCATACATGACCACTGGAAAAAACACAGCCTTGACCAGACAGACCTTTGTTGGCAAAGTAATGTCTCTGCTTTTTAATATGCTGTCTAGGTTGGTCATAGCATTTCTTCCAAGGAGTAGGTGTCTTTTAATTTCATGACTGCAGTCACCATCTGCAGTGATTTTGGAACCCCTCAAAATAAAGTCTGTCACTGTTTCCATTGTTTCCCCATCTATTTGCCATGAAGTGATCAGATCGGATGCCATGATCTTCGTTTTCTGAAAGTTGAGTTTTAAGCCAACTTTTTCACTCTCTTCTTTCACTTTCATCAAGAAGCTCTTTAGTTCTTCTTTGCTTTATGCCATAAGGGTGCTGTTATCTGCATATCTGAGGTTATTAATATTTCTCCCAGCAATCTTGATTCCAGTTTGTGCTTCATCCAGCCTGGCATTTTGCATGATGTACTCTGCATATAAGTTAAATAAACAGGTGAAAATATACATCTTTGACATTTTCCTTTTCCTATTTGGAACCAGTCTGTTGTTCCATGTCCAGTTCTAACTGTTGCTTCTTGACCTGTGTACAGATTTCTCAGGAGGCAGATGAGGTGGTCTGGTATTCCCATCTCCTGAAGAATTTTCCACAGTTTGTTGTGATCTACACAAAGTCTTTGGCATAATCAATAAAGCAGAAGTAGATGTTTTTCTGCTATTCTCTTGCTTTTTTGATGATCCAACAGATGTTGGCAATTTGATCTCTGGTTTCTCTGCCTTTTCTAAATCCATGCCTATAGCTACAGCACATGGCAAAAAAAAACTGATTAGAGTCAAATAGCTCCAAGATGAATGAGTCAACTTCCACGAGACCTTGAGTCTCAGTATACATTCACTGTAACACATCAGCAAGCTAAATGATACATGCACAGGGACTATGAGAGTTCCAAAGTTGACCATAAAGGTAAAAAAGTGGGCGGTGGCCCAATTCCTGTAAATCGCCTCCCTTTCCCCAAAATAGTTGTTATAATCCTCCCAACTCAATATCCTATAAAATTACCCATCCCTATAAAAACCGACAGGGGCTCCTCTTGGGACTCAGTGGTAAAAACCCACCTGCCAATGCAGGATACATGAGTTCAATCCCTGGGTTGGTTGGGAAAATCCACTGGAGAAGGAAATGGCAACCCACTCCAGTATTCTTGCCTGGAGAATTCCATGGACAGAGGAGCCTGGTGGACTACAGTCCATGGGGTCGTAAAAGAGTCAGACATGCCTTAGAACTAAACAACAACATTTAAAAACTGACAACCCCGTACCCTGGGGCCTCTCTTGCCTTCTGAGTTGGCCCACACTCTGTCTATGGAGTGTGTTTCTCTCTAAATAAATCCTATCACTTTGTCTCTCACTGAATTCTTTCTGCAATAAGACATTAAGAACCTGAGCTTCATTAAGTCCTAAGACTAGGTGTGTGATCTAGAAGATGATGAGTTCAAGTCTCAGTCTGGACTGCACAGTTTCACAACTGCTATTAAGTGAGTACTTTATAAAAGGTATTCAGCCATGTTCTTTGTTTCCCCAAAGAAATATACAAAACCAAGAATAAAACATGCTCAGTAATTGCTACACAGGCAGTTTGTGATGAATTCCTTGAAGAAATTAAGACAAAGGATAAAATTGACATTACACTGGATTTTGTCTTGAACAGGTAAGGTTTTGGTACCAGAAAGGACAGGAGAGTCAAAGCTTTTCCCCCTGAGCCAGTTATATCTGTTTTTCAGATATAATGTAGTTGCTAGATCAAGAGTACATAATAGTGAATCCATCATCACTATGGGACTGACCATTCAAAGAAACAAAATTCAGCTGATGGTGTACCAAGGATACCATTGTGATACCAAAAAAAAGTTATACAAAAGAAAGCAAAAAAAAAAAAAAAGTGAGAATAAAAGTTTAGAGCTACTCAAGACAAAGTCTGGTAGCAAATCAACTCTTTCCACTACAGTAACACCAAACCCTGCCCTGAGCCACCTTGGAAGTCCTTCAATTAAAGGGGAAGGCATTCTAGGCAGGAGGTTCACCCAGGCAGTTAAATGAAGAGGTTGTGCTCTCCTTATTTTGCAGCCTTAGAAAACTGGGCCATCCCATCACTACTAACAATGTGGGCAGAGCAGCAAAGACAAGAACACTTTGCTTTTGAAGATAAATCCCCACAGGAATTTGCTCTGTGTGGGTAGAAACAGACAAAGACTTGCAAGAAAATGGTCACATCCTCTAGCACTTTTATCTCCTGGCTGCCTAGCAACTTTCATAGGTGAGTGCAGAGAGGGGAAATTCTCATGGAAGCCCGAGAGTAAGCAGGCACCATGTCTTACGAGCTTTAATAACACTACCTCTGTGAGGTTTAGTAACATGACCTTTGAAGAGCTGCCCCCAACCGAGAAGGTCTGGAAAGTATTCTTACCTCTTGATGTCTCTTCATGTCAAATCATATTTCTGGTTGGTTCTTGGGGCTTTCTCCTCAGGCTGCCAGGAGGAAGAGGAAAGTTGTTGTATTATTTGTATTATTTGAAGCCAAAGGAATATTGTGGTTTAAAAATAAGCAAGAGTAAGCTTAATAGCACCAGTTTCCACCACCTTCTCACTCCAGCATCTCGACAGGACAATTGAGCAGCAGGTGTTTCTGCTGGTGCCAGTCTAGGGCCAAGGAGTACAGCTGACTCCCTCCAGCTCCCAGAAACAGCTTCCTAAACTACTTTTTAAAAGATCCGATATGGACCATTTTCAATGTCTTTATTGAATTTACCATAATATTGTTTCTGTTTTATGTTTTTCATTTTTTTTGGCCACGAGACATGTGGGATCTTAACTCCCTGACCAGGGATCAAACTCACACCCCCTGCATTGGAAGGTAAAGTCTTAACCACTGGACCACCAGGGAAGTCCTGAGAGCTTCCTAACCTTAAGCCAAAATTTGACTCTCAGGAATTCTGGGAGGGGGTGGGGCGGGGGGGGGGGGGAGTTATAAGAGAAAAAAAAGGAAAGGAGACAATTGAATAGAAAAATATTCCACTGAGCAGAAATGAGAAGTCATTAACTACCTGACTTCAGAGCAGTACTTTAAAAAAAGAAAAGAAAACAAATATATATCTGGAGATATTGTGGAGAATTTCTGCTTCCCTGGTGGCTCAGACGGTAAAGAATCTGCCTGCAATGCAGGAGACCTGGGTTCAATCCCTGGGTTGGGAAGATCCCCTGGAGAAGGAAATAGCAACACACTCCAGTATTCTTGCCTGGAGAAACCCATTGGACAAGGAGCCTCATGGACTACAGTCCAGGGGTCACAAGGAGGCAGACACGACAGAGTGGCTAACAGACTTAAAACCAAACAGGAACCTGTGGGGATCCTGGACCCGGAAGCCTATCCAGGTCCCCCATTCCTTGTTCGCAGGGAGCAGACTCCAGCCTACACGACCTTCCCTGAGTCTCAAAGAGGAGATTCAAACACTGCTAATCAGAGAAGGGAGAGAATGCAGGGACAAGGGAGGAGCAGTCAAGAAACCATAGTTTAGCCTTGAGGCAGGGTCCTGGTTCCTTCTTAAGCAATGCACATGACAATATCTTTGAGCTCTTTACAGAACTAAAGCCGTCAAGAACTGGAGTGAACATTCTTCACTCCAGAGATCATCTGAGGCCAGATTAAACCAGAGAAACTCATCAAGAGACTAAATGAGCCCTAATCTTATCAGCAACCCACCCTTGAACCATTGCCATAAAAACTCTTCACCAAATCCTCACAGGATATGGTTTAACAGACAAACTAACAAGACATCTATAGGAACACAAAAACTTTGCATTCTTTAGAAAAACAGAATTTCTCAAACAACTCTAGGGTGAAATTTGTCTAGGCATTAGATTGCTGAAATACTTTTAAGATTTATAATATGCAATAAAACTGAAAATAAGTGAAAAACAAAAACAGTTCATGCACACACACTAACAACTTGAAATTTTTAACAAATCTTCAAAAAAAAAAAAAAGTTAGAGGTTATTCAGAAATACTGAAAAAAATTACTAAGCAAAAGTGTTTAATTGTAACTGGTACATCAAACACTAACCACTTTACACTTAAACCTCACAACAACACTAAGAGGTAGATGCCTTGATCTCCAGTTTTCAGGTGAGAAAACAGAGGCACACAAAAGTCAAAAAGCTTGCCTAAGATTATATAGATAGTAAGTTGCAGAAGCAGAATTTGATCCCAGGCAGCCTGGGTCTTCTTGGTTCACCAGGGCTTCCCAGGTGGCGTTAGAGGTAGAGAACCCACCTGCCAATGCAGGAGACATAAGAGACATGGGTTCAGTCCCTGAGCCGGGAAGATCCCCTGGAGAAGGACATGGCAAGCCACTCCAATACTCTTCCCTGGAGAATCCCATGGACAGAGGAGCCTGGCAGTCTACAGTCCATAGGGGTGCAAAAAGTCAAGACGGATTGAAACGACTTAGCACATAGCCTGGTTCTAAGGCATACATCCGTAACCACTACACTGTGTAATTTCATACAAAAACCCATGAGAATGGCCAATACCATAAACAGGAAAATTCATAGCCTTAATCTCTTTTTATATTAAAACAAAATAGGCTAGTTAACACAAGACGGCAACATGACAGCGGACTTCAGTAAATGAGCCTGTTCCCTCCTTCTGCGCTAAAAACTGGGGCAGGGAGTGGGGAGAAGGGAAAAAAATAAAAGAAATGGTATTACCCTGGCCAAGGATTACCAGGGTCTATGTGGATGATATTAGGCAAGACAAGTAGACTCACATATATACTTTTTAATTTATTTATTTTATTGATCTATTGGGCTGCACCGGGTCTTAGTTGTGACACATAGGATCTTTAGCTGTGGCATGTGGGATCTAGTTCCCTAATCAGGGATCAGGTCCAGGCCCCCTGCATTGGGAGCGTGGAATCTTAGCCACTAGACCCCCTGGGAAGTACCTCTTGTATATACATCAACACAGGCTAAGGATTGGTGTGAATCATGGATCTGACTAGCAATGCCACAAATATTAGAGCATCTGTGCATATTGAGTTAAAATTAGGTTTGTGCATATGGAGTCAAAATTGGGTTCTAAGTGATTACTAAGTTAGATTCTAAGTCTCTAATGACTTTGATTACAGTAGCCTGCTAAATTGCTATAAATGGGGGCCTCCAGGAAAAAGCGTTTAAGAGCCCACACTGTGTTGTCAAATCTCAACTTGAGGCCACGGCTTGGCCACCAGATAGTTTTATGATCTTGATGCAGTTATTTAACCTCATTTTCCTCTTATATAAAGTGGGAAAACAAAACAAAACAGGTTCTACCATTTCCTGGGGTTGTGGGAAGAATTAATTATAAGGCGCTTGAGATGGTGTCTGGCACAGAATGGCTTTGTTCTTTCATTTTGTATGTCTTCTATGCACACAGCATAGGAAAATAAGAAAACGATTATTTGCAGACCAAAAACTGACAAATACCCAGCTCTCAAAAGTTAAAGCAAGCAGAAATACCTTCTCAGAAGAAATTGTAAGACTTCAGGTTCTCTGTAATAATGGGTTTCTCTGTAATAATGGGTTTCTCTGTAATAATGGGATATTTGGACAAGCTCTCTTGAAAACAAAGCACGCACATGAACACTATAAAGGAATTCCCTAGAGGTCCCGAGAATTCCCTAAAGGACTTGGCACTTTTACTGCTGAGGGCCTGGATTTCCATCCGTGGTTGGGGAACTAGGATCCCATCAGTGGCACAGCATAGCCAAACACACACATGCACACACACAAACCAAAAACAAACACTAAAATTTCTGGGTAAGTGTTAAAAAATAAATGAAAAGCAGATATCTTTCTTAAAAGTAAGAGGAGCTAACACCATAGTTAGAAATAACCAGAACCAAAGGAACTCCAGAGATAAATAAGCAGAGAAGCCACTTCTGTCCCGAGGGCTCTGTTGCTCCCACTAGACTTGAACTTGCATGTGAATGACTTTTGGCTGCAAATGGTACACAAGTCAAAGCTCAGACTCAACCAGGTGGATGTCGAGAGGGAGCTTCTTCCCTCAACAAGCCTGAGGCCCAAAGGTGAGGACGAACTAAAGGAAGCCATTCGTCTTCTATAAGATCTTGCATTCTAAATGGATTCAGACCTCAAGCCTTGAACTAAGAGTGTTGCTGAGTTTAAGCTCACCCATCTCGCTGCACGACAGGCCAGAGAATCCAAGAGACAAGGTGTTGTTGAGGCAAGGAAAATTACTTTATTCTGAAAGCAACTGACCAAGAAGATGGCAGGATAGTGCCTCAAAATAACCATCTTATCACAGTCTGGATGCCAGGTTCTTTTATAGATCAGTGATGGTGGGGAGGTGAGGAGGCAAAGTAAAAAAGCCATTAATCTTGCAAACGTCTGCTAGAATGGCAAGCCTCAGACAGGGGATGTGTTAATTTCTTCCTTCCTGCCATCTATAGGTGGACTGGGTTCTGGAACAGAGGCACTTTATTTATTTTTTCAGTTTTATTATTTTCTTTACAATATTGTATTGCTTTTGTCATACATTGACTTGAATCCACCACGGGTGTACATGTGTTCACCATCCTGAACCCCCCTCCCACCTCCCTCCCCATCCCATCCCTCTGGGTCATCCCAGTGCACCAGCCATGAGCACCCTGTATCAAGCATCAAATCTGGACTGGCGATTCGTTTCACATGATAATTTACATCTTTCAATGCCATTCTCCCGTATCATCCCACCCTCGCCCTCTCCCACAGAGTCCAAAAGACTGTTCTATACATCTGTGTCTCTTTTGCTGTCTCGCATATAGGGTTATTGTTACCATCTTTCTAAATTCCATATTTTTGTGTTAGTATACTGTATTGGTGTTTTTCTTTCTGGCTTACTTCACTCTGTATAATGGACTCCAGTTTCATCCACCTCATTAGAACCGATTCAAATGAATTCTTTTTAATGGCTAATATTCCACTGTGTATGTGTACCACACCTTTCTTATCCATTCATCTGCTGATGGGCATCTAGGTTGCTTCCATGTCCTGGCAATTATAAACAGTGCTGCGATGAACATTGGGGTGCACGTGTCTCTTTCAATTCTAGTTTCCTTGGTGTGTATGCCCAGCAGTGGGATTGCTGGGTCATATGGCAGTTCTATTTCCAGTTTTTTAAGGAATCTCCACACTGTTCTCCATAGTGGCTGCACTAGTTTGCATTCCCACCAGCAGTGTAAGAGGGTTCCCTTTTCTCCACACCCTCTCCAGCATTTATTGCTTGTAGACTTTTGGATAGCAGCCATCCTGACTGGCGTGTAATGGTACCTCATTGTGGTTTTGATTTGCATTTCTCTGATAATGAGTGATGTTGAGCATCTTTTCATGTGTTTGTTAGCCATCTGTATGTCTTCTTTGCAGAAATGTTTGTTTAGTTCTTTGGCCCACTTTTTTATTGGGTCATTTATTTTTCTGGAATTGAGCTGCAGGAGTTGCTTCTATATTTTTGAGATTAATTCTTTGTCTGTTGCTTCATTTGCTATTATTTTCTCCCATTCTGAAGTCTGTCTTTTCACCTTGCTTCTAGTTTCCTTTGTTGTGCAGAAGCTTTTAATTTTAATTAGGTCCCATTTGTGTATTTTTGCTTTTATTTCCAATATTCTGGGAGGTGGGTCATAGAGGATCCTGCTGTGGTTTATGTTGGAGAGTGTTTTGCCTATGTTTTCCTCTAGGAGTTTTATAGTTTCTGGTCTTACATTTAGATCTTTAATCCATTTTGAGTTTATTTTTGTGCATGGTGTTAGAAAGTGTTCTAGTTTCATTCTTTTACAAGTGGTTGACCAGTTTTCCCAGCACCACTTGTTAAAGAGATTGTCTTTTCTCCATTGTATATTCTTGCCTCCTTTGTCAAAGATAAGGTGTCCATAGGTACGTGGATTTATCTCTGGGCTTTCTATTTTTGGAACAGAGGCACTTTAACAGTTGGGGGGGCAGGATTCTCTGAGGCAGGCCATTCTGTATGATTATAATAACAAAAGCAATGAAAAGCAAGTCAAAGAAAGAGTTCCAACATGGAGTCAGAATTATCTTCTTCTCTGCAACTAGAGTAGGGTAGTCCTGGATTAGAACTGCTCGCCTGGGCCATGCAGAAGCAAACTCAAATGCTTCCTGCAAGACTATAGCTGTGTTCTAGTTCTCCACTTTTTTCTAGAGATAGCTCCAAGTACAGTAGTCCAGAATTAATGATGAAGACGGACACTAAAGTTGTTACCATGAAGAAGAAAAGCAGAATCAAGCATGTGTGCTCATGTGCACACTGACACATTCGGATCCACAAGGGTGGATGTCGTTTATTATATTTAATGAAAGGCAAGATATGCTCCATCTATAGGGAAAGGAGACTTTTACCAAATGAGAAAGAGAATCAAACAGAACTTCTAGAACTTAAAAATATGATAACCAAAGTTATGAACTCAGTGGATAAGTTAATAGCAGATCGGGTACATTCATGAATAGGGATAAAAACCAAAAGAAGTTATCCAGAATGTAGCCTGAAGAGACAAACAGCAAATGCAAAAGAACTGGTAAGAAATAGGAGGTACAGAAGTGAGATCAAGGGCATTCAGTTGGGATCCCCAAGGAAGAAGAGAGTGGTAAAGAGAATACATTTGAAGAGATAACGGCTGAGGATTTTTCAAATGAATTCTGATTTAAGTTCAGTTCACTTCAGTTGCTCAGTCGTGTCCAACTCTTTGTGACCCCATGGACTGTAGCACACCAGGCTTCCCTGTCCATCACCAATTCCTGGAGCTTACTCAAACTCATTTCCATTAAGTCAGTGATGTCATCCAACCATCTCATCCTCTGTTGTCCCCTTCTCCTCCTACCATCAATCTTTCCCAGCATCAGGGTCTTTTCAAAAGTGTCAGTTCTTTGCAGCAGGCGGCCAAAGTATTGGAGTTTCAACTTCAGCATCAGTCCTTCCAGTGAATATTCAGGGTTGATTTACTTTAGGATGGACTGGTTGGATCTTCTTGCAGTCCAAGGGACTCTCAAGAGTCTTCTGCAACACCACAGTTCAAAAGCATCAACCCTTCAGCACTCAGCTTTCTTTATAGTACAACTCTCACATCCATACAGGACTACTGGAAAAAACACAGCCTTGACTAGACGGACCTTTGTTGGCAAAGTCATGTCTCTGCTTTTTAAAATGCTGTCTAGGTTGGTCACAGCTTTTCTTCCAAGGAGTAAGCGTCTTAATTTCATGACTGCAATCACCACCTGCAGTGATTTTGGAGCCCAAGAAAATAAAGTTTCTCACTGTTTCCATTGTTTCTCCATCTATTTGCCATGAAGCGATGGGACCGGATGCCATGATCTTTGTTTTCTGAATGTTGAGCTTTAAGCCAAGTTTTTCACTCTCTTCTTTCACTTTCATCAAGAGGCTCTTTATTTCTTCCTTGCTTTCTGCCATAAGGGTGGTGTCATCTGCATATCTGAGGTTATTGATATTTCTCCTGGCAATCTTGATTCCAGCTTGGGCTTCATCCAGCCTGGCATCTCGCATGATGTACTCTGCATATAAGTTAAATAAACAGGGTGATAATATACAGCCTTGACGTATTCCTTTTCCTATTTGGAACCAGTCTGTTGTTCCATGTCCAGTTCTAACTGTTGCTTCTTGACCTGCATACAGATTTCTCAGGAAGCAGGTGAGGTGTCTGGTATTCCCATCACTTGAAGAATTTTCCACAGTTTGTTGTGATCCACACAGTCAAAGGCTTTGGCGTAGTCACTCAAGCAGACATAGATGCTTCAAGAGGTTCTATGAATTCCAGCCAGAATGAATAAAAATATGTCCACACTTAGACACATCATTGTAAAACTGCTGATAGTCAACGACAAAGGAGCTACTCATCAAAGAAGTTTAAGAAAAACCAGATTTTTTTTCTTTTGTTTTTAATTAAATAATTTAAAATCAGTCATTCTAGTAGATGTGAAGTGGTGTCTCATTGTGGTTTTAATTCGCATTTCCTTAATGAAGTAACCCAACCTCTTGGAAAGTCAGGATTACCATTTACAAAATGGGTAGAGTGCTTATTTTACAGGTTTTCTGTGTAGAATAAATAAGACTGAATTATCTGAAGCACAGAAAAATCCAATAGAGAGCAGATGATGACACTGATGCTCCAACAGACTTTCCTAAAAGGATTGTCAGATTAACAGTAACAAGACTGAAGACAGTAGAAAGGATCTTTTCTTTTCATATGTTGAAGTTTGCTGTTAACCTAGAATTCCATTTCCAGTGAAAATATTTCTAGAATGAAGGTGAAATAAAGGTAATTTTAGAAAACAAAAACAGAATTTATCACCCAAATAAAAGAAAATCTAATATACTCTTTAGATGGCAAATATGACCCAAACTGAAGATCAGAGATGTGAGAAGGATTTATGAATTCATCTAAATAAACACTGCAAGCATAAACTAGATCTTGCAGGTTTTAAATATAAAAAGGTCATTGCATTTTCCAGAAGGAGGGTAGTTACCAATTAACTTAACATGTTGCAATTTTTGGATAACATCTAAAAGGGACAGAAGAAGAATGTATAATGTCTAAGCTAGTAGAGGAAAAATGGAATTCTAAAATAATTTAAGATATACATGAAGGAAAAGGGTGCAACAAAACAGGGTAAGTATGCGCACAAAATAAGATGTCAGAGTTAAGCCCAAATAAAACAATTAAATTCATATTTAATTGAACTGAAACATGTATAAAAGAATAAAGAAATTCCCTGTGAGCTGATATAGGGTGATTTTCAGGATATATTCTTAAACGAAAAAGATGCAAAAATTATGTCACCTTTTGTGTGAGAAGGATAAAAGGAATATACATATTTTTGCAAAATCAATCAAAAAGAACTAAAATCTATGGCCTACAGGGGTGGCGAGGCTGGTATCCCCGGAATGGAAGGGATAGAGAAGGGAATGAGACTTAGCAGACTTTTAATAGAATTTTGCCTTGAACCATGTCTATTTTTTATACATTCAAAAATAGATTGAAACAATTGAAACAAGAATGGGGAAAACTTTAACACTGAATTCAGACACAAACAAACCCATATGTCACGTTAATATATAATTACCCAGAAGGAAGGAAAAAAAAATTCTGAACACAGTACACTGACAATACAACCTCAAAGGAAGAGTTCAGTCTTAGGACAAAAACAAATCTTAAATGAGACAAAGTAAGTTTTCTGTTGATGAAGCAATTATGAAATATTTTTCGTTTCCTGCAGGACTGAACAAGCATACTGTTGGAAACCCAAGTTCTCATTGAAGGAGCAAAGACATACAAATAGCCAATGTAGGCAGAACAGGAAAACACCCCCATGGAATTAGGATGAAGTTGGAGGCACTGTCAGTATAAACTTGAGATTTCTTAGCTCTTTCCACAGAAGGGCCTGGAAGCAATCACATCTCTGCACCAAGGAGCGCATCTAGCGGTTGGATCTTAGTTTTGAATACTATTCCCCACTACGGAGGAACAGCAGGATGGCTCAGAGAAATGCCTGCTTTCTGGAAAGTGAAAAGGAAGCCCAGAAGATTTTCTGGTACCAAAGAACTTAAAAGTGCTCAAAACTGATGGAATCCAGGGTCTTAAAGGAGGTCACTATGATCAAATCTCGGAGAATCTAAACTTCAAAACAATTAGTGACAGGACTAGATTATACCTCTGAATAAACAAAATAATTCATAAATCCAGTGATTCTAAAATTTCCTTTAACATTTTAGATAGAGCAAAGAGGAGTGAAAGGGAAGTTTTCCTTAGGGTAGGTGCCAACTAATAGGTGTAGGAAAAATGACAGAAATAGAAAAATCATTATTTTACATGAGTAGAATCACCAATGAATGATAAAATATGGGCTAAGAGATAGTTGGGGGGCAGAATGTGGAGAAATCTGACAGACATCCACCTTAACCTACTTAGCATCAGTAATAATGGGACAAACTGCATTGTGCACCCCTCACACATCACACTGAGGGGAACACAGCAGGGGACACCTCTGACAAAAACGTTTACCTGGCCCTGATCATGAACATCGAGTCAGACAGATGCAAATATGCAGAGGGATGTCCTGCAAAATAAGTGAGGTAGACCCTTTAAAAAGGAGAAAAGAGAGAAGAAAAGGGAAAAGGAAAAAAAGAGAGGAAAAAACAGAAAAACAACAACAACAAAGGCTGGGGAACAGTTCTACCTATAGAGAAAACTAAATGTTGTTCTTGACCCTTAATTGGGTCCTGGTTGGGAGAAAAACATTTGAAGACTTTATTGGGACACCTGGGCATATCCGAATGCAGTGGTGGTTTAATCACTAAGTCGTGTCCGACTCTTGCAAACCAATGGAATGTAGCCTGCTAGGCTCCTTTGTCCATGGGATTCTCCAGGCAAGAATACTGGAGTGGGTTGCCATTTCCTTCTCCAGTGGATCTTCCCAAACCAGGACTGTATATTAAATGATAATATTATATAAATGTTAAATTTTTAGAGGATAATTATCTTATGGTAGGACAATGTCCATATTCTTAAGCGATAAAGACTCAGTTCTCATCCACTTCAAAGAAGCACATATGTGTCTGAATACAATATAAATAAATACACATAAAAATTATATACATATTCATTTGTATATACACATTCACAGAATGCAGCAATGTGTTAATAACTGGTGAATCAAATTGATGTTTATTACTCTTGTGAATGTTCTGCAGACTTAAAGTTTTGAAAAATAAAAAATTGGGGAAATTTTAACTAAGGTTTATTCTTTGAAAAGACAAATATTGTTATACTAGGTAAAGGGAGAAAATCCAACTAGATACTGAGTGCATAAAAGCTACATTTAAACCTAAGGATATTAAAAGATTGAAAATAAAGAAGATTAAAAAAAGAAAGCTCAGATGGCTCCATCAGACAAGACCAATTTAAAACAAGAAGCATTAGCAGAAAGAAGAGTTGTCTCAGTAATTTTTCAAAAATTTAATTTACAAAGATGAGATTTAAAAATACCCAAAATGTTTATGTCAAATGAGAGCTTCAATATATAAACCAAAATTGATACAACTACAAGAATAAATATAAAAATCTACATTCATAGTGAAAGATTTTAACCTATATCTCTGTTATCGATAGACCAAGCAGCCAAAATAGCATTCAAATGATAGGAGGAAGAAATTGAGACATTCAAGGATCCAAAGTTTAGCAGCCACAAACACCTCCTGAAATACTAAAGGATAACTCTTGCTAAAGGGAAAAAAAAAAAAGAGTCCAAAAGAGAGAGAGTACAAAAAGAACAATGGCCATCAAGAAAGCAATTAAAAAACAAAAAAGAAAAAATCTCCAAAAGCTCTTTATTACAGGGAAAAATAATAATCCTATAAATAATACCTGAGATTAGGAAGGAGGGAGTGAAAACATACAAACATTATTTTGTACAAGAGGAAGTGACAAATTCTGGCTACAGCATAGAATATTTAGATACACATCAAAAATTTAAGGTTAGCTAGTAGAAAAACAGTTTATTGTTTCTGAACCACTAGAGTAAAAAACAAGAACAAAAGCAAACACGCAAGAAATTGATCAAAAACAGGAAAGGAACAAACAAGAAAACAAGAAGCATGGTAAAACATAACATGTCAATCCAACACGTGACAGTAACAGATGGCTTGTATGAGGGGAAGCAAAGCCATGAGCTATTTACAAGAGACACTCCTAAAACAACAGCAAAAAAAAAAAAAAAAAAAAATTGGACATAAAGCGATGGAAAAAACATCACAAAATGCTAACTAAAAGAAAATGGGTAGGATAATATTAATCTCTGACAAAATTGTGTACAATCACTAAGAGAAAGCAATGAGAAATGTTCTTATTTTTAAAAAAATTACAATCCAAGAGTCACAGTTGTCCATTATCCCCAGAATTTCAAAGTACATAAAGCAAAAAAAACCTTGTAAAATATTAGAGGAAAATCCATAACCACATTATGTTTAATACCCTTAAAGTCCACTCCTATATATTCTGCAGGTTTCTCCTGATAGATTAGCAAAGTCTTACAGTCTTCTTAGTGTAGACATCTTCCCAGATGTTGGTATATCCTGTCCCTGGAACAAGCAGAGAATTAACTCTAGTTACAGGCTAATAGTGGGCCTCCCAGGAGGCGCTAGTGGTAAAGAATCCGCCTGCCAATGCAATAGACACAAGAGATGCAGGTTCAATCCCTGGGTCAGGAAGACCCCCTGAAGGAAGGCACGGCAACCCACTCCAGTATTCTGTCCATGAGATTCTCCAGGCAAGAGGAGCCTGGCAGGCTGCAGTCCATAGGTTTGCAAAAAGTCGGACAGGACTGAAGCGACTTGGCATGCACACACAGGCTAATGGTAACAAGGGCTGGTTGTGGTGGGTCTTGAGAAGGAGCATCCCCTTTCAAGGCATCTGTCCCAGATGAGGTGAGCATGGAGTTTTCCAGCAAAGAAAATCTTGTTTCTTCAGATATCAGAGGGCAAGATACTTCTACTGGCAAAGGAATCAGGGTGACTTGTGGTTTCAAGAGTGTTAGTTTTATCAGAATATAACCAGCTGTTCCTATTCCAAGTTTCAGAATCCCATTCTTTCCCAGTCAATGCCCTAATCTGTAACATAAGATACTTAGCATCACTGTGAGTTTAGCAATCATAATTCAACCACCCACACAATTAAATTTTGTATAATCTTTCAGTGATATCAGCCCTCTGGCAACAAGAAATAATTCTTGTAAGGGCTTAATAGAAGCTCTGTGACATTCTGTAGTCAGACCATGACTTAAAAGTTGAAGGACCTGAGCGTGTCATTTTCTCTCTGTAAACACTCTAGAACCCTCAGCGCAATCCACCCCACGTCACAATCCTCATCATCATCATGACCACCATTAACAGTCCAAACAGTTGTTTGAGATTCCAAGGCATTCGCTTCCATTGACATTGCATCACAGTTAACCACTGGTGAGAGCTTAATTAACCACGATGCCACTGCATTACCAGCATCCCGTTTCCCATGGGCAAGGAGCTGAGCACTGTACTCAAGCCCAGACAAATCCCCAATACCATTTGTGTGTATGGTTGGAGAAGGGAGGGGGACATCCATCTACTGGGATCGCTCCCGGTATCAATTCTATCACAGTCAGACTCCAGGCAGAGACAGAAACTATACGGGAATTTGAACATTTGAAACCATATATGGATGCTTAACACGAAGAACTATTTACAGGGAGTACACACTAAAAAAAAAAGAATACCCTAGGGCTGAGGAAGAATAGCCAAGCAAAGAACAAACTTTCCCAGGCTGAGATTCAGATCTCCTGCCAGAGGACAAGACTGCAGCCCATGGGTGGCAGAGAAGCTCGAGATGGCCGGGGCCAGAGCTGGTCTGCAGTAGGTGAGCTGAGGCTGGCGTGGTGGTCAGGTATCGTGGGCAGGGCATACGGGCCGGGGACCAGTGATGCAACTGGCTGGAGTGCAAGGACCCCTGAGTGTCCTCCACTTAACACTGGCAACCACGGGGCGAGCAGAATTAGGAGCACCCTGCAAAGTGGCAGGCACCCCTTTCCTCCTGCCTTGTCCCTCCAGCACCTCTACTGACAAAGTTAGCATTGCTCCAGACGGCGAGGAGTCTGGCTCCATCATCGAGGCAGTGAAGGGCGGGATGGAACACACAGGCAGTTCATCGGTCACTGTCTTACTCGCTGTCCACTGCGCCCCCTTTTCCCTTCAGCCAGTGCCGCAGCTGCAGGGGCCCTTCACCTGGCCCTGAACCCTCATTCTCAATGGGGCTGAGTCCCGGTCGCGCTGCCTGGGGTCTGCTGTGGGAGCTGTCTGTCCATCTTCATTACAGGCACAGGAAACCAAGGACGCAGCCCAGGGGAAGGCCCAGACATCCGCCATGCGCATGCCTCTGAGACCTCCTCCGGCAGCGTTGACCCTAACCCTCCCTTGAGAGTGTCAACCACTCGAGTCCACTCTGGGTTGTGTTGTGGTTCGTTTTTGTGGCCTATTTCCCTAGTAGTCACTCCTGAAGGAGTGCCTCCGGGTGCGTCTCTCAACATCCAAATTCAACAGAAATTTCCCTGTGCCTCCTGAAGGAAGCATTTGTCCTCTGGGCACAGAAACCTCTCTGACAGGAAGAGCCCAGCTCCACAGGGACAGGAAGCACTGTGGAAGTAGGTTAGAGGGAGTGGAGGTGGGCTTACAGAGGGGGAAACTGAGGCACACAGAGGGTGGATAACTTACAGAGGTTGTACAGGTAGAAACAGCCGAACTGGGACTCCAAGCCAGGCCTGACTCCAAAGTCCATGTTGTTTACACCACACCATATTGCCCCCGGCTGTCTGCCAGGCCACTGTGAAATACTGGGGATGAATACACGGGCAGACCCCAACCCACCAGGGCCCTCGGCTTCTGAGTCACCTTCAACTCACAGACACACAAGGCCCGTGGTTAAGCTGGACTACTTACAGTACTCCCTGCCCATCTGTGCTGTTTTTTCACCCAAAAAGCAGCCCCATTTTCCCAAGAATGTCAAAACCAAGAGGCTCACCTCCAGAGCTAGACTCTCCTCTGATCTCAGAGCAGTGTGTTTCCGAGAATGGAAACACTACAGCAAGGACCAGAAATGGGTCCTGACCTCGGGCAGTTAGACGACCACACTTCCTACCCTGTGGGTAGCAGACACTGCTGAGTCTGGCTGAATTGTGGTGACGGTGGTTTGGCAGGGGGAAGAAAGGCAGAACTGGTGACAAGTGGGGAGAAATCCGAGCTTCTCAGAGAGGATCCGCTGACCTTTCAGGACGCCTCCAAGCCCAAGTTCAGCTGTTTGTTCAGAAAAGGAGCAACATCTGTGAAGGACTCAGGGCTTACAGGTGTTTAGGGGTCATTAACGCCGCTCCCTCTAGAGATGGTGGGTGTGGCTAAGGCAGCCTCCAAAGACCTGTTGATGATGCCCTCCCGGCAGTGCAAGCTAATAGGAGCCAGAGAAACACATGGCTGGGACCCACGGTAAAGGCAAGGGGATTCTTTGTGTGTGTGTGTTTTTAAGAAGCAGAATCTAATAGGAAAAGAAATGGTTGTGCTGTGGCTCTTCTCCTTGAAGATGAAACTTCATAATAATGTGACTTTCTTTTGTCCAGGTCATCCCCAAGACCAGGCTCCTTTGTGAGTTTAGAGACATGATCTGATGGCCCAGCTCTATGTGCTAGGACAGGGTCAGCCCTTACTCATCCACTGCTTACCTCTCACCAATGAGGCAAGTGAGCTGGGAACCTGGCCCACCTCTGGGAACGTGGTAAAATGAGGAGAAGTACCTTCAGCTGCTCACCCAGAAGGATATGCTTCCACAGGCCTCCTCCAAGCTCTTGGAGCCTGGCCTCGCCTCCTTCTCCCCTGACTTCTCCCCTCCCAGTGCTTTCCCCCCGATTGATCCTAGGTCTTCCAACCCCTGCTCTCAGAGCCCTGTGACTCTGATTCACAAGTCGGGACACACGTAAAGAGACCAGTCAACAGCCTATCACCATTTTGGTATATTTTTTAAAGAGCAGGGCTTTCACCTTTTAGTGTCAATTGGAATTACTTCACTTGTCTTTCACAGAACCCAAAAGAGCGCATATGACCGCTATGTGATCTGGAGGGGCCTGCCCTGACCACACGCCCTTCTGAGAAGAACAGCTGGAAGCAGCCTGTAGGAACTGAAGGATTCTACCCTAGTTCCCCCAACCATCAGCAACGCTAGTGAACACCTGCCCCCAGAGCAATCAATCCAGGTTGCTGATCTGGCCCCACAAGATGAGCTTTGCAAATCATATTCTCTCCTTGGGAACCGGAAAACTGAAAGCAGCTGGAAGGTTCCATAGGTGGGAAGTCATATGCAGGAAAGCTGTGTAGCTAGGGCGTCAAGGAGCTCTTTAGTAGAGAGAAAGAGCAAAAGAGAGTTTCCTCAATCCTGGCTGCTCTCATGGCTTCTATGCTAGTCCAGTGAGCCTGCACCGTTCGTGGCCTGCTCTTGGACGCCCATGACATTTCCTCTGGAACTCAGACCCCATCAGAGCACTACCTGGAGGATGAGCATGGGGGCCCTCGATCAGCAGCAGACCTTGGAACAAAATCCCAGCCTCCAAACCAAAACTGACAGATCTATCCTCAAAAGCATGGGTGGTTCTGAAAATTCTTGACAGTTATGTGGCTGAGGCCCCACTCGTCAGAAGGGAGGTCTGCCCCATCAGACGCCAGCAGGCATGGGCTGGTTACCAGCTTAAGTCAGGGGAGTTGTGGCAATTGGAGGAAGGCCATGGAGAACGGCTTCACACCCTTCCCTAAATGAAATGATGCCTTAAAAGCTCACTATAAATTATCAGGGTGGCATAGTTTTCAAATTGCTCCCATCCAGACTTGGCTCTGCAAGCCTCACTCCCTGCTCGATGGGGCCCGAGAAGAGTGGGGTGTGGCCCTTCAGAAAGACAAGGGAATCGCCCCTGGTCTGGCATGGAAACCAAGTCCATAGGTGGAGCCAAAGTAGTCTCTTCAAATTCGGGGTTGCTGTGTATCGACTTGAGTTAGCATGAGTCAGGAGGTAGCCAGCAGAGAAGGAAGAAAATCTCTCTCTGAAGCTCTTGGGGGAGACTTTGTAGGTCCCTGTAAATAAAGAAATATAGTGCTGCTGGCTACCTCCTGACTCGTGCTAACTCACATTCTCTCTCTGGAGGCTCAGACGGTAGAGTCTGCTTGCAATGCAGGAGACTGGAGTTCAATCCCTGGGTCAGGAAGATTCCCCCGGAGAAGGGAACGGCAACCCACTCCATTATTCTTGCCTGGAGAATTCCATGGACAGAGGAACCTGGCAAGCTACAGTCCGTGGGGTCGTAAAGAGTCAGATTCAACTTAACGACTAACACACACACAGTGTGGTAGCTGTGATAAAAGGCACAGGCACACAGCCTCCAGTAGAGGAAAAGGGCCGCTCACTCCTTCAAACAGCCCCCGAGAGCATTCAGGCTCTCTCAGTGATGTCCAAACATTTTTCCACACCTTCAGGCAACTTTCATGAAAATAAGTACCCCCTGCGTATTTGAAAGTTGATATCTGGTTTTCATCTTAAGCTTAAATCATTGCAAAGAAAAAAATTTCCAGTAAGTATTGACATTTTAAGTTAAAACTGTTCCATTACTCTCTTCCCTGTAAAAATAAAACTAGACTGTGAAATAGCATGACTGGAAGGTGAGGTGGGGGAATACTAAGAGTGGAGATGCTCTTTAGGAAGCCAGGATCTAAATGACCCATCATTATCCATGCAGATGGGTGGGAGCAGACCACTCTAGGCAGAAGGAAAAAGTGCAAAGGCCCTGAGGCAGAGGCAGACTTGACTTGTTTCAAAAACAGAAAAGTCCTGGTGTAGTGAGGGATAGGCTATGAGGGGGAGATGGGGCTGGAGAACTCTGGATGTTGTTATGTTGATCTGTTTTACTCCCCCCCCCCCCCGCCGGCATTCCCTAGGTTATGCCCCTCTTTTGAGCCCCAGAAGCCTGACCAGACCTATGTCCCTCTATCAGTGGGCAGTTGACTGGTGACTTACAGATGTGCTTAGTCCAGGGTACATTTCAGCAGCTCTGACGAGGGAAAAGCCAGAGGTGTGGTGTTAACTACCCAGATCCCTTCTTGCAGGGTCCCAAGGGCTGGCTGGGTTCCTGCAGTGAAGGTCCTAGCTCCTGTCAGGAAGCCTCTCTGTTAGGGTTACTCTTTCCTCCCCTTCCCCGCCTACAAGTCTTAGAGTCTGGAGTGGTACTCCCTGCTTTGGAAGGCTGGGTACTGCACTCTCTCTTGTGGCTTCCCTACTTGCTCCCCACCTTGGTGAAAAGTCTTTTTACTTAACTCTCCTACAATTATCCTAATTGTAAGTGTCATCCATTTCCTTCCGGGACCCTGGTTGGTACTCCATGATTAAGTGGTTTTATTTTATTTGTTGTTTCTTAAATCCTCTGATAACCGTCTTTCTATCCTGTGAAGCTACATCACAGACCTTTTCTTTTCTTTTTCTTTTTTTTTTAGCTTAGTTTCTAAGCGCCTATTACAGGGTTAGAAGAAAGGCATAGTGACTGTACACACAATGCATGGTAGAGCCAAGAGATGCTTGAGAGACAACCGGTCCATGGAGAACAAACTGCAGTTGGAGGCCATGAAGTTCAAGTCTGGGACAGCATTCCCATGCACAACCCTCTCTGGGGAACGCAAACTCCATTGCCCTCCCCAGGTTCAAAACTTCCATTTCCCCTTAGTGTTAGTTGGAAAACTTTTAGCCATAACCATATTTAGTCATATCTGGGGAGGGGTCGGGTCAAAAGTCAAAAAGAAGAAAAAGAATGTATATATGCTTACGTAGTTAAGGTCACAGTTACTGCTAACATACTTGTCTGGGAAAGCCTGGGCCAGAGGGCTCAGGACAGGAAAACAAACCAAGCCAAATAAACCTTTCCCTTCGATTGGGTGGATCCTGGCTGCTTTCATTCATCTCAATCCAAGAATCATCCTGTCAAGTCATGACGTGGTCACACTGTGGGAGCCTTAAGTGGCCGCAAGGCCATTGGCGATTCAGTCCATGTTAATCACTGCAAGTCACAGCTGTCTAGTTTTCTAAAGCGTGTTTCCTTCCTCAAGATCATGCTAATTTACTGACAGAAGGAAATCTACAGACAGCCCAGAAGGAGGTGTGAGAATAGGACCTGGTGCAGAGGGAAGTCTCCCTGCCATTAGAAAGTGAGCCAGGTGCCCAGCACCCCGAGTGGCAGCTCCAGGATGGGATGGGAGAAACCCTGGCACCCTACACGGTACCCCGATGTTCTGCTGTCCCCTTCTGAGGAAGCCAGAAAAGGCCGAGAAGTGCAGGGGGCCCATGAAAATAAGAAGAAGAAAGGATTAGAAGTTGGTTAAAAATAAAACTTATCAGATGAGAATTAGGTCCTGAGAATGTTATCTCTTCCCCCAGGAGGATGGAGAAAAAAACTGCATAGTTAAGGAGAACACAGGCCACATGATGAATAAGCATAAAAATAGGAGGAAATGACCCAGCAAACGTGCCAGTCCTGCGGGAGGAGGGCTTTCCAGGAGGTGCTGACCTTCCAGGAGAGGCGGTCACCCTCCGGGGACATAGAAGAAACTGGCCAAGGGGCTGACTCTGGTGGAGAGAGACTTTTTTTTTCCCTCTGTACTTTTTAAAAACTGATTGCTTCCTTTCCCCATCCCTGCCCCCGTCCCACATGCATTTGTTACCTTTTCAGAAAAATATCGGTGTTTGGAAAACACTCTAGGGCAATTCCTACTTTTCAGCATTTTTATGGCAGGTAACCCTGTCCTCAGAGAATTTTTCAAAATCCAGTTAGTAAACACTTAAACTGGGTGAGGATGAAGGAAGCTGGCAGCAAGCAGCCAGGCCTTGGCTGCTAGGAACCCACCTCCTCATGCCACCCCCAACCCTTCACCCCCCACAGCACCCCCTATCCTCAACAGCTTTTCTGAGATTTGCCACCAAATTGGGCTGCTCCACAGCTCTTTTCAAAACTGGCCTACCACACACCCACTGAAGTCCCATTACAAATGATACATGAAGTCCCGACTCTTCTACCGCCATGTCCGCCAGGCATTCATCATAAGGGATGTGCCGTTTTCCCTCAAGAAATAGGCACAAAACAAAGACTGCCTGTGAAATTAATTTTTAATAACCTAGTGCAAATAATGAATTTCATTCCACAGCTGCTCTTAAAATCTGTATGCAAAACTGCGACAATAAAGCACAACAGCCATCCTATCTGAGATGTTCCTCTAACTTTAAAAAAAGAATCATAAAATGGTCTTTATAAAATTTCTGAAAAATCTCAGCACTCAGGAGCACAAGCAGCAACTACTTCAAGGAAAGCTTTTCTAAGTACAATACTAAGTTTACCAAAGGTCAAACAAACAGGATTCAAGAAAGAAATCTGGTGCTTTTTTCAACACTCAGTCTTTCAGGGTATTTAAATAGGCAAAAGAGCTGTGTTTTAAAGAAATGAAAATGACATCCTTCTACAAGCACCTCAAAAAGATTAGATAAGAGACTATCCAAGAGCTTCAGAGAATTAAAAATGTTTCTGAATTTCCACTCAATGTCACTTAGATGGGATGATGAGAATTCCCTACGATGACAGAGCCTAGCCTAGCTTCCTCTCTTGATTTCCACGTATCAGACAGAGAACTGTCAGTAATAGAACCACGCTGACATCTCAGCCTTAAGCCTAAACTGGAAAGTTAGGTATGTTAAAAAAAAAAAAAAAAAAAGGTTTCCTTTCCTCCCCTCCCCTGTATCAACCTAGGGCCATGAGGACAGCAGCCTGGCACTGTCCAAATGTCCCCACGCACTGCATGCACTGTGGCCTGCTGGGAGGCTTCCAAATTGTACCCGGGAAGTCCCAGTCTGTTTTCTCTTCCAGAAGATCCACACTGCTTAACTCTGCCCTGTAGGGGATGGTATGCCCCACACAGCTCATACCCAGGGTTAGCCTGAGAGATCAATGTTGCCCATATTCCCAACTTCCCCCATGATCCTGGGAGGCATGCAGCAAAGATCCCATTGCAAAGACAAGGGAGAATTCATCATCTATGCCGTTGATGTTTTCTGCTCATGTGGCTTCTTCTGAATAACTGACATTCCTTTAGGCTGCTGGGCATGAGAACCTTGTGGATAACCTGAGCCTCACGTGAAGCTATCAAGCAGCGGACATTTAAAGCTCCCTCTCCCCCCACTCCGCTCATTCCTGCTCTTTTGTCTGGCATCTCCTCTGCAGGAAGGAGACACCGAAGACAGCAAATCCTGAGGAGCTGGCAGCTTTGAGTGCAGTACTCCTTCACCCCATGTCATGTCACGTCATGTGTTAGGCGCTCAGTCGTGTCCTACTCTTGGCAACCCCTGGACTGCAGCCCCTGACAAACCACCCGACTGCTCTGAGACCACTTCCTCATCTGAAGAGAGCAAGAGCCGACAGAGGCTGCAGAGAACAAACGTGTGAGCGCACGGAGCTCAGGCCTGGAGCAGAGCCGTTGGCGTAGGAGGCGTCATCCTACCAGCTGCACTACAGCGTGACTTGGACCTCTTTGACGTTGGCCTTGCAAGCGTAAGAAAGATAAGCCATAGTAGGTCTGGGATCTCAAAGGACCTAACCTATCAACACAGAGATAGTAATATATTAAAAATCACTTTTGGACAGGAATAGACTGATCTGAAAGCAGACTGGATCTTACATATACACTAGCATGTATCATTCAAGAGTTCAACTATAACCAGCTTCATCGTGAAAAGAGCTATTTCCACTATTTCTACAATAGTTTCCAACTGTTAGGCAAGTGTATGCTCCTCAGTTCTTTGTCTTGTCACAACAAAAATTTGGAGTGACAGACATTGAAGCCCCCTCGGTGGGTTACAGCCCTTGGGTCTTGGACAGACCAGTGTTATAGCTCTTAAATAAATCAGTGTTACAGCTCTATTTTATTTAGATGATAGCAGGAAAATCCATCTTCGAGGTGTGAGGGCACGTCGATCCAAAGACGGGAAGAGAAGAGCGCCCCATCGTGCAGGAGAGAGAGGGAGAAGAGGGCTTTGGCTCCTCTTTTTATATGTTTCTCTGTCCCTGAGCCTGTCTTCTGTAAATTGGGCCAGCCAGGAGTGTTGTTTGTTTTACCTGAGGTTCTCACTCCGGTCCTCGGACCTTCCTTTGTTCTATTTTCACGGGCTTTTCCCTTCCAGGTCTTTTAGCCATCACCACTCTGGACTCCTTTTCCCTATTCTAACTACCTAACACAACCACCTCACTGCTGCTGCTGCTAAATCACTTCAGTTGTGTCTGACCCTGTGCGACCCCATAGACGGCAGCCCACCAGGCTCCCCCGTCCCTGGGGTTCTCCAGGCAAGAACAGTGGAGTGGGTTGCCATTTCCTTCTCCACCTCAGTAACCAGTATTCTTTTCATGCCCTTCAAAAGATTCAAGACTGAAGCTAAGTCAATTTTGTATTATTTTTATTTAAAATAACTTTACCAAGAACATTCCTTGGGCTTGTCCTCATAGTTGATCAAATATAAAAGTACCTGTCATGTCCCAACCCCTATTTTATACAAACTGCTGACTCAGCATGGCACTTCCCATCACTGCTTCCTAAATCACAGGAAATTTCAAGACCAAGGGACTGAAAGAAAGTAGAAATGACCCAGCCTCTAAAAATCCTGAGTTACGTAAAGAAGAAAAATAAAATCATATCTGAGTAGATAATTCATGATTCAGACAGCCCAGCAGCTAATTGGTATTAACTACTCTACTGAAGATCTACTTAATGCACTTAGGTAAGACTTTTTATTTCCATGAAATTGGATCTTTGGTTCAAAATTTAATCTCCTGCCAAAGACTCTGCACTATGTAGGTGACGTAACATGTCATTGCCAGGAATATAAAGAAATTGATCTGATTATTTGCTAAATAATGTTTCTTTATCAGGGCTAAGTCCTCCTCTAAGTGGGCTGTCAAAGAGAGGAGCAAAAAGCAGTCACTATTAGTTGTATTATCCAGGATTCCAATTCAGCCATGAAAAAAAAATCAGTGCACTAAAAATTGATTGGATATACAGATTATTAGGTTATAGGACCTTTGTCTGGAAGGAACAAGCAAGGCCTATGAGGTCTTATCTTTTGGCAAGTAAAAATATTAACTAAAATGAAAGATATAAGACATAGTATTGGAATGATATGATATTCCTTCAGAATATTATCATTCTCATGACATTAATAATCATGGAAGAAAATTTACCTACAATTATAGGGAACATAAAATTCCTAATAAACAACTTTGTTTCTTTCTCTCTTGCTAAAATTTTTCAAAACTGTTCTGAAGGAGGAATGTAGTCTGTCCTGTCTAAAGCTATTCTTACGTTACTCCCATGGTCCCTGGACACAGAAGGGCAGAATCTTCCTCAGTCTTCAGATTCACTGTGGTCAATGACATCTTCAAACAGGTAAACAGATAAGAAAGGACACTATGACCAAAGCTTTCTATAACCTTTAGCCTAAATTTACACATCAACAACAAGAGAAAGGTGCGTGTACAAAAATGCTACTGAGCCCTTCCTGCCCAAGATGGAGGAAATGAATCAAACCATTAAAACACTAAGGCAGGAGAATGAGTTTATTCAACAAGTATTTACTGAGCCCTTACTATATGCCAAGCACTATTTTATGTGCTAGGAATACATTCCATTGATTAAAAAATACAAAATCCCTGTCTTCCTTGTGCTTATACTCTAGAGGAAGGATACCAGACAATGAATATAATAAATAATTTACATAGTAAGTAGAAGGTAATGAGTACTACAGGGGAAAAAAAAAAAATAGAGCAATTGTGAGAATGAAGACAAGTCTTATTTGGAAAATTTCCCAAACCGGACACACACAAAAATATGCTTCTTTCTTGGGAAGTCTATGTGCCTGTCAGTGACAAAAGAAAATATTTCTGGCCCCTTAATGTTCATGGGATTTTCAAGCAAGAAATTAAAGGGGTTTTAAAAATATGAAAGTGGAATTGAAAACTATGCAGAGTAACTTTCATAAAAGAGGAGCTCCATACAGAATTTGTGAGGCATTGGAATCTGTGTTTACTGCTGGAGGATGTCCCACAATTCTAGCAAATTCCATGATTCTGGCCACACTGCCAACCACAGTAGATCTGGAGAGTCAAGTGTCGAAGAGGCTACCAGGGTCAGAAAATGTGGAAGAACTCAAGTAGCTTTCCAGGAGTTTTTGTTTTATTTTCCATTACCTTTTTTAGAATACAGCCTAGTTTTTGTGATTTTCTTGTTTCATTAGAGAAGAGTGAGCTCACTAAAAAGGAAAACTGAAAAACAGGAATGCCTACATTTCCAACTCCATCTCCAATCTCAAACTGTTTAAAATGCACACGTTTATTGTATATCAGCAGACCCAGGTTTTTTGACACCATTAGCAGAGGTTGTTGACGCTAAACTACCAGGAAGATTTTTTTCCCCTTTGATTTAAATTCAAATTTCATTTCAACAAAGCAACCAAAATAATTAATGAATTAGGTTCTCTATGTAAGAAGTGAAAATAGAAAATAAATGGTGTCATCTTTGATCAGAAAGTTGTATTTCAGCAAGATGGGGCAGAGGCAGCAAGTTCAGGTTACAGGACCAGGAAAAGGGAGTGTCTACCCACAGGATACTTAGAAATTGATTACTATAACGGCAGCCTGTTCTAGAGGTAATAATGACATTAGGTTGTGATAATTCTCCAGAAACCCCAATATCCCAGGATTAGGAACATCTGGAAATTGTTCAGATGACACACATTTCTGTTTCCTGTGTTAAGGCTTCAGTGATGCCTCTCTGTGGCACCTGTCACCATTTTATTTCTTTGCAAACCTCCTCCTTTCAAATTAGAAAGTGTACATAAAGTGCAAGTAAGATTCAGTCCCTTGCCTGTGCTTTCAGGTTCTTGCTCTGATAGCCAGGATTACCAAATCTAACAATTAAACCGCTGGCCAACTAGGTTGTCTGCATGTATTTCTGGAGTTAGCAAATGAGTTCATCTGGCAAAAAGAGTGTCTGAAGGTAGGTGCAGTCTTGGTAGGGAAACACACAGTACCATACACGAGACAGGGATCTGAATGATGCAAGCAGTTGCGGGGGTGGGGGGGGGCCGGGGGGGGGGGGCGGTCCTTGTCACGGAGTCACTGAAGAAGAGGCCTTCTTTGGATCTCAACTCTTAAAGCAAATTCAGAAACTGTTACTAAACGTGAATGAGGCCAGCGGATTTCAGAGCAGGGTCAGTCCTCCGTGAGGGCAGGTTCGGTTTTCCCTGGGTTGGGAACAGAAAAGAAAACAAAGAGGTTAAGGAGCCAGATCTGATGAACTTCATGTCACAAATGTCACCCCTAAAACCTCCAGCAAATGCTTCCCATCTCATAGAACAAAGCTGAACAAAGGACCTCCTGATGGGGCTTAGAACAATGTATTTTCTTTGGTATTTGCTAGGGAGACTGTTCAAATAGGCCATGATGTTACACACATGTTACATACATGTTTACTGTAGGATTTCTTAGGTTAATTTTTCTTGATTAATATGCCCATAAACACAGCAACTCTTCAAGAAAGAGATACTGTACGTAACAATTCCCACATTTGGGGACCAGGAATTTACCTTCTCACAAACTATTCATAACATGTCTTTCAATATAATGTATTTTGGGAAAATATGCCTTATAATACTGGTTGGAGGGGACAGGAAAGACATTAAGTCATATTCGGTTTATATTACATGAGCCTGGTTTTTATACTGAGAGTCACATTCCCATACCAATATAATAAATGAAGTGTGGTGGTTGCATTGTATTTCCTTTGTAATGTGCCAAAACCATGGGCAAAATTTAATGTTATATTTGAGGGGTGGGTGAATATTAATGATCAGAAGTTAACCATATCTCATCTATTACAAACTGTCCCACAGTCAGTGGGCATTCACAAGGGATGTTCTTTGCATTTTTTTTTCTGATTTTTTTCAGCAGAGCTGAGGCCAGGGTTTCAGAACTAAGTCTGTCATGATGTCATTTATATATATATATGTGTGTGTGTGTGTGTGTGTGTGTGTGTATAGAGATAGATAGATAGCTGAGACTGAATAGAGTACATTAGCATATACATAAAAAACTTAAATAAAAGTCATGGATTGACTTAAGCAAAAGTCACAGAAAATTATCAAATACATACTAGTTAAATTCCTGAATTTCTTTTTGGCTTCTGCCCTTTCTTCAGCATCAAAGTACCAAACAGTCATGGCGTATCTGTGAAAGATAAGCAGATATTAGAAAAGAGGTTTAAAAATATGGCCAAAAAAAAAATACTATAAATTTCACATAACAGACATTTGTAAAGCCAACATTTAAAATTTTTCCTATTATCAGAAGTCCACTCCAATTTTAATTTAAAATAAACGTCTCTGGTTTCAAGTCTATTTAAATGTAATAAAACATGTAAGGAATTCCAAGTATGCACCACCCATTATCCTGGGCGGTGGGAATTCAAACCGCCCTGTGAATACAGCAGCCTCTTTCTCAAGGAGCTCAGGCTTTAGCAGGGAGGGGAAAGGCAATTGAACAAATAATATAACAGGTCCAGATGAACTACACAAGAAAGGGCTAGAAGCGAACCATTCATCGAGTCATTCAGCTAAAGCCTGAGGGACCTAAGCTGGTGGGGAGAGCACAGAGACGAGGACTTTGAAGAATAACATATTGAACGACAGGACAGTTAAAGTCTTGACTTTTTTCTTTAGTTTTGGACATTGAGGCAAAGAAGCAATGGGATATTGGTACCGTCAGGTTTTCTACTATGTCCCATTTATGGGATAGACTATACAGGAGTAATTTTATGCATGAGTTTCCAAAATGCTTTGTTTCATTATTAGTAGTAGTTACTGGAACTGCTATAGGACTTGAATTTTTCCAAACGCTTCCCGTCAACACGTGGTGCTAAGATTTCCCCTGTGACCCTAGCCATAGAGGAACTGGGGAAGAACGAGGAAATTCTGTACAAATGACAAGGACCGATTACTGTACCCCATTAATAAGCTACAAACAGGCTTTGGTGGGAGAAGTAGTTATCTGCTCACCTAGGGCACATCCCAATTTGACATTTCATAGGCAACTCTGTGTGGGGCTCAGATCTGTCACTTCTGGAGGGGGACACATAAACCTTAAGCACTTAACACCTGTGATTTTAATTTAATTAGTCTTGTTAAGGTTTAGTCATTATCTTTTCTACCCAACCTTGCTCCTCCTTGCCCCCAACTGTTATTCCCAATTCAGGCTGCACCCCACAGTGCTCCAATACCACGTGGTTTTCAGCTTTCGCTATAAAACAGACGCAAATTAGATAGAATCTGAAATTAAGATTATATCAAGAGTTTCTGGGCATCCCAGGTGGCATAGTGGGAAAGAATCCGCCTGCCAGTGCAGGAGATGTAAGAGATGCAGGTTCCATCCCTGGGTCGGGTGGATCTCCTGGAGAAGGAAATGGCAACCTATACCAGTACTCTTGCCTGGAAAATTCCATGGACAGAGGATCCTGGAGGGCTACAGTCCATGGTGGCATCAGTTCAGTTCAGTCGCTCAGTCGTGTCTGACTCTTTGTGACCCCATGAATTGCAGCATGCCAGGCCTCCCTGTCCATCACCAACTCCCAGAGTTTACTCAAACTCATGCCCATCGAGTCGGTGATGCCATCCAGCCATCGCATCCTTTGTCCTCCCCTTCTCCTCCTGCCCCCAACCCCTCCCAGCATCAGGGTCTTTTCCAATGAGTCAACTCTTTGCATGAGGTGGCATAGTTGGACATAAATGACTAAGCAAGCACACACAAGAATTTCTATATTAATAGTAAACAATACTAAATTGTTCAGTTACTCTGAAAAATCTTCCCATGCGTGATCTAATGAAAGGAGTCTGAAAAAATCCAATTGTTGGGACATGTTGGATACAGTAAACCCAATACAATTTTAAGCTAAGAAAAGGGGCAAAAGAAAAAGAAGTCAGAACAAATTCCTCTTTCTTTTTTTTAAATTATTTTTTAATTGAAGAATAATTGCTTTACAGAATTTTGTTGTTTTCTATCAAACCTCAACACGAATCAGCCATAGGGATAAATATATCCCCTCTCTTTTGAACCTCCTTTTTTTGAACCCCTTTTTAAAATTTTATTAGAGTATCACTGATTTACAATGTTGTGTTACAAATTCCTCTTTCTAGTCTCAAGGTTTTTTCTCTGTTTGCAACTGGCAGCTTTTAAACTCATCCAGAGTTAACCAGATAGGATTCCTGACATGTGGCAGCCAACAACATCAGGCTTTTTTTAAAAGGGAGGGTGGTGAGCAAGAAAGGCGAGAAGAGAAAAGAACGCTCTGGGAAATTTGGAATCTGAGACTCTCACTTAATGGAAAACGACTTGTTAACAGTTGAAACCAATGTTAGACTTTATATGTTACAGAAGCCACAGTTTCTCCTTTAATTTTTATTGACTTCAAACAGGTTTGCTCTCTGCTTAGGGGGATGGTTGGTCCCTCGTCCGTAAACAACACACATTTGAGAATTCTCTGGGAACTGGGGTTTGTCCAAGAAGCTTCTCAAGAGCAGTCGTGGCCCTGGCTGTTACCTGGTCGCATAGGAGGGCTGGACTTCATGTGGGTTCCTGCGGTCTGACCAGAAGAACAACAGTCTGTCAAAAATGGGCTCCACGTCCGCTATGAATGATTTCCCTTCTGGAAATATCCGCAGGACCCCACCATGTCTCTGAGGGCCACAAAGAAGGTAGATTACTTCGTGGCCTCAAACACAGTTCATTAACAATGATACTTCAGTCTCATCTAGAAACAAAGCTATCTTCCAACTGCCACTCCAAGCGTATATTAATCCCAAATTTTAACTTCAGTGCCATTTTCTGTAGTAAATGTTATTTTAAACTTGGCTAGACATATCTCCTTATTCACCTCATACCAAATGAAGTCTTCTTACCCCCACAGTCACAAAGCCCGTGGATACAAAGTGGAGTTCTACTAGGTCAGTTATACAGACTTGCCAATATCTGACTGTTTGACCCATAACCCTCTTCCAGCCCCAGCCATTTCATGTAATTCAATCTAATATTAACAGCTCCAGAGGACAGTGACCACATATAACCTCCCATTCAATTAGAATTTACAGTTTTCTTTTGAGTTCCCCTATCTCCTACCTGATTTCATCAGCTGGAAGTTATATGCTTTTTTTCTGAATGCTCAGACCACCTTATGTCTGTCTCTCATGACATATACCACTCTTTCCCTCGAACTACATTTTTTTACATGTACATCCAATCTGTCCTACTAGAATAATCTTGTCAAGGTAGAATTCTGGTCTTACATGTTGATGGTTCCCCACAGCACGATGCCTGGCACTAGCAGGCACTCAAATATTTTTTGAATGATTTCATCCTTTGTGATTTATCATCACCGATCTGACAACTTGACTCTCTTGCCTGTAACACTAACTTTCAAGATTTCAAAGAATAACTAAGGGATATATTTCAGTCATGTTACCAAATAGGGAACTGACACAAACCTTGTCACTAATTCACTGGTTTCCCAGGTTTACTTTTTCTGACCTAAGATAAAATATCCTTGCTTTATGACAGCTAGTATCTGGCCTAATGAATAGGAAATGGAGATGCAGAAGGTTCAAAAGCCAGATAAGCTTGAAAAGTTCTCCAATTTCTCAGACTCCTAAATCATCCTTAACTTTTAAAAAACATACAAATTCCAGACACATGTCTGCTAGCATGGCACCAGACTTCATATCTCTATCTATATATATGTTCAAAAATACGAAAATAAGCTACAAAACCTTTGGCATTCACGATCACAGTAAACCATGGCAAGAGGCCACCAAGGAGACATTTCACCCAGAGAGAGAGGGCTGTGTGGGAAACGTCACTTGGGGATGTTTTAACATCCTACGGTTCTATTTTTATGAAATCCTCTCAGTGTTGCTCCTGGCAGGGAAAAGTATATATCTTATTCCACAATGAGAATCAAGAATCCTATCAGCTCTGGATTAGACTAAAAACACTGATCCCCATTTTTAAAATAATAAAGTACCTTCTCCTCATCAATCATCAAATTATAACCTATAACCTAATAATGGTCCTACTCATCCACCTCTATCAAATTAACTTTGCATCTATTATTTTCATCTCATCAACTTTAGTACTAAAACCATAGCAGAAAAAAAAACGATAATATGAGAGAGAAAAGATTCATCAGTGGGAATTATGAACTCCAAACTCTCCTCTAAGTCATCTGAATTTCCTATGGTTTTAACCCCTCCCTCTACTTGCATTACTTCAAGTACCTTGGCATCCCAGTTCTTGTTCAGATAGTAGATGCAGGTGATGCAGCGGCCGTCACCATTGGGGTTGTCCACATGTCGAACATAACCTGTTCCATTTCCTGGGTAGCAAGCCACCATCGCCTATAGAGAAAGTCAAAGGAAGCTGGTTAACAAAGCTGAGCCAAGCATCTCCCACCAGTGAACAGCTGAATAACATAGTCTTCTCAGCGGCTATGGGACACAGGTATCTTCTGGCCTCTTCAGTTTTTGTACAGTGCATAAATTTGGACTCTTCAGCATATAACATTAACAACCCAGTTATATCTTACGGCTCAGCCCAGTGGAAAGCAGTTCAACAATAATCGCACAATTCTAAAACATTTTAGATAACATCTATGTTGTTATTAGAATGCCCCGCCCCTCCTAAACTTTTCTTTTTGAAAAGGCAGGTTCTGGGTTCCACCCTAGACCCACAAGATCAGAATCACTAGGTTTGAAGTTTAGAGATTACGCCTTACTAGCAAATGTCCCAGAATCACCAAATCAACCACTATCTTAGAGCAATAGCTAAGATACTTGCATTTACAAAGACATGGGAACCAATCACGAAGGAGAAAAAGGTTAGGCTTGCTCAATAAAATGCTCACGACAAGAAAGAAAAGGGAAGGGTCAATGGAAACTGTGGCCCAACTTGTCAGCATAAATGACAGTCAAATCCAGCTAAGAGAAAAAAACCCACAGACATCTTAATGCATTTTTCAATGCTTGTCTTTTTCCTATTGACAATTATCAAATTAAATGATTCTCTTCCTTTTGTCCAAACACTACCTGTATCATTCAAGCGAAGAAATACAGAAAGAAGCCAAACTAAAAATCCTACCAAAAATTAGTATTAGGGAATTGCTACGAAGAAAGTAACAAACCTCTAAATGTTCCCTGGGAAATTTATAGGAAGGTATAGAAAAAATTAGACAAAGTGTAAAAAGCCAGTTATTTTCACAGGACATTGCCTTGTTTCTAAAATATCTTTATAGGGATGAGACACTTGCAGGGAAGATATTGGTAACACAAGATGAGAAAAGGGATATTTTTCCTTTTTGTTTGCTGGTATATTCTTAAGTGCCTAGAACAGTTCCTAGAACATGGAACGTATCTGTTTAAAGTTTACTTTGGAGGGGAGGACGCACACCACAGTGCTTGTAGGATCTTAGTTCCCCAACCAGGGGTTAAACTGCAGCCTTGGCAGTGACAGCTCGGAATCCTAACCACTGGACCATCAGAGAATTTCCTTTCTCTGTTTTGCTTTTGTTTTAAAATTTGATAAGTAAATGAATGATTAACAAGCAGGTCTTTCTGCTAAAGAGTAAGTTTATTTTCTACTTAGATCAGTAGGGATTTTGTCATTTTAAAAGCTCATCTTCAAACATACATATAGCAATTCAGTTCACAATTTCCTTCACAAATGGCAAGACTGTTTCATTGGTGAAATAACCAGTCAAGTAGAGCCCACGCTAATGCACTAGTGGCTCAAGAATAAGCTTCAATGCCATGAGTGCCAAGTCACTCCCAGTGGTAACATGAAGACATGAACTAGGCATGCACTGGCATGTACTCACACATACTGCATACTAGAACAAAAATAAGGCTGAATAGTAACTCAGTTTTACAATGATCTTAAGGCTTAAATTACCATCTCTCAAGCTCTATATCCCCATGCAGCTAGCAATCCCCATATCCTCTTTGAATGTCAATGCAATGCCATCTTAAATCTAAAGTTAGGTTGTTAGCTTGAACATCTTTCAGAGATGGAATTCTCAGGTTACTGCAATTGAGATTTAACAAATGATACCACCAAGCAAAGGATGGCTTGGGGAAAGGTGATTGGTAGCAGATAGAAATGATGGGCCTAGCTAGGGAAGAAGAGATGAATGAAGTCGACTATAATGACTAGGGAATTACCCATCCCTGGAAGCAGCTATTAGGATTATAAGAGCCACCACTGGGCCAATAATGAATGTCACTTAAGCCACAAATAATTAGAGGCTGGATTCCCTACCAACTCAGCCTCTCCCCACTGTGAAGCTCTGAAAAGAAGAAAAAGTACTCCATCAATGCTGCATCATCTTATGTTCTTAAATAGCTCTACTCTAAGGAAAAGGTCAGTGGTCTGGATGCCTGCCATCTAATTCACCCTGCAACTAATTATGTGATCCCAGGCTTGGTTTCTTTCCTTTAAAGGGCTTACATTACCTGGCCTCTGATGGTTCAAGAAGGTCTAGCACTCTATCTAGGCATCACCCCTACAAGCAGCAACAGAGTTCTTTGGGGGCGTTAGGAAGTGCTTATCTGCCTCAGGACTCAGATTAAAAACTGAAGAAAAAAAAAATTAGATACAAACTCACAAAAGTACCTCCTTGATGAACTGCTGCATCTATAAAACACACCCAGAGTGAAGGAGCTGGCACATTCCAGGGGATTTATTTTTAGAACAAAACTCCTAATGTCAGCAAAGTATCTGATTGATTAAGGGAGAGAAACAGAATTTTTCTGGCCAGAGTGAATCTTCACCTTCTCTTCTGATTCCTGAAACCACAGCATCAACTTCAAAACAATGGAAGGAAATCATTGTGAGCCTCAGTGGCCCTGTTGAAACTACACAGGCCAGTTTATCAGTGTTTTCTGGACAAGAGCCACACGAGATGGGTCTTGGCTTGGGCACATTCCCAATATTTGTTGGGTTTTGACACAGTTCGAAACCACAGAGGCTAAGGATGCATTGAGAAGCAAGGTTCACTTCAATAACAAGTCACACATTTCTGTGCCAAATCGTGCACGGGGCAGAAACAAACCCCGGAAACTGATCAGGTCAACGGAGCTGCTATCCAAACCTCATCAAGCAGGGAAGGGCTTTAGACTGTAGAGAGGAGAACGCTCCAAAACAATAAGAACATCACCAGAGTATTTCAGGATCAAGTGACAAACGTGCTGTGCAGTTAACACTGAAACTCATCAGCAGGAAGTCTCACTTATTACTCATCAAAACTTCCGGACTAGATTAATACTTGAAATTTATAAAAGTTAATAAGATGTTAGTGTGACCAGCACTACACATACAATTTAGTCCTATAGTTCTAGCCTTGGATGTACCGATAAATCCACATGTCTCCTTATGCATTCACCATCCCTTCCTCTGGACCCACTGTGGACTCCTCTACCTGCTCCCTATCCCCACTCCCTCCCCAGAAGCTTCTCTACAACTTTTAACAGAAGAAAATGAGTGGAGAGGGGTGAACCCCTCCCAGGCTTCCAGACTGGCTCCAGACCAGAGACAGGTGCTCTGGATACCTAGGCGGCCACATTCTGGCAGGAAATGTATAAGGATGCTTTGAACACGTACACAGACATAGAACTTTAACAGCCAAACCCAAGTAACAAAATATGCTCCCCAAATGCTGCAGGGGGAAAAGAAAACAGGGTTTCTGTTAAGAGTTCTTACTAAGTCGGCTTTGTGAAAAGCCATATCTCATCCATCCCAAAGGTAAAGTTGAAAAAGGAAAGTGCAGGATTTCCATCCCAGCGCCTAAACAGAATGCTCTTAATTGAAATCGACCACAGCTCAATCACATGTATACACCACTTCAAAAACCTGGTGTTGGCAACCTCCACTGTCCATTCAGCAATGAGGATCATTTTAGATCCACAAGTGGGAAGGGGATATGTCTGTCCCATCCCCTCTTCCACTCAGACTCACCACTTAGTTAAAAACAGTCAGCAACATAGATCTTCTACAAAAATGTACTGTACATCATGACTTCAGCATCAGTCACAAGTATAACTTGATCTTAAGGTAGAGAGTGACTTTTTATAGAAATTTTAACTTAGCACATTAAAACAGTAATCATCTCATTTTATTTGCCAAATTTATAATAAATATGAATCCATTTTGAAAAATTTGCTAAAAAAGAGCATAACTTTCAAGCTGCCAGGTTGAGTAACTTTAAACTGGTATTTTGGTCCACTGCCAAATACTAAGCCCTTCCAACTGTGAAACAGAAATACCAATTTGCTTTGAATTATGGAAGGTCCCTAAGCAGAACATACCTTTAATAAAATGCAACCTAAATACAGAATAACCTGTATTTAACCTGCTCACATCCCAGTTTTCTCATCTATAAAATGGGTTTATGAGGATTGAAGGTGATAGTCCAGGTAAAACACTCAGTGTAAGGCCTGGCACATACCAAACACCACTTTGCTGTTGTTGTTTCCAACTCTCTGCGATCCCATGGACGGCAGCACACCAGGCTTCCCTGTCCTTCACCATTTCCTAGAGTTTGCTCATGCTCATGTCCATGGAGTCAGTGATACCATCCAACCATCTCATCCTCTGTCATCACCTTTTCCTTCTGCCTTCTGTCTTTTCCAGCATCAGGGTCTTTTCCAATGAGTCACATCAGGTGGCCAAAGTAATGGAGCTTCAGCTTCAGCATCAGTCCTTCCAATGAATATTCAGGGTTGATTTCCTTTAGGATTGACTGACTTGATCTCCTTATTGTCTAAGGGACTCTCAAGAGTCTTCTTCAGCACCACAGTTCAAAGGCATCAATTCTTTGGCACTCAGCCTTTTTTTTTACTGTCCAGCTCTCACATCCATATGTGACTACTGGAAAAACCATAGCTTTGACTACATGGATCTTTGTAGGCAAAGAAATGTCTCTGCTTTTTAATACTCTGTCTAGGTTTGTCATTGCTTTTCTTCTAAGGAGCAAGCAACTTTTAATTTCATGGCTGCAATCACCATCCATGTGATTTTGAAGACCAAGAAAATAATGTCTGTCACTGCTTAATGTCAGCTATTTTTAAAACATGCACTGATGATAGGCATGTTTGTGTTCCTCTCAACTGAGGCTTCAAAATGTCTCTACTTAGGGGATCTGATCCTACCTAAGTGTTTTTGCAGCTTCAAAAGCAGGGGTGAGTAACTCACATAGCCTGTGGCATTTGCAAGTAACAAAATATTGAGGGGTTCCCTGGTAGCTCAGCTGGCAAAGAATCTGCCTGCAATGCAGGAGACCTGGGTTTGATCCCTGGGATGGGAATATCCCCTGGAGGAGGGCATGGCAGCCCGCTCCAGTGTTCTTGCCTAGAGAATCCCATGGACAGAGGAGCCTGGCAGGCTATTATTCATGGGATCACAAAGAGTCAAGACACTACTGAGCAACTTTCACTTACTTAAAATATTGAAGCCAATCAGGTATGTGTCAGAACTTTGGAATGTGAGCTATGCTACCTACAACTAGGGAATTTTCTATCCGTGGCAATGAGGGGCAGATGTTAAAAATCTTCAGGATTTAGGACAGTAGCAGGTAACTGAACCAGATTTGTATATAAACTCTCCTGAATATTTTTAACCCTAATTGTTAAATCAGAGCCACAAAAAAAAAAAAAAAAACCATCAGACTGGATTTTGAGATCACTGTCTATAGCCCAGGAACTGTCTGTAACACTTCCTGAGCTACACAGGGGCGCTTTCCCTGTCTCTCTTTACCAGGCTCAGCTGTATCCTTCAGTGCCATCCACACTGCCTTCACCAAACCTCTCTCCTCTCTAGTCCTTCCCCAACATCTGCTCCGGACACAGCAAAGGGGGCCCAGGATCATTTCCTCACTATACCATAAGACACCAACCACATAGAATGTTAGATGAGTAAAGGCTTGAGAAAAAATACACAAGACCATAAACCTTGTTTAGCTTGGAAAAACAGCCAAGCAGTCACAGTGGAGAATGTAATAGCTGAAGTTTACTGGCCAGAAATGGGTCCAATTTATATTACCTAAATCAGACAAATATCATATGATATCACTTATACATGGAATCTTAAAAATAAATGATACAAATGAATTTATTTACTAAACAGAACTCACAGACCCAGAAAACAAACTTATGCTTACCAAAGGGGAAGGGAGGGGGATAAATTAGCAGTTTGGGATTAAAATATACACAGTACTACACATAAAATAGATAACCAACAAGGACCTACTCCATAGCACAGGAAACTCTACTCACTATCTTGTAATAAACTATAATGGGAAAGAATCTTAAAAAGAATATATGTGTGTGTGTAGATATGTATGTATAACTGAATCACGCTGCTGCACACCCAAAATTCACACGATATTATAAATTAACTATATTTCAAGAATATTAAAAATATATATATTACCTAAGTCACTTAAATTTATACAATATTCACAAGGCATGTTTACAAAATAATTGCAACTACGCAAAGCCTTCTCCAAGAGTTTCAAGAAAATGTCATTGAACAGTTCACACTGCTGCCAGTTTTAGAAAAAAGTAAGCTCTCAATGTGTTGCTGAACAGCTCAGAAGCAGAAAAAGTGCTTTAGAGTCTTTATATTCATTCTAACTTCAGAAAAAAGTATGCAAACTGTCACTAGTTATCTTGGCATCTTGCTTGTTATCTATCTGGTTAGTTAAAAGCAAGTCTAGCTACTTGCTTCCTCCTACTGCCCAAGTAAAAGACTGATGTAAGGGAATGAAGAAATGGGGAATATGCTTCTGGTGGGTACCAACAAGAGCTGGATCCAGCTACCACGCTCCCATTCCCAAAGTTTCAGCATCTGACCATACAGTTCAGAAGATTCAGAACATCAGCCAGTCAATATTCAAGAGGCAAGTAATCCTTCTGACAAACCCCAAGTTACTCCCTCAAATATCTTCTACTAATTCTATTTCTATACTGAGAACTTCTACCTTCCTCACATGCCCTAAATCCACACAAAAAATTCTCCCTGAACCCACATACCTAGAACTCTGCTACATATAACCTTACCTCCAATTTAGAACAATAATCGTTATGCCCCATACCTAAATTTTGTTAAAATGCAGGAGCTTCAGTAATTCTGAAAATGAAAAATCAGAAGTTATAAGCCACTCTCAGTGGCTCTGGTGAAATGGGCCTGCTGGTTCCTTCCTACCAGGCAAGAGCAGCCTGCCTAGAAAGGCAGGGAATTTACCATATTCACTTGAAAACCTCTCCTCAGGTAGACCTCTTTCATCAGCGTCCCTCTTCATTACGAACTTGGTCCTAACTTTGGGATCATTCAACAAACCATCAGCAACTATCAAGACTCTGAAACCTTCTACTCATTTCTCTTAGCTCAGTGATAATAGCTCCTTGAGATTCTTACATTCAAGAGCTGGCTCCCACCCCACCCTCAGAAATATGCATATATATATACACACACAGAAGCATGCCTAAGCTTACAGAGGAGTCACAGGCCTGTGAGGTTGTGACTGAACTAGATCAAAATTCTCTTGAGGGGATCCTGCACTTCGTGCATGAACCTGAGTGAATCACCCTGCACTTGAGGGAATCACCCTTCCCCCAGAAGCCACTGAAACTCTCAGAGGCCAGGAATTTAAGAGACTATTGTCACTCCGCTTTGAATTGTGCTTAATTCCTCTCCTTGGAGGGGATTCAAGCAGAGCCCCGCAATTAAGCCCAGTAAACAGGCCCGGGAACATCGGCACAGCAGTACAGGCTGTTTGGGTTTGGGAAGGCAGCCCTTCCCGCGGAGGCCTGGCCCCGGGCCAGCGGGGTGACGGCTGAGTGACAGGGCTACGTGCGCTGCGTGAGGGTGGCAGCCAGCCCACACCCGAGCACACAGCCCGGCACGGGAGCGCCCTCCCCCAACCCCACCGAGTCACCAGAGCAGTGTTCTCAGTAAGGGCTTCCTTGCAGTTATGAAATCCCCGAAAGTCAGCCAGGCCCTGGGTTAAGGCCATTTAACCCCCTCCATTCCGAGACCTTTCCCCAAATGGTATCAACTGTTATTTCCTGAAGACCCATGTAGCCAAGGAGCACTGGAGGGTGGCAATTTACACACATTCTCTCATTTGATCTCCAGGTTAAGGGGAAGGTGAACTAGTGGCCATCTGTCCTGAGTCAGCCTGCCCACAAGTTTTCAGTAGAAGTCGTTAACTCTGGAAGCTATCATAGGGATCTAGAAGTTATCCCATTCCTACAGAAAAGAAAATTCATGAGTAATCCTTAAGGCAGTATGGGTGTAGGAACTCCCCCATTTAACTTCCTTTGATGTGAGAAACAGACTTATCAGTAAATAAAACTTTACATGTGGCTTTCTAAAGGCTTTGAGCTGAAGAGGGAAAAAAAAGAATGTTTATGACCACAGGATTGTCAGAGAATTAAGCATGGTTGGCTTTAAATTTTCATCTGGAATGAATCCTAAAACACTTGAGGGAATCCATGATAACTTAAATACAGTTGATAAAACAAGATTTTATTGAGTAATATACAAAAATATAGAGTTACTAATCAAAACATGTCAAGAAAAATGCCTTGAAGCAACCTTCTTAAGAGAAACAGGAAACACTTTATTTGCAATTCCCAATGAATTTGAAGAGACTTGGGACAGTGCAACTATGTTGGAAAAAGTGAAGTTAAAGAACTTTCTAGGAAACCAGATCTTATATTCACATTTGAATTTCAGCACTTGGAAATATATCTGCTGAACGAAAGGAATGACACAAGTCAGAACCAGAATTCATGTAACTCAGGAGGCACATTTATTTACTGAACAAACACTTGTACGTGCCTGACACTGTTCTATGTGTTTCACAAATACTACCTCATTCGCTATTCATAATAGCTCCATAAGGTGGGGACCATTATCACCCCGTTTTACAGAGGAGGAACTGAGGCACAAGCAGTTTAAGTAACTGGCTTTTCGGAACCCAGTTAGAGAATGACGTCAGGCTTTACCAGCGCAGTTTATCTAATGTCTTATATCTAATGTCTTACAGATCTTCAGTTCTTCTTGAGGTGTCTACTTACTCTCACCCTTGCCTGTCACCCTTTGCCTAATGACAGAAAATCATAAAATGCAAAAGAAAGAAAAATGAGTGTGCTCGGTGTTGAGTCTGTGAACTAAAAGCTCCAAGGCAGAGGTGGGAAAGTGGGGGCTGGGGATTGGGGTGGGGGGGCTGTATTTCAACAAAAGCAAAGAGCAAAGGAAACACTCAATCCCGCAGTAGAACATTAGTGGTCTTTGATGGGTTATTCACACTGCAGAGCTCAATCCCACTCTAAACTGTAGCCCCATATCTGCTTGGGATGCAGGTGGTCAACCATCAGTCTCATCCCCAGGTCCTACCCCAAGGTCTGCGGGAGGAAGTCAGCCTCTCCAAGATCTTGCTTTTTTAGCTCGGGTCAATACCAGCTAAGGTCTTCAGACTATTTCAAAGTCAGAAGGTAAACGACCAATCAAGAAAAAACTTTAAAGGAAATACAAAGTGTATTTCCCTTGGGAAGACAAAGGGCAACACTTAGTAAACTCCCAGGAATCCGAGGGATGAGACAAAATTTCCTTCCTGGAGTGCAAAGCTTATTCAGGAGATTCCTGACTACCACTACACAATTAATTAGAATTCACCAAGTACAGAATTTTCTAATATCATATCATAGAACACACTGGATATAAACCCACTGTGGCTTACAACAGGGGTGAGATCCAGAGGGCCACTCAGATGGGTGGAAAACAAAAGGCTCTTCTGAGAGAAATGTATAAAGTACCCTGGTGAGCAGCAAGGGGACTAGAAATAAAGGAGTGCCTGACTCTGAGTCTAGGGGGCAGTGATGGTTAATTTAGTCGTCCCCAAGTCCCTTCACATGCTGTAGTCCATAGGGTTGCAAAGAGTCAGACACGACTTAGCAACTGAACAACAACAGCAATGTCTCTTCAAGATGGGGCTCCGAAAAAAAGCCCCATTTTAAAAATGTGGAAACTGAGAGAGACAAAAAGTAACTTGCAGGACATTATAGAACTAAACATGGTCTTTCCACCACTAAACAGTGCTTCAGAAATACCAGGAAAAAGTTGTTCACTGAAAACATGTGCAATTATTTCCAGAGTGACCATGAGTGAAATTGTCTTCCTTCAATTCCACGATAACACAACAAAGGATTCTCAGAGGATTCTCGTGACTTACCAAATATAGGCTCACACTGCATTACTGAGAACTCAAAGCTCTCCATGCAGAAAAGGCAAGTGCCAGCTACTCTCAGATTTCTAGTGAGTCAGACCTTTGATTATGATCAAGTTGGATTCCTTTCCTGGTTTCCCCCTCCCTTAGAATCCCACACCTCAGCCATCTTACCCCAGAGGGTCAGACAACATAACCTTAGGTTTCTGTGTGGTGTTCAGTTAGCGCATAACAGATGCTCAATACAGAGAATCATCTGCTGTTTTCCAGTTTGTTCCCAAATTATTACGGTTCTTTCCTGTTCTCCCTCATGCCTTCAGCTTGCACTCCTTGCTGGGCTGTAGGATACAGATAGGGGAACAGTACTCTACACACTAATATTAATGAAGATTGCTCCCCTTCATTCAACATAACAGGAGAGACTCGGTTCCAAATTCCACTCCAATCCTGGTTCTGAAAACTTAACTTTATTGAAACAAATAACAGATAAATCATGGGTGGTTTTTTTTTTTGTGTGTGTGTGTGTGTGTGTACTTAACATGCTAAAGTGCTTTTCTAAAAAATTTCTCAAATGAGCCAAAAACACTTGTACTTTTTAGTTTTCACTGTGAATAAGTGCAGATTGAATCAGCTGATGGAACTGATTTTCTCACCGATGGAGAAACTACAGAAAAATAGAACAACATCCCCATTTAGCTTCCTCATATTTACTTCACTCAGTGGTTCTCCAGCTTCAGCCTGTATGAGAAATGCCTGGAGGATAGTGAGCTTCTGGTTCACTAGGTTTGGGGAGAAGCTCAAGACTATGCATTACCAAGAGGTTTCTGGATGAGGCTGCTGCTGCTGCTCCAGCAACCACACTTTGAGAAATCATGGCTATTTTGTGACAAACCAAGAGTTTCTATGCAATGCCTCAGCCTAAATGATAAAAAGTCAAGGGGAATTAGAATTAGTCATCTGCTCTAGTTAACTCACAAGCTGGAATCAAGATTGTTGGGAGAAATATGAACAACCTCAGATATGCTGATGATATCACTCTAATGGCAGAAAGTGAAGAGGAACTAAAAAGCCTCTTGATGAAGGTAAAAGGAGAGTGGAAAAGCTGGCTTAAAACTTAACATTCAAAAAAAAAAAAAACTTAACATTCAAAAAACTAAGATTATGGTATCCAGTCCCATCACTTCATGGCAAATAGATGGAGGAAAAGTAGAAACAGTGTCAGATTTCATTTTCTTGGGCTCCAAAATAACCATGGACAGTGATTAAAAGATGCTTGCTCTTTGGAAGAAAAGTTATGACAAATCTAAACAGTATATTAAAAAGCAGAGACATCACTTTGCCAAGAAAGGTCTATATAGTCAAAGCTATGGTTTTTCATATGGAAATGAGAGTTGGACCATGAAGAAGACTGAGTGCTGAAGAATTGATGCTTTTGAACTGTGGTGCTGGAGAAAACTCTTGAGAGTCCCTTGGACTGCAAAGGATATCAAACCAGTCAATCCTAAAGGACATCAACCCTGAATATTCATTGGAAGGACTGATGCTGAAGCTGAAGCTCCAATACTTTGGCCACCTGATGTGAAGAGCCAACTCACTGGAAAAGACCCTGATGCTGGGAGAGGAGAAGGGAGTGACAGAGAATGATATGGTTGGATGGCTTCATTGACTCAGTGGACATGAGTGGGAGCAAACTCAGGAAGATAGTAAAGGACAGGGAAGCTAGGCGTGTTGCAGTTCATGGGGGTCACAAAGAGTGGGACACGGCTTAGTTGAACAACAAACAACAACTAGTTAACTCAGAGAACAGGAGGTGATGGGTAGAGCAGGAAGTAAGAGGAATTCCTACAGGGCAGCTTCTGGCACAGGCTTTACAGCATGATTCTTGAAATTAGCAGGAAACATTCCAACTGCAACTCTGTAGCATTGCTGAGGATTACTGTCATGTCAGCATTGAGGTATGATGCTGATAGAGTTAGATCTCTTCTTCAGGAATGCAATCAGAGGCACTGAAAATACTCATCTGCTCTCTCAAATGAAATCTTAGTCTCAGTTTTCATTTAATTCCTTATCATCTGGATCTAGATATTTATTATTGTACCCGTGTTATAGATGAGGAAAGTGAGGCTCAGAGAACTGAACACAGTGAGACAAAATAAAATATAAAATGTCCATCCCAGTGTCTAGTAAAGTGCTGACTAAAATTAAGTTCAAATATAAAAATAAAAATTGACTTCCTTCCTAGGGAAGTGGAAATTGAGGTCCTGAGATGCTACTTGTAAGGGACCGAGTGAGGACCAGAAGCTGGGGTCCTAGCCTCGTGGTCCCAGGCTTCTCTGAGTCTGACCACTAAGTATAAGCTGCCAGGATCTGAGTGCAACTTGGTACTTTCTAGGGCAAAGCATAGACTTCCAGAATTGAGGAAAAAAAAAAACTTACATAGCCAAAGTCTCTCCTATCAGATGGTCCCTCACAGCCTGTCAACGTAATAAAATAGTTAAACCCTTTAGCATCAAATTAGGGACCAAGTTGAAAATCTTTCTTTTTGGCCTAACAAAATATTTATCTTTTCTTTTTGATACTCTGACATCCTTAAAATCAAAGTTCCTTTTAAAGATGAAATTAAGTCAACAGTAAAGGACTGTGGGGAGGCACTAAAAGTATATATCAAGCTTAATAGTCTCTGCCGTCAAAGAATTTAGAAGTAAATGAGGGGCAGGGTAAGCAGCCAAAGAAATAAGCCTACTGGGGCGGCCCAGGCTGAGCCACCCACAGCGTTCTAGGGAGCAGGAGGGAACTTCACGCAAAGGCACTAAGATGGATTTTGAGGACAAGACAATGGAGACGCCTGGTTTGCCTGGCAAATCAGTTTCTAGCACTTCAGGGATCCGGAGGGAAGGAAGGCTGTCAGTGGGAGATTACATGTAGAAAGGTCAGATAAGGTCAGAAGCGGAGAAGCTTAAATAGCACGCTAAGTTCACAGTGTAAACGGTGGACAATGGGGAGAAAGCACTCTTGGGTTTTTTGATTTTTTTTTTTGAGCATGGAGACTGCATGATTAGTGTTGGGTTGTACATTACTTAACACTCTAGGGAAACACATTAAAATGGATCACGAGGAGGACAAGAACCAAAGGCAGATGATTTCTGGTTAAAGTAGGTACCTTTAAAAGACTTCCCTCCTCAAGGATTTCTACAATACCATGAAAGACAAAATTTAGATTTTTTTTTTTTTAAAGCCAAAACTTAAGTGAGCCTTCAAAAGCTAAAACAGCACCAAATAGCCAGATTTTAACCAAGACTACTACATGTTCCTGACTGAACCTTCAGTGTTTAAAAGTTGTGTTTATCTACTCCAAAACAATCAAATTAACCTGCAAGACAAAATCAATAGGAAAGTCATCAAAAAAAAAAAAAAAGACTGACTGCCAACTTTGTGTTGGGTATTGAGATTTCTGAGTAATAGTCCCTCAGGTTTGACTAGACAGATGAGTAGAACTGGGAGGGGACGTGGAGGGAACGTGGAGGGAGGGGCACGGGAAGAATGTTCTCTGTGTCTTTGAGAACACAAGCAAGCTCCCCGCAAATGTCCAGGCTGTTTCAAACAGTATAGTATGTCTTTACTATTTCCAAGCAATGCTCAAAAAGGAGAGTATTATCTTGAATACTTCAAAACAATTTCAATTTGCCTGAAGAAAACCAAAAATAGATGTCACTGACACCCGGAATCAAATTTTTCAATTTGTCTTCTTCCCACTGGCAGATAATCAAGGCTACTTTCATGTTCTTTGAATCTTTGTATTTGGGGATTATTTCTATATCCTAAAGGAGATCAGTCCTGAGTGTTCATTGGAAGGACTGATGCTGAAGCTGAAACTCCAGTACTTTGGCCACCTCATGCGAAGAGTTGACCCATTGGAAAAGACCCTGATGCTGGGAGGGATTGGGGGGCAGGAGGAGAAGGGGACGACAGAGGATGAGATGGCTGGATGGCATCATCGGCTTGATAGGCATGAGTTTGAGTAAACTCCGGGAGTTGGTGATGGACAGGGAGGCCTGGTGTGCTGAGATTCATGGGGTCGCAAAGAGTAAGACATGACTGAGCGACTGAACTGAACTGAACTGAACTGAATAGCATTTGAGTTTCATTTTGGAAACAAAAATATGAGATAGGTACATTTGCTCCAGAATTTCAGACACTGTGATCATTGCATCCTCTAAAGAATGAAAATTGATTTGACTAAAAATAAAACTACCATATGACCCAGCAATTCCCATCCTGGGTATATGTCCAAAGAAAATGAAAACACTAATTTAAAAAGATACATTAACCTCAATGTGTATAGCAGCATTATTTATAACAGCCAAAATATGGAAGTAACCCAAGTGTCTATCGACAGATGAATGGATAAAGAAGATGTGGAATATACAATGGAATACCACTCAGCAATAAAAAAGAATGAAATTCTGCCATTTGCAGCAACATGGATGGACTTGGAGGGCATTATGCTAAGTGAGATAAATCAGATGGAAAAAGACAAATACTGTATGATATCACTTGTATGTGGAATCTGAAAAGTACAACAAATGAAGAAATATTACAAAAAAGTAGATTACAAGACCAAACTGCTCGTGAGACCAAGTGGTCACTAGTGAGGAAGAGGGCAGAGACAGATAGAGGTGAGAGAGTGGGAGGTACAAGCTCTTGGTTGTAAGACAGGCTCAAGGATGTATGTGCAACACAGGGAATATAGCCAATTTGCAGTAACTGTAAATGGAAAGTAACCTTTAAAAATCTTATAAACATAAAAATTTAAAATTAAGTTGGTTTGACTTAAGGAGGTATTAACATTGTACTGAACCTGGAGAACACTCAGTAAGTAGGAACAAAATGAACCCAGAACAAGATCTGAAAGCTTGCAATCAACAACTGCAAACTCATATATCTGTAAGGCTGGGGTTGGGTGGGGCAGGGGGTAAAAAATATGACACTCCATCACTACTAGTTCACCAAAAACAAGAATAGGAACTTGCCTACAAATCAATATCAAAAGATGATACAAAATTAAGGTAAGAGCCTCATTGGTTTAAGATCAAAATAATCAAGGGAAAGAAGGTACAAATTCTATGTATAATGAACCAAGCTAACTAATCTTGCTTGGCAAACAGACACATAGCTCTGAATCTGAGCCAAAATAATGGCTCCTGGCAATCTGCCAAAGTCAAATTCGTTAGTCTGGCATCATAAAATGATTTGTCTGTCGAATTTACAATTCTAGTGTCTTTGGATTCAGCTACCCACTGGGCACCCCTGGCAGTTGCCCAGCAGAATACATCTGAACTATCATTACTGTCAGAACATGCACATTTGACAAACACCAGAGAAAAATGACACTCGTTTCTTAGAGCAATATTAGTTAACAGCTACAATACTGCTGTAAAGGAATTATCAAGTCTAGACCTATAATAATTAATGAAAAATTAATAACCTTCTCTGTTGCGCTAACCTGCAAGCTGCTCCTTGGTGTTCAATAGACACAGGTCAAACTGTCATTTAATTTATTGGAGGCCACAAAGGTGAGTCAAAAGCAGAGGTCTTGCCAAACATGGTCCATAGGTGAGATGTCCTCAGAACTTTAACCTCCAATGCCAGGATGCTGGGGTGCTTGGAGATGCTTCTCCAATGTGCTCTGCTCATTATGGGTTAAACTCCATCCCCAGTTTTAAGCTCATCAGAGAAGTCTCCCAGACACAGAGCATTTTCAGGATAGAGTTGTAATAATATGCATCTGAATAATATCTGAAATTCTTCTAGCCAGAGTCTAGAATCAGGAAGGAAGTGAAGTCGCTCAGTCGTGTCCGACTCTTTGTGACCCCACGGACTGTAGTCTGTCAGCTTCCTCTGTCCGTGGGATTTTGCAGGCAAGAATCCTGGAGTGGGTTGCCATTTCCTTCACCAGGGGATGTTCCCGACCTAAGGATTGAACCTGGGTCTCCCGCACTGCAGGCAGATTCTTTACTGTTTGAGCTACCAGGGAAGCCCAGAATCAGGAAAGTATTTACAAATTTTGCTTGAGCTGAGTAAGGTCAGAAAGGGAAATAGTTCATGACATCCAAAAGTTGAATGCACAGACAGACTATGTAATTCCCACCTAAGTGTTATTCACTCAGTCGTGTCCAACTCTTTGCAACCCCATGGACTGTAGCCTGACAGGCTCCTCTGTGCATGGAATTTCCCAGGCAAGAATACTGGAGTGGGTTGCCATTTCCTCCTCCAGGGGATCTTCCTAGATCAGAGATAAAACCCATATCCTCTGCATTGGCAGATCGATTCTTTACCACTGAGCCAGCTGGGCTCCTTCTGATACTTCCCTAGGTGCAAAAAACTTTAACATTAAAATCCTAATAGTTTTGGTCACTTCATGTTTAGTAAATAGAGAAACTGGAGAAAGCTCAAAGAAGAGAAACAAAAATGACCCATCAGTGTAAAAGTGGCCTGTTAAACCAGAAAAAGAGACAGCAAAGTTGGTAACAACTATTTTACGCCACTCAACTTTCGGCTTACTTCTTTAGGTGCTTTTATCATCCCTTTCCATCTCCTTTCTCCCATCCACATACAGATGGACTGCAGTGTAAGACATTTAATGATTTGTGAATGAATAAATTAAATTGATACCTCCTGATTTCCCGCTTCACTGCAAGCAGACAAGGCTGCGGCAGCCACTGGCCCAAAACTGAACAATAGAAATGATAAAGGAAACATACATGCACACCTTTTCTGTGTTCCCAAGTGTCATTCAAAATATACACAAAGAACTCTATGAAAACTCACCCTGTGGAGAAATTTGCTTCACTAAGGTTGTATTCTGTAAATTATTTTCTTCCGCCAAGAGCTAAGTGACTTTCAAATACAAAACCTTTTATAAGAATCCTCACATCCTTATAGAAAGGTGTTCCCATGCTTTAAAATTTAGTGCCTCATTCCCCTGAAATAACTCATTGACAGACAAATTTGTAAGATTTTAGTTGCAGAGACACCATGTATGATGTCTAGTCCCCAAACCCTTTACTCTAAGAACTGCACCTCTCACAGGCCCTGGTAACCTGTATTTGTTATGTATGATTCCACATGCCCCCCTCAACCATCGCCACCCAAAGCTGATGGATCCTCTGAGCCACAGTGAGACCATAATACTTTCTCTCAGGAAATGAAAAAGCATTCCTAGAATGTTAGTCAAGTCTCTGTTGAAGTCAAACTGAGGCTGAAATGAGCATTGTGAGGCAGCCATCTTGAGCCAACTGCATAGGAATCAGTAAGAGCTGCATGGAAGGTAGAGACGCAATAAATAGCGTGCAAGCAGAGAAGCAAATACGAAGGCCATGGAGTGCCAGAGACAAGAACTAACACACCTGCTCTCCTGGATGTTAAGGCCGTTCTCGCTCTCAGTTCATGGCTCCAGGCTTCTGTGAACCCCACCTGCATTTCCTGCACTTGGGTCCTGAGAGAGATTCTCTTCTTTGAAATTCATTATCCCAGGTTTGCTTAAGGCAGTTTGCAACCATAATAAGCTCTATCAAGTCATGAATATTTCTGCCATCACAGAAGGAAGGGCCAAAACTGTCACTGCTCTAGCAGCGAAGTAACAAACCCACCATTTGTGATATATTTTTTGTTATCCACAACTTATGGTTGTTTCATCATTTCTTTGTACAGTTGCCAGGGGAGGACGGACCTGTTGATTCACAATACAAATCCCATAACCCCATCATCCAGAACTAGTCCAGTCGGGGACCCTAACAGCCAACTTTGTTAATGAATGCATTTCCTGCAAATAATAGTAGGAAAACATTAGCACGGCATTCCATTCTCTTCTTCCAATGTACTTAACAGACCCACTTAAATGTTTGGGTTTTTTCTTTTTTAAGCTGGAGAATTGATCAAGTGTAAGCTGAGGGTCCTACAACTCAAAAGTACATGTGAATGTAAGCTCTAGTGGGGCAGGCATGATGCCTGTCCACCTTAGTCTCCCTACTCCAGAAAAATTCCCCACGCTGAAGGAATGAATGAAAGGAGGGAATGTAAGAGCCTAAGAGTCAAAAGCAAACTCTAGGCTCAATCAGAACTGGGTCAGAATCCCAAATCTCCCCTTTTAACATTTATGAAGGCTCAGAATTCTGCTAAGAATTTTATGTTCATTATCTTGTTTCATGCTTCTTCACCAATCCACCCCCGCTCCAAGCTGTAAGGTAGTATCTTTCACTTTACACTTGGTGAAAACTGAAACTTACCTACGGCCACAAGCTTAGTGAAGGTTAAGTCCAAATCCCTAACCCTTGTGACAAACTGCATTCACTGCTGACTTCATCACCTTGGGCAGATGATTTAATCACTCAATTTGCCAAAGATTATGGTTCTGAAGACTAAGTCAGACAGATAGTGTCTGAAAAGTGCTTAGCACAGTGCCAGATGGAACCAACTGCTCATTAAAAGGTAGCTATTATTATTAGAGTTATTAACTAGTGAGTCTACAGTGAGATACTTCAAACAGAAGGATTCTGGGTTCTATAAACTACAAGTCCTCTGGAAAACAGCCACGTCCAACATCTAGGCAGCCAAAGCAAGAGAAGCAAATTAAAACCAATATTTATCTTGGATATAGTCAAAATTATCCAAAAGGGAGTAACAGATAAGAAATCTTTTCATAGCCTGAAAGCAATGATAGTACTTGAAGTTAGGGGGCACCATTCTGCTGTGTATCATGGAAACATCTTCCCTGGAGTCTTCAGCACCCCTGGATTTTTTTCTAACAAAGCGGAGGTAGATAAATTTTGATCAGTAACAACTTTTGCCGCAGGGAGGGGAAGGAACCCTTTAATGTTTCTTTCCATACGCTTCCACAATTTCAATTTTAGGATTAGTATATATTCCTATCCTATTCCCAATGCCTCTAGTAATTCTTTCATCGAGATAAAAAGCATTATTACACTGTTCAATGACCTTTAAAAGTTCAGGGGGAAAAGTGCTTATTCAGGATTGATAAGCATAACACAAACAAATTTCAAGTATCTAAAAAACAACTGGTCTAAAATACATAAATGTATCTATTGGCAGTTGTTGAAAACGGGTGGTGGGAGCTCATTACACTAGCCTCTCTACACATATATGTTTGAAAATTTCCGTAATAAAAAATTACAAATAAATGTTTAAAATAAATGTACAAATTCTTTCTTTTAAAAATTTAGTTTTTATTAAAAACCTGCTTTGAGGATGGAGCAGGAAACTGGGTTTGTATCACTACCCTGGGAAGCAGTAGAGTAAGGCATTCAGTTGAGGGAAGAGAAGTAAATAAGGTTAAATTAAGGTAGAACTATTATAAATCATGTAAAATTGAAATGTGTTTCTATAATGCTTCAATAATGATCTTCAAGTAAGAGACTGAGGGGCCACAAGACATTACCAAGGAGACTTCTTTATACAAACAATAATAATGGTTTCCTCAAGTTTGGTCTACATTTGGTTCCAGCTGACCAGGGAATATCCAAGTTTACAGGTGATTATTCTAAAGACCAGAAATAAAGAGCTTTGTGCCAAACAGCTAAAGGAAAGCTGAAAATCAAGGTATGGATAGAGGTCTCTTCATTGGCCAAAAGATGAATTTTCTCTTTTCAATTCAGTCACCTTCTGAAAGGGTTAACTGAAGTTTTGTTATACCCATATGATAATCCATAATTGAAGAATCATATCTAGAGATCTTTTTTCCCCCCTTACTCAGAGGTACACAATGCTTTTCATTCAATTTGTGGAGTTAAATTCCAGCCTAAAACCCTACAACTGTCTGTTAAGTCAAATCTACAATAAAAACAAAAACAAAAAAATTAACTTTTAAATATGTTAGTGACCTCTTTCTATCAATTAATTCTGATCTCTTGCTGAGCAAATTCCATTCCTATAATGCTGGGAGTGAATTTCATAACAACAAAATTTGAAAGAAACTTTGAAAAACTGAAGAGAAGCCATTTGCTGTTTACAGGTTGAAACCACAAGCACCTCCACAGCACTCTGGGGCTAGCCAGAGCCCTCCCCCATCCGAAAGGCGCAGTCATTTACAAAACAAGTGCAGAAACACAGCTAATCAAGGCAAACGGTTCTCTAGTTTATCACCAAAATGATGGGACAGGCGTAAAGAGGCACTTTACCCTAAATGTTCTACAGAGACCAGCTAACTGAGCTTTCCCTCAATCAAAGGTTAGGAAGCAGCATTTCCTTCTAAGATTTACTTTATTTGCATTCTATGAAAAATAGTGTTTCCAGCCATGTCCTCCTGGCTGGAAAGGTAACTGCAATCTCTTTCTCCCCTGTTCTACTTGATCAAGCCAACCCCTTCCTTTCTATGCACTTTCAGTCTTCGCCATTTTTCCTTTATAAAAAGTGTTCCTCTCAGCTTATGGGACAAATGAGACAACAACGGTGTGTTTTATTAATATCACAGGCGCAATCTTAAATTGAAGAATACTACATGCAGTGTGACAGAGTGGTACATAGGTGAATGTTCACCTTCCTTCTCACACTAGTATGTTTTGCCTCACTGTGTTAAAGTAAAACTTCTCTACAGCTCTAAGTGCCCCTTGACAGGGTCTACAATAAAAGGAGTATAAATCACTCTCAGAACTACCCTGGAAAACTGGTTGGATTATCATTTGTAGAAAACACTTGAGTAGCAGGACTATCCCAGCGTAATGTACATGCACCAACATTATGGTACTCCACGTTCCCATAGTTCTGCCAATCTACCTGTAAACGTTTCCAAGAAAAATTACCACCTAAGGAGAGACTGCTGGGATGTGAACAAAAACATGGTTTCTTTCCAGAGGTACTTGACTACCCTCTCCTGATCACTCAACTGGTTGTTCTGAGTGGATTTCCCCAGAAATTGACAGGAAAGGTAAGTGGTGGCTGGGGCTCAGCACCAGGAGAGAATTTTCACATCAACTGGATGATCAAACAATGTCCTGGACGCAACAAGCCAAGGGCAGCACTAAAGTGAGGATGAGCCTTACTCTTTCACAGATCAAATTCTCCTCACACCTGCCAGACTCCACAAACCAAATGCCACACTGTGAAATCACACTGTCTCTAGAATTCTCTAAAAGCGCTTTTGTTGTAATCCCCTCTGAACACAGTGAAGGGCTGAAGGGCACTATTAAGTGACTTGAAAGCAGACATTTAAGATCTCGAGTTCGAGTGTGTCTCAGATCATACATAACGTTTCTAACAACCTAGGGAAATGTGAGGGGCGGGGGTGGGGGGCAGGCGGACTTCTTGCTTCTTGTTTAAAAACTAAAGTTCGACTGCAGCCCTGCCAAGGGGGCAGACAACGGACTTCGAACGTCCCCGGTCTCCGGGCTGCAGCAGCGGCCGGGCGCCCGCGCGCGTCCTACCTTGGACCTTTCTTTGACGTAGTATTTGCCCAGCCGGCTCCCGCAGTACAAGACCAGCCTGTCGATGAGGGACAGGAGGTAACTGATGGCCTCACAGCCTTCCTCGTTGCCCCCGATCCACGTGATCTGATCACCCCGCAGGTGCCGCTTGGAGACGCCGGCTCGGGGCCCGGCCAGCTGGCCGTCCCGCAGGGCCCCGTTGCAGTGCAGCTGCTTCACGCGCTCCAGGACGCAGTCGCCCACCACCTCGCCCAGGAAGTTATCCAGGTAGCAGAAGCCGACCTCGTGCAGACAGGGCACGATGTACTCCAGGGCGATTTTCTCTAGATCCAGCCTCATGATATGTCCTAGGGGCATCCCGCCCGCCAAGCCGAGCTTGGGGACCCCCAGCGTGCAGAGAGCGACCTGCGTGTGCGCTCAGCCGAGGCGCGGGGAGCCTGGCTCGGAGTTCAGCTACCTGCGGCGGCCACGGTCCCCAAGCCACCGCGGCGCCAGGGAGAGGGGAAAGTTGCCCGCAACTCTGGGGAGGAGGGATCCCGTTTAGAGACCAGCGGGAGTTGTGCGGAGCTCCGCGAGTCAGCGCCAGACTGGCCCAGTGAAGAGTCGGAGGGCCCCTTTTGGAAATGTGGAGCCACCACTAGTGTGGCGGCGGCGGCCCCAGGCGGGCAGAGGCTGAGGTCCAGCCCCTGAGCCGGCCCGACTCCACGCGTCACGGGCCCCGCCCAGGCTCCGCCCCGGGACCGCCCCCGGGACAGCCCTTCTCCCCGGTCCATCACCAGGCCGGGTTTACCCCTCGCTCTAGGAGCCGGGCGAGCCGGGCGCCATCCTCGCTTGTTTGTGACCAGGAGAGGAGTTGGAGAACAGACGGCATTTTTAGAATGCTGTCGATTTGCCCAGTTTTGCATAAAATCCCTTAACAAACTTGAAAACCTGGATCCCAACTCTGAAAATGTAAATGGGATTAACAGCAGTTTGCTGCCACATTCTAGACCGGTCACTTCCTAGACTTTTGAATAAAATAATAAACCCAGAAACAAATATTTTAGCAATGAACTCCTTCTAGCTTTTCTTGGTACTTTATTCTCCTTTCCTCAGCTGTTTGACCCAGGTCGGGAGGTTCAAGACTTTGAGAGGCTGGGAGGAATCCAATTTTAATTAAAATTAACAAGCATCTCCCAGACCCCTACTATGTTCAAGGCCCCGTGCTCTCAATGAAGGGAGGGTGTGAACAATGAAGAAATACTGGGTCATATTTCATACTGAAAATAATGTATTTTGCTTTGCTGCATGTTTTGATCAATTTATCTTTCAAGCTTCTTACTAAAATATGATGTTCTGAAAGTCTGCCTTCAAAATTCACCACATGCTCATTCATGTAACAGCCAACATAGGTTATGTCCTTCAAGACTTTTTAGTTATCCAAAGGTAAGCTGATTACTTAATGGATTTTTAAAGTTCCCTTTCCTACTGAACACCAAAGAACAGACTCAAGAGAAAAAGACTCATAAATTGCACGCAAAGCCATTTCTGTATTTTAAATTTTACATCAGTTTGCACTTGGGTTCTTCATTTACGTTGAACAAAATAACGTACAGTTCTCACATTAACTTGAAAGATACAATAAATTTGTTGTTGTTGTTTAGTCACTAAGTCACATCTGACTCTACAACCCATGGACTGTAGCCCACCAGGCTCCTCTGTCCATGGGATTTCCCAGGCAAGAACACTGGAGTGGGTTGCCATTTCCTTCTCTAGGGTATCTTCCCAGTCTACAAATCGAGCACCGCCCCACCCTCCCTTATGTACCACTGAGCCACCAGGGAAGTCCTACAATACCTGTAAAACCTGTACATTCTTCTTCTCTCTCTCTTTTTTTTTTTTTTCTTTTTACAAATGTTAACTGTATTTTTATTTTTTATTCAGTTTATTTAAACAGAAAAAGAAAAAACAGTTCACTCATAAACAGAAAAGTACAATTAACATTTGTGAAAAGAAAAAGAGTGTACAGGTTTTATAGGTATTGTTTATTTTGCATACAATTCCATATAGATTTGACACTTTTATTCTCCTGCCCACAGCTCTCTCTTTTCTTCATCTGAGAGGAGAAATGGAGCGAAGTCTGGGCCAGGAACTAAGAGCAGAATAGGAAAGGGATGCTGTAGCTGCTGATGGAAAGCAGCAGACAGAAATACATGGTCAAGTAAGAACCGAAGAATGTTCCAGAGGAGCGGTCAGTGAGAAACCCAGTGAAACTCCTACTTATACAGGGAGGAGGATCTCTGCCAGGGCAGCACTAAGTTGACACCATTGGTATGAGCTTCCAGCAGGAGGTGCACCAACTGAGGTAATGTCTTGATTGGCCAGCCTCAAGGAGCTGCTGTCTAAATCCCCACAGCAGCTCCCGGATGACAAGAGCCTATAATTCTTGGACCCCCAGCACCGAGCACACAGTAGGGGCCTAATAAGTAGGTACCGGGAAACTGGTGTCTCACCCTGAGCCATGGCAACCTCCACGTGGGCTTTGGGCAAGTCTGGGCTGGTTGGAAACTGGCCCTATTTGCATGAAGGACGGAGATGCCTCCCCAGAGAGAAATCACTGGGAGAGTGTCAGGCAGAGCAGCCTGGCCCAGAGCAAAACCCCAGGGGCCAGTGGAGGGGCAGTTAGGCATTCTGCAGGATACTTGTCTCCTGGCTTCACCTCTCTATTCAGCCATGGAAGACGTTCAGTTCTGAGAGGAGGAGACCTAAAGAGAAACCTGGGGCTGCTCATTTGCGGCAGGGACTAACATGAAGATGCAATACCAAAAGAGAGGAAGGCCCTTTCCTCCACTGTGCTTAAACCCTGCCTAACCAGGATACCTTGGGCCCTCCAGTGAGCTCCTTCAGGGGCATGATGGATAACAAATGATCAGAAGAGTGATCTGAAGCTGCCTGGACATGGGCCCTGGTAAGCAGTGGCTGGAGGTTTTTTGCAGCTTTGGGGTTTGTTGTAGCCTCAGAAGTAGATATATTTGAATTTGAAGATAGGAGGGGAATGACAGATTTGGTAGCTGGCTGAAAATTTGCTACCTGAAGTTTCTTTGAAGATATACCTGACACTTCTAGGAATAATTAGGACATGGTAGTCAGTGAAATACAGAAAAATACATCTGTACCTCCCAGAATCAACTTGTTGACCCAGGGCTTTAAATCCCTGGACTAGGTAAATTCGGCTCACTATTCAAATCATATTTCTGTAATTTTAGAATAAATTTGTAACTAGTCCAGCTGTGACCAAAATAGCCCATGAGCAAGTTCTAGTGACTAAAATCTTTAAGTTGTTCTAGATTACTTTGGTTGTAAAGCATAGGCAGTTTAGAAAGGTATTCAATCCCTTGCCCCCATTCCTACTTGGCAAGGGCACCTATCAATCAATCCGAGGCCTCCTAATCAACTTGGGGCTGCCGGCACTGCATTTGGCAGAGGAGCCTGAGATACTGTGACTGGCCAAAAGCACAGTGTGTGATTACAACGAGGGGTGCAGACAGGCTGGAGCCATGCGCGGGCTCAGAGGAGTCTGAACAGCAGAATGGCAAACACCAAGATAATGGCTAAAGTGCATTTGTTTTACTTATTTGTCCATTAATTTGTGTCATTATCATCATAAATATTAAAACACTTTTCCTATTAATAACTAAAACAAATTAGTTTCCCTGTAATTTAATTTCAACAATATGGTCTTCCAGTATATATCTGCAGTACATAGACAGGTATTTTTTAAGCATGTAGATGAGAGAGGGTAAAAGGAGGAAGATGAATTGCTTGGCTTTGGAATTTGAACTGGAAGGGATCCGAGTGGTCCAACCAAAGTGGAAACCAGGGTCCAGAGGGCCTGGACATTAAGGGACTCTCCTAAGGAAGGAATCTCTGGTCAGTGGAAGAGGAAGCCTGGAATGTTTCTGTGTTCTCAACTCCAAGAGAGCAACCTCTCTTATTCTATTTATGTATGTATGTGGGATTTGTTTTTTGGGGGGGAGAGGGGATTAGGTAAATTTCACCAAAAACAGTGTACAATTCATTGGCATTCAGTATATTCACAATATTATGCAACCACCACCTCTCTAGTTCCAAAACACTTTCACCACTCCAAAAGAAAACCTTGCATCCATTAAGCAATTACTCCCTGATTTGCTAGCGCCTGACAACCACCCATCTCCTTTTAGAATTTCTATGAATTCGCTTTTTCTGGATATTCCCTACAAGTGGAATCACAAGATATGTGGCCTTGTATGTCTCGCTTCTTTCACTTAATATGTTTTCTAGGTCCATCCAGGTTGTACCATGGATCATTCCTTTTTATGGCTAATATTCCATTGTATGAATGTATGATATTTATTTATCTATCATAAATTGATGGGCATTGGGGTTTTCGCCTTTTGGTTATTGTGAGCAATGCTATTATAAACATGTGTGTGTAAGTATCTGAGTACTTGCTTTCAATTTTTGCGGGCATACACCTAGGAGTGGAATTACTGGGTCATATGGGGCTTTCCTGGATGGAAAAGAATCTGCCTGCAATGCAGAAGACCTGGGTTCCATCCCTGAGTTGGGAAGATTTCCTGGAGAAGGGAATGGTTACCCATTCTAGTATTCTTGCCAGGAGAATCCCGTGGACAGAGGAGCCTGGTGGGCTACAGTCCAAGGAGTGGCAAAGAATTGGACACGACTGAGCAACTAACTTTTTTTTCCTCCCACTTTCATGGTAATTCTACATTTAACTGTTTTGTGGAACTGCCATACTGTTTTTCACAGCAGCTGTGCCATTTTACATTTCTGCTGATAATTTGGGAGGGTTCCATCACATCCTCTTTTATTTCTGATGAAAACCATCTACATTTCTTTCACTCCTTCAATGTCTTACTGTGCCAGAGTTTCCCTCCTTCCAAGATGGTATCTGAATATGCTTTTCGTGTTTTTGCCATGCCATATCATCAAGAGGTTTATCATTAAACGGAATGGATTTAATGTGGGCAAGGATGATTTTATTTATTGATTTAGCAAACAAACACTTTTTAACACCATATTCCAGGCACTGTGCTAAAAGTGTTACAAGTATTATTTCTATCAATTCTTCTAACACTGCCAAGGAATTATTATTTTTGCCACTGTGAAGATGACAAAAATGAGGCATAGAGAGGCTAAGGACTTTGTCCAAGACCACACAATGAGATATATAGCAATGCCAGACAAAATCTAAGCGATTCCAAATGTGACAAGATCAGGGGTGAGGTGGGGGGGGCAGTATTTTGAGCCACTTGCTTGGCATAGCAATGCTTTTGCCCTTTATTGTTCAGTTGCTAAGTCATGTCCAACTCTTTCATGACCCCTTGGACTATAGCACACCAGGCTCCTCTATAAGTACTCTGTTTTGTTGTAAGTCTTAATTATAGCATTTTCACCTGCAACGACAGTTTTAACTCTTGGTTTCCTTACTGATACTTGGTGTAGAGGAAGATAAGCAAAAATCTTACCATGAATTATTTAGCCGACTACATTGAGAGGAATCTTCCAAGCTACGAATCAGGATTTGCTCTTTGCATGAGTGCTAAGTCACTTCAGTCGTGTCCAATTCTGTGCAACCCTATGGACTGCAGCCTGCCAGGCTCCTCTGTCCATGGGATTCTCCAGAAAAGAATGCTGGAGTCAGTTGCCTTGCCTTCCTCCAGGGGATCTTCCTGACCCAGGGATTGAACCTACATCTCTTACATCTAACCTGTATTTGCAGGCAGGTTCTTTCCAACTAGGACCACCTGGGAAGCCCTTGTTCCATTCCAATTATAGCCCAGTGTTTCCAAGAATCCCGTATAAATTTAGTGATGTACAGTCTGCTGAGAGTAGTCGTGGGATGTGAGCCACACCTCAGTCCACTGGGTTGTGTGACTCGCCCCTCAGGACACAGGATGTACATTTAATTTAAATGGAGCTGGTAAAATAAGAAGAGAGTGCCTGAAGGGAACTTGTGCTTGAACTCACTGCTATGAATTGGGTTGAGAAAGAGATGCATCTGATCATGTCCCAATCCCTATGGAGTCCACCCATCCTACTCCTTTCCAGGTCTAAGGGGATGGCAAAGAAAGCAACTTTCTATATTGGTTCTTAAAAATTTCTAAGCATATGGACAAGTTTAAGTCTCTCTCATTTGCTCTTTGATAATTCTGCTGTGTGCAGGTTCTGGGACGTGTGATGTATTTGGAATATTCATTAGTATTTTCCAATTCAACTCTTGTTTAAGTTAAAAATGTCTAAAAAGCATTTGCTCTGGCTAAAAACATGGCATCAATCATAAAAATACAGCAGTGTGAAATTTATATTAGCATGGAATATTTGAAAGAATTTAACTTTACTTAATTTTATAAAGCTTTTCCAAAGGTGCTTCCATTCATTAGAATTTCACACCTTAATGTGTTGATTTAAAATAACCTTATTTTAGAATGGGCTTCCCTGGTGGCTCAGAGGTAAAGATCTGCCTGCCAATACAAGAGACATGTGTTTGATCCCTGAGTTGGGAAGATTCCCCTGGAGAAGGGAATGGCAACCCACTCCAGTATTCTTGCCTGGAGGATTCCATGGACAGAGGAGCCTGGTGGGCTACAGTCCATGGGGCCACACAAAGAATAGTTTTAGATTCACAGGTAAGTTGTGAAGATTTACACACAGTTCCCACAGGCTCACACCCAGTTTCCCCACAGACATTAGATATTAGTATGGTACATTGATCACAATTTATGAATCTATACTGAGACATTGTTATTAACCAAAGTCCTTATCATGTTCAGATTTCTTCTGTTTTTACCGCATGGCCTTTTTCTTTTCCAGGATGCTGTTGCAATTATACAGTAGTTGAAACTAGTTCAGAGTGATTTCAGGAAAGTATATACGCCAGATTTGTCTTTTCAGTTCTTTAGCACCTGCAGAAACTTGCAGTCTCCCCAGGGTAGGAAGGAATGGGTACCTACAGAAGATGGCTTCCTCCCATCTTGGGCTGGCCCACTGTTGAGCCCGTTGCAGTGGCTGAGGTTTGGTGGCACAATCGGGAGCCCTCCCTGTACAGCCAGGAGTCTGGGGGTTCAGGAGGCTGATCCCCTGCCCTGTTCTGACCTGGCAGTGGGAGGAAGGAGCATTAAAAGGCTCAGTGTCCTGGGGTTCACCAGTAAAACGTATTTACCCTCCCCAGCTTCAGAGGCAAGCCTGATTGATGTAAGGCAGTAGGTCTCAGACATAAGTAATCCACCAGAACCAGCGACAAACTTGTTAAAACACAAACTTTTGGCCCTCTAGAGTTTCAAATTCAGTAGGCATGGGTGAGGCCCAAGAATCTGCGTCTCTAACAGGTCCCAGGAGCTATTTCTGTTGGTTGGTCAGGGTAAGGGTGTGCAGATCACACTTTGAGGCCCTTTCCTAAGCCAGTCAGTTCATGGCATTACCCTGGTGACTGCTAGTCTAGGAGTGGGCAGGTGACCTAACCCAGTGGTTCTCTGCCCTGGCTATCCATTAGAATCAGCTGGGAGCTTCTAAAAATGACCTCCAGCTGGGCCCCACCCCCGACTAATAAACATTTCTAGTGAAAAGGCCTAGGTATTGCAGTTTCAAAGATAAAATAGCAAATAAATAATATATCATCATCATCAATTAATAAATAAGTGACACAGCACTCTTGGTGATTTTAACTTGCAGCAGTACTGAGAACCACTGATCTGCTTGAAAGGAATTCATATTCCTTCCAGGGAATATGAAGGGAGGGATCTCATTTTCTTGCTGAACATGGGAAAGGAAACAGGCAGCCCCGTGGCCTCTTACGGCTGTCTCGTCACCATGAAGGGAGCCAGGCTCGGGAGGAAGCCAACACAGAGGAAGGCAGAATAGAATGTGGAAAGAACTTGGGACCTTGGTGACATCACAGAGCAGTTTATCTTACTATTCCGGGAGTCTGTCCTACCTCTGGACTTCCAGTTATTTGAGATAATGCATTTCCTCATGTCTAAAGCCAACTTAAAGTCATGGTTTTCAGCTACTGGCTATCAAAAAGATAACACCAGAGAAATGGTCACCTTGTAGCCATAATAAACAGTGCACACTTTTTTTTTTTTTACTTACTTTAGGCCATGCTAGGTCTTCATTGTTGTATGGGCTTTTCTCTAGTGGCACTGGGCAGGGGCTACTCTCCAGTTGCAGTGTGCGGGCTTCTCACTGCAGTTGCAGAGCACGGACTCTGGGGCTTTCGGGCTTCAGTAGTTTCAGCTCCTTGGTTGCAGAGCACAGACTCAGCCATTGTGGCACACAGGCTTAGTTGTTCCGTGGCATGTAGGGTCTTTCCAGAGCTGGGATCGAACCTGTACTAGTTCCCTGACCAGGGATTGAATCTGGGCCCTCTGTGTTGGGAGTGTTGAGAGCGCTGAGTCTTAGCCACTGGGCCACCAGGGAAGTCCTAAAATATATACATTTTTAAAAACTATAGATTGTTTTTCCTACTTAAAACAAATCTTTAGTTCTTCCATGTGCCAGTCATTGGCTTGCTGGTGTTAAATACAGTCCCTGCCATCCTGTGTGCTGGTCAGTTGGAGGTGGCTGGGATCCTGTGACTTGCATCTCCCAGACTCCCTTGCCAGCTGGCCCAGTTAAATGTTGCCGGTGGGAAGCACTGGTGGGAAACCAGATGAAATGAGGGAAGGAGAGACCCTCCATTTAAAAAAAAGGTTCTGAGAGTGGCTGGCAGTGCCCTCAGTAGGTCCAGCAATAGCATCCCTGGTTGGGACAGTGGCCAGTGCCAACAGCATCAGCAGCTTTCTGCAGTGTTGAATGCCAGATACTCCTGGGCTCTGAAAACATTGCCATCTCTGTTTCATCTTCAGCCTTTGGAGCGGTCCAAGACTTCTCACAGATGCTTATCTCTAGGTTACCACATCTTCCCCTTTGGCTGCTCCAACCTTGCCACACTTTTGTAACTCATTCCTTAGGTTAAATTCCCTCCACATGAAATACCTAGCATGGTTTCTGTTTTCCCAGCTGGACACTGACTGATATGGGTAATCTCAGTTCCAACACTGGGTTCACAACACCACCTCTTAATTTGACTGCCAAGTTGTAACTCCAAATCCTCCTCTTCTCCCTGTCTCACTGCCACAACTGGTCCAGACTGCCATCATTTCCCAAGTGGATTACTGCAACAGCCTTCTCTTGGGGCTTCCACTTGCCACTTGCCCCACATCAATCCATTCTCTACACAGAAGCTGGAGCAATTTTCCTTCCTAAATAAGGTGGCATCACTCTGCTTTGTAAAATCTCTGCACTTAAAATCCAAACTCATTAACATGGCCCAGGAACCCCCAGGAACCAGTTCGTTGTTCCTCATCTTCTTCACCCACTGTGATCTAGTCACACAACTTTTTTTGCTGTTCTTGAAACAAGCCAAGCTCTCTTTTCTACCTTAGCAATGCTGCATATGCAGTATCTTCACCTTGGAATACACTTTTCCCTAGCCTCCATAAAGGAAGCTTCTCATCACTTCCTCCATGTTATTTCTTCCAAAAGGCCTTCTTTATCACCCAAACAAGAGGAGGCATCGCCCATCTCAGCTTCCTGTTTATTTCCTTTTTGGTGCCTATAAAAATTTTACTCTTATTTTTTTTGGTTTGAATCTGTTTTACATCTATTCCTCCCAGGAGTCTAAGGGCAGGAATGGATTCACCACAGCAACCCTAATTGCCTAAATCTATGCCTGACACAAGTTAGACGTTCACCATACCCTGAATGAATGCACTGCATACTTAACTGTTTCTATATTCATGCACAGAACTCAAGGAAATCTGATTTTCTCAATATATGTGGTTATATATTGTGTATATATGTATATACATATATAACCACACATATTTAAACCTAACTTCATTGCTTGATTTATGTGATTGGAATCTTTCCTGTCAGGGCTGGTTTACTCCCCAGCTTCCTCAAAATTTCTCCAAACTCCCCCAGCAGCAGCAGGTGTTTGACAACTAGCAAAGAAGAGACGAACTGAAAGTGAATACCCAGGCAATTTATAGAAGATAAGAACTGTTTAGAGGCTTCTTGACTCTAGAACACTGATAGGCTTTGAGAACGACCCGGGCATTCCCGGTGGCATATTGCCATCTTCCCATTAAACATGAGGTGAATAGCTGCTGTGTGGCATGTCACATCAGAGGCCAGAAGAGCCAGGGAGAGGAAACAACTCTGGAGTTAGGATGGCTGGTCCCAGCATCTGAGAGGTGCCTCAAGGGCCGAGGTAACTAGACTGACGAGGACAGGGAGATGGACGAGATGGATGGAGGCACCAGGACATTAGCTGCAGGGGCCGGCCTCCAGCTGACAGCGAGAGTGGTTCTGAAGTCATAAGGAGAAGTTGGGGCGAGTGTGGGAAGGGTTGTACAGCACTGGGGACTTGCAGCTGAACACACAGTAGTAGTGAATCTCAAGGGAGTGAGCATATCAGAATCAGTGGGGGAACTCTGTTTTCATTGAAACATACTTGATTTACAATGTTGCTTTAGTTGTTGGCATACAGCAAAGTGATTTAGACATATATCTATATCTATCCATTCTTTTTCCAGATTCTTTGCATTACATGTTATCACAAAATATTGAATATAGTTCCCCTGTGCTATACAGTAGATCCTTGTTTATTTATTTTTTATATAGTAGACACCTGTGGAACTTTTTCCCACTCTCAATCTTGATCCATGCCCATATTACTGAAACATATTAATGTTGGTTGCTCAGTCATGTCTGACTCTTTGCAACCCCCATGGACTGTACCCCGTCAGGCTCCTCTGTCCATGGAATTCTCCAGGCAAGAATACTGGAGTGGGTAGCCATTCCCTTCTCCAGGGGATCTTCCCGACCCAGGGATCAAACCTGGGTCTCCTGCAATGCAGGCAGATTCCCCACCCAACCCTACATCCCTCCATATCCCTCTCCCGCTCGCATCACCGTGGAGCAAACCTGTATCACTGCAGGAGTGTGTCTTGTTTCCGCAGTGAGTTGCAGAGGGAATACCCTGGTTTTGTTAGGCCTGAAGCTGATACAATTTTAGGGGCCCTCTTTAATAAATTTAAAATATCTGCAAGCCAATACAAAATACACTCAATGCACCCCAGTGCCACAGATCTGCCTCTTTCTTGTTAATAACCACATATTATTTCACTGTATGAATGCACTGTAATTGATTTATCCATTTCCCAACTGACTGATCCATAGGTATTTTCCAGCCTCTTGCTATTACGTGCAGCACAGTCATGAGGACCTTTGTACCCAAATCTATTCCCACACTCAAGAGCATATCTGTGGGGCAAATTACTAGGAGTAAAAATCACTGGGTGAAAGGGCTTGCACATTTGTAATTTTGATAAATATTATCAAATCACCCTCTATAAAAATTGCTCCAGTTTACACTCTTACCAGCAGGATATGAGGGTTACTGTTTGTGTAACTGTTTGCATAACTGCCAATATTATTTTTGTTTAATCTTTGCCGATCTGATAGATACAAAAGTATCTCTTTCACTCTTCTTTTTAACCAAAGGTGAGTTTGAGTACTTTTTTACATGTTTGAGCAACATATGTGGATGACTTGCTTGGTGAACTGTTCATATCTTTTGCCCATTTTTTTTTTTTTTCACGTTAGACCAATGGCCCCATTGATTTTTTTTTTTTTAGGAAAAGCCTTTATATTTTCAGGAAATCAGTCATGTCATAGCTAATATGCAAATACTTTCCCAGGTTTTTTCTACTTTTGACTTGGCTTATGAGTGCTTTGTCATCAGAGGTGTTTTTTCTTTTGTTTCAGTGTCATCAAATTTAACCTCCCAAGAGGGAGCTATGTTAGCTATTCTGGTAGGGAAGGCTACTCTAGCAAGGTGGCACTTGAGCTGAAACCTAAATCTCATGCAGAGAGCAGGAGACAGATCCCTGGTCAGAAGGCTCTCAGGCAGGAACGTGCCTGGTGTATTAGCAATGAAAGGAGTCAGCAAACTGAGCTAAAGAAGGAAATAGCACACAGTGAAGTTCAAAAACAAGACAGGCCCAGACAGTGGTGGCTGTGAAGGCCAGGGAAGGAAGTGTGGCTTAGCTTTAAGGCCCAGAAGGGAACCGAAACCAATGGAAAAAATGATAGGAAGGCAATTTTAAATTCTACGTTATTAGATGAACATTCTAATAATTATCACTGTCCAGCATGGAATCGGCTCCAGGAATATTTATGGGTGAGTTTCCTGTCCCTGAAATTTTTCAGGCATAAGTGTAACATACCTAGATGCAAACACTACAGAGGAAATTTAAGTACTGGGAATCTGACTGGGTGACATTCAGTATAGACCCTTGCTTTATTTTTTTTAATTTATTTATTTTAATTGGAGGCTAATTACTTTACAATATTGTGGTGGTTTTTGTCATACATTGACATGAATCAGCCACGGGTATATGTGGTCCCCCATCCCAACCCCCCCCACCTCCCTCCCCATCCCATCCCTCTGGGATGTCCCAGTGCACCAGCTTTGAGTGTCCTGTTTCACACATTGAACTTGGACTGGTCATCTGTTTCACATGTGGTAATATACATGTTTCAATGCTAGTCTCTCAAATCATCCCACCTTCGCCTTCTCCCACAGAGTCCAAAAGTCTGTTCTTTATATCTGTGTCTCTTTTGCTGTCTCGCATATAGGGTCGTCATTACCATCTTTCCAAATTCCATATATATATGAGTGTTAATATACTGTGTTGGTGTTTTTCTTTCTGACTTCTTTTGACTTCTCTCATGATTTCTCTCTTCCTGTTTTCTTAAATCCCCCTTCCTTCCTTCCTCCTTTCCTCCCTTTTTCTTTCTTCCTTCCTTTCTCTTTCTCCTTTTCTTCTTTCTTTTCTTTCTCTTCTACTTCCTTTCCTTCCTCCCTTCTTTCTTTCCATTATCTTCTCCCATGTGACAGTACTACCAATGGCTTATTCTTGGCTCCACTTGGCATTAAAGGCCACAGTGACAAATAACTTTCTATTTCCAGTGACACCTGTTTACAGTTATGCCTCACGTGCACCTGGCACTGGAACTCTCTCTGACCCAGGAGCCCCTGAGGACAAGAAACACATCTTTTCCCTCCTGTATTGTATCCTGGTGCAGAGACATGGACCTACTCAGTGCTCGATAAACAGGTGATGTTACTATGCCTTCATAGGCTATGTCTGCAAAATGACTAAGTGCAGATTGTACACTTTCCCCCTGACGGTTGAGATCTGGGAACAAGGAGGACAGAGATGGGCTTGAGAAGTCAAGGCATGAAACAGATTTGACAGCCTTCCCTATAAATGAGGTAAAGCCACAGTTATGGATGGGATCGCTAAGTCAGAATGCCAGGGAGAAGGTATGGAGGGGTAAGAAAAGAGAGAAGACACCCCTGAGATTTCTAGCCTAGGAACACCTTCAAACTTTTAGGCAGACGATTTCACATAACACCAGATTTGGAGAGGGGCCAGGATAGGAGGTAACACTGGGATGAGAAGGAAGAAAAGAAAAAGAGGGTGGAGCAGGCTGTTCTCAGAACCTGGCACCAGAGCTGAGGCAACCCAGTCGTGGACCTACAGGAAGGGGGGGTCAGAGGCGTTTACACTAGGCCAGTGCCTCCGCTAAGAAGGCCAGAAACCACTTAGGCCTTTACATATTTTGCTTTGTTTAATTTCACAGCAGTTCTGCAAATTACAAATTATTATTCTTGTTTTATAGTTGTGGAAACTGAGGTTCAGAAAAGTGACTTCCCCAAAGTCACACAGTTGGTGAGTGATGGAGCTGGGATTTATGCCCAGTTTGATTACCAGGCCTTACTCCTTCCACACCATCAAAATAGAAGTGAGTTTCCCCCATTACTGCAAGCCATTGGCTGGAAAGTCCAAGAAGAGTCCAGGAGGTCTCCAAGTGAGGGTCGGAGGTGCGCTCCACCAAGGGGAACTGGGCTGGCAGATGTGCTCTGCTCTTGGCGAAAAGAAAAGAAGAATGCAGTTACCACCATGTTCTCAGCTTCTCTCTACAACCAGGTCAACAATATGTTTGTTCTAGAGCTGTGTTTAATCCAAATAAGAGCTTAGTGTTTCCTCAAAAGAAGACAGCAACATGCTTCGTTTAGAGGCACTGATTTCCTTCCAATTTCTTATTCCCCTGATGTCACATCTTCTCAAAACATCTCTCATCCATACACAGCAACCAATGCAAATTTGGAATTGGGATCCTATACAGAGGGAGAACACCCACTAGGAAAATAAACCCCCAAATCCTTTTTTATTACATGGATTTAGTTGGAGATGCGAGTGGTCCTGCTTCCAAGACACTGTAGTACAATTAGGCACACCGGCATAAAGCATCCTAAATTATATGATTTACTCACTAACTTACTTTATAAAATCTAGTTTAGCCTTGTCACAAGACAATCACCTCATGTATAAAATTACCTAGAATTTAGTACATTTTTTGAGTTGCTCCGATTTTTTTAGCTCACAATTATTATTATTTGTCCTTTGACACTAAGTTTAATAATAGACAGTTCACTGAACTCAGGTGTTTGGAACTTTGGTGGTTCGGGTCCTTTCAATGAGCCTTGATACTTGGTTAAGGAATGTGTGATATCTCATGCAAGCAGGTTTCCTTAAGACAAACCACTCTTGAAAACAAGTCAGAAGTTTTTGTCTTTAATTTCTGTTTTAGACATGTTATAAACATGCAAATTTATTTCCCAGTTGATTCAATCTGCCATCTCTAAATCTTTAGGGAGAATTACAGAAATGGAGATAAAATCTTGGTAATTTATTCAATTTTATCACTTCTACTGATCCCATAAAAAGACTCCATCTGTCAAATTATCCTTTCTTAAAAAAAAAACAACACAAAAATCCTTTTATAATTTTCTTTATATGGGTATGTTGAAAACGAGTAGTTTAAGTATCTGTGTCATGAAAACTATTGACGTTCCAATAAAATCTGTTCTTTCTAAATTATCTGTTCTTTAGCCTGTTTTGAGAGGAAACTTCAGCTTCTATCATTTGTTTATAATTTGCTTGTGCATCTTGGGATTTATTGCTTCGGGTGAATATATTATGGCATGTTTGGGAAGCATAGAATAAAATATTCTTATGTTAACACATTCTGTGATTTGGATGCCAATCTATAATCAGTACATCTTTCTTTTTAAAATTTCTGCTGCCTTGGTTTTATTGAAAGCACAAATAGTGAGCATAAAAAAAAAAAGAGAGAAACCTAGCTGAATTCCATCTTTTACCATATATTTTAAACCTTGTTTCTGTAATCACAGGCTGTGTGCATACCAATGTACCTGAACATCTGAGCCCTACTAGAGAAACACCCCAACACCACTGGCAGGAATTTTCTGATTTCTAATTTCAATTGGACCTTCCTCGTATTAATCTTTGGTCAGCTTTCTCATCCTCTCAATGACTGTTCCAGAGCTTCACTTTTCTCTTAAGGCTCCATCTAGGGCTGTGAGACAAAATACAGAATACCCAATTAAAATGGAATTTTAGATAAACAATGAATACATTTTAGTGTTAAGTGTGTTCCATGCAATATTTACTATGTCCCCATTTTTATTTGCTAAACCTGACAACCCAACAACCCTACTACTCCTAAAATCTCTTCCTCCCTCTCATAGCCAACTCTGTCTCATGGTAAAATCTGAAGTCATTAGCAGGAACTCCCTCAACTTCCTGTCATCTCCTCTTTGGATTCACCTACTTTAAGATACACCTTCACCTCTCTCTCCCCCACCCCGGTGAATTGCTATTCAAGATCACCCTCCTGGGAATTCCCTGGTGGTCCAGTGGTTTAGGACTCAGTGCATCTATTTCTGGGGGTCCAGGTTTGATCCCTGGTTGAGGAACTAAGATCCTACAAGCTGCGCAACACAAACAACAACAACAAAAATGACCCCCCTCCCTCCCCAGCCATCTCCCATCTCCCATCTCCCATCTCCCACCTCCCATCTCCCATCTCCCCATCTCCAGTGTGAGCGGTCCTGGCCCTAAAGCGCTGAGCCAGCAGCTGTCCTACAGGACAAAAGCATCTTACAGAGCCCAGCACTGGATGCCTCTGTGTAAGGAGAAGCAGGTTTGAAATGCTGAGGGCCAGAAGCTAGTCTGGCTGAAATGTATAGCTCACATAGAGAAGAAATCTGATGGTTTCCCTACATTCAACATCAACCTTAAATACTTAGATGGCATTATCAATAATCTTTGTGATTCTGGAAAAAGACTTTCTGAACTATCAACTTTTGAAAGTTTAAACAACTATACTAGAGGAAAGAATGAATTACCTATTTACGGAAAACAATTACAAAACCATTGTCACATTCAGTTCAGTCCAGTCATTCAGTCATGTCCGACTCTTTGCGACCCCATGGACTGAAGCAAGCCAGACCTCCCTGTCCATCACCAACTCCCAGAGTTTACTCAAACTCACGTCTATTGAGTTGGTGATGCCATCCAACCATCTCATCCTCTGTCATCCCCTTCTCCTCCCGCCTTCAATCTTTCCCAGCATCAGGATCTTTTCCAATGAGTCAGTTCTTGGCATCAAGTGGCCAAAGTTGGAGTTTCAACTTCAGCATCAATCCTTCCAATGAATATTCAGGAGTGATTAAAATCTATGATATCAAAAATTTAGAGGAAAGTATTCTAGAGGTATTTAAAAGAATTAATTAATTTTTAAAATTATATGACCTTCTAGATTTTGTGATATCTGTGGTATTTAACCTAATAATATTGTAATTATTGTCAATTCTTTTCTCATTCTAAATAAATAAATTTGTTCTTGTAACTTATATTCATAACTTCATACTTCCAACAAAATTTATGATTTTGTAAAGATGGTCCCCACTATTCTGTGGACTTCAAGGTTCCATCTAAACCTGGATCCATCCCTGTGTGGAGGAGCCCCAGGCGAGGAAGTATAACTGAGTCATCATCAATCAAGGTGAAAAATTCACAGAGTCCACAGGTGGGAAGGGGAACAGACAAAGGATCTAGAAAATCCCTTGAGAGAAATAAGCAGTGAACCTGATAAATTCCAGAAAGGAAAGTCAGCCAGAAACTGCCTTTGCCAGTTCTTGACACATTCCTGCAGTTCTCCTCCCTGACAAGTCAGGGTCAGTCTGAGAGAAATGGTTCCTCTTCCTTGACTCAGCCTTCAAGTCACATTCTTCAGGATTCCTTCCCTCCTTGCCTGGTCTCATCTATTCCCATGGGTCTAATCAACACCTAGACTCTCATGGCTGTCAACTTTCTCTCTCTCTGTCTCGCCTCTCTCAAGCTTCATTCTCACAAGGAACTCTTCCAAGCATGTTCCCAGCTCACAGAGGCCCCTTGAGCCCCCATCTTGCGCAGTGTGCTCCTGATTTCTGGCCATGGTCAGTTGGGTCATGGCAATCATCTAACCCAGGCTGAGCCAGTCAGAATCTCCATTTCTAACAACTGGGAGAAAGACAGCAAAGAGTCACTAACTTTCTTCTCCAGAGAGCTGGTGAAAAGGCAAAGGGCAAGCCTCTCCCACAGCAGAAAACCAGGAGACCAGCACGCAGGGGAAGAAAGAGCTGATGCTCAAGAAGAAGCAGAGAGCATCCCCAGTGAGAGTGGTCGCCCAGCTTTCTAGGTCTTTGTGTCAAGAACCCCAGGACGCCATTGACAAGACACCTCTGTATTCCCATAACACATTTCCCATTTTAGCTTCAGAGTGTGAACTGATTTCTGATACTTTTAACAAGAAAGCTATTTATAACTAGCTGTTATGTTAGAGCTGTTACAGCCTCTAGGTCATTCCACAAACTCAGATTAACCAACTCAAATGCATTAACAAGGAGGATTCTCCTTTCCAAACAGAGGAAATCTTAGAGGACTCATTTCAGGACATTTGCAAATTTTTTTTCCAGGGAGAATTTTTGAAGATCACTTCAATATGATTTGAGAAAACTCTATTATTAAATATCATATCAGCTTTACTACAGTCATTTGGATCACAGGCCAGCTGTTTCCTTGTAGACATATAACTTCATGTAAATTGGATTTCCCTATAGGAGAGTAAGCTTGTTCCAACTTCTCTAGCATGGTAGAATGAGCTTCAAATTAGTAAAAAATTATCCTTGTGAGTTTTACCAATAATAATTATAGGGAATATTTTTTAACAGAGTATAATATATGGAATATATGCAAAAAAGCCTATATTTGAATTTTTAAAGAACTGCCATTACCTCACAATGCAGTAACATGGTATTGTGATCACTATCATTTTCTAAAATGACAGCACAGGTACATCTTAAAGAACTTAAGAATGTGCAGGAAAACGGACTCCCATAAGTGTAAAATGTGTAGTAAAATTGTTACTCTCAAAAATTTTCAGGGAAGAGAAACATTTCAAATATTTGTTACAAGATATCTATGCTAGAATAGTTAATTGCAGCATTGTCTACAAACTGGAAACAATCTCAATGTCCAAAAACAGGATGTTGGTTAAGTTACAGGATTCTATGTAGCTATTAAAAATATGATGATGCAGGTTTATAATTGTAACGGAAGGGACAAGTGCCAGTTAGATGGAACCCCATCTCTGGTGTAAATGTGTCAGCCAGGAGGTACCACTGTACAAAGTTCATAAATTGGCTGAAGATTCTTTCAGATGTTCCTGACTTTCCCAGCCCTTTGGTTCTCAGGGGTTTGCCCCAATTATTGTTTGAGTCAGTTTTCTGTCGATGTAGGCATGTTCCAAAGTTTAGATGCATTTTTTTTTTACTCTTGGCCAAAAATTTAGGAGATGCCATGAACATCATTTTAAACTTGTATAAATATAGGAAAGAGGGAAAAAAAGGAAGATTTTTTTCTAATCTCACTTTTTTTAAAATTGAAGTATAGTTGATTTACAATATTGTGTTAGTTTCTGGCACAAAGCAAAGTGTCAATCCCATGTTTGTAACATAAGTATGAAAATAAATAAATTCTGTGTGAATCTGAAAATTCAAATGATGATTGTCAAAATACAAATGGCAAAGCTTTCCTTTGGGTGGTGGAAATATGGGTGAATTATTTGAATTTCTATACTTTTGTATTATCTCATTTTGTCTTGTTTTTCACAATGCATACATGTTCCCTTTGCATTTAGAACCAACAGTAGTAGTGTTTTCATTTTGAAAAACCTCTTTACTTCTAAATGGTAGAATCAAAGAATTTTGATGTAGAAGGGACAGTAGAGGCTTCCCTAATCTAACTCTCACTGGTACCCACTCCTACCACCAGTGCCGGGATCTTTTCTGGAGGTTTCTAACAGCCAATGATCCATTTCCTCTGTTTAGAAAGTGAATAGAATTTAGAGAAAGATGGACCCCTTTGGGGCACTAGGGTATGGTGAGATTCGAAGAACATGGCTGTATCCTCACGCTAAAGTGCTCTGCATGAGGCAGGGAGAATACCATGTGTCCTCCCTAAAAGGAGTAAGGAGAAGTTTACAGAGAAAAGTGAGGAGAGAGGGCACTTGAAAAGATGGAGAGAGGTTGGGACCACCAGCACCATCTCGAGAGGGGCTGGCTGGAGGTCCTTCTACCTAATACACCATGGGACCCTTTATTGGGTTGTTTTCCTGTGATGTCAACAGCTCCTTCCTTGTCTCTTCTGTTTTGCCTTCTCTCACGCTAATTTGTTTGTGAAAATCAAAGAGTGAGTTATGTATCTGAATTGACATGCTGCAAAACAGACAGCAGAACTGAAAGCAGGCACAGAGAGTCAGCAATAACCATGAGAAACGAACTCGGTGAACTCTTGGGCGCACCTTGGGACATGAACATGGTGGAAATGGAGAGATGAGGACAAGCCAACCTCACTTCCATTCCCACAGGCAGAGCCTCTGAGACATCTGGGTCACATGAGGCGTGATTTCTCAGCTCTCTTTCTGCCTCCTAGCAACTCAAAATCTGCTCCTGTGTGTCACATTCCTTTGATCCTACTCTGTACCAAGGCAGAGTCAGTTTGACCCATGTTCCAAATGAAAGATAAAGGAAAGATAATACTCTTGAAATATTAAACCGAAGTAATTTTCATTTCTCATAAGTGATGTTGTCCTACGACCCCTCACTCATTGAATCAATGGGTTTGAGTACTTCTGGGAAAGGCTGAATATTCAACCCGAACAAAGTCATTACTCAGCTTAGACTGTCAAACCAAACTTCTTAAGTGCACAGCAAGATAATTCCAGGTTTTATTAAGAGGAAAAAAGATCTTGCCAAAATTCTAAAACTTTCCTTTTTCAACACCCATGTAAGGGCAAAGCCGGGGGTCTGAGCACAGAGCTTTACTGGAAAGCTGTGGTCTTTACACTGACCTGTGTGCACCCCTGGAGTGGGGGGCCGTGGAGACTGAGGGAAGAATTTTAAGGGAACAGTTTTGGAAACTGTCAACTTCCAAGTGAATTCTTTCCTAAAATGAACCTGTCTTTAGAATTGGCAGATAAACCTGCCTTTTCAAATTGTTCTCCTCCTTTACAAAAGAAAATCATACCTTTCACCATCTAGAATCCTAAAATAGTTTATTGCCTCAAGATGCAAAACTCTCTAGGTCACCAAATGACTGGACAGTTGGAGAATGCATGCCCCAAAGGAGAATTCTTTGAGAGTAGCGTCAGGTGAGTTCACAGTAAAATCCTGAGGGTCACTGAGTCCTATTTCATCCAGACTGTAGAGTCACAGACTGCTCACTGCCTCATCTATTTGCATCTATGTATGAGAATTCAGAAGTGATAAGGTTGCCATGAGGATGTATACTGAAACACTGACTTAAATTGAGAAATAAAATCAAGACTTGTTCTGACAGAAAGTATGGATGACTGGCTTATTGGCTAGACAACAAAAACTGACCAGTTAGGTTCTGCATAAATGTCTTCCAGATAGTAAATGAGCAAAATCTAGTGTTCTAAGGTTTTGACATAAAGGTACATTTAGAGTATGTAAGTAAAATACACCAGAGATTACACCTTTTGCTATTATTAAACTTATAATAAAAGAAATTTAGGTATCAAGCTAAAAAAGTTTCTCAGAACTCTTTTCAAAGTATTAGAGGAAAAACTTTGCTAAAAGCCAGTGTAGAGAGGCAGGATAGGATGGACAGGCACTTTGGGTTAGACAAAAAGATAAAGGAAAGAAGTGGTGAGGTCAGGAGGTCAGATGGGAATGTGAGGTAAAGGGTAAGAGGTCAGCTGTGAATGTGGGAGGTCCCCTCCACCCCTACCCTGGGGCAGACATACAGATCCCAGAGCCAATGGGTATAGGAAGGACTAGGCGTGAGCAGACAAATTTGGGAGAATCCAGTGTTCTCCAGAAAACAGTAGGTCAGGGAGTTATCAAGCATCTTAGCTCCACAATAACATGAAATAACCACAGGGTAGTGGAAATGGTGGCAAAATGCTGGTAGGTTGAGATCTCTCCGAAAGACCACCAAACGGGACTCCCTGCAGTGGCGGTGTGGTGTGGAAGAAAGCCCTCAGTTCCATACGGCCCATAACATGTACAAGGACTGTATGTGCTCAGTCACTCAGTTGTGTCCGACTCTTTTCAACTCCATGAACTGTATGTAGCCTGTCAGGCTCCTCTGTCCCTGGGGAATCTCCAGACAAGAATATTGGAGTGGGTTGCCATGCCCTCCACCAGGCTATCTTCCCAACCCAGGGATCCAACTCAGGTCTCCTGCATTGTAGGCAAATTCTTTATCAGCTGAGCTACCAGGGAACTGGATGTTAGGAATGGCCTGGTCTTCAGGGGAAGGTGGCAGAAGTCCCCAGGTTCAGTCCTCCTCCCTTCCTCCAGCCCCTTCCTGTGTCCTGACACCATCTAGGGAGAAGAAAGGAGACCCACACTGAAGGAAACCCTGCAGGAGATGGCTTTAAACTAGTCACAGGACATCCATCCAGCATCTACGAGTCAATAATTCAGACAAGCAATTGTTTTTTCATCAGAGTAATACACAGAGTCATTCAGTCTAGAGCCTGATGGAGCTTAAAAAGGTTGCTTGGCCCTCTGCTCTCATTGACAATAAGGGAGCTGCAGCCCAGCGTGATGAAGGGAGCTAAGTCTGGGAGTCCACATCAGAAGTGGTGGTTCTCATGGCTCACCTTAAGACAAGGTCTTTGGAGTGATTTTTTGGTACTGGCCTTCTAACACGTTTCAGAACATGGATTCTCCCTGTTGGGTTTTGGTGTTCTGCAACGTGTCCAGAAAACCTTTAGGTTGACCCCTTGGGGATATCCAAGGGGTCAGGACTTATGAGAACACTTTACAACAGCACTGTCCAATGGAAGCTTTGGCAACATTGGAAATGTTCTTACCAGCACCACCCAGTACTGTGGCCACTGGCTCTGAGGCTGCTGAGCGCCAGAAATGTGGCTAGTGAGAGTGTATTTAATCTTAATTGTATTTAATCTTAATTACTCTTAATTTATATTTAAGTAATCACAAGTGACTAGTGAATACAGTACTAGACAGCACAGCTTTATAACATTCATAAAAATAAGGTTCCTTTTCTTTTTCATCACAATTATCAGGAAATTGGTTGAAACTGGTCATTTCTGGTCTATATAAGAATGTTTTCTTCAGATCTATTATCCCCAACTCATGAAAAATACAGACCTTTACATTGTGCCAAAACAGTAGTCATTCTCTGGAAGACCAAGCACAGTCCTCTGAATGCTTAAGGGTAATAATTAATCTTAGTCTCTGGACCAACACTTACTGGTATTTTTATTTCTTTAGTTTTTATTTACTTGGTGTATCTGTGAGTAAATGAATAATTTCAAACTTTCAAAGTTACAGTTTCATAGTCACACTGTCAACTTTAATAGCTTTAACTTCTAAGTAATGTGCCCCTAATTTCTCTCCCTTTTCAAATGACACAAGGTCTCTCAAAGTGTTAGTCGCTCAGTCATGTCCGATCCTTTGCAGCCCCATGGACTGTAGCCCACCTCTGTCCATGGGATTCTCCAGGCAAGAATATTGGAATGGGTTGCCATTCCCTTCTCCAGATGATCTTCCCGACCCAGGGATCAAACCTGGTTCTCCTACATTGCAGGCAGATTCCTTCGCCCTTTGAGCCACCAGCTGTATTATCTATCTCTGTATAACAAATTATTCTAGCACTTAGCAGCTTTAAACATCAACGTTTTCATTACTACACAGTTTCTAGAGGTTGAGAACCAGGACACAGCTTAGTGGTGTCCCGTGGCTCAGAGTGTCTCATGAAGATGCAATCGAGGTGTGAACTGGGACTCTAGACACCTCAAAGCTCAACTGGAAGAGGATCTGCTTCCAGGCTGTCTCCTATGGAGCCTGACAGGCCTCAGATCCCACTGACGATTGACTAGAGGTATCAGTTCTTTGTCAGGGAGACCTTTTTATGGGGCTACTCAGAAGCTGATACCTGCCCAGTGGCTGCCCTCAGCTCCTTACAACACGGGGCCTCTTCACAAAGTTTCACCCAACATGACACCTTGCTTCATCAGACAGAAAGCAAGGAAAGCCAGAGAGAGAATATGAGCAAGCAATCAGTCTTTAGTAATCCAATCTAAGAAATGACATCCCTTCACTGTTGCTGTATTTTTTTTTCTTTTTTGTTAGAAGCAAGTCCTTAGATGCAGCCTATACTCAAGGGGAGGGGATTAGACAAGGGGTGTATACCAGAAGGTAGAAATCATTGAGACTCATTTGAGAAGCTGCTCTCCACAACTGCTTTAAAGAGAGCTCTTTTCCTAGTTAGTCTAATCTATCTTGTATCTTAGCTTCGAGGTCAGCTTTACCCAGAGTGAGATTGTGGGTGAGTCCAATGTCACCCAACTAGAAAGTAGAAGAACTAGAATCCAAGTCTCCTAAGTTTCTGATTAGTCTTCTGTTTGCCTTCACTAGGAGTTAGGACTCCAGCAAACACACATATGCCAAGCAAAATAATTTTGACTTCAAAAAACAGGTAATAGCAAGAGAGTGCTATGACACAGGTGATTTTAAAGAAAGATTAGTGAGAAGAGCCAAAAGAATCTTGAAAATGAAGAATAAAGCTGGAGGTCTCACATTGCCTGATTTCAAGTTATATTATTAATACAAAGTTGTAGTAAGCAAAACACAATAACAGACACAAAGATACTAGGTACTAGCATAATAACAGACACATAGACCAATGGAGGTGGCTCAGACGTAAAGAAGGAGACAGCAAAGAAGGAGAATCAGGTCAGTGGAACAAATGTGGGAGCCCAGATATTAACCCCCTCACATATGGACAATTAATCTATGACAAAGGAGTAAAGCATATACAATGGAGAAAGGACAATTTCTTCAATAAACGGTGTTGGGAAAACTGGACAGCTACATGTAAAAGAACAAACATTTAACCCATAATGGATTAAAGATCTGAATGTAGGCCCTGAAGCCATAAAATTCCTAGAAGAAAATATGGGCAGTAAGAAAATGTCAGCCTTAGTGATGTTTCTGTGGATCTGATTCCCAAGGCAAGGGAAACAAAAGCAAAAATAAACAGATTAAATTACACTGAACTAAAAAGCCTCTGCACAGTGAAGAAAACCATCACCAAAAGGAAAAGATAACCTACTGAATGGAAGAAGATATTTACAAATCACATATTCACTGAGGGGTTAACATCCAAAATATATAAAGAGCTCATACAACTCAATAACAAAAAAACAAACTCAATTAAACAATTAAACAACTCAATTAAAAAACAGGCAGAGATTCTGAATAGACATTTTTCCAAAGAAGACATACAGATGTCCAACAGACACATGGAAAGATCCTCAATATCATTGGTCAACAGGAAAATGGTCATTTCTGTTGGTTATTTGCATCAAACCACAATGAGATACCACTTCACACCTGTCAGAATGGCTATTATAAAAAAGACAGCAAATAACAAGTGTTGACATGGATGTGCACTGTTGGTGGGAAGGTGAATTGGTATAGCCACCATGGAAAACAGTATGAATGTTCCTCAAAAAATTAAAACTAGAACTACCATATGATCCAGCAGCTTTCCTCCTGTGTATTTATCTGAAGAAAAGGAAAACACTAATTTGAAAAGACATATGCACCCTGATGTTCACTGCCACATTATTTACAATAGCCAAGATATTGAAACAACCTAAATACCCACTGATAGATGAATGGATAAAGGGGATAAATAGAAAAGAAAAGAATATTACTCAGTCATTTAAAAAAAGGGACATCTTACCATTCGTGACAATATAGATGGATTTTGAGGGTATTATGGTAAGTGAAATAAGTCAAACAGGGAAAGACAAATACTGTATGAATTCACTTATATGGGAATGTAAAAAAATAAAGTAAATGAACAAACATAACTAAACAGAAACAGATATAGAGAACAAACAGGTGGTTGCCCTAGGGCAGGGAGAGGAGAGAAACAGGTGGGGGAGATTAAGAGACAAATTTTCAGTTATAAGTCACAGGGATATATTATATAGCTTAAGGGATATGGTCATTAATGCTGTAATAATTTTTTATGAGGACAGATGGTTACCAGACAATGTGGTGATCATTTCATAGTGTATTTAAATGTGGAATCACTATGTTGTACACCTGAAACTAATATAATAATATACATAAGGTATTTTTCAATAAAAAAGGAAAGATTAGTGTGATAAGTGTAAAATAGATTGCAGAAGGAAAGACTGTAAATTACAATAATTTCTATTTATTTACAATTAGTGATGTTAATGGTCTACAGTTTTATACTTTGTTATTGTGAAAACACTCCATGTGTTTTCATAAGTCCTAATAAGACAGTCTTTATTATTTAAGCCAAAAATATATCAAGCAAAATACTACATTAGAAGGTCTATCACCAAATTTTATAGCAAATGTTTTCACATTTGTACATTGTTATTTCCAGTGAATTTTCTGAGATAATATTTTTAAGAAAGGAAACTCCTGGGAAAGTCAGGACTTGAAAACTGAGAAGAAATTGTAGTCAATAAAGAGTATTGCCCTGTTAAGCCTCCACCTCCAGCCATGACAACATATACATTTGCATTTAAATGAGTAATATGGGGTGGTAAAGTCCATCAATATCCATCAATATTCCCTCTTGCCTTCTTCTTTCAGTAGTCAATTTTGTGCTGGGCACACAGCCTAGTTAAGACTTATTTCAGCCTCTGGAACAGTTAGATGCACCATTAAGACTAAGTTCGGCCCAATGGGATATGAGTGGTAATGACGTAAGTCATTCCTAGTTGTGTCCTTAATGGGAAAGGTATGTGCTCTCCTCCCTCCACTGTATTCCTCCCCTTCCGAGTATTTGGTATGCACATGTGATGACAGGAGCTGGGAGTAGTCAGAGATGAAAGCTCCCATAACAGCCTTGGATCATCTACCTTTGGAAATTTCCATGATCAAGTTCTTTCTTGCGTAAGCCACTAAGCTCTGAAGTCCCTGTGTTAGAACAGTTTATACTACAACTTAGCCACTGCAAGAACATTCCCATCTTTCCTTTAACTTGGTTCTCTACCCAAAGAAATAACAGACAGGTGCCTAGGCAATAGTGATAAGGAAAAGGGATGTTAAGTCCATATTAAATTCTTTTCATCATCTCCTATTACCTGTGAAGCTGCCAGAATTCAAATGACAACAAACCCCCAATTTTTTTGCTATGTGACTTAACTCGCCCTCCTCATTTGCCAGGAGTTAAACAAACAATCGTATATAAGCTCAGCTTTGCTAATGAACCAAGGGTGATTTTAAGTTTCCCTCTCTCAAGTTTGACCAGGTTCAGGGACTAAAGATCCATTCAGCTTTGCTGATAAATTTAACCACAGACTCTCTAGGGGATAACAAGCCATGATTAGTAAGGCTTACTGATTTCCATGGTATAAATACTCCCACCATGGCTGACTTCAAGCTAGCAATATGATGTCATTAAATGTAAAATCCAGAAGAAAAGTTGACAATTGCACAATTTAACCTTGTATACCACCTGACCTGCCTCCTGAGAAACCTGTATGCAGGTCAGGAAGCAACAGTTAGAACTGGACAGGGAACAACAGATTGGTTCCAAATAGGAAAAGGAGTACGTCAAGGCTGTATATTGTCACCCTGCTTATTTAACTTATATGCAGAGTACATCATGAGAAACGCTGGCTGGAAGAAGCACAAGCTGGAATCAAGATTGCCGGGAGAAATATCAATAACCTCAGATATGCAGATGAAACCACCCTTATAGCAGAAAGTGAAGAGGAACTAAAGAGCCTGTTGATGAAAGTGAAAGAGGAGAGTGAAAAAGTTGGGTTAAAGCTCAACATTCAGAAAACTAAGCTCATGGCATCCGGTCCCATCACTTAATGGTGAATAGATGGGGAAATAGTGGAAACAGTGGCTGACTTTATTTTTCTGGGCTCCAGAATCACTGCAGGTGGTGACTGCAACTACAAAATTAAAAGATGCTTACTCCTTGGAAGAAAAGTTGTGACCAACCTAGACAGCATATTAAAAAGCAGAGACATTACTTTGCCAACAAAGGTCTGTCTAGTCAAGGCTATGGTTTTTCCAATGGTCATGTATGGATGTGAGAGTTGGGCTATAAAGAAAGCTGAGTGCCAAAGAATTGATGCTTTCGAACTGTGGTGTTGGAGAAGACTCTTGAGAGTCCCTTGGACTGCAAGGAGATCCAACCAGTCCATCCTAAAGGAGATCAGTCCTGGGTGTTCATTGGAAGGACTGATGTTGAAGCTGAAACTCCAATACTTTGGCCACCTGATGCAAAGAGTTGACTCATTTGAAAAGACCCTGATGCTGGGAAAGATTGAGGGCAGGAAGAGAAGGGGATGACAGAGGATGAGATGGTTGGATGGCATCACCAACTTGATGAACACGGGTTTGGGTGGACTCCGGGAGTTGGTGGTGGACAGGGAGGCCTGGCGTGCTACAGTTCATGGGATCGCAGAGAGTCAGACGTGACTGAGTCACTGAACTGAACTGAACCTTGCAAGCTAATATGAGCCAGTTTCAGAACTTCAGGATCTATCCATCTATGACCCCAGCCCGTGACTGCTTATGATTTCCTTTCCTGGTTACACTCCAAAGAAGGATGCCACATTTACAGTGATGTGCAGCAGAAACAGTAAAAACACTGTTGGGGTGGTTCTGAGGATCTCTGAACTGCAACTGGGGGCTCTCCTTCATCGGATCTATGATGCTCCTGCAGTAACACTTCATCCTTTTGGTTCAAGGCCGTGGTTGGCAAACATGAGTTCACAATGGAAACACAGGGCAGTTCTAGAAACTAGCAATGCCTGGGTTCTAGCCTCAGAGATTCTGATTCAACTGATCTGGACTGGGAACATTAAAAGCAGATGATTTTAACCAGCAGCCACAGTTGAGAACCACTGGTTTAAAGTAACTGACCTCTTATGTATGTGACATAGGGTTAGTACTATTTTTACCTTTCACATAAAGAGGAAAAGTCAACTTACATGACTCACAAAAAGTGAAGAAGACAAAGGTGAGGCCAGGGCCATTTCCTTAGTGAAATGAAGGCTGAGGAGAAGAGGTCTGTGTTCTGCCTCCTAGTAGGTCCTGGAAAGAACCTTAAATACTACTTTTCCGAACCCTTAAAAAAATACTAGTGAGCCTTCCTTTTTAGTTAGGAATTTAAGAAAGCACAGGAAATGCTGAAATCCTAGGAAACTGTCATAAATCGATTAATCAACTCTTCTGTATTTTGAATCTATACCAACTGGTATTAGTTGTGAAATCCGATTCAATTTCTTTCCATCCTTTTTAGATTTGCATTTACTCTTAGAAGCATATGAGACATTTATTCAAAAATCAGCAATTAGGTCATGGATGTTTTGACCGTTGACATCTGAAGTTGTGATTAGAATTCTATAGATTGATAAAATAGCTAGTTTAGCAGTGAGTCACTTTCACACAGTACTATTTTATAGTTAATAATCCATTTAAGTCTGTATATAAACACATAGATTACACAACTGAGACAATGAAGATGTGCTGAGCCCAGCATATGGTCACTGGAGGGGCAGCACGAGAGGGAGGATGAACAGAGAGGAAGGGAGCTTGAGCTCTAAGCTTGATGTGGCTCAAGCCTGATGCAGTTTCCTAATCCATCAACAGGAAGGCAGGGTGAATTTAGCTCTTCACCTTTAATATTTTGATAAGGCGTCCTGAGGCTGAAACCATCAGTGGTATCAGTGAACCAAATAGGTTTGAAGAACCAAGAGGGTTTTTTACCCCCAAGTTTCACAGACATTGACAAACTCTGAGAATGAAATGTATATTTCCAGATTCTTTTTTTTTCTGAGTTTATTTTCCTTTTAAATCACATGTTGCAAATATATTTCATCTCGAGGTCCAGTCCCACTTGACCAATAGTGGCCACCCGAAGCACCAAGATGAGGTTTCTGAAGCCAGGTTCAAGGCTGGTGGAGTTAAGAGTGCCATGACTGATAAGTGGTGATTGCCTTGGGTCTGAAAAGGGTGAAACGGCAATCGCTGTGCTCCATGTCCCATCCCTGTTCCTGGTCTTTTCATTAACACCAGTGTGTCCTTCATCTCCCATTAGGTATTTCTGAAGTGAAATGAATGCTGGGATTCTATATTCCCCCACTTTTCACCAAGAACATTTAGTTCATTGTTAAAGTGGTAATAGCTCTGAAGGTAATTCAACCAAAATATTTAGCTTTTGAGTCTTCGATAAGCAGCTTCAATTTCAGTTATATCTTTTTTTTTTAATTGAAGTGTAGTTGATTTACAATGTCTCAGGTATATGCAGTGATTCATCATTACAGACATATATTCTTTTCAGATTCTTTTCCACTATAGGTTATTATGAGATATTCAATACAGTTGCCTGTGCTATACAGTAGGTCCTTGTTGTTTATGTATTTTACATATAACAGTGTATATCTGTTAATTCCAAATCTTTATAATGATCTAACAATCATCAGTTGACTCACTTAAACAACTAATCTATTTGAAGGGGAAAAATTTTTGTGTTCAACATTGTTTTGGCAAAACAAAAAATGCTTTTTGATTCTTTGGCTTTTAAGCCAGTTCTATTAGACACAGTCTAAAAGATAAAAGAAATCGTGACCTTCCTGCTATTCCACCTCCTTAGGTTTGGATGGCTGTGCTTTTCTCTTCAGGTCATGAGACACCACAGCATGATCTGAGAAGTAATTAACTACTTTAGAAGTTGCTCCAGAATATACTTTGAAGCAGAAGCAATTCTATCCCTAATAGTTGCCTGGCAGACTGATTCTTCCTTCTGGCTCTTAAAACTCTATGTAGTAATTGCCCCAGAATTTAAAAATTATCTGGGGAATTCCTTGTTTCACATTTAGGGAACAAACAGCTAGTGACATTCTGTAAACGTGTTTGTGAAGGGATGGAGAATCACTGTATAGATAAGAAAGCTGTCTCTTTCTACTGTAAAGACCTGGAAACCCTTATTTGACCAGACTATAGAACTGAGTTTCAAAATTAGTAGATTGGTAACGTGTCCAAATATGTGTTTGTCAAGAGCTGTCTCTACAGGACACATCTTCTCAGAGTGAATGCTCTCACACTCAGGCACTCTGGGTATGGATTTGCCTCCTTTAATGTTGGTTTTGACGGTGCTGTTAACTGTTTGCAAAACAGTGTCATGACAACTCTCTTCAGAGTAACAATTTGGCTTATAAACTATCCACTTATTTTCTTGATCAAAAGATTGTCCTTTTACACTGCTCTCCTATTCCTCCCTTTTATGCTTATCTTTATTTGATCATTAGACCATGTTCTACACGCCAAATTGCTAAATTCCCTGAGATTGAAGTAGGGGGCAGGTTCCAGGTCCTCTTTCAATTTCTTCTATCTTCTCTAACTTTATATAGTCTCATTCTGCACTTGATATACAAAGAAACCCTCACTGAATAGTCTGTAAACGATCATGATAGCTGTGTGTAGTTTGCACCGGTTATTTACACTCTGTCCCTTTTAAGAAACTGGGGATGATTCAACTGGGATTTTCCACTATTATCATTTTCCCATCAATCAATATAAACCCCCAAATTCTCAAGGCGGGTTCAGTATCTTAATGGCTTGAAATAACTGAAAGTCACTGAACTAAGTTATTCTCAGATCAGAGATGTATCTCCAGTTTTGGGGTAATTAAAGGAACCAGTCAAAAAGAACGTATTATTAACTTACAGCAAAAAGAAAATAGAAAACTTAAACCTTGCTCTCAGGTTGGTTGCAGGCTGTTTGGAGGAGATGAGAGGAATGTGAGAGAGAAGACATGCATGTGAGGCTTTTGGTTGCTCGGTCCTCACAGACTATATAAGTTAGAGGATTATGATTCCTGAGGATTGGTTATGAGTGAAGGCATTAGGTGTGAAGCGAATTAAGTCAGGTGTTAAGGAGAACAAGTTTTGGAAAGGCAGGAGGGAGAAGGGCAGGCTGTCCCAGTGAGATGTCACACACTAAGACAGTAACCAGTGTGGCCCACGAAGCGGACAGCCATAGGAATTACACAAACTTGACACGCAGGGGTCCAGTGATGGCAGACCTATGAGGCTACATTGAGAGGCTTGTGGTTAATTTCATGGAAAATAAGGAGCTACTGAAGAATTTTGACCTGAGGAGTTCAGGTACTTCCTGGTGGTTACAGGTACTTCCCTGGTGGTTCAGTGTAAAGAATCTGCCTGCCAATGCAAGAGATGCGGGTTCGACCCCTGGGTTGGGAAGATCCCTTGAAGAAGGGAAATGGCAACCCACTCCAGTAGTCTTGCCTGGGAAATCCCATGGACAGAGGAGCCTGGGGGGCTACAGTCCATGGGGCAGCATAAGAGTCAGAAATTACTTAGCGACTAAACAAAAACAACAAAAAGTGACATTACAAAATGACGTTTTCAGACTCTATTTCTGCAGAGATACATAGGATGAAGACTAGCAACAGGGCAGCTGAAATGGCTTAACAGGAAGGCAAAACAGGACCTTCTGGCTATGGTGGGGGCTGTGGGAACCAAGGCCACATATATTTTGAAAGAAAATACAACCTATCTTGGTGTCTGGCTAGATGGAGGATGGAGGAAGTCAAAGGTAAATTTGCAGGTGGGTAGATGAGAAGGGAGGGGGCTCCATGACAGAACCAGGGGAGTCAGAGGAGGAATTGTCTTTTAACAATTTGAGATGACACTGAGCAGGGTAAGGAGGCAACAGAAGGAGGAGACTTGTTTCAAAACCTGAGTCTAAGTCATTTAACTTCACTAACAAGAACAGTCCCTGACTCACACAGCCATGAAGCTGATTAACCATGGTGAGACTCTGAAAGTGTTCTGTGAAGCACTATCCAATGTATGCCTTTGGCATTTTATTGTATGTGAGTCTACTTCCCAGCTACATACGATACTGAAGAGGATGTAAAACTTCTGCTCATGAATTTCACTCCAGTATGTTTTTATATCACTTCTGGTGGGAGGGAGACTGATTGGGAGGCCTGAGCAGTGAAATGGGTAAGAAACTGTAATGAGGATCTCGTCCAGGGTACTTGATGGCATAAGATGAACCAAGCAGACTTACATGCTTTTTAGGGGGAAAAGATGACAGAACTTATTGACTGGATGTGGGAAATGAGTAAGAGGGGGTATTATAGGATGATGTCTAGGCTTTCAGTAGAGGCACCAGTATAGACTAAGGTTCAAATCGTTGAGATGGAAAAGCCGGGAGAAGGAAAGAGGTGACCAGGAAGGAATATCACAAATTTAGTTTTGGACATTGTAGTAGGCAAAATAGTACCCCCAAAGATGTCCACACCCTAATTCCTTGTGGATATGTTACCTTCCATGCAAAAGGGACTTTGCAAATGTGATTTTGGTTTTTGAGATGAAATTATCCTGGACTGTCTGGGTGGGTCCAAGGTAATCACAGATCTCCTTTTAGGTGAAAGATAGAGGCAGGAAAGTAAGAGTTGCAGTAATATGATGTTAGAAAGATGGGAGCTCACTTTTAAGATGGAACAGGCTATAAGCCAAGGGATGCAGTTGGCCTCCACAAGCTGGAAAAGGCAAGAAATGGATTCTCCTCTAGAGCTTCCAGAGTGAATGCAGCCCTGCTGAAACACTGATTTTAGCCCAGTGAAACAAGTACTGGACTCCAGACCTCCAGAACTATAAAATAATACATTTCTGTTGTTTGAAGCCACTAAGTTTGCAGAAGTTTTTTACAGCAGCAGTGGGAAACCCATACAGACACATTTGAATCTGAGATACATAAGAATCATCCAAGCAGAGATCTGAGACAGTTTTATAGAGGGGTCTGGGATGGAATTATACATTTGGGAGTCATTAGCATATATATATATGTATGGCATATATACTATATATATAATATTTTAACATCTCTGAAATCAGGGTATGTCTTATAACCGATCATATAATTGTTATTGTCAAGCAATATGCCCATGCATGTCCAGGTGCCCAGAATGGACAAATGTGACCCCTGAATATTTCAGTCAACAAAACACAAGAACTATTTGAGAAAGGTCTGAATCCTAGTTGTTGTCTGGGTGCTTTCTGTTAACACATTTTGATAAGATCAAGAAAGAGCCAACATCAAAACTTTCAGAATCTTACACTAGAATCTTTCTCCTATACTAGTAGAGAATTCTCTTAAGTAGTGCTGATTCTCTTAAGGAACAATCTTGATGGATAGTCAACAAAGAAAAACATGAATTTGAGTCAAAAAGTAGTTCCAAAGAATTGGTCTCCGAAAAATCCAAGTATTTCATACATTAAGCAATACACTATGCTTTTAATATTTCCTTTTAATACATGCACAAAGGTCTAGGGGAGATTTTTCAAAAGTTATGAAATAAAAATTTTAAGTGATAAGAAAGTATCATGTCAACATAATTAACATGTTTTACTTCCACCACTCATAAAATAACGGTGAACCTTACAATTGAGTGGTGCCTTAAACTTGACAGTCTTCATTACCATGGAGATGAGTGCGATGATAGAAGATTCAAAGAGAGAATATAGAACAAGAAGAGAAGATCCAGGGAAAATCTCTCAGAAATATTAATGCTAAGTAATGTGACATTATATAGAGTCATAAAAATAATTATATTCCTGGGCTTCCCTTGTAGCTCAGTTGGTAAAGAATCTGCCTATAATGCAGGAGACCTGAGTTCGATTCCCAGGTCAGGAAGATCCCCTGGAGAAGGAAATGGCAACCCACTCCAGTAATCTTGCCTGAAGAATCCCATGGACTGTAGCCTGCCAGGCTCCTCTGTCCATGGTGTCACAAGAGTCGGTCACAACTTAGCGACTGAACCACCACCACCACCCCAATCACACTTGGGGTAATTCCTCCCAAGAAAGTCATCCAAAAGAAGAAAAAGATAATTACTCTACGCAGTGGGAGTTTACTTCCATGAGGAAGTGAGGTGGGCCTGAATGACAGTTTCAGAAGCGGGACTGTGACCCTGAGTCCCAGCCCTCTGACACTGGCAAGCTCCCCATGCCTCATGCCAAGTGAGAAACAGTCCATCATTACTTGGATCATAATAGGCTTGATGAACCAATGACTTTTGTGTCCTGGAAATCTCTTTTCCCTCTCCAAACAGGTACACAGGCCATCCGACCTCTCTGTGTAACCTCACATTTAGACTTACCAAGAGAGAGGAGACAATTAGATCACTTTGGTCTTTTCCAATATGGTGCCCAGACACTGGGCAGAGGGCCTTTCTGACATGATATGCCTGCCTTCTGGCAGATCCCTGGCCCGTTAGTATCTAGAGGGATGGCAGAGTCACCTGGCTTAGAGTGTGACAACTTATGAGGACAGACTTGTGTGCAGTTACCTTCCTCACAGGCGGGCTTGTGGCCACAACAGGCACCCAGAATTTCATGGACTATCCAGAACTACACAGGTAGGAAAGGAATAGGTGTGCTTTTTATTACAGAAAAGAGAGAGGGATGGCAATCTAAATATCCAAAAGTAATGAAATGATTATTCAATTACTTTAGTACATTCACTCAACAGAGTTTTCTTCATATTTAGAAATATCAATTATGAATAACAAGAATAACAAGTAGCAATATGGAAAAGGAAAAATACAACATTGAACAAAACTATCAGTGAAACTCCATAAAAACATCTATTTATATGGAAAATTATCCTAGTTGTTTAGGGAGTGGGATTGTAAGTGACCATTTTCTCTGTAATTTGATTTGTGAGGCATTATTATTTTATAACCAGAAGTAGAAAACACTATTTGAACAGTTACAGTTTATGAAATAAAGCCATAAATCCAGCATCATAAAAGATACACAATCTAGAGTTGCAAACTACTAAAAAATGAAATTAATAGAAACTATATGACAAGTGACCAATAAAAGTCTGATCTAAATAAATGATGCTTTAAAATGAACTCATAAAGACCCAAAGCAGAATGATCTATTTCCCTTCATATTTATTTCATCAGAAATAAATTTATTATCAATACAATGGTTCTTGCAAAAAAGCAGAATAGGTTTTTATGTAACTTCTACTTAATAACATTTTGACTTCTTCAAAGATCTCAAAGGATTTTCACATATAATAAGCTTTCCTACACTGACAATTGAATAGTACGTATCAGTCCCATTTTTACAGAGGAGGAATTGGTAAAGACATGTTCAAGATAATCCACTGCTCAAATATTCAAGTGAAAAAGTTGCTAATTTTTGGCCTACTTAATTGATGATATCAAATACCCAGCATTCTGTACTCCGCTGACATTGCTGAATAATAATTTTTTAGCTAACTCAAGCCCATGTCTTTAGATATCAAGGACCCTTACTGCCATATTTAGTATTATTCCCTCTCATCAATGCATTACAATTTTCCCTGCCTCCTTAAACAGGATACGTTGAACATAATTTAGCCTTTTAAAATCAAAGATTCTACTTATTAAAATGAATATCAAGAATTATATACTAATCTTTTTTGCAATGGCTTTTTGGGTTTTTTAAATGTATAATAATTTTTATGGAAAAATGGCCCCAGATATAATTTTACCCTTTGAATTACTGAATCATTATTCCTGAATATTTTTATGTGTACACACATACACACACATACACATTCATATTCCATCCTGGTGAACCTGCCTATTTTCTCACTGCCCCATTTTTTCTTTTTGAAATATATATATATTTTATTTAATTATAATTGACAGTGTTTCAGGTGCACAGCAAGTTGATTCAGTTATACAAATACACATATACTATGCTTGAAATTATTTTCCATCATAGGTTATTACAAGGTACTGACTATAGTTCCCTATGTTACACAGTAAAACTTGTTGCTTGTTGCATATCTATTTTTTAACTAGAAATCTAGCATTCTATTCCTACTAAGTCAAATAAGTGAAATCAAAATGTCATAGATTTTTTAGTTAGGCAAAAATTCATAAGCTTTCTAAAATACATATATTATACATATTTATAAATATGTATATAAAAGCTTTTCTACTATACTCGATAAAGGCTTGAGAAAGAATATCAAAAAAAAAGAGAAGAGATTAAGAAATTGGAGAACTTATACTGTATAGAATGGGAGCACTGAATATGAAATAGAAAAAGTGAAACAAACTAGATAAAGGTAAAAAGGTCATCATATAGAACAGTTGTTTTCAAACATGACTGCTCATTAGAAACATATCTGGAGCTCTGGGGAAAAAAAAAAAAAAAGCAATACCTGAGCATTTGCATTTCAAAAATTTCAAGGTAATTCTGACATGGGTCAGATTTTAAAAAGTGATTACAGGTTTTTCTATTAGATCCTAGTGTGGGTGATATCCTGGTAGCTCAGACCATAAAGAATCTGCCTGCAATGCAGGAGACCTGGTTTCGATCCCTGGGTCAGGAAGATCCACTGGAGAAGGGAATGAAACCCACTCCAGTATTCTTGCCTGGAGAATTCCATGGACAGAGGAGCCTGGTGGGCTACAGTTCATGGGTTGCAAAGCGTTGGACATGACTGAGCAACTCATACTGGATACTTTGGTGATAGAGAGTTCTATTGTTTTTCTGTTGACCAATCATGATACAATGGTATTGAGTGAGTAACAGTTACATAATCACAAGAGTAAAAGATATTTATCAGTTTTCACAATCAATAGCCAGATAAAAAATAAAAGATAATTATAATTACAAGCCATAATGGGAATATGATTAACAATATAAAATAATTACTTATAATTTGGAAGGGTGTCAAGCAGAGTGCTGTGGTAAGTAGAAGTGCATACACGCACATGTTTTCATCCACCCGGCCAGTCTATGTCTTTTGGTTGGTGCATTTAATCCACTTATATTTAAGGTAATTATCAATATGTATGATCCTATTACCACTTTCTTAATTTATTATTTATTCAGGTTTATTTTCTGTAGGTCTTTTCCTTCTCTTGTATTTCCTATCTAGAGAAGTTCCTTTAGCATTTGTTGTAAAGCTGGTTTCGTGGTACTGAATTCTCTTAACTTTAGCTTATCTGGACAGCTTTTGATTTCTCCATCAAATCTGAAGGAGAGTCTTGCTGGGTATTCTTGGTTGTAGCTTCTTCCCCTTCATCACTTTAAATATATCATGCCATTCCCTTCTGGCTTGTGGCGTTTCTGTTGAGAAATCAGCTGATAGCCTGATGCAAGTTCCCTTGTATGTTACTTGTCGTTTTTCCCTTGTTGCTTTTAATATTTTATCTCTGTCTTTAATTTTTGTCAGTTTGATTACTATGTGTCTCAATATGTTCCTTCTTGGATTTATCCTTCCTGGGACTCTGTGCTTTCTGGACTTGGATGACTATTTCTTTTCCCATGCTCGAGAAGTTTCCAGCTATTATCTCTTCAAATATTTTCTCAGGTCCTTTCTCTCTCTCTTCTCCTTCTGGAACCCCTACAATGCAAATGTTGGTGCATTTAATGTTGTCCCAGAGGTCTTGTAGGCTGTCTTCATTTCTTTTCATTGTTTCTATATTCTGTTCTGTGGCAGTGATTTCCACCATTCCGTCCTCTAGGTCATTCATCTACTCCTCTGCCTCAGTTATTCTGCTATTGATTCCTTCTAGTGTGTTATCCATCTCTGTTTGTTTATTCTTTAATTCTTCTAGGTCTTTGGTAAACATTTCTTGCATCTTCTCAATCTTTGCCTCCATTCTTTTCCTGAGATCCTGGATCATCTTCACTATCATTCTACTTTTTCTGGAAGGTTGTCTATCTCCATGTCATTTAGTTGTTTTTCTGGGGTCTTACCTTGTCCTTTCATCTGGAACATAACTTTCTGCTTTTTTATCATGATTAACTTTCTGAAATATGATTTTTGTTTTAGCTGCTGTGAGACTGTGCTTCTTCTTGCTTCTTGTCTGCCCTCTGATGGAGGAGGCTAAGAGGCTCATGTAAGTTTCTTGATGGGAGGGACTGGTGATTGGAAAAACTGGGTTTTGCTCTGGTGTGCAGGGCCTTGCTCATAAAAGCTTTTATCCAATTATCTGCTAGTGGGTGTGGCTTCCCTGGTGGCTCAGAGGTTAAAGTGTCTGCCTGCAATGCGGGAGACCTGGGTTCAATCCCTGGGTTGGGAAGATCCCCTGGAGAAGGAAATGGCAACCCACTCCAGTATTCTTGCCTGGAGAATCCCATGCACAGAGGAGCCTGGCGGGCTACAGTGCACCGGGTCGCAAAGAGTCTGACATGACTGAGCAACTCCACTCACTCACTCACTCGATAATGGGTGGGATTGTATTCCCTCCCTGGTAGTTGTTTGGCCTCAGGTGACCCAGCCCTGGGTCTATGGTAGGGTTAATGGTGAACTCCCTCTATGGTAAAGTTAATGGCGAACTCCAAGAGGGTTTACGCCAAAGGGGACCTTCCAGCGCCCCTGTCCCTGAGGTAAGCCCCTGCCACCCCACGCCTCCACAGGAGGGCCTCCAACACTAGCAGGTGGTTTTGGTTCAGTCTTTTGGGAGTCACTGCTTCTCTCCTCTGGGTCTTGGTGCATGCAAAATTTTATTTGTGCCCTCCAAGACCAGAGTCTCTGGTTTTTCCCAGTTCTCTGGAAGGCCTGTTATCAAATCCCGCTGGCCCTTAAGGCCAAATTCCCTGGGGATTCCCAGTCCTTTTGTCAGATCCCCAGGCTGGGAAGCCTGACGTGGGGCTCAGAACCTTCACAACAGTGCAAGAACTTCTTTGGTGTTATTGTTCTCCAGTCTGTGGGTTCTCCCAGCGGGTATGGGATTTGATTTTGTTGTGATTGCCCCCCTCCTACTGTCTTGCTGGGGCTTCTTCTTTGTCTTTGGATGTGGGATATCTTTTTTTGGTGGGTTCCAGCGTCCTCCTATCAGTGGTCCTCCTGGTTCAACAGCTGGTTGCAATTCTGGGGCTCTCACAGGAGGAGTTAAGCACACAGCCCTTTACTCTGCCATCTTGAAGCCCCTCCAGGTGGTTTTAATGGGAAAAGCTGTGGTTTGTCATTCTGATTCCCTCCCCTCCTAGGGCTGTAAACGTTTGGCATAGGGGTGGGCACATGATTAGAGACTGGTCATTCAGTTCCTTCCTTGGACATTTAAAATTGAAAGAAAAGGAGGGAGGGCGGGAGAAAGATCAGTCTCTTATCAAGTGACCAGACTATCAAATGAAAATTCCGAGATCTGTTAAAGGTGATATATCTGACACCTAAAGGCTCAGAACCTAAAGGCTGAGAAGGTTTAAGAAAGAATGTGGAGAGGCACATATGAAACGTGGAGAGCCCTGACGGCTTCCAAGAGCCTGGGTCTAGTGCCTTCCTGAGGCCCAGCTACATCTCTGTCCCTGGGTTATGTGAGGCACCCACGTATTCCAGGGTGACCTTCAGAATATTTAACAATGGCACAGGAAAACAAAAATCAGGACAGGGGCAGAGGCCAGTACACAATCCCGGAAGTCAGCTGTCATTCCAGGCATCACCCCTTTCGTTATGGAGCATAAAGACCTGAGACAATCCCCTGGCGTCCGAGGCTGTGAGGAGACATGTGAGGGTCTCAAGGCATTTTACAACATAACAACTGGCATCTCCATGCAAGTGCAACCAGCTGACTATCAACTCTGTCTGCATCCTTATAGGAAATGCTGCTTTTGTACTACAGTGGTTTCTGTCACTCACAACTCTGACTCTGAAAAAATATGATTTGTGCTGTGTCATGATTCGTCATCTATTTTGCTGACATAATTTGATGGTAACTTCAGAAAGTCTTAGGGGCTTGAACAAACTTTGAAGTCATTTTGTCCAATTTCCCACCTAATGGGAAAATTCACTTTTCATCTAAATAATTTAGTACATGGTAGAAAAAACATTACGCCTTTCAACTGAATAAAAGCATAAGAAACATAACCCACAAATTAAATTTTTATATTGCAAAGTAATAGCTGTTTACTGTAGAAAACTTCTTTTAAATCTAGATGAAAAAAGCATAAGATGGAACCCATCCAATCATTAATTTTTAAAAAATCCCTGTTAATACTTTTGTTTGTATATATCCTGATTTTATGCATTTATAGAATTTCTAGTTTTTTGCAAGACAAGTTTTACCTGGAAATCATCTTTTAGTTAATATAGTATGCTCCTTCTCTCCATAAAACCCAGATTTTTAGCCTCTTGTCTTGTGTTTCATTCCTTGGGTGTGTGGGCAATGGGAGAAGGAAGGAGGGCAGAGTGTCAGAGTTCTCTGAGGTACGAGGTTTACGTAGCTCTGTGCTCCCAGTGCAGCTCTCAGGAGAACAAGGTTGACCTTATTTCCAGGCAGAATTATTCATGTCACCACTTTTACTTTGGAAGCTGTTTAGCAAGTCATGTCTGACTGTATGAGAAAGGATGAATTTACACGTTCAGCAGCAGGTGCACCAAAGTCAACAAAGTCCATTATTTAATCTCCAATATTAGCTCCCAAGTTGAAAAATGGGAGGAAGACAAATGAGTTCTAGAACCTCATATATCATTGAGCTTCCTTTCATCCAGTGGGAAGTAAAGTCTTTCTAAGTAAGAGAAGCTGTTTGCATTTAATCACTTAGACTTATATCCTGAGTATTTTTAAGGTGATGCAAATTGTTCGTATAAAAGAGGACCTTGCCAGACCAAGGGGAGAGGCTGGCCACCACGTGGGGACAAATCATCCACCGTGGATCTGAAATGGAGATACCTGAGAATCCAAGTGAAGGGGGCACAAAGGAAGAGAAGGAACAGAGGAACAGAAGTTAAGTCTTATCAGGCTGGACAGATCTGTGCTCCAAGATGCCAAATTAAAGGCCATGAGAAGAAAAACTATGGCCATTCTGGTCTACATAAACAAAAGTGCAATGTTCAAAAAAACATAATGGTCCACGTGAACTCCATATTCATCGTCCTCTGTTCAGATCAGGTGCTCAGATCTGGAAACTCACTGGAAGAGAGAGACTGGCAAACGAGGATATATCCAACAACAAAACAAGTCAGAGGTAAAAGGGCACCTGAGGAGGTTTTAAGGTAACAGGTAAGGGTTACTTGGAGAAAAGGCTGAAAGAAATGAGTTACCCTCCTTAAAATTTGAAAGCACTTAAATGGTTATCATGAAGAAAATATTTAGGAGTTTAGGGTCCACATATACACACTACTGGGCTTCCCTGGTAGCTCAGTGGTGAAGAATCCATCTACCAATGCAGAAGATGTTGATTTGATCCCAAGTCGGGAAGATCCCCTGAAGAAGGGAATGCCAACCCACTCCAGTATTCTTGCCTAGAGAAGCCCATGGACAGAGGAGCCTGGCAAGAAACAGTCCAGCCATAGGGTCACAAAGACTCAGACACGACTGAGCAAACTAAATACACACACACTACTATACACAATTTTTCTTCTTTAATGTTTATGAATTTTTTACAATAAACATATCACTTCTGTAGTCATATTAAAACCAGTTAATATATAGAAAGAGGAAGAAGAAACAAAAGTCCAGATGATGGGAGTAGAGTGTGTGTATTTATATTTGTATACAGAAAGAATAGTTTTCCTTCACTCTTCATTTTTATCTTAAATTATAAAAGCAATACATGAACACATAACAAATAATTCAGATATAATTTCAATCATTCAATAGATATCCACTGAATACCTATTATGCACTTTTACTCTTCATGGTTCTAGAGGACAGAACAAGTAGTAGCAGGTAGAAGAGACATGGAGGTAGACGGTGGCTCAGAATAAAAAAGAGGAGATGTGTGTGTGTGTGTGTGTATAACTGATTCACTTTCCTGCACAGCAGGATTACAACATCGTGAAATGACTGTATGCAAATAAAAAGTTTTTTAAATATATTATCAGAACTGCCAATAACAGAATGGGTGGTTTTATACAAGCAAGAGCTTCCATGTCATTGTAAGTATTCAATCATGTATATCACTGTGGAAATTCTTAAACTCATAGATGCATGCATACATGCATGCTAAGCCACTTCAGTCATGTCCGACTCTCTGCGACCCCACGGACAGCAGCCCACCACGCTCCTCTGTCCACGGGATTCTCCAGGCAAGAGTACTGGAGTGGGTTGCCATGTCCTTCTCCATACTGATAGATACTTGATAGATAACATATACATGACTTCCAAGATCCCTTCTGAGAATATATTACATTCTAAATTAACATTAAGGATCAGGAGATAAGTCCTCACCAGTCATCAGCGATACAATCTTGGGAAACTTGATTCCCTCCTGATAGTCCTTTCTAAAATAAGAGAAATAGCACTGACTTAAACCAATGTAAACTTGACAGATGATATTTAGAGAATATTTCAGAATGCTTCATGTTTAGTAGGTAAATATAGTCATTTGTTGTAAATTATCTAATGTAATTCTCAGGGCTATATCATCATCTATAATATTAAAATCCTTAACGAATGTCTGAAACTCAAACCTGAATTGCAAGTACTACTTAAAAAAAAAACTCTGGCTCTACACATGGGGCTCACTGTTCATCTATTGTTTCCACACTTTCACAATACAGTTATGTCACAATATGACCTTCCATACACTGGTACTATTCATATCACAATGATTCAGAAATAACTTTGGAGATTTAGGCATTTTTTTAAAGTAAAAGAGAATTATAAAAGCCAAAATAAGATATCACCTTATATCCCCTAAGATGACTATAATCGAAAGGACACAATAAGAAATATTGGTGAGGATATGGAGAAACTGGAACCCTCATGCACTGCTTTGTGGGAATGTACAAAAATACAACCATTCTGAAAAACTTTGGCAGTCCATCAAATGCTAAACACGGAGACTTATCACATAACCCAGCAACTCCACTTGTAGGTACACACCCAAGATAAATGAAAACATACCTGCATAAAAACTTGTCCATGAAAAAAAAAAAAAACTTGTCCATAAACATTCACAGCAGCATTATTCATATAGCCAAGAAGTAGAAATAAATCAGATACCCATCAACAAATAAACAAAAATGTAGCATTCATACAGTAGAATATAGTTCAGCAACAAAAAGGAATGAAGTATTAACATGTGCTACAATGTAGATGAACTTCAAAAACATAATGCTAAGTGAAGGAAGTTTACCATAAGAGAGTATTTATTGCATGATTCCATTTATGTGGCATGTTCAGAATAGGTAAATTCATGGAAACAGAAAACAGATTAATGGCTGCCTAGGGCTGGGAGACTGTGGGAGGGGACATAAGAGGGACTGCTAGTGGGAAAAGGGTTTCTTTGGGGGATTGTGAAATGTTCTAAAATTAATTGTGGTGATGGTTACACAACTCTAAACATACTAAAATCCACTGCACTGTACACTTTAAATGGGTGAATTATATGTTACGTAAATTACATTTCAATAATGCTATTTTTAAAAAAAGAAATAAAGTTAAACTTTCACAACTCCATTTCATCTTCCCAAATTTCTCTGACTGATATCTAACCTGTTGTAATATTTCCTAGATATAGCTTTATAACTAAGACACCACTACAGAAATGGGATGTGGTCTTCCAGTACAATGTTCAGCTGTGTGTCAGAGCTATGAAACAAAGGCCAGAGGGTAGAACAACCTAGCAAACCAAATTTAGACCTTGTGAAAAAATATTGCATAAGTGAAATATTAGCTTCAGGGCCTCATGAGCTGATGGGACCCAGTTAAACTTACTGGAGATCAGAGCTCTGTGACACAGATAAAAAACTAACTAGAAAATAATGCAGAAGTTCCAGTGTTTCAAGGTATGCATAAATGAAAAGCCTCTGCAATTTGAGTCAAAGTCTTAGAAAGATCAGAAGAGAATACAAGAGTAAAGAAATCACCAAATAACAAAAAGAGAAACAAGACCACAAATTAAGACGTTCACCAAAGAAAAAGGTGGAGTGAATGAAAAACAAGTTTTCCTTTTTTTTCCTTGCTTGCCTTGTCTTCTCAACAGGAATGAAAAATCCACAGGGCGAGGTCCTTTTGAGTCCCTTCATGGCACTTACATAGAATTCCTCCTGCCAGAGGGAATTCTAGTGACTGAAGGACCCATGTTACCCACCTTGTGGCCACCCTCACAGCATCTCATCCCACAGCCCCTGTGTTCATCTGCTTCACACACCTGGCTCCTCCATTTGTCAGGTCTGCCAGGCTCTCTCCCACCTTATGGCCCCCTGCCATGCTGGTCCTTCTCCCTGAACACTCTGCCATGTTCTTTTCATAACCTTTTTTCATCCTTCAGGTCTCAGCTAAAATGTTATCTCCTCAAGGAGGCTCTCACCACCCCATAATAATTAAGTGGGTTCCCATGAGTCTGTCATCTCATCCAAGTTGTTTACCTCATAGTAAACAACACTTCACAAATATTTATTCCATCCCTAGTTTTATACAAAGGTACTGTTTGAACTGCTGAAGATATAGAATGCACTAAACAAATAGCCACTCAGTCATGTCCTACTCTTTGTGACCCCACGGACTGTATGTAGCCCACCAGGATCCTTGGTCCATGGATTTTCCAGGCAAGAATACTGAAGAGGGTAGCCACTCCCTTCTCCAGGGGCTCTTCCTGACCCAGGAATCAAATGGGTCTCCTGCATTGCAGGCAGATTCTTTAATGTCTGAGCCACCAGGGAAGCCCCAAAACAAATAGTAATTCAGTTCATATCTGTTGTTTCTTACACATTCTTTGCAAGCAAACTGTAACCTTCTTGTAAGCAGGGACTGGCCAAAATGGCAGCATTTAGACACAGCATGATGTAGTGATCAAGTGCCTGAGAATTACAGGAGAATCCTGGCTCTCCTGCTTAACCAAATTATTTAACTTCTCTGAGCCTCAGTGCCCTCATCTGTAAAGAAGGCATAATAATAGTTGCTACAAAACTAAATACTTAGTAGAATTTAGTTACTTTGATAACTATTGGAAAAATACTTGACCCATACCATGCTCCAAAAAAAATGTTTATCAAAGAAAAGTTTTTTGATTATTGGGCCAATACTGTACATGACAAACCAGTGGTTTTAGTTAAATGAATTAAACTATGGTGCCTTTGGTTAAAATTATTTTTGTAACTGGGCTAATACATAACGAGAGAGTAGATCAGCAACAATAAAATGCCTTCTTTCATGTTTGAACTCTTTGTTAAAAGAAATTCTTTGGTCTTAGATCCAATGTGACATTCTTGATCAATTCCAAGCCAATGGAAGAATTCTCTTTTGAATTTGCTAGAAATATTGTGGTTGTTTTCTACCACAGAGGAGGTTCTGGAACTTTCCAGGCAGAAAGAACTATCAACTTCCGCCTTTGTCTATAATCTGACTTCCAATGTCCTGAAAGAAACCACGTGTCTCTAGGAGCTGTTGGAAGGGTTGCAGAGATACCTCTGTACTGTCATCTGCTGCTCCTATCCTCTTCTCCTTCGTATAGCCACAATTTTTATTAACAATTTGAAGTTTCCATCCATATAAAACCAAAATAGAGTTATGAAGAGGCTAACTACTAACCATTCTGGATGGCAATAACTCCTTTCTGTAACCATCAGCCAAACAAAAGTAAAAATGCAGAGCATCAGCCCCTGTGTTCTATATGTACATACTTCTAGGAAAGACATAATAAAATGGAAGGAGGTGGACTAAAGTAATCAAAGCAACTGGGAGCTGCCAGCTGGTATTTACAATGATCTCGCTAAGTTCTGGCACTTTTGAAGGTTACAGAAAAGCAAAGTATTTTGTCATAGATTTGTCTTCAAGAAGTCTATAGTCTCTTTAGACCATAATCTCCATATGTGAAAACAGGAAAGCCTTTATAAAGGAGTACAATATATGGTAGGCAGAAGAATTAGTGCCACCGCCAAAGATGTCCACATCCTAATTTCAGGATCTGTGAATATATTAGGTTATGTAGCAAAAGGGAATTTAAAGTTGCAGATACAATTAAAATTGCTAATCCTCTGACCTTAAAATAGGGAGATTATTCTAGATTAATCAGGTGGGTCCAATGTAATCACAAGGGTACTTTAAAGTGGAAGAAGGAGGTGGAAGAGTGTTAGAGAAAGATACATGATGATGAAAGTAGGGTCAGAGAGAAGCTGTTTTGCTCCTGGATTTGAAAACGAAGGGAAGGGAACATGAGTCAAGGAACGCAGGCAGCCTCTAGCTGTGAAAAGTACAGAAACAGATTCTCCTTGATAGAAGAAAATTTCACATATTAAGATGTGGGGAAGTAATTCTGGCTTATACATAATTTCACTCGAACTTTGTGCTAACTAGAACAATTTGTCTTATGGCTTGTCAAACATGCATTGTACATCCGTTTCAATCATTAAAGAAAAGAATGCATTTAAAAATAAAAATGAAGTAAGTGTGATTCAGGCTTCAAAATGGGAGGTGGGTGGCCACTGTGGATGTGGCTTCAGACATGTTGTTCCTGCATCATTGAGAATTTGAAATTTCTGAACTGTATCAGCCTCGAGGACAGACTCGAAACAACATCTGCTAGTAGCATCCAGCCACACCTTATGGTCTCAAGGTCTTCCCTCGTAACTATGCAACCATTCTGGACACCAACCAGTCTTGCTTAACAAGCCCTCTTACTTCTTGCCAGCTTCAACTCTTAATTCTTGACAAATAGCTTATGCAACTTTGTGGGTTTTGCCTAAATAAGCCTTCACCACTTTGGAGTCCAGCAGAATACAATTCAAGTGTTTTTGAATCTGCGTCTCCTAGGCTATAGTCCTCAGTTTGACTCAAATAAAACTTTCTTTTCTATTCCTATTAATAGATTGTTTATTGATTATTTCCATCTACATCCTTCAGAGCTTTCAGGAGGAATGAAGCCCTGCCAACATCTTAGTTTTAGCCCAATAAGATCTTGTTGAACTTCTAACCTACAGAACTGCCAGATAATAAATGTGTGTTGTTTTAAGTCACAAAGTTGTTTAAGCAACTAATTTGTTACAGCAGCAACCAGAAACTAGTACAACACACAATAATACTCTAAACTACTATTATTAGAAAATAATTTAGAAAGTGGAGAGAGAGCAATGCTGATTAAAGTTATTAGGAAAAATGACTGAGTAAATGCGATTTGAGAATACTCTTTTCAGAATTTATAGGATGAAATGTAAAAGACAAAATCTGAAAAGGGATCTATGTTAGATCTATAAAATCAAAACAGGAGCATTGGTTTGTACACTAAATCCCAGATTACCAGAACCAGAAAGTAATTCCTTGAAACTTGAAAGAGGTAGCTTTAAGATGGATGGACAGATAGATATATGGATGAATGGAGACAGAGATGAAGAGAGAAAAGCAGAAAGAGAAAGGGGAACTGCTGTTTTATGCAATGTGAGACTCTTTCATCTTTAGAGGAAGCAGAGGCTGAAAGTATAAAAAGCTTTAAAATTTTCAGATAAATTCAGGGACACCAGATCCAAAATAAGGTCAGGGAAACCAAGATGTTGGGGTGAAAGTCAAGCCTTTGTCATGTAGATAACTTGCTTCCCCCACCACCACCACCTCAGTTACCAAAGCCTGTCAGAGACAGTTCCAGCTTCCAGCAACTTGGAGCTCACACATGTGGCAATTTCTGTTCTTATCTCAGGTTTGAAGATTCCTTGGAAAATAACAAAGTTGGCTTAAGTGTTCCTCTCCCTCCCCACTATCATGTGTCTGTTTTTCTGGTCTAAAAACAGCAAAGAAGAAAGGGCCTCATCTGCTCTTTCAGGGACATACTTGAAAGCTTAGGTCTTGAGCAGCTGGAAGCATCCTTCCTGACTATGGGGGCGTTCACAGTTGCCCTCCTGCTTCACAGACACACAATTACTCTCCTTCTACAGGAATTCTTCTCCCCTTTTCCGATTCTATTCCCTATTTCTTACTAGAGGGCCTTTCTCTGAGCTATTGAGTAACATTCCACTCCCTGGGAGATACCAGACAATGAGGAGTGAGGGGACACCTAAGAAATATGCGAGGTCTAGCTGGCTCTTGCCTCCTCCAGAACTACAGCCCACATTCGCATGGACAGAGTACATGGGATCAGTGGGGACCCACTGCAGCAGGAAAATGACCCTACCAGTCATGAGGCCTGACAGTGGGGCATTGAGGAAGACAGGCTTGGTGAGGTCATCACTGCATCTGCTCTTACACTTAAGGGATGAGACTCAGAGGCCAGATGCTGAGCATTCCTCACCCGTTAGGACTCCTGGGGGAATATGTGATCATCTACTAAAAGCCTGCTAGTTCACTTAGGTCTTTAGACCAGTAAGGTTTGGGAACTGCGTACGGTGGATGCCTTCCAATCTGGAGTCCGTCAAGACTCAAAGAAAAAAAGAGCTTAAGCTATCAACCTCATCTATTTGCCTTCTTGTAAAATTGTCAGAGTGACTCCAAAACAGTTGTAACTCATTTCAAACCCAGGCGTGTACATGTCATGCTTCCTTTCAAAGAATGACAGACTTCGAAATATTTTAGGTTCCCAGCAGTTGTTCAAAAGCTGATAAATAATACAACCAACATACGTGGCACTGAAATAAAACAACTTGATCATTACATGACTGTCTTATAAGGCAAATGTGCCTTTTTTTTCCCCTTAAAGATATCCCTGGAGGTTTATAAAATTGGGGAGTGGGGGGCTTCTCTGCCCAACACAATGGGCTGTCACTCTTTCAGGAGGTAGACCTTAGCAGCAGCAGAGGAAAATGTTGGAGCTGATTCAGAAGACATTTTAAGTGGACTATTTTACCAGCTGAAGGCCAAAAGGGAAATAGGAAACAAATAATCATAAAATGAACTTTCTGCTGCTGGAATATAAGAGCTCCCTGGAAATTAACATCTCTGCTCTGCTGTTCCACTGGTAGGGATTTCCAGTGCTATTCAAAGAACTTTGCTCTTTCATCCCTGTCACACTTCTTGTTCTTTCCAATGTTTACTTCTATTATCACCCACCAATATATGAGGCAATTTTGTGCATAAGACCTTTCCTAAAGCTTGGCTCAGTTCTATTAACCTTTATGCGTAATTTATAGTTAAGGTCTAGATGGCACTGGGGCATGTAAATAGTGTCTTGTGGGCTCTGCCATCATGAGGAAAGTACTGTGCTTAAGTGGCTCCAACACATTTGCTCAGAACATTATGAAAGGAACTGCTGAGATCTCTGCAGGAGTTATTTAGTGAAAGTCTACAGAAGATTAACATTGCTTTGTAACAGACTTTTCTCTGTGTTAAGCCTGGAAGCCTTCAAGGAAATCTGTGGAATCCAAGGCTTTGTCTTTCTTTCACATCAGTTTCTGAGCTGCTCATCTAAAAAGAAAAAAAGTCTGGAAGCCAGAAATCTCAGAGACTTCCTAATTTCCTTGGGATCTCTCATCAAAGATGAGTAGATTTGAGAAGTCTCTCTACATCTCAGGAGTGAGTGCAAAGAAAGGAAAGCACCCTTGGCCAAGGTGATGCCATGGAACCGATTTCTCACATTCTTCTTCAACCTTCCTTTCACTTTCTCTCATCCCAAAGCAGTCGGTATATCTCTGCCCATTCCCAGGATACCCATCTAGACTCACAGGAAGCCCTAGAGTGTCCAACTGGCCCAGCCAATCTGCTGCTAAGGACCCCAGAAACTCGAGCAATTTCCTATCTGCTTCCTTCTTTTCATCCATCCATCCATTGATTCATTTATATCCTATTGATCACCTATATTTGTGAGGTCCTCCTAGATTCTGGGCAAGATGAATACAACTCTTTTTCTCATGAAGTTTTAAATCCAGGCTAGAAAGAGACACATTCAAAAGATAATTTCACAAATAATTAATTGTAACTGGATACGGACTTTAGAAGAAAAGTATGGTGCAATGAGAGAATATGACAGAGGTTTCTGGCCTAGTCTGGATGTGGAGGTGGGAGAGGCCAAGAAGAGCTTCTCTGAGGCAGTAACATTTGTGCGGATTCTTAAAGGATGAGCAGGAATTCATCAGGCAGATGGTGAGGGGTGGAGGGCTGGCAGGAGGGCTGGGCGGGTGGGTGGGGGTAGAACCTAGGCAGCCAGATAAGCATTTAGGAGCACCCTGATGTATGAATGATGCAGTGGGCAGGGAGTGTATTTGCAGCATGGCCAGCAGGGAAAGCAGAGCAGAAGATCAGGCCAGATCTACCCTTGGAAGGGCTTAGGAAGACACAGTTGTCAGCTTAGCTTGTCCTCGAGCAGTCAAAATTCTGAACTCACACCTTCTTGGGGTTCTCAAGCTGGGTGAGCCCTAAACTCATCAGGCCAGTATCCCTGAGGCCAGACACGAGGCCAAAGCCACAAGAGATTAGCAGCCGACCAAGGGCATAAACCAAATGCGATGTGTGGACCTGGTTTGAATTCTGATTCAACTGAGTCACCTGCAAATAGACATCTGGGGATATTGAGGAGATAGACAGTTGACCCTTGGCTAACACAGCCTTCAATTGTACCAGTCTGGTTATATGCAGCTTTTTTTCAATAAATATTCAAAAAAAAAGTGTGAAACATCATGTCCTGGGCTTGTAGTGAGGTCGTTAGCCTATTCTTACCTAAGTATAATGTGAGTGATATTCAACAAAATTAACAATGTGGGTTTTTTGTTTTGTTTTGTTTTGTTTGCTGTTTCATAACTTTGCTTCCAAAGAACTGCATCACCAAACAGTGTGCCTCCCTCTCTCTCTTCCCCTCTCTCTCTCTTAGGTTATTAGGGAAATTTGGTATCAGCCTATCATTATTGGTACGTATTTTGGGTTTTTTTTAAGTTGTGATACTGTATTATGCCTATGACTGTAATACTATATGTGATAAAAATTTTTAAATAATTTATTCTTAGTGTAAAGGCTAGGCTACAGTGAAGCAATCATAGCTAGTTTGAGCAATCAGACTGCTGCATCTTCATAATCAATGTATGTGAATAAATATGAATTTCTTGTTCACATTATCTTTCTACCTTTAATATCTAGTGTTGGTAATACATATAACACCCACAGTGTTTTGTATCACATAAGACATTGCTGATGTAGGTACTTATAGATGATTCATCTTGTAAACAGACAATGTAAACTCAGGGTATCAATAAATTCAGTACTTTACTATAAGTATATTTCCTATTCCTTTCCTTAATGACATTTTCTTTAGCTTACTATACTATATACAGTATATAATACCTATAACATGAAAAATATGTGTTAATTGATTCTTGGTAAGGCTTCCAGTTAATAGTGGGTTACTAGAAATTAAGCTTAGGAGGAGTTAAAACTTATATGTGAATTTTCCACTGCAGGAAGGGGAGGGCAATGCCCCTAACCCCTGCTTTATTCAAGGGTCAATTTCAATATTAGATGATATAAAGAAATTACTGTTAATTTGAAGATACAAAAATGGTATTATAGTTGAGTAAGAAAATGCCCCCTTTTCCCTAGTATATTTAAGAGTGAAATATCATGATGCCTATGATTTAAATTAATTTAGCAAAATTTTTAGGAGGTATATATGGAAAAATATCAGTAGTTATTCTGCTAGGTGATGTGTATATGGGAGCTGATATTATTTTGTTTGAAAATGTTCATCATAAGAAGTTAAAAATATGAAAAAGAAAAAAATACCATTAGTCATCAAGCTGGCTCAGGTGTACTGTTCTGGGGAAAAGCCACCCTCAAACTAACCATCTTACCAAAGGCAAAGGCATGAATAAAGAACAAGCATTTTCCTTTCAAATTTCTTTTTTTATGTTTGTTTATCAGTCTGTGAAAATTCAGTTTACACTAATAAGCTCTTGAAAGTGAGAATAAGTACATATTTATTCAACCACAAAATTGATCACCTACATTGTAACTGTGATGACCTCCTCCTTCCTTGTACAACCTGCCTGTGCTGGGTAAAGGATTCATTACCTGGAGTCTCTATCCAGCACAGAGCATTCAAAAGGCGATTTGCACTAATTGCTATATTAGAGAAATGCAAATCAAAACTAGAATGAGGTATCACCTCACACCAGTCAGAATGACTATCATTAAAAAGCCTACAAGTAACAAATGCCAGAGGGTGTGGAGAAAAGAGAACCCTCCTACACTGGTGGTGGGAATATAAATTGGTGCAGCCATCACGGAATACATTGTGGAGGTTCCTCAGAAAACAATACGCCGTATGAGCCAGAAATCCTACTCCTGGACATACCCAGACAAAGTGATAATTCAAAAAGATACATGGACCCTTATATTCACAGCAGCACTCTTCACAACAGCCAAGACTTGGAAGCAACCTAAATGTCCATCGGCAGATGAACGAGATGAATGGATAAAGGAGATATGGTATAATATACACAGGAATATTATTTAGTAATTAAAAAGAATGAAATAATGCCATTTGCAGCAACACGGATGGATCTAGAGATTATCATACTAAGCAAAGTCAGAGAAAGACAAATACCATATGATATCACTTACATGTGGAATCTAAAATATGAACCCATCTATGAATCAGAAACAGACTCACAGACATAGAGAACAGACTTACCAATGAGGGTAGCCAAGGGGGAGTAGGGTGGAGCTGGGGTGGACTGGAAGTTTGGGGTTAGCAGATGCAAACTATTATAAGAAGAATGCATAAACAAATAAGGTCCTACTGTACAGCACAGGGAACTATATTCAATATTTTGTGATAAACCATAATGGAAAAGAATATGAAAAAGAATATATATGTGTGTGTGTGTATACCTGAATCACTTTGCTATACAGCAGAAATTAATACAACATTGCAAATCAACTATACACGAAGAAACAGTTGATTGGTTTCAACTCTTGAAGACTAGTATTTGTTCTCCATGTTAGTAGTTGCATCAATTTTACTGGGGCATTCCCACGCCTTAGAGAACTAAAGCTAGGGGAGAGGATATTTGATTTGTACTCTTTTGTGATCTTGATGTCAACTGATTCTTTATTCCAAGACTGGCAAACAATTCGCTCACAGTGGAAAAGGCTTGGATGGGGCAGAACAATAATGAAGCATGAAGTGCCCACAGGCTCTAAAGATGAGGTCACCAACCTGCAAACGCAGACAGGGGAGCCTGAGAGCCCCAGGATCTTCAGGCCACAGGAACAGGGCTGCCAGATAAAATACAATTTCAAATAAATAATTTTTTTTTTAGTCGAAGCTCCAATACTTTGGCCACCTGATGTGAAGAGCCGACTCATTGGAAAAGACTGATGCTGGGAAAAGTGAAAGTTAGTCGTACAGTCATGTCCAACTCTTTGTCATCCCACAGACTGTAGCCTGCCAGGTCCTCTGTCCATGGAACTCCCCGGGCAAGAGTACTGGAGTGGGTTGCCATTTCCTTCTCCAGGGGATCTTCCCGACCCAGGGATTGAACCTGTGTCTCCTGCATTGCAGGCAGATTCTTTACCAACTGAGCCACTAGGGAAGATGTTGGGAAAGAACGAAGACAAAAGGAGAAGGGGGCAGAGAGGACGGGGGCAGAGAGGACAAGATGATTAGATAGCATTACTGACTCAATGGACATAAGTTTGAGCAAACTCCTGGAGATAGTGAAGGACATGGAAGCCTGGCATGCTGCTATTCATGGGATCACAAAAAGTCCCACACTACATAGCCAGCCACTGAATGACAGCAATGTCCTAAGTATTGCATGGGGCATACTTATACTAAAAAATTGTTATTGATCTGACATTCAAATTTACTGGGCATCCATATTTTTCTTCTTTCTTTCCTTCTTTTTTTTTTTTCTTATTTTTTTCTTTCCTTCCTCTCTCCTCCCTTTCTTCCCCACCCCCTCACACCCCCACTCCCATTTTCAAAATCTAAAAACCCTACACAGGAATGGATGAAGGACAAATAAATGCACAGATAGGAAAAGCCAGATTGTAGGGAAGGAGAGGACAGTGCACCCAAATTATTCATTTCCCAAATGTTTCTGATCCATAAGGCAGGACACTGGGTTAAGGAATTCAGATGTAAGCCTTTGGGCCAGGGAGGAATGACTGAGGAATTGTGAGCAAAGAAGTGAGAACATAAGATTGTTATCTGTGGATAATTCTCAAAGGAGACACTTTTCTTTATCACTTTCTGCCTGAACCTCTGGCTCTCTTCGTTAATATTTTAAGCATTAGTCAGAACCCACTGCGTACCAGGCCCTATGGGAGACACAAAGATAAAAAAGACACTTCAGCTGCCCTCAAAGAGTAACACTCGAGTAGCAGAAAGTACGGGAGAAGGCAATGGCAAACCACTCCGGTAATCTTGCCTGGAAAATCCCATGGACAGAGCAGCCTGGTAGGTTGCAGTCCACGGGGTCACTAAGAGTTGGACACGACTGAGTGACTTCACTTTCACTTTTCATTTTCATGCATTGGAGAAGGAAATGGCAACCCACTCCAGTATTCTTGCCTGGAGAATCCCAGGGACGGGGGAGCCTGGGGGGGCTGCCGTCTATGGGGTCGCACAGAGTCGGACACGACTGAAGCGACTTAGCAGCAGCAGCAGCAACAGAAAGTACGAAGGCTCTGGAGTTGCCTTCTGGAAACAGACAACTGGGTTCAAACTCAAGCTTTGACAAGTACTAGGTATTTCTTTGCACCAATTACTTGAGCTTTCCCCTATCTGGGAATGGTAAGTGGATTTGTCTTAAAGACATGTCATTTCATAATCATGAAATGAATTTAAAAGTTCTTAGACTAGTGTCTAGCACCTACAAAGTATATGTAAGTATTTGGTTTTAGAAACAAGCAACCCACAAGATACCAACTAAAAGATTTCCTAAGAGATTGTGATGCGATCGCAGCAAAGAGAATACATGCCAGTATATAGGGAACAATAGGAGCAAAGATGCAGAGAATAAAGCATAAAGTGAGTTTTAGGAATAGCAAGTAATTCACTGTGCTTAGAATTTTGGACTTTGTTAAAAGGAGTCCTGAGAAACAAAACAGAAAGAAGAGATGGGTCTCTGTTACAAAGGGCCTTGAATGACAGTCTAAAGAGTGGTGACTGTCCTGCAGGCACCTGAAGACCACTGAAAGTGAGCAAGGGAGAAGCATGATATTAGGAAAGGACTGTGCCACTGTGTGTACTACAGAGGAGCCTGAAGGCTGGGGACTTGATAAAATAAAGAATGCCTGTTTCCAAAGCAAGTATCAGACATTGTGAGCAAAATGGTCCCTGTGCACATGAGGCTACAGCCCAGCAGAGGACCAAGATGTTACACAGATAGCTATACAAATAAGAGTTAAAAAGGAAAAGCACAGGATTTTCAGCTCATAAGGATCTAAGGTACGTGGAGGGGCGAGAACATGGACCTGAAGAAGGAACATCCAGCCAAGACGTAAAGATGCACAGGAGTCAGCCAACTGGGAGTGCTGGAGAGAAGAGCTTGCCAGGCAGAGGAACGGGACAAGCCCAGGCTCTGTGAGGAGGGGGATGGGCCCTCCAGACATTCTGAAAAGGCCAACGGGGGCAGAGCATCGTGGAGCAGGGAGAATGGGGCTTGAGATATGGGAGCATTAGGCAAGGTCAAGTCACCCTCCACCTTGGCTACAATTGGCTGAGTTAGAAATCAACACTTGACCAAAAGAAAGCCTCCACTAGGCTCTCTGGGCCCCTGTGAGGTTGGCCTGGAGTGAGACCAGACATCAAGTGCCTGAGTCAATCAGAGGTCCTGTCTGGCAGAGTCTGAACTCGGGACAGAGAGTGAGAAAAAGACTCAGAAAGAGAGAAAAGGTAACTGACAGATAAATACAATGCAGTTAAGTGGCAGCACAGAAATGAAGACATGGGCCATGGGCCAGATCCTTATTAAGGATCTTGGTCTTCCTCTCAAGAATAAACACTGGTGAGAAGTGATGGAAACCCAACCTAGGACCACAGAAGAAGAGATGAATTTGGGGGTGGGGGTGACTTTAGAAATAGTCACAAATCCTTTGGCATTTTCCCCTCAATTCACTTCCTGTTGAGTGTGGGTTGTACTTAGCAATTTGCTTCTATTAATAACATATAGAATAGGGCAAAACAAACACTGTATGACTTACCAGACTGGGTTATAGAGAGTCTTCAGCTTCCATCCCAAGTCTCCCTTCTCCTCCACCGCTACCATCACCCTTCCCCATCCCTCTCCCTGCCTGTGGGGAGAAGCAACTTGTTGTTTTAAGCACACCTATGGAAAGACTTACACGATGAGGAACAGAAGCCTTCAGTCAACAGCCAGCAAGGAATGAAGACCTGCTGACCACCACATGTGTGCTCTTGGACATGGACTCTGCAGCCCTCATTCAGCTTTGCAGTGATGGTAGCCCTGGCCAACAGCTGCCAAAACCTCAAGAGAGACCAGTTTAGCTAAGCCACCTAATCCTCAGAAACTCTGAAAAATAATAAATGTGCTGTTTTAAGCTAAACTTTGGCATAACACGCTCAGTGGCATTAGAAAATAAACACAGAAAGCAATGGATAAGATTGTGTCACATGGGCAGAATTGCTAAGACTTTGCAAGGATAACTGTTGGGCACCAGAGAAAAGAAATAAAAGAGACTCTGAGCTCTGAGCCTGGCTCACTGAGGTTCCGCTTTAGACAAGGGGAAGAACCATGGAAAGATGAACTCTGAAGGAGAAAGAAAACAATTTCCATTTTGAACTCAGTGAATCCAGATGCTGGTGAGCTTTTCAGATGCTGCAGAGATGTGGAAATATAGGCAGGTGGGAGAGTGGTGAGGGCTTCATTGATGGGTGTCACCTGGGCAGAGGAGGTGCTTGATGGTGGAATGCATTTCCATGGAGGGCAAAAAGAGAAGAAGAAAAGAGATGAAAGGCAAACCATCAGAAGCACACACATTTTTGGACCCAAAAGAGGAAAAAGAGATACAATGCTCAAAAGAAAAGGTGAAGACCCTAAAGAGAGATTTGGTAAGAAGACATTCAACAGTGTCCAAAAACCAGAAAAATCAAACATAATCTCTGGAAGCTATACCTCACAATGTACCTCTGTCTTTGGTTCACAATATAAACCTGCTCAATCCTTGTTGATGCAAGTCAACACTGGCTGCACAGATGAAATCAAATGTCTACCTCTATGGTATGGAAAACAAGATCTTGTGGTGACCTAGCAAAGCATTTTCCACTATATAAAGAAGAGCCATTCAAAAAAGGTCTTAATGACCCAGATAACCATGATGGTGTGGTCACTCACCTGGAGCCAGACATCCTGGAGTGTGAAGTCAAGTGGCACTTAGGAAGCAGCACTACAAACAAAGATAGTGGAGATGATGCAATTCCAGTTGAGCTATTTCAAATCCTAAAAGAAGATGCCATTAAAGTGCTGCGCTCAATATGTCAGCAAATTTGGGAAACACGGCAGTTACCACAGGATTGGAAACGGCAAGTTTTCATTCCAGTCCCAAAAAGAGCAATGCCAAAGAACATTCAAACTACTGTACAGTTGTACTCATTTCACATGTTAACAAGGTTATGCTCAAGATCTTTCAAACTAGTAAACGTTTCAGCCGTCTGTGAACTGAAAAATTCCAGATGTACAAGTTGGGTTTAGAAAGGGCAGAGGAACAAGAGATCAAATTTCTAACGTTCATTGGATCACAGAGGAAGCAAGAGAGTTCCAGAAAAACATCTACTTCTGCTTCATTGACTATGCTAAAGCCTTTGACTGTGTGGATCACAACAAACCGTGGAAAATTCTTAAGGAGATGGGAGTACCAGACCACCTTCCCTGTCTCCTGATAAGTCTGTATGTGGGTCAAGAAGCAACAGTCAGAACCGGACATGGAAGAACTGACTGGTTCAAAACTGGGAAAGGAGTATGTCAAGGCTGTATATTGTCACCCTGCTTATTTAACTTCTATGCAGAGTATATCATGTGAAATGCCAGGCTGGATGGATCACAAGCTGGAATCAAAATTCCCAGGAGAAATATCAACAACCTCAGATATGCAGACGATACCACTCTAATGGCAGGAAGTGAAGAGGAACTAAAGAAGCTCTTGATGACAGTGAAAGACAAGAGTGAAAAAGTTGGCTTAAAATTGAACATTCAAAAAACTATGGTCATGGCATCCAGCCCCATCACTACATGGCAAATAGAAGGGGAAAGAGTGGACTTTATGACAGATGTTATTTCTTGGGCTCCAAAATCACTGCAGCCATGAAATTAAAAGATGCTTGCTCCTTGGAAGGAAAGCCATGACAAACCTAGTCAGTGTTCTAAAAAGCAGAGACATCACTTTGCCGACAAAGGTCTGTATAGTCAAAGCTATGGTTTTTCCAGTAGTCATGTATGGATGTGAGAGTTGGACCATAAGGAAGACTGAGTGCCAAAAAATTGATGCTTTCAAAATGTGGTGCTGGAGAAGTCTCTTGGAAGTCCCTTGGACAACAAGGAGATCAAACCTGTCAATCCTAAAGGAAATCAACCCTGAATATTCATTGGAAGGACTGATACTAAAGCTGAAGCTCCAATACTTTGACTACCTGATGCAAAGAGCCAACTCATTGGAAAAGACCCTGATTGTGGGAAAGATTGAGGGCAGGAGAAGAAGGAGGAGACCAAGAATGAGATGGTTGGATGGCATCACCGACTTAATGGACATTAGTTTGAGCAAACTTCAGGTGATACTGGAGGACAGAGGCACCTGGAGTGCTGCAATCCATAGGGTGCAAAGAGTAGGACGCAACTTAGCAATTGAACAACAACAGCAAAAGTTTTCCCCAGGGCATCTATATCTGTCTCTCAAACTGCAGCAGAAGAATGTCCATGATTAGAATGTCCTGCTCTTTTCACAAGTGGGAATTTTTCAAGTTGCACAACCCAGAGGCCTGCTCATTTCCCTCAGGGCTTCCACTGCAGGGATACTTGGGAGGGTTGAAGAAGCAAAGGAAATGGTTTCCAGAACACATACCAGGCCTGCTGGAGAGAACTATTGGGTTGGCAAAAAGGTTCATTCAGGTTCTTCTGTAACATCTTACGGAAAAAACCAAATGAACCTTTTGGCCAACCCAATAAACATCACTCACAACAAAACAGCAGTTTCTCCAGCAGCCTTTTACTTCTGAAGCATCTCCTGCATCTTCTGCCTTCCTCTATGTGTTGCTTCTTGTTAATCCACTAACTGATGACCTTCTCCACCTTCTTTTATAGCCTTGATTTACTAAAGTGATCTATTGCCTCATAGTTTCTGCTTATTGCCTTCTCTTTCCACATCTCTGGCTTGCTTTCTGACAATGGGCTACCTTGTTTGCTGGTTAGTCTCTCTTCTCTCTTTTCTTTCTGGGTCTTTCTCTCCCCCTATCTCAAGTTCAAACTTCCCAAGAGAGAGGCTTTGATTGGTTCAGACAGTCACAATCTGGTGCCACTTCAGGCCACCTCATGGGTGCTGGAAAGCCTCAATTAGATTGTCTTTTGATCAGGTGTTGGTTCCTGGCTCAACCAGTTGTGGCCAAGGTTGTGGGGGAGATGGGCATTGAGCATGGAGAATTCCCTGTCGTCTCTTTTTCCAAAAGGAGGCAGTGGACCCAGAAACTTCTTTGAGTCTTAATGACCTCTGGCATACAAATGCCTGAAAGAGTTAATGATAAAAATGGTTTGGTAAATGCATTACTATTTAAAGAAGAGTTTTGCACAATGTAACTTCTCCCATGATTGATATTGTGTTAAATATTTGAACTTTATTCAGATTTTATAAGGAATTTCTCAGGCAATCAGAAATTTAAGTAAACAGTTGTTCTATTAATAAAACTTGGATTTTTAAAAAGCACTTTTAAATAAAATCTTTATATTTAGAGTTTTTTAAAAAATGGTTCAAAAACTTCCTCTTCTGTATATAGATTTGTTCTATAAAGGTTTTTTCCTTTACTATTAGCTCAATTTAGCAGCAACTACCTGTAGTACTAAACCTCAAAGTAGCACATGCTGGTGGCTGACAGATGAAAAATCCAAGGTAGAGATGTAAAATTCAAGCAAGAAAGCCTTTGCTAAACTGAAAAGACCTAAGTTATTTCAATAAACCCTGCTTAATCTTAGCTGGTTAGTTCCTCCTCTTTGTGCTTGTTCATTCATTGAGCACCACTACCTGGAAGGCATTTTCCTAGTCCGATAAGTTTATAAAGATGGTCAAGACAGAAACACTGCCCTCAAGGAGCTGCCTCCCAAGAGGGGAGAAAGGGGCTGCCTCTTTCTTCTCATCTCTCTTTGGTCTAGTTCATGCTCTCTTTCCTCCCTTCCCCATTACTTTGTGCAGCTTTGGGAAACAGGTTTGTTGATATTCAGTTTCTTCTTTTTCTGTGTTTCTTTACTGCCCTTGTCAAGGGTTCACAGAAACCCTGACTCTGGCTCCATGAACAGGTACAAACTGAATGTAACTGGAAGAAATGGGACTGGGGAGGGAGCATGTGTTTTCATTTATGTGCCTTAACGTTGTTCAAATTATCCTACACTTTTATTATAAATTGCTTTGTATAATAGAAAAACAAATCAAAGAAGTTCAAAAAGAAGTTTTTATATATAAAGAAGGAAAAGAAATGAGAAGGGATGGGCAACTGTGAACAAATGGAGTGGGTAAAATTTTCCATGACCCTACTGGCAAGATTATTTTGTTTTCATTGTTTTAAAAAAGCCATCTCAAAGGAAGTATTGTGGAGTGAAGGAGGAACATACTATAATCTGCAAATGACTGGGGAAAAAAAAAAATCTCTTTTGTCCTTTAGATTTGGTTGATTCCGGTAGATTGCTTTCTTATTCTTGAAATTCAAGGGACCTATTCCTCCTTCACTATAGAAAAGTAACTGACGTGATAAAATAAGCAAGCATTTGGGAAGCTGAGATTTTAGAGGCAGGGAATGGAAAATTTGGTGGTGAGGGGCCAACAGGGCATGGTCTCTTAGATGTGTGAGCTTCCTGTAATGTGGAATGCGTACGTGTAAAATCACCAGTCACTACATTTGCAATAACTTAATAACATGACCGTTCCTCCACCCTATCCTCCTTCCCCACACCAAGTTCTAGTTTCACTCTGGGCTACTTACTGCAAAGCTTCACAAAGAAAGAAGGAAGTGATCCTACAAAGGAGGCAGCAACGTGCTCCTCAAACCACATTCTTAACCTGATGAAAGCTTCTTTTATCATCTTTATTAGTAGTGCTACATGGTTCAGAGTGGATGGTCCAGATCTTACATTGAATCATCTCCTTGTGCCCTGGATCTTCCAAAGTTACTAATAATTATTCAGAATCTCACTGGGGTAGAGTTAGCAGGCAAAAACAACCCTAACCAGGGTCAGTTGCATTCTGCCCCAAGACTGTATCTGGTCCCTCACCTGAACTAAAAAGGAAGTAAAATATGTGATATTTAAGTCACCAGGTCCTTTCTAATGTCAGGGAAGCAATGAGAGCTCCTGTTTATGCTATTCCTGCTAAAAGGTCCCCGCGTGTGTAACACCTAGTGGAATCAGTTCCCTGCTCCCTAAAAGCAACTACAGCTGCAGGGGAGAGGCAGCAGCTGGCCAGGGGTGGGGTGGGGGGGTGTGGCGGAGAGACACCCGCAATCCCCAGCAGAGCACCAGGGGCCAACAGGGGAGATAATCGTGTTTGAGGAAACTGATAGGATCTGGAGAAAAACCAAAGCTTAATACCTTGTCTGTCATTCCTCTGAAAAATTAGGAAATAGCAAAAGTAAGCAAATTGCTGTTTGAGTAGTGACTAAGGGAAGAAGGAAACTCAGGGCCCATAGCATTGTTCTAAGGCAGCCCCTGGATCCCAAACTGGGCTTGGAACCAAGCCAGTTAGAGGCAGACAGGTCTGTGCCAATGGTTAAGTTAGTAATAATTCAGAATAATGTTACACCCTTAGACAGATTCAAAGTGGCATTTTAAATATCTATTCAGTTAGCAGAGCCTGCCAGCTGACAAATGTAACCCTAAGAGAAGGCAAACCATGAGCATGTAAATATTTTAATTAAAGCTGAATATGAAACTCACTGTGCTTAATATTGAACCTGAGACTATTATCACCCACTGCTTTAATCTGAAGTTCTGACAATGGTAAACATGAGTAGCTAGTGAGAATGTGATGGTCTGCTTAACAAAAAAAAAGCATTTTTGAAATCACCCGAGGCTAAGATTATTAACAATTCTAAGAGCAATAACAAAAGTTATGAATGTTGGTTTACAAATTCTAGAAAAATGTTGTTTGTCTGTCCTTTGATTTTATGAGGCAATTTTAAAAAACATCAATCAAAGACCTGCACTGAATCACCAGGTGTGAAGACAGGGTATGATGGGAAATCCAGATGGTCAAACCATCAGCAGAGTTTTTATATTTGTGATTGGTAGAGAGGAGGAGGCCTATGTTTGAAGTACAACAGATGGGAAATGCCAACTTCATCACTTAAAGTATTATCCTCGCTCCCTCCCCACAATCTGGAAACAAATGATGATGTTGCTCTGTTTAAAGACTGCAGTCCTTTTCTAGATGAGGGGTGACTTAACAGGCCCCTTTAAGTACCCTTACACACCTCTTTGGGTTAAGATGTCACCATCACTATCTCCATTAGTTAATAATAAGAGGAGTGACTGCCAGTCGTTAGAAAATAACAATCTTAGTAGAAATTTGAAAATTATGTACACATTTTACAATTCTGAAAGGCAAAATGAAAAAATATTTTTAATGATGAATGATCAGGTAACAAAATGTGTAAATTAACATACATGCATGTGTGAGTACAGCCATACTTGAGCAATATTTACATTTTTAAGTAGCAGGGGAAAAAATGATACTTTGAAATGATTAGGCATCTTAATTTTGGAAAATACTACAAGCTTGAAAGTGAAAGTGAAGTCACTCAGTCACATCCAACTCTTTGCAACCCCAGGCTCCTCTGTCCACGGGACTTTCCAGGCAAGAGTACTAGAGTGGGTTGCCATTTCCTTCTCCAGTGAATCTTCCTGACCCATGGATCAAACCCAGGTCTTCTACATTGTAGGCAGACACTTTACTGTCTGAGCTACCAGGGAACTTCCCACTACAAGCTTAAAGAGATCTAATAGGTGTGTCAAACAGCTTCCCTCACCCTCTTGCCTCAGGCAGGTAGCAGCAAAGAGAGTTATTTAAGGTCATGTAAATGATAATGATCATAGCAAACACCCTCTTCTGACAACACAGGAGAAGACTCTACACATGGACATCACCAGATGGTCAATACCGAAATCATATTGATTATATTCTTTGCAGCCAAAGATGGAGAAGCTATATACAGTCAGCAAAAACAAGACCAGGAGCTGACTGTGGCTCAGATCATGAACTAATTATTGCCAAATTCAGACTTAAATTGGAGAAAGTAGAGAAAACCACTAGACCATTCCAGTATGACCTAAATCAAATCCCTTACGATTATACAGTAGAAGTGACAGATTCAAGGGATTAGATCTGATAGACACAGTGCCTGAAGAACTATGGACTGAAATTCGTGACACTGTACAGGAGGCATGGATCAAGACCATTTCCCAAGAAAAAGAAATGCAAAAAAGGCAAAATGGTTGTCTGAGGAGGCCTTACAAATAGCCGAGAAAATAAGAGAAGCAAAAGGCAAGGGAGAAAAGGAAAGATATATCCATTTGAATGCAGAGTTCAAAACAATACCAAGGAGAGATAAGAAAGCCTTCCTCAGTGATCAATGCAAAGAAATATAGGAAAACAACAGAATGGGAAAGACTAGAGATCTCTTCAAGAAAATTAGAGATACCAAGGGAATATTTCATGCAAAGATGGGCACAGTAAAGGACAGAAATGATATGGACCTAACAGAAGCAGAAGATATTAAGAAGAGGTGGCAAGAATACACAGGAGAACTATACAGAAAAGATCTTCATGACCCAGATAACCATGATGGTGTGATCACTCACCTAGAGCCAGACATCCTGGACTGTGAAGTCAAGTGGGCCTTAGAAAGCATCACTACGAACAAAGCTAGTGGAGGTGCTGGAATTCCAGTTGAGCTATTTCAAATCCTAAAAGATGATGCTGTGAAAGTGTTGCACTCAATATGCCAGCAAATTTGGAAAACTCAGCAGTGGTCACAGGACTGGAAAAGGTCAGTTTGCATTCCAATCCCAAAGAAAGACAATGCCAAAGAAAGCTCAAACTACCACACAATTGCACTCATCTCACATGCTAGCAAAGTAATCCTCAAAATTCTCCAAACCATGCTTCAACAGCAATGTGAACTGTGAAATTCCAGATGTTCAAGCTGGATTTAGAAAAGGCAGAGGAATCAGACATCAAATTGCCAACATCTGCTGGATCATTGAGAAAGCAGGAGAGTTCCAGAAAAACATCTCTTCTGCTTCATTGACTATGCCAAAGCCTTTGACTGTGGATTACAACAGACTGTGGAAAATTCTTCAAGGCATGGGAATTCCAGACCACCTTACTGTTGAGAAATCTGTATGCCTCCTGAGAAATCTATATGCAGGTCAAGAAGCAACAGTTAGAACTGGACATGGAACAACAGACTGGTTCCAAATAGGGAAAGGCTGTATATTGTCACCCTGCTTATTTAACTTACATGCAGAGTATATCATGAGAAACACTGGGCTGGATGGAGCACAAGCTGGAATCAAGATTGCTGGGAGAAATATCAATAACCTCAGACATGCAGATGACACCACTCTTATGGCAGAAAGTGAAGAAGAACTAAACAGCCTCTTGATGAAAGTGAAAAAGGAGAGTGAAAAAGTTGGCTTAAAACTCAACATTCAAAAAACTAAGATCATGGTTATCTGGTCCCATTACTTCATGGCAAATAGATGGGGAAACAACAGAAAAAGTGACAGACTTTATTTTTTTGGTCTCCAAAATCACTGCAGATGGTGATTGCAGCCATGAAATTAAAAGACACTTTCTCCTTGGAAGAAAAGCTATGACCAACCTAGACAGCATACTAAAAAGCAGAGACATTACTTTGCCAACAAACGTCCATCTAGTCAAAACTATGGTTTTTTCCAGTAGTCATGTATGGATGTGAGAGTTGGACTATAAAGAAAGCTGAGTGCTAAAGAACAGATGCTTTTGAACTGTGGTGTTGCAGAAGACTCTTGAGAGACCCTAGGACTACAAGGAAATCCAACCAGTCCATCCTAAAGGAAATCAGTCCTGAATATTCCTTGGAAGGACTGATGTTGATGCTAAAACTCCAATACTTTGGCCACCTGATGAGAAGAGGTGAATCACTGTAAAAGACTCTGATGCTGAAAAAATTGAAGGCAGGAGGAGAAGGGGACAACAGAGGATGAGATGGTTGGATGGCATCACCAACTCAATGGACATGAGTTTGAGTAAGCTCCAGAAGCTGGTGATGGACAGGGAGGCCTGGAGTGCTGCAGTCCGTGGGATCACAAAGAGCCAGACACGACTGAGCAACTGAACTGAACTGAACCAATAATGGAGAAAGAGAAAGGAACACAGTATCATCAAAAGTCACATTCTTAGGAGTTCCTTTTGTCTGTCTTTAAGTTCTGACCCCACTTAGATTACCCCTAAAATAGAGGAACAGTATGTCCATGCAGTCCATGGGGTCACAAAGAGTCAGATACTACTGAGCAATTGAACTGAACTTTTGAGGAAAATAGAGGAAAAAACTACCCCACCCATGAAGCAGCTGAATGAAAAGAAAATATAAATTGACCTTTAAAAGTATTTTGAATTAAAATTCTTTGGAAATGGATGATACAAATATAAGATTGGCCAATGTTCAAAACTGTTTATAATTTTTCTTTATTTTGCTTCAAGTAATTATTTATCTCAAAATGAAACCACAGTTATTTGTAAAGATGATGCTTTCTGGCTCTCAACTTGGGAATATTTGCCAGAAAACAACTGAGGTATACACTCAGTCAACAAATACATCCACACACTGGGGGAAAGCAGCCAGAAGCAGGCTTTGTCTCTGTAACCAATCTCAGCTGAACTGCTCTTCCTCTAAGGAAAAAATCTGCCTCACTTTCATTTCAGTAGAGTCTTATCATGTTGTTTGAAAAATCTTACAAATTAACCAAAAGATAAATAACATATAACATAAATGATCAAAAAAATTATAAGTAATTTTTAAATGGACAATGATTATTTGAAAGAATGTTTAGCTTCATTAAGAAGTTAACTCAAAGGAGTTAAAATAATAAGAAATATGAGATACTATTTTTCACTTGTCAAATTGGCAAAAATCTTTAAATAATATCTAATGGTGGGAAATTATATAAAAATATGTACAATGGTATATATACACTGCTAGTATAAATTGAGCCAAACTTTCTGAAGGAATATATGTATATGTGCAGGTTTTAAAGCCTTTAAAAGAGTACATATTCTTAGAGCAACTAGATATCTAGAAATATATCTAAGAAGTCATCATGCTGCTGCTGCTGCTGCTAAGTCACTTCAGTCGTGTCCAACTCTGTGCAACCCCAGAGACGGCAGCCCACCAGGGTCCCCTGTCCCTGGGATTCTCCAGGCAAGAACACTGGAGTGGGTTGCCATTTCCTTTTCCAATGCATGAAAGTGAAAAGTGAAAGCGAAGCCACTTAGTCGTGTCCGACTTGCAGCGACCCCAGGGACTGCAGCCTACCAGGCTCCTCCGTCCATGGGATTTTCCAGGCAAGAGTACTGGAGTGGGGTGCCATTGCCTTCTCCCAAGAAATCATCATAGATGTTGATATAGCTTCAAGTATGGTGATTACAGAGCTACATACATTGTCCAGAACTTGGAGGCAGCCTAGACGTCCAACAATAAAGAATTGTTTCAATTTTTATAAAACAGCCATATGACAGAACATTATGTAGAGGGAGAAGAATATGAATGTTCACAATGCATGAAAAGATTTCAGCGCTACTTATTACATTATTTCAGTTTTGTATTCATGTACCCAAGATAATAGAAAATAAATCATGCTATCTGTGGTTATCTCTGGAAACTGGAATTATTTTGGTTTTTATTTGTTTCTTATTGTTTACCTGTCTCTTCTATAATGCTCTTGTTACTAGTCTCTAAAAACAGTTGTTTGAGATATAATTCATATATCTAACAATTATGATTTACTTCTACAATTAAGAAAAAACCCATAAAATTATTCTTACCAATTAAGTTAAAGCTTTGGGAGGCAAACATTTCAATTAATATTTCATTTTGACTACTTTGACATTGAGTTGCTATCCCATTTTGTACAACATGTTGCATCTCAGAGCACCTTACACAGGGTCTTCTAGCCAAGTGGACCTCACTACAGATGGACAACTAATGACGTGTTCCTGCCAGAGTGCAAGTAATTAAATCTTGTTGGGGTCTTTGCTCCCTCTTACCAGAAATTACACTATGAATAAGACAGCACAATAGCCTTATTGTAAAGTCCTAAATATACATCATGTCCTCTTTCTGACACCCTGTGGGTCTTCATAAAATCCCCAGCATGACTCATACCAAGAGAGATGGCGTCCATTACATCAAGGATTTACAACCATGAAGAGGTGCAAAACTTGGGCAGCTACAGACACAACTGAATAATTCAATTTCTAATACTTATTTCATCTTCCATTAATACAAAAAACCTACCTTCTTAAATGTGAATAAAATTTGCATTTGGAGACATCTAAAATACTGGCCAATTCCTCACTGAAAAGACCTCAGTGACGCTGGGAACACTGAAGAGGGGAGTTGGGAGCAGTTTGCAAGCTTTTGGTTGCCAGGGGACACTTACCATCTGTGGGTCGAGGAAACTGAATGCTCTCGAACGAGCCAGAGTGCTGAAAAACAAGGGTCAGTACAAGGGTTAAGTGAAAGTGAAATTACGCTGACCCAGAAATGCAAATCAATGTGCCTTAGCTCTCTGTAGAACTCGAGGTGCCCAAACACTCCATTGTTTCTTCGGATTACCTAGTGTCCCAAGAGAGGCTTCAGCGATTCAGAGAAAAGAGATGAAATGCAGAGGGAAACAGCAGGCAGTGGCAGAATCTAATTTTATTTGAGAAGCATCTCCACAGTGTATAGTGGCCTTCTCATAGGGGGAAAAAATGCAGTTTTGAAGTTTTTTTTTCCCTTTCTTTGCATTGCTTTTTACTACCTTTAGTAGTCCAAATTCAAAGCTCAAAATCAGAGGTGATTTTAAAACCAGAAGCTAACCAGTCATAAGAGTTCAGAGGACACAAGCTCAGACATTTATATTATTCTCATCTACATTTTGTTCTACCAAGTTGCCTAGTGTACAGGACTTCCGGCTGCAGATAGAAAGATTCCTGAAATATAAAGTTCAGGTAAGTAACATCATGGTTCTCATCTCTAATGGAATTAGGAGAGAGGGAGGAAGGGAAGATGGAGGAATGGAGAAAAGGAGTCAGGGAAGGGTCAAGAGAGACAGGTGATAAGTTGTAATAAGAGACAGGTGATTAAAAAAAAAGAAATGAGTAAAAATTTACAAGAAAAGGAACAGAAACAAAGGTCAGATAGGGACTCACAGTGAGGGGTGAACCAAGGAACAGGTAAGGCAAGGCGAGTTAGCAAAGGGTTACAAACATGGGTGGGGGGACAAAGGGCCCAGGCTTGAATCTAGGCTTCCATCTTGACTTCTGGGTGACTTGGCAAGTTACTTAACCTCCTGAGGGACTGTTAAGAGAGATTACATTTGCGAATGAAAAAGTACCTGGAATGGGGCGGGAGCCCAGTGAATCTTCAGTGACCACAAGCCCAACTGTCAGCCCCTTGGGTCCCAGAGGGAAGAGTGAGCCAGACTCCCAACCTCGACCCTCCTCTGTCCCCACACCTGACCGTTTAGAGTTCTAGCCACAGACTAAAGACAGGAGACATGGAGCTTTTGAGTTGAAATCCTCGTTCTGTCACTTGCTGGCTGTTAGTGCATTAATTCATGCAACAAATACTCATCAACTGTTTGCGGTCTTCAGGTTCGAAACTAAGATTTGGTGAATGAAAACAGACATGGCCCTTGCCGTCATGCACCTTACAGACTTGTGAGACAACCAGATAGTAATCCAATAATAAAGCAAATAAATATAAGATGAACACTATGGAGGAGAAGCACACAATGCCAAAAAAAGTACACACAAGTCCCTTGAAGAAGACACTATTGAGCTGAGCTTTGGCAGCTGAGTGGGTATCAACCTAGGCTCTGAAAGGGATGGTAAGAACATTCCAGGCTGAGGGAACAGCTGGCTAGCTTAAGGCCCAGAAAATGAGAAGACTGGGTTGCCCCACGGGGCCAGGCCAGGAGGGCATGGTAAGCCTGGCTAAGGACCCTGGTCTCTAACAGTGAACAAAAGTAGCACTGGAAGATTTTTCATCAAAAAAGTCACACGATAATATATGACTTTTGAGAAAACCACTTAAGCTTGGTATTGGGACTAGACTTGAGGAGGTCTACTATAGACCACTGGGGAGGCCAGTGAGCTGTCCCCGGAGGGCAGATGGAGGCTGGGCTGGAATGGAAGTCAACAGGGAGTCTACGGGTGGCCACTGTCTCCACAGGGCTTAGAAGCTGGGTGTCGAGAGAGGACTTCTCACTGGAGGAACTGGATGCTAAAATTTTCACTCACCAAGACAGGGAGTGCTGGGAGAATGCCAACCTGGGGGAACCTTGCTCATAGGTTTGGTTTTTGACATGTTTACCTAGGGGTCCATGGGGAAGCCATTTAACCCCTCTAAGCCTTGGAATCCTTTTGAGGATTAAGTGAGATCATATGCTTGAATGTTTGGCACAGGGCAGATGCTAAGGAAATGGTAGCTAGTGTCTTATTGGGACCTTGGACAGGAAACATGAAGCAGCTTTGCCTCGGCCCTTCCACAGAGGGAAGCCTTCCACTTCACAGCTCACACGGCATCTTTCTTGGTACGATATATGATCCACACATACATGATCCTAAAGCAGAAAGTCCCATCTGAGCACAAAGTGAATCAGGATCCTTGGATCACGCTGGGGAGGTACTCACATTTATTTATCAGGAGATTCCTTTATCTGCCCGCTTTTTAAAGTTATTAGGAAAAGTCAGGTTCTGAGACTTGTATATAGAGTACTTTCTTTTTCACCTCTTGCCTACAGGGGATGGTTCAATTGATGAACTTTTAGGATAAATACATCTGTTTGACAAATACTTCTTAAGTACCACCTTTATGTATGAACTATGGACTATAAAGATAAATGAAACTCATTCCTGTTCTTAACTCATTGGAAAAAAAACCCTGATGCTGGGAAAGATTGAGGGCAGGAGGAGAAAAGGGCAGCAGAGGATGAGATGGTTGGATGGCATCACTGACTCAATGGACATGTTATTGTTTAGTCGCTCAGTCATGTCTAACTCTCTGCAATCCCATGGACTGCAACACGCCAGGCTTCCCTGTCCATCACCAACTCCCGGAGTCTACCCAAACCCATGTCCATTGAGTCAGTGATGCCATCCAACCATCTCATCCTCTGTCATCCCCTTCTCTTCCTGCCCTCAATCCTTCCCAGCATCAGGGTCTTTTCTAATGAGTCGACTCTTCACATCAGGTGGCCAAAGTATTGGAGCTTCCACATCAGTCCTTCCAATGAATATTCAGGATTGATTTCCTTTAGGATTGACTGGTTTGATCTCCTTGCAATCCTAGGGACTCTCAAGAGTCTTCTCCAACAGACATGAGTTTGAGCAAACTCTGGGAGATAGTGAAGGACAGGGAAGCCTGCCGTGCTGCAGACTTTTTGCATGGGTTTGCAAAAAGTCAGACACAACTGAGTGACTGAATAACAACAACAAATTCCTTGTTCTTAAGGAGTTTGAGGTCCGGTAGGAGTTACAGGTACCCAATGAAATGCCAAGAGGAAGTGTATGATAACAAATAGTGAGAAGCAAGGCTCTCAAGTCTAGAAATAGCACATCTTAAGTTTCAAATTAAAACCTGAAACACAAGTGCTGCTTTCAAATGCTAAGCCAGTCCCATGTGGTGAAAGGTACCACTTAAGTTTGGAGTTTGGAAAGCAAGCTGGATGAATATTGTCTCAACCCGTAGCAGAAAAGAAGACAAAGATACTATCTGGTGTAAATATAACAAACATAGACAGTCAAAATTCACAATGAGAATGAATTTTGGGGAGAGGGGGTTGGGGGATATTTTAAGTGCTAAATCTAAAGAAAAGGAGGATTTTTACAGTGAAAGATTTTCTACTAACATCAACTTAGAGAACTATTTGTACAGCCAGGGAAGTGATGTATATTATGTCACATGGTTGATACCCATGGTTTTTCCTCATAAAGGTAACTTGAAAAAGATCCACAAAATTCTGCCCAGCACTGGATCTGCTACCCACCTTCCAGTGTCAATTGTCTAAAGAACAGCAAACTCAAGGAACCAGCTTACCTGTTAAGTTCATGTACTTTGTAAAATGTCCCCTGAAATTTAAATTAAAACCCGTTCTTCAGTAGTGGTCTTTTTTTTTCCACATACTTAGCAATTTAAACGTGCCATTTATTTTCTGTCTGCCATGAGACCGGGAAACTAGGTATTATGAAACATAAAGCAAAGTTAATTCCAGGAGTTCCACAAATCAAAACTATCCCTAGAACATTTTTACAACAGGAAACTTGAGAGTGAGTTCCAGAGAGTCCACTTTCCAGATGGTCTCTTCCTTCAATAACCGAAATGCTTAAAGCCTGAATATTCACTGAATTGCTTGAAGTCAGAGTCTAGACTTTGCCTAATAGGTTTAGTCAGCTAGTCTACTGAGTGAATCCAAAACAAGTTCTTAGTTTACACTTCCCCCTTTAGCAGGCTGGTTGCCATTACTCAGAAAAAGTAATTCCATTAGTGGCAAAATCAAGTGTCCAACACATTTTCTAAGACCTGACTCACATGTCACCTCCATCACTTTCTCATTGGTCTTTATACACAACTCATTTGGAGTCTCTGTCACATTGGATGAAAATATTTTTCTGGTGCCATCTGCTCCTCAACACTATGAGTTCCTCAAGGGAAAGAACAAGGGGATATGTGTTATTGTGACGTAATACCTGACACATAGTAGGCATAGTCAAGCAGGAGAAAAACTCAGAAATACATTCAGAGGGACAAGTGGTCCAGAGAAATAATGAAATCGCACCCTTCCGTAGGCATACACAGAGAGGAGGGCAATGAAAGCCACGGGGGTTATGGTGCCAGATCCAGGACCACACTGCTCGAGAAAGCTGGACGCCAAGCTGAGCCCCAGGCTTGAGGACCCGTCCTTGCTGCCCGCAGTCCATCGCCTCTCTTTGAAGGTGATTTTGCCTTGCTATTTCCCCTTGAGCCTGGCTCAGTGGTCAAGGGGATGGAACAATTCCAGAAGCTAGGTGTGTTGTCTAAGGCAAGTCTAGGCTCCCACCCAAGTAATATAAACACGGCAGGGGCTTGAGGACCTTGCTGTTGGCTTCTGTTTGTTGAGTTTTAATGGGGAGTGTGGAGGGGAAGGGTCTTAATGCCAAAAGTGCCTCGTAAATTAACAACACAGTCTCTGAATGGGCTACGTGCTTCAAGAGTAAATCTAGTTGCACAACCCCCTGGAGATACACCATGAAGCTGCATCAACCCCACTGGGAAAAAGCCTTTATCAAAGCAGGAAGCAGGTTGTAAATTCTATATACCCAAACAGGAGTTCAAATGAAAATCCTACATCTTTCGACTCGGAGGCTTTTCAAAGGAAATGTGTATCTTTGTAAACTCTCCTGGGAGCTGTTTTTATAAACATGATTTTTAAAGCAATCTTTTAGATTAGACATGAATAAACAGCACCAGAAATGTTACATACACTATTTTGATTACTAATTTTAGTCTTCACATTCATAAAGTTAAATTCTTAATTCTATGCGCAGATACTGAGACACTTTTCTTCATTTTCAAAATCAAGAATCAGCAAACCTGAGAGCTCAAAGGGACTTCAGCGGTCATGCGGTCCAATATACACAACTGGACTCTCTGCTTTGCAGAAGTAGAAAGAATCAGGTTTTGCCCTGTCAAGAGACAACTTGTGCACTGACATGAATCCAATTAATAGGATTCGATTACAGATTACTGAAGACAGTATTCCCCCAAAAGTGTTTCCTATAAAATTAGAGACTTCTGAGGTAATATTTTTAAAGATTCTGTGATCAAATAAGTTTTATAAGTATAGGACTAAACAAAGATTTTAAAAGTTCTTTTTGTTTTGATTCTAAATTGTCAGACTTATCAGAACTTATCAGATACCAATATATACATCATGAATATCCAAGAAGGAGATAAAGTATGTGACACGAAGGACCCCAAAACTCCTCTTCCCTCCAGGAAATATCCATAGTGTCAGAGAATGTCAGTGAGCAGTGGAACACTGCTTAGAAAAGTTACCTACAAAGTTTTCAGCTATAATGAACATCTGTAATTTGTAGTAGCTACTGGTTCTATTCACAGAGATAGAATGTAAATTTGTTCCTGAGCATTCCTAGTCAATGCAAAAAGCACTGATCACAAGATAACAATCACATAAAAAGTTCTGGGCCTTCATCAGATGAAAACAATTGTCCCAGGAGCACCAGCTATTCCTGGTACTTGAAAGATATGATCCCTCAGGTGTCTTCATAAACAGGATCAGGATGACGTCCTCAGTGATACCCCCTTCAGTGCATAGAGTTTATAGGCAATCTGATAAGGCCCTTTTCTGGACACGGATGGCATGCTGCCACAGTGCAGTTCAGTAGAGGCAGCTTTATAAGAAGTCACACCATGTTTCACATGTTCATAGTATTCAATGACTAACTTGACCCAAGACTCTAGCCACGCTCTGCCAATAACCAACCACGCCTGTCTCCAAGGGTGAATCATTTGCCTACTCAGGTCTTGAACTTGATGGCCCCTGCAGTCTAACTTTAAAGTTCTAGAAGTCTATAGGGTTTATTACTTCATCTTTCAGAAAAGTGTCAAGTTTCCAGTCTTCTTTGAAAGCATGAATTCATCCTGGTAGGTATGTGTACCTTAAGTAGCTTACACTCATGAAAGAAAGGAAGTGAAAGTGAAGTCGCTCAGTCGTGTGGGACTCTTTGCAACCCCATGGACTGTAGCCTGCCAGGCTCCTCCCTTCATGGAATTCTCCAGGCAAGAATACTGGAGTGGATTGCCATTTCCTTCTCCAGGGATCTTCCCGACCCAGGGATCAAACTTGGTCTCCCACATTGCAGGCAGACTCTTTACCATCCAAGCCACCTGGGAAGCCCAGCTTACGCTCACAGGGGATATATTTAACACATAACTAAAACCTTAAGTCATGATAATGATCAGACACATGGCAATGTATCAGAAATCTGAAAGAGCCAGAAGAAAAGAATAGAAGAGGGAGAATACCAAAAATAATTTAATCTACCTGAGCATTTTGCTTTAAATCCTTAGTTTCTTTCGGAGACTGTAATAATGATGGAAGTAATACTCTCAATAATTTTCTCTAAACCAGCCTATAAATTCTCAGGAAATAATAAGCAGTGGAAGCAGCAGCAGCGAACACTTATTTGGTGCTTCCTATCTACTAGGCCTATTATGTGCCACACATAACTATTCTTTAAATGCTCACAATAACCCCAAAAGGTAGATCTTTCTTATTCTATTTCACAAATGAGGAAATTGTGATTCCAAGGGGTTGAATAACTTGCCTAAAATCCTGTGAATAGGGGCAGCAGATCCAGAACTGGAGCTCCTTTTGGAGCTGAGGTTTGACCAGCCCACACAGCTGCCTCTGGCACCTGCGGTCAGAGATGCCCCATCTGCCAGGAGGCCTCACTCTAGCTAGATCCTAGATGGTAGACAGAGCCCTTCCTCTTAAGTCTTTGCTGAAGAAAAGATGTTCTAAGAAAAGCAGATTTGTAAATGCAGAGAATAATAAAGGTTTTAATGACAGATGATTGTCCCCCAAATATTAACGCAACAGAAAACAATGCTGTAGCTCTCTTGAAAAGCAAAATGTGGTTTTCACTGTGACAAGACAGCAGACATTACACCATCTGGGAAAACTTGACCAAACAGACCACCCTAAAAGGCAACAGAGTTCAGACTGCAAGAAGGCAAACTCCCCTAGGCAATGAAGGCAGGCCCTGGTGCCTCCCGGGTCCCCAGGCTGTCTTCCTCTTAACATAAAATACTGCGGATTTTGCCCAACGTCGCCTCTTCCTTCCAGCCCTGCTCCTTCCTCTCCCAATACCCGTTTTATTGTTTGTTGCAGAGGTGGGAGAGGAACATATTCTGGATAGTCTAGCGCCACTCCAACATATAATCACATGCTGTCATCACACATCAAGACTGATATCTCTGACTTCTCATTACCTATCATCAGAGGATCTCAAATCACTTTTCAAAGTTATGAATTTCTTATGTACGTTCCTAAGAGCTGAAAGTAGAAACACAACGATTCTTTGTCTTATTCCCTAAACTACCACCACGTCTCTTAAAATTCTCAATCCAAACACATACACACATATGCACGTGCAGACAGAATTTTTCTAAATGGGGACAAAGCTATGGAATTATTCACATCCTGTCCTCTGCTCACAATAGGGTGGGCCCCTGTCATCTGTATACTATAAGCGTTAATAATGACGTCAAGTTTTCTGCACATCATTAATCAAGGGAGAATTCATTTCCTTTTGTGAAGTTCCCTGTCTCCTTTTATTAATATGTCTCCTCTGAGTCACCCCATATCCTGACTTCACAAAATCCTGACTTCACTTCATCCTTTCCTCATCTCCCAGCTGACTGTGTGGTCCTGAAGTGTGGTGCTGCCTCCATAAAGAAAACTGTGCATTTCAGAATTGGGTGAATTGGTTCTTCAAAGTTGGCTACTTTCAAAGTGAATGCAACTTGCTTGGCTCTTGAGAATGAATTACAAACTCATCACGGTCATTGTCCTAGTGGATATGGACAACCAAGAGGCTGAGTTTTCTTAGCTCCTGCTACTTCTCCAGTTTCTCCCCTACCTGGTGTGTTAAGGCCTTGGAGTAACCTGAGACTGCTGCTGTCTCAATAGTCACTGTGGCTTCCTTCTAGAGCCCCACTCCCAAATCCAACATCCAGTCCCAGAGGCTCCACCTGGCCTAAGGGGCAGCTCCAGGCCATTTCAAGGTGGTCCCTGAAAGATGGAGCTGTGCTTCTTGTGTGGCAGGCCGCAGGGTCAAGAAAGCCCCTTGAGGCCCACAACTTAATATCACCTTTCTTAAGAAGCCATTATATAGCTTATTGTTCTCTACAGTGAGCAGAATAATCTGGAAAGCAGATTTTTATTTCTTCAGTTGTGATCTATAACATTTAAGGTTTCATCATCTGTTATTTCCCAGTTCTCTTTCTAGGAAAGTCATGATTTAAAGTTATTTCCACCCTGCTTTAGGCATCATATTAGACTCCCTGCCCTCTGACTTCCCTGGTGGTGCAGTGGGTAAGAATCTGCCTGCCAGTGCAGGGGACATGGGTTCAATCCCTGGACTGGGAAGATTCCACATCCTGTGGAGCAGCTAAGCCCATGTGCCACAACCACTGAACCCGTGCTCTAGAGCCCGGGAGCTGCAGCTACTAAAGGTCCTGGGCCCTAGAGCCACACGCTGCAACTACTGAGACCAAGTGCTGCAAATATTGAAGCTCGAGTGCCTAGAGCCTACACCCTGCAACAAGAGAAGCCACGAGAAGGCAGCACACACAACCAAGAGTAGCCCCCACTCGCCACAACTAGAGAAAACCGTTGCAGCAATAAAGACCCAGTGCGAACAAAAATAAAAATAATAAATAAACTAAAAAAGAAAAAAGAGAATCCCTACCCTCAACTTTTCAGGGAAGGGGAGTGGGACTCTGATGAGACCTTGCCAGGCCTGACTCAAGTTCTTCTGGATGTCCCTCCACCCATCTGGATATACATTATGTCTCATTGTTTTTCTTCCATTCATTCATCCTACTAACACACTATTAACCTAGCAGGCTTCATGCTGGAGACAAAGTAACGAACAAAGCAAATGAGGGCCCCGCTCTCTTGAAGTTACAGTCTGGAGGGCAAATGGCAAACAATCAGGCAAAAAGCTGCATTATTGCAGAGCTGTGATTTCTAGAAAAGTATAGGAAGTCACGAAGGAGCATAACAGGCAGATCTAGTGAAGAATATCATGCAAGAGCATTTGTCAGCCCACCTGTCATGAACAACAGCCCCCATGGGTGTGGGCCACAGTCAGGGTGTGCTTCTCCTTGCCTTCCCAGTCTGGTGAGGATTCCCTAAAAGAAAAGCAATATCATTCAGGGTTTGCATCAGAGAGAAATCTAACTCAGCATCCTTGTTTGCTTTGAGACCCAGAGAGCTTCAGGAGACTGCAAGAAGCAGGATCACCTGTCACACAACTCCAGGGCTGTCCATGCAGCGACTTAATGACAGATCTCACATCTTTTAAGATCTTTAATTTGGGGGAAGTATATTTGAGCAAGCGTGGATCTTCCAGAGCCTCTCTCACCACTTCTCTCCCATTTCTGCAATATAGAGGTCGAGGAGTGGGAGGTGCAGACTACTGGTTGTAAGACATGTTCACGGATGGATTATACAACAATGGGGCAATGTAGCCAATATTTTGTAATAACTGTAAATGAAGTTATAACCTTTAAAAACTATACAAAAATAGAATTTTAAAAAAGAAAAAAAAGGCAGACAGATTTCATCTCTCCTCAACAACTCTCCTCAGGAAGCATAAATTCCCCTAATTAATCCCAGATTTTTCTAGCTTGGCCTTGTGATAGTGGGCGCTAGCCTGGATTGGAACTCTAGGCCTGGGTGTGATGCCTGGGTGTGGCTCATAGGAGTTCACTAGAGGATCCTTGAGACCTTCACATGAACCGGGGCCCTAAAGCAGACCAGTCACACTGTCCATGAGAAAGTTGTGCATGGACTTGACCCCCCAAACGTGTACAGCATAGGCATAAGGGGCAGGATCGAGAGTCAGACAAGCCTGAGTATGTATTCCAGCCCTACTACTGGTTAGCTACAGGACTTAGAGCATATCATTTAACCTCTTTGGGCCTCAGTTTCCTCACTCAAAAACCTCATGTTCTCTGTGCACACGCATGTGTATAGGTTAAATTAGATAATGTATATAAAATGATTAGCAAAGTACCCAACACAAAATCCTCAAATATATATGTATGCAGGTCAAAAACCAACAGTTAGAACTGGCCATGGAACAACACTGGATCCAAATTGGGAAAGGAGTACGTCAAAGCTGTATCTTGCCACCCACATATAAGTAAGTTCAACTTATATGTGGAGTACATCACGCGAAATGCCAGGCTGGATGACTCACAAGCTGGAATCAAGATTGTCAGGAGAAATATCAACAACCTCAGATATGCAGAGGATACCACTCCAGTGGCAGAAACTGAAGAGGAACTAAAGAAAGAGCCTCTTGATCAGGGTAAAAGAGGAGAGTGAAAAAGTTGGCTTAAAGCTCAACATTCAGAAAACTAAGATCATAGTATCGGTCCCATCACTTCATGGCAAGTAGACTGGGAAACAGCAGCAGACTATTTTTCTGGGCTCCAAAATCACTGCAGATGGTTGATTGCAGCCATGAAATTAAAAGACCCTTACTCCTTGGAAAGAAAGTTATGACCAACCTAGACAGTATATTAACAAGCAGAGACATTACTTTGTCAACAAAGGTCCATCTAGTCAAGGCTATGGTTTTTCCAGTGGTCATGTATGGATGTGAGAGTTGGACTATAAAGAAAGCTGAGTGCCAAAGAACAGATGCTTTTGAACTGTGGTGTTGGAGAAGACTCTTGAGAGTCCCTTGGACTGCAAGGAGATCCAACCAGTCCATCCTAAAGGAAACCAGTCCTGAATATTCACTGGAAGGACTGATGTTGAATCTGAAACTCCAATACTTTGGCCACCTGATGCAAAGAGTTGACTCATTTGAAAAGACCCTGATGCTGGGAAAGATTGAAGGCAGGAGGAGAAAGGGATGACAGAGAATGAGATGGTTGGTTGGCATCACCGACTCAATGGATATAAGTTTGGGTAAACTCCAGGAGTTGGTGACGGACAGGGAGGCCTGTTTGTGCTGCAGTCCATGGGTTTGCAAAGAGTCAGACACAACTGAGCGACTGAAGTGAACTGAATTGGTGGCTCAGATGGTAAAGAGTCTGCCTGCAATGTGGCAGACCCATGCTTGATTCCTGGGTTGGGATGATCCCCTGGAGAAGAAACTGGCAACCCACTCCAGTATTCTTGCTGGCAAAATCCCATGGAAAGAGGAGCCTGGTGGACCATGGGGTTGCAAAGAGCCGGACATGGCTGAGCAACTAGATGATGATGAAGTCTCCAATATGGTTCAGCATAACTCTGAAAGCAACACTCTCTCTCAGGAAAGGGTACTGGTTTGCTTGTTCCTCCTGAGGTTTGAGAATCAATGGACCCAAGTGAGTGAATGGAGCTGGCTTGCAGTGGCTGGTGAGAGCCAGTTCTGTGCACCTCTTCCCAACTCCATGTTAAGGACATCACCATGGTAGCTTGATATCAAATATGGTGAGAATATTTACAGCAAGGAAATTGGCAAAGGAGATACTGGTTTACTGGCATCTACCTATTAGAAGGCTTGTTAAGTCTGGAAACAAACGTCACTGGGGAGGGCACAGTTTTAGAGCTGGCTATCCTGCAGGGCACAACTGAGACTTGTGCTTGAGATGACCCTTAGCTGTCACATGCATTATGGGATATTTAGTACCATCACTGACCTTAGATGCCATTAGCACCATCTTTCGGGTGGGGACAACCCAAAGTGACCAAACATTGTCCAGTGTCCTGGGGGTGGGGAGGAGTTGCTTTTTAGAGAACAAACAGTGACCAAAGGAAACAGCCACAGGCTAAAGAAGCCCAGATACTAGGAAGAGTTCCTTCCAGCCCTTTCCCAGCAGGGAGAGGCAGCAGTTAGAAAGAGCCTACTTAGCCAGGGGTTTCCTGACTCTTGGGTGGAGGTTTGTCATGCTCTCTGGGGCCTGAGGATTGGTCTCCTCAAGCAAACATTTGGTTAGTATGAGGGGTAATCCAAATTATGATTAGAAACAGATATCCAGCTCAAGACTTTTGTTTGGCCCAGAACAAAACCACACACCCAAATCCCTAATCACTTTCCAGGAAAAGGCCTCTCTTCCACTGGGACCGGGGACATCAGCCTCCTCTTGAACTTTTAATCCATGCACGTATTTCTAGGTTCCTGTGCTTCTCCCTGGGGCAGCAGCCTGGAGGCAGTTTCCAGCAGAGCCTAGACTCTCCAAACACCCTCCGTTGCCACTGTGGCCCCGGTGTGCCCGCAACTGGGTCACTTGCAAGTGGGGGACCCTGAAGGTTCTAGTCACCAGGATTTGGAATAAAGTGAAGTCATCTTTTGGTACAGCATTAAAACTTTTAAAATAATATTTAATTTACTTTAAAAAGTCAGCCAGCGCTTCTTCTAGAAAACATCAAATGATGGATGACGCTGTGGGAGGGCCTGGAGAACCCCAGGGCCCTTGAAAGGGGGGCTGGGGCAGCTGCCAGCTCCAAGACCCACAGCTGTCTCACCCTTGACCTCTGTAAAGAGATAGCATTCACCAAGTTTCCCTGTCAGGAATTCACTGACCATCTTGTAAAGACTCACACTAGCGCTTCTGTGCAGACTCCACAGAGTTTAACACAAGAAAACTAAAGTGAATTAAGTCTGTTTAAAAAGAGAGAGACAGCCAGCAATTTTTACCCATACCCTGCTATGAGTGTCTCTCTCTCTCTCTCTCTCTCTCACACACACACACACACACACGTGTGCGTGCTCATCTCCGCAGCAGCTGTGGCCCAATAGTGTCTTCATCCTGGACTCCTTCTTGGTTTCCAGCACACAGCTGTTGAATTGACCCTCACTCACCCTCTCCAGCTGTTGTTTGCAGATTGAGAAGCTGGACAACTGAGGGAGAAGAAGCAAAACTATGCTAAGTAGAGGAGGACAAGATTAGCCTACTCCTTTCTTGGAATTTCAGGGATCCAAGGACTGTGTTGTGTGGATCAGGATCAGCCATTCAGGCCCCAGAAAATACCCATCCACCTGTCTTCACCCACGCAGCCAGCAACCCAAGCCCTTGTTTAGGTAGCTTCAGAAGCTAAACAATGTGCCATATCAACTATGACCACTGTGAGGACAACTCCCAAATCTTCCTCTTGGGCCCTGACTACATTCTTGAGCTCCAGATCTGCCTTTCCAGTGTCAGGTCCCAAGGAACATCCTGCCAGCCCCTCAAATGCAGTGTGAGCTCATGAAGATCCCCATTCCCAGCCTAGCAGACTCTCCTCCTGGGTTCTTCCTCTCAGCAGCATCCTTCCCCCAGCCCCCTGCCTGTAGTACGCAGAGGCTGGAAACCTCAGGTCACTTTCAAAGCCCTCTTCTCTTCCACTCCACACCCCTTCTATCTCATAGATCTGCCCCTTACATTCATTTCTACAGAAACGATTCTCTCTGACCTAAATCACTATACCACTCTGGCAACTGCTCACCCTGTCTCATTTCTGTCCTTCCTTAGACACTGTTTCCTAACCAGCTCAAATTCTGTCCCCTGCTTATAAAACAACAATGGCTTTTCTTGACCTATGACGCTCCTGAACAAGGTTTTCAAGGACCGCCATGGTTACCTACCATTCCACTTTTCTCATCTGTCCTTGTGTAATAGGCAATAACCTTTGTATTCAATTCAGTATTACAAGTTAATCACTAAAGGGATTTTGCCTATAAGCTTAAATGATACATAATGGGGCGGGGGGGGGGGGGGGACTTCCCTGGTGGCTCAGTGGTAAGGAATCTGCCTGCCAATGCAAGAGACACAAGAGAGACACGTGTTTGACCCATGGGTCGGGTCAAACTGATCCTCTGGAGAAGGAAATGACAACCCATTCCAATATTCTTGCCTGGACAATAGAGAAGCCCGGTGGGCTACAATCCATTGGGGTCCCCAAAGAGTCAGACATACTTAGTGACTAAACAGTAGTACATAAAGGCTTATCTCTGGGAACCCTTCTTCCCAGGAAATAAGCATTAAACTAAAATACATTTGTTTAGCTTAGAGGAAACATCCTGACCAGGCCTACCTCTGAATGACTGCAGGGAGGAAGAAATTAACACATCCCTTCCAGAGGCTGACCGGAACCAGGAAGTATTTTAATTTACTCCCTCTTCCCACCCTTTTTTGTCCTTTTTTGTCTGCATTCTTTCACTCAACCTAATTATTTTGAAGTTCACCCATCTTGTTGCATAATATCAATAGTACATAAACAGTATTCTATTGTTTATCCAGTCACCTATTGATAGACATATAGATTGTTTCCAGTTTTTCTTGCTTGTTCAAACTTTTTATTTTTTTTTTAATTTTTTAATTGGAGGATAATTGCTTTACAATATTCAAATTCTAACTCAGGCAAGATAGTTCTTTGGGGCACAAGCCCACTATCTCCTTGCTTTGCTGGCCTTCCAAACAAAGTCATTATTCCTTGCCCCAAAAACTGGTCTCTCCATTACTGGCCTGTTGTGTGGTGAAATGCTACTGAACTTAGAATCAGTAATGCTTGGATCCCTCTCAATCTTCCAGCCATTACAAACTCCTTGTCTCCCTAAAACATGGCAAACACACCCCACTGTTTCTCATACTACTTCCTCAATATGGAATCTGTTTCATCCCTTTCTTTGATGATTAACCTTGAGTCTTGGATCAAAGGCTGCCTCCTCACCTCCTCCTTGGAAAATCTGTTTCCTCTTCATTCCCATGATTCTCTGAGATATAGGTTATTTTTTAAGTGTAGTTTATGTTTCATGTCATCTTATGCCTTAGCCAGTTCACCCCCATCATTTTATACTTTAAAACACTGACGCACAATATCCTCATTTACTAGTAAATTACTTAGTGAACAGTGGTTGAGCTAAAACCAATCTCTGGAAAGAATAGGCCAACTCACCAGGTAAAACTAGGATAAGATTAGCCTCACAAGGCAGCATGGGGTTGAGGGTATATTCAAAGAGTAATACCAAAGAGTTGAGGGTGGAGGGCAAAGACAGATCACCCCCTTACTTTGGCACTGAGGAAAAGGGAAGACACCCAACCCACTCCAAATCCCCAGTTCTCTCAGGTATTCACAATCTGTATCTACAGAAATAAAAAACACTGACCAGTGTCCCAATACCTGTGCTGTAACACAGAACAAGCTGAACATGGCCTTGGGGTTAACAGTTAAGAAGCCAACCCCAGCAGTGAGCTCACTGGGCCAAGCACACATCACTGAGCCTTTCCCCTGGGATTTCTTTAAATGTGGTAACTGAATAGTAAATCTTCCCTTGGTGCTGATTGGATATTTAAACTGTGGTTCTTTTTACTTGAAATATTTTTAAAGAACGAGCCTCAGGGGACTGTTGATGAGAGTAATTACAAGCGAAGCACACATCCTCAGCCAAAAGTTTCTTCGAAAACTTAAACATCAGCTCAACTTAAGCAACTAGGAAAGCTGAAAAATTGGGGAATACACAAACGGTTACTTTCTAAACTCATACTCGAATCTTATTGTTGAGCACCTACCCTGTTCATAGAAGCCACTGAGTCTGTTACATGTCACACAGATAGGAGCTATTTTCATTTTAAAAACAAGGGCACTGAGGTTCAAAAGAATGCATGTGAGTTTACTCATCTCTCAGCGAGCTGATAAGCATCTAGTGCAAGTCACTCAGTCGTGTCCGACTCTTTGCGACCCAGTCCATGGGATTTGCGACCCAGTCCTGTACACTCCATGGGATTCTCTAGGCTAGAATACTGGAGTGGGTAGCCTTTCCCTTCTCCAGGGGATCTTCCCAACCCAGGGATCAAACCCAGGTCTCCCGCATTGCAGGCGGATTCTTTACCAGCTGAGCCACAAGCATCTAGAGGAGAAGTCATGTACGGTTAACCCTACAGTGTCTTCCATGGCATCAAAGAATAGTATGAGTTCAATAAATACTTGCTGAGCCTCAAAATTAAGATTTCCCACCCTTCTGAGCAAGTCCTACCTTTGGTAATTAATCTCCTGTCTGTAAGCTACCAACTGCACGTGGGCAGCTGCCCGGCCACGCCTCCAGTGCTAGGCCACGCCCCCCATGGTGTTCCCAGCCAGAGTCAGTGCACTGTCCTGAGAGATGGGGCATTCCTCTGACCAATGATTCCCTCCATGGCCTCTCTGAACTTCCCTTGCACTGGAACATACAGTATGGTCCTCCCCATCCTCTTTACATCCCTTCTGTCTAGGATCAGACTTGCATCACAGTCTGATGAGGTTCTAGACTCCCTCCCATTTCCCCCCCACCCCCCACCCCCGCCCCATATTCCTTCCCCCAGTAAAATCCTGGCACATTTAATCCTGTCTTGATGTCTGCTTCTGACAGGACTGAAGACTAACATGCCCCAGTTTTCGCTTTAGTAAATAACTGATAACCTTCATTCATTTCTGAATATTTGTGTGCTCAGTCGCTAAGTCGTGTTCAGCTCTTTGCGAGCCCATGGACTGTAGTCCACCCAGGCTTCTCTATCCGTGGGATTTCCCAGACAAGAGAACAGGAGCGGGTTGCCATTTCCTTCTCCAGGGGACCTTCCCAACTGAGAGGCCAAACCTGCGACTTCTGCATCTCCTGAATTAGCAGGCGGATTCTTTACCGCTGAGCCACTGCTGCTGCTAAGTCGCTTCAGTCGTGTCCGACTCTGTGCGACCCCATAGACGGCAGCCCACCAGGCTCCCCCGTCCCTGGGATTCTCCAGGCAAGAACACTGGAGTGGGTTGCCATTTCCTTCTCCAATGCATGAAAGGGAAAAGTGAAAGTGAAGTCGCTCAGTCGTGTCTGACTCTTAGTGACCCCATGGACTGCAGCCTACCAGGCTCCACCATCCATGAGATTTTCCAGGCAAGAGTACTGGAGTGGGTTGCCATTGCCTTCTCCAGCTGAGCCACTAGTGAGCACTTATTATATGTATGCCATGAATACAGTGGTGAGCAAGAACAGCATTATTGATGCCCTTAAGAAACTGGTGTGAATCAAATAATTACAAAAATTTAAAGCACAGGAAGCTATGATGAGATGTAACAGGAAGAACCTGACTTAATCTATGGGCTTGAGAACTGCGCTGTGTTTAGTCACTCAGTTGTGTCTCTTTGCAACCCCATGGACTGTAGCCCACCAGGCTCCTCTGTCCATGAGGATTCTTCAGGCAAGAATCCTGGAATGGGTAGCCATGCCCTCCTCCAGGGAATCTTCCCAACCCAAGGATCAAACCCAGTTCTCCCGCATTGCAGGTGGATTCTTTACCGTCTGAACCACCAGGGAAGCCCAGGCTTGAAAGAGAATCCCCTAAAGGTGAATGATTTAAGATGAGACATGATGGATGAGGAAGAGTTAATCAGGCCAAGATGCAGAGCATTTCAGGCTGATGGAATAGAAGGGACAACGGCTCTGAGGTGGCAGGAAGCTCAACAAACCAAAGGCCACAGTGGCAGGGAATGGAGAACAATGAGACTGAAGAGGAAGGCAGCACCCATCTCAGAAGGCCTTGTGGGAGATCTGGGAAATTTGGGAAGATTATTTATCTTTCTAGAGTGAAAATTCTTTAAAAGCAAGTAGCCCATACGGGCCCTCTTTGCCAGATCTAGTATAACACCTGGCACAAAGTAGATTTCACTAAATGTTTATTGAATCAAAGTAGTAGAAATCAATGAAGAAATATACTGTTTGCATTATTATCCCTAACATCAAGGATGCAGCAAATTAGCCAAAAGCATCAACCAGGAGAGGTTTCTGTGCCCCAGGAGCTGGTAAGACTGATGATAACAATGAGGATGATCCTTCTCAGGCACTGGTCTCATCACTGTTGAGGCAGAAGCAGAGAGACACCAAAGCAGCAGCCACCAGAGTAGGTAGAAGATCAGGCTGCTTGATTCAAATACTGGCATTACCACCTCCTCCCTGGGTGACCTTGAGCAACTTCCCTAATGTCAATGCATCTCAGGGGCTAAGCAGAGATGATTATACTACTCCACTGGAGTGCTGGTTGGGGGACTGAGAGAAATCACTATGTAAAGCCCAGAGAAGGCTACCTAGGGCATAGCATATGTTCAATTAATGATACCAATTGTTAAAAATCAAACGTGTTTCTCTCTGCTGAGATAAGAAAACATTAGCAGGGAGATTTCTCAAATGGGGGTGAGTCGTCATAAATCATCAGTCATCAGAACTGCGTGGGATCACTTCTGATGCAAGAGGCCAGCTTTGAAGGACCAGCTGGGTGGGCTCAAGACCCTGGGGCCTGGCCAAGAAACAGGCCCAGACATGCATTTTACTCAAACTCTGAATCCCACACTGATATCTAAATCGAGATCTGAACATCAGACCAGACAGTTCACCACTCACACGTAGGTATATGCCATAAACTCACAGGGCAGGCAGCGCTGGAGAAAGGACACGCTCTTTCAGCAGCTTCCTGTTCTGGAGGGCAGGGGCTGTGCCTTTTGGCTTCATTTCAGAAGAGCAAAAGGCAGCACTAGAGCAGATGCAGCTCAGTTCCTGACTTTCGGGTTTGTTTTCCCACGTTGGACACTGCAGTTAGAGCCCAAGCTTAGAAGAAAACACTGATGGAATCAACAGATGAATGGAGGAAAAATACCTGGCTCCTACCCCAAGCTCGGTGTCCCAGCTGGCTCTGGTTGCCTTGGAATGGGGCAGGGTGGTTGGGATGTAATTGCCTGGGCAGAGATATGAGGTATGCGGGCCTACGTGCGCTGAAGCACACACCACCGGGCCGGGAGTGACTCTATTTAGTGAGTGTCCATCTGATAACAGCCTGGATCCTTAAGATGCCAGCTGCCTGCCAAGCTGGACATGTCCAAACAGTGGCACCCAGAGGTCCAGGAGACAGAACAAAGGACCTGTTATTGGCTAGACCTGTGTTAGCATGTTATCTCCACCAAAACAAGTCTTCAGCCAGGCTGGCAGAGAGGCTGTATCGAGGCATCCCAGAGTCCAGAAGGGAGACTATCAAATTCTATAAGGGCTCTCTGATGGCCGTTTCAATGTCAATGGTTGAACCTGGGCCATCCCCTTGGGATTTAGCACTTGGGCTTATATCTTCCTAAGAGTACTCTTTTCTATGCTGCCCATTGTCACCAACCCCTAGAGTGCTGGCTCTCTTGGTACCCTCTTCTTTAGGGCACAGCATCCCTCAAGGTCTGAAACCTGCCCTCTCCCCACTTCACTAGGACATAGTATTAGTTATGACCAACATATATTTACTGCTTACACCCGCCACTTACTGCTTTACATACATTTTTAATTCATTTATTCGCGGCAGCAACCCTATGAAATGTGTACAGCTGTTTCTCCATTTAACTTTCAAGAAAACTAAGGCACAGTGGTAAAATAATTTACCCAAAGTCAAATAACTAGTGAAGCAGCAGAGCAGGGAAGCAAGTTCAGGTTGTTTGGATACAGAATCCCTGCTCCTATCCATTAGGCTGTATTTTCTCTCTCTCCATAATCGATTTCTTACTGATATAAAAATTTTTAAAGGCCTCCCATTTCTAAGCCTGTTTTTCCAGAATGAACTGCAATCCAGTGAAGAGCTAGGATTTTATAACTTCCTATTTTGTGTATAGGAAAATTGGGGGAAGCTGACAAATTAGGAGCAACTAGGAAGGAAAGCTGAATGGCTCAAGAACTTCACAGCAGCACTAATATTGAGAACTCTGGTGTTTTAGCCAAGTGAGTATTTGGGCAAAGTATCTCTCTTGGTACAAGCTATGTCTTGGAGCATCTGGTTTAGGAGAGACATAACTTAGCCCAGTCAAGGAAACTGGGTGCCTAGTTAGGAAAAGCAGCTACTAACTCATTTTATAGCACTGCCTCCTCACAGAGAGAAAGAGCAGCACATCTAAGCTCTGCATTCATATTGGTGAGCCATTCCCAGGAATTCATCCCAGAACGAATTCCTGGCTGTCATGGAAATGCAGGAAAGGACCAAACACTACTTACTCAGAGCTCCCACTGAGCACTTACTCAGAGCTCCCAGAAAGCCTATGTTCCCCACCTTGTAAATGAGGATCCTGGGGCCCAGAGACCTTACATTCATGTCCATCACAAGTCCTAGGAAATCTAGGACTCAAACCATATCTGATTCCAAAGGAGGGAAGGACTCAGCATCAGTGCCAGCCCAATTTTCCCAGGAGTCTTCCCTGATTCCTCAGACTCACATCAGTCCCTCTTTCTGGAATACCTGTACTAGTTGTGATCTTTGCCATCACCTAGTGCTAACCCTGTTTCATACTGGGCTAATTTTGTTAGCCAACCAGGCTATAAATTTTTGGGGGTGGGTATAATAACTGGGGGTTCAAGTTTATTTCAAGCTATTTCTGGGTATTTCAGGGCAGGAAAATTAGGAGAGGTAAAGATCTAGAATCACAGCCTGGTGTCCTGAGTAAGGAGAGTCAGTCACTCCAGCCCCAGAAGGTGCACTTTAAGAAAAGTGTTAGTCGCTCAGTCGTGTCTGACTCTTTGTAACCCCAGGCTCCTCTGTCCATGTGATTTCCCAGGCAAGAATACTGGATTAGGTAACCATTCCCTTCCCAGGGGATCTTCCCAACCCAGGAATTGAACCTGGGTCTCCCACATTGCAGGCAGATTCTTTACTGTCTGAGCCACCAGGGCACGACTTTACGAGTCTCTAAAGCATAAGCTGGGAATGGCATTCATGATACTCTTGCCCTCCTTTGTCAGTCTCTCTAAAACTCCTAGAAATTAGGTCCAAACTTTGCAAAGCATCCCCCAAAGTAGGCGACTATGAGGGTATTGTCACTAACTTGGGTTTGGTCCAAGGGGAAAGGAAGCTGCCCTTTTGTTAATAAGCCTGCTTCTGCTTTACTCTAGCCCACCCTGCTGCAGGCCCACCTCCTGGTGTGGTCCCCACCAACAGAAGACCCAAGGTCTAACTGCAACCCTTCCTGAACCCCCAGCACATCAGACGAGAAATAATGCCACACGGCTGGTGCACTTGGACATGCATGTGTCATTACCAGTCAAAGCCAAGATGTATTTCAGGAAAATTTATAAGGCAGAAAGCACCCTCTAATTTAAAAAAAAAAAAAAAAAAATGCATGAGGGCTGGGTGTTCCTTTCTTTTCCAAAGCCAAGACACAAAAGCTCTTCCCATATTAAAGAACCTGAACCCACCCAACCTGATTTTCTCCTCTCATTCAACAAGTACTTCAGTGTCAACGACAGTGACCAGGGCGTACTGAGTCACATCAGAAAGAGGCCACAAGAGGAAGGTGTCTTCCTGTCCTGCCACCTATCCAGAATATGGGACATCGAGGGAGCTGACTGCTCCAAAGGCGAGCAGGGCAGAAGGCTCTTCCTGCTCTAGGAACCACAAGATCACCTCACATCATGATTTACGACAAAAGCAGAGCTGGGACGGCAGAGCCGGGTCTGAAATAGGGTAGTGAAGACCTCATTACAGGTCCTCCCTGATGCCTCTCAGCTATTTGATCACCCTGTTTTAAGACAGATAATGAGGTTGTCTTATGTTCAGCCCTTTTCTCCCTACTTTCTAGTGGGACAATTCCTCCAGTCAGTCGTTTCATAGAGATATGTAGTGTATTCTCACATATTACAGAGCAATGACTGCCAGCCTCTCCCCTCCTGCTCCTAGGTTAGATGAACATCTTATATATAGGTGACTCTCTTCAGTGGGACTCACAGATCTGGCTTCACTCCAGCTATGGCTCCCCTCAAAGCCTTATTTGTCACCTGCTTCCCCCACCTGCTCCTGAGGTCCGCTGTGAAGAACATCTGCAAGAGTCAGGAGTTCTGTGTGATAACCCAGGTCTCTCCTGCCATTCCTGCCCTTCTCAACTTCTTTCTACTCTAACTGCAGTCCCCTCCGGTTTTGTCTCAACCCTGGTTACTCTTGGTGTTTGCTTCCTTGGGGATGTGTGTGTTCTTGGGTCAAAAAGGGAAGAGGAACTACAGGCAAAGGGGAAGCCCCTTGTCCTGCCCCTCCCTGGCTCTGTCCCCATCTCCCCAAAGATCACCTGCCATCTCTGTGAGAAGGAACATGACCCTTCAGAACTGCCCTTTAGAGGTCATGGAAAGAACTCAGTGCTTCTCAAATGATCTGAGATGAAAAATCACTTTATTTAATTTTTAATAATTTCCAATCTATTATGAATCAAACCACTTGTAAAATAAAAATGAATTACTAAAAAAGAATTTTAAGTGAAAAGAATATAAAATACAAGCCTAACTTTTCTTGTTATTAGATTCAACAGTCCTAACATGAGTCTAGCATTTTGTTATTACAGTTTCTAAATGCTTGCTCTCAATTTCTTACTTGGTTTCCAGGCCAGCACAGGTTGGAGAAGCCCTGCTCTAACTTAACTATTTATTTACTTAATCACTTAGAGCCTGGATCTCTTACAAGATGGGAGAACAGGCAACCTCTAGGTAGGTCCCACATCTGCACATTCCAGCGACTCGTTCCTGATGCTTCCTTAGGTTTTACAAATATTTCTGACACTAGAATAATGCTGACTTCCCGAGCAGGGGATTAGTCTGCACTTTGTACTGCTGATTGAGAGCTACCCAAGTCTAAAGCTCCTTGGAGAACAATGAAAGAAATGTCTGACCGAGGACCAGGCAAACATTGGCAGCTCACTGTCTCGGCCTTTCCTGTGTGGAACCAATGGGTGTTTTGAAAAGCATCCTGAAAACATGTCAAAGGTCTAAGAACTGTGATCACTGGAGCTGGTGAGTCATGGCCCAGGCTGGCAGTAATTGCAAATGCCAGCGACACAATGGGTGGCTGTCTATTCAAAAACCTGCCCCTGGAACCATGAGGGGGGCATCCCCATAAATGAGTACAGACAGGAAAAGAGGGTGAGCTTGTCAATTAACTGAGAGGGAATGGTGGCCCAGTTAAAATAATTTCTCTGCTTCCAGAAGAAGCAAAGAATTCTCAGGATCCCCCCTAATAAAGGACGGACTGCACTGCAGGAACAAGATTGGGTGTGATCATCCTTTACTACAAGAAGTTGGTAAGGGAGGCAGGACACAGAGCGGGGGCAGATAGGACATCGTTTCCTAGAGACAATTTCGAAAACAGCTTTATTGGTATCCAATCACTTCACAATACACTTCACATACTTACAGTGCACAATTCGACAAGCTCTGACACACATATAAACCTGTGAAACCACCACCAACTTCACAAGAAGTAGCGTACCCATCACGACCCAAAGTTTCTTGATGCCCTTTTTTAATCCCTGCCTCTCACTTCTTCCCACCCCACGGACCAGGTAACACTTTCTGTCACTAAAGACTAGTTTGCATTTTTCTAGAATTTTATATAAATGAAAGCCTACGGGATATACTCATGTTTGATCTGACTTCATTCACGCAGCAAAATTATCTTGAAAAACAAATTTGAGATTCATTCACATTTTTCTGTCGATCGTTGTTCATTACTTTTACAGCTAAGTAGTCTTCTAGTTAGAAGTGATCTTACATCTCAAACAACGTTGTCTTGGGACTAAGATTTTGAGGTGTTAAGGAAAGTTTATGAAGATTTAGACCTTCCTTACACTGGAATCGTGCAGCTCCTATCTTAGGAGATAAACTGTTTTTATCTTAGGAGGTAAACTGTTTTTGCTTCAAAATTAAGGAGAGAACAAAGAAACATCAGCCGATCAAGATTCTTAAATGACAAAGAGGATTGTGCATTATCCAAGGTCTGGGGGTTGTGGGGAATAAGAAGAAAGAGACCCAAGAGACCCAAGGACATTGTTCTTACTCAAGATAATGCTCAGACTACCTAACTCTTAAATTTTCTATTTGGTGTGTTTCTTGTCTTATGGTAGGAAATGCTCCAAAGGGAATGTTCCCACCACAGTTATGATTTTGCGTTTGGAACTGCTATAAAGGAAGACTACTCTGCAACCACAATTAGAGTTATTGGCTTATTCGTTCATTCATTCATTCACTGGGTTATACGTGTGAGGTGTCATCTGTAGGCTGGGCATCATGCTGGGGGTATAGAGACACACCAAAGATATAGAGAAAGACTTGGTTCCTGCTTTCACAGAATTATAGAGTGTGCAGGCTTCATGGCTGGTTAGTTTTACAATGAACTCCTTCTCAATAAATGAGTATCAGAGATGGCCGACAGGTCAACATGTTGGCAGGGGCCAGGCTGATAGTATCATAGAAACTAGAAGCCAGGACTGAAGGTAGATATGATGGCAGAAGCAGAGCTCTGGTTCAAACTATCAGAAAGCACAGTGCCCCACTGACAGTGACAGAGATTGCAACCCCGACTCCCCAACATGGGGCAGTGGGTGAGACATGGCATGTCTGTCTCTAAAAATTAGCTCTGGAGGTGCACATTGTTGTTTGCACCAAAAAGTAGAGAAACCTATTTTTCTAACTAGATTACAGTATTCTAACAGATTTCTGTAAAAAGCAGACCAGTACTTACTCGTAATCCTTCTGTAATAAAGTTACACTACAAGAGCACAAGTGGAAAATAGCAGGATACACAACAGAATGAGTCAGATGATGATTACAATAAATCAAACAAGCAACCAAGTCCTTGGAAAGGAAGCATAGTAGAGAAATGTCCAAACAAAATACCAAAATATGTGAAAAAGAAAAAAAAAAAGCATTTGTTTGTGTCTTCATCAAATTTCCTTTAGTGAGTATTTTGCTATTCAGGTTTTGAAGAATTACTCTGAAACACACTCTTCATGGAAAGTCATGGATTCTCAGCCAAAGGAAACCAAAGTCAACAATCTGAGTTTGTCTGCAGTCTGGGGAGGAACCTGAAACCAAGGAGGGACTTTGGGAAAACCAGTGACAGAGGAAGGGTGAAGCCTTGCAAAGGGGCTTTGCCAACTTGATAAGTTCACCTGAGGTACAGACAGTGACAGAGGGATGCAGATGGAAGTGGGAACTGGAGTCCAGCTGAAGAGCAGTACAGAACCAGGTCGAGACAGCCTTCGAAGGGCTAGGACCTGGCTGAGGGACCACAAGAAACTTATTTTCTCTGGGCCTCTAGGATCCTTGCCTGTAAATGGAAAAACAAGACTGGATGAGCTTTACGGTCCCCTATAACTCTAAATGTGTAGGAATCTGAATTGTCTGATTCATTTCAATGTCTACCACTGAAGACCTTCTATGTATGAAGAACCACAAACATCTCTTCAATTTAACTCATATCAATGCTCACATCAGTCAAAAACAAGTTTTTTTGATTTGCACATTGATTGGACACCTATTAATAAATGTATAGTGTTGCATATTTTCTAGAAAAAGAGTTCTGCAAAGCAGTCTCTGATTAGAGCAAAGGCTAAGAGAGCAAATCTAGCTCTTGTATAATGTGATAATTCATTCTGATTAGAGACATGGGAAAAAGGATTTTGCAGAAGTCACGGAATAGAAATTGACACATATCTCAGCAGGAAGATGCCAAGGCATTGAGCAAAGGCCTGCTGCCCTCATGGGCATTGTTGTGGGAAGAGGTATCCCATTCTCTCTCCCAGAACGATCTCTACTCCCAGCTGTTGACTGAAGTCAGAAGTAAGCTGCTGTCTGTTGATGAGGAATGTGAGAACAAATGCACAGATGGGTGGAGCAGGAAGCTTGAGGGAAGGTCAGAGAGAAAACAAACGGGGTTTCCTGTGATGAGTCACGGCCTTCTGAGAAATAATTTCAGAGGCCACCACAAAGTCCCCAGCACCTGTCTGTCCAAGGCTTGCACTTTGTACAGAAGAAAATGTAGCAAATGAAGTACCAAGCCACATCTGACAGCCCACAAGCCATGTGCAGGGAAGAGGCCTGAGAAGGAGTCAGGCTGAGCCAAGGATATGTGACAACTTGCACACTGTCTGCTGGTGTCTCCAAGGCACACTTATGGGTGGGCTGAAGATTCTGGGTTCAACTTCCCCTTTGGGTTGTTGCTTTCTTCAATAGCCATAGCTTGAATTTTCAGATAAAGGTTTTTTCTTTTCTTTTCTTTTTTCCTATTGTTCTGTGATGAAGGTCAATGTAAATCAGATAAAGTTTTTAAGTGTAAAAAACTTACTGAATCTAGAAAGAAAACAAATGTGACCATCCTTGGTTCCCCTTTTGGTTTCCAGAGTTTCCTCTTACTCTATTCTTACGTTTTGCTTCCTACACCATCTTTGAAGCTCTCAGTTTTATACCCAGTCTCCTGGGCACAGGATCAACATGCCCTTGAGCAAAAAGAAAGTCGAGCTGTCTCTGTCTCCTCAGCTCCCAGACACCAAGGCTCTCCTCTTGCCTCACAAGGGCCTCCAGGAGCTGTCCTCCAAGAGGACAATGTCCTCCAAGCCACCTGGAGGTGGGAGTCACTGAACACCCAGAGGGACTAGAAGCCCAGGGGCTACCACAGGGCCCTCGATAGAGTAATGGGATTTTTGGTCATCTTAAGGACCCACTCTTTGCACAAAAATGATTATACAGAAAGTTTTGAGTTTTAAAACTCAGTCTTCAATCAGTCAAAGTTACAAACTTAAAAATCTAGGTCTTCCTTAAACTTTTAAGTTCAATGTAGAGAGATTATTCCTCTTTTTCAATATAGCAAATTTTAATCACCTTTAAGGGAGCTTTTAATCAATGCTTAACTCCAGTCACAAATTTAGTTTATGAAACTCAAACATTTTAAACCATGTTTAGTTAGCATTTTTAATCTCTCTTATATCAACTGACTAAAAATAACCTATTATAGATGCAGTAAATTTAGTTTTAATGTATGAAAAAATCTTTGATTCTCTCAAGTATTCCAATATTGATTGATTGGAATTTTAGAATATCTTTTAATTTAAAATCACAAACCTAAATTAATTTCTTGATTGCATATTTCAAATCGGTATCAAATGGGTGATCATTACTCTAATAGGCCAATTTCTCTTAACTACTGCAAATGTGTACAAATTAACAAAAATATTATGAATCTAGTATTTCTCTTAAACATTTCAACATGTATTTATAAATCCTTACAGGATTAAAAATGCTTACCCAATTCCAGAGTTTACATTACAACTCACTCTTGTGTTATACATTCTATAGGTTTGGATAAATGGATGGTGACACTGTAATGTAAACTATGAACTTTGGATGATTGTGATGAGTCAATGCAGGTTCATCAATTGTAACAAATGTACCCCTGTAATGGGGGATGTTGATAATGGGAGGCTATGAGGCTACAGGGACAGGGGGTAGATGGGAAATCGCCTCCCTCTTTGGTTTTGTTGCTCTAAAATTAAACCTAACACTGCTCTAAAAGTATAAAGTCACAATTTTAAAAAATGTTTACTCTCCATGGAGATGACACCATCTTAAATAGTCTTGCATTTCCCTCCAAGGCCATTTCAAGGTGCTGTCTCAGCTGGGTTAGGTTTGTTAACAACCCCAGGGCCTGGTAGCAACACCACAGACCCCTGCATCCACCCCACTTGTCATGTCGAGGTCCGGTTCTGAGTTGCCTTGTCTCACAGCCTGCCTCCCAAAGATTCCAGACAGTCCTTACCTGAGACTTTTCTTTCCCAGTTCACTACTTGGTTAGTTTCAACCAATCTATCTGCTGCTCTATTCCAGTCTGAATTTTTTCTTAGTCATCCTTTGAGCACCACAGTTCCGACAGATATTTGGTTCTACACCATGGACTCCCTGACAGGCTTGTCCAACTGTTTCACAGTTCCAAGTTGATGCCATTGATAAGTAGAAGATGGTAGGGAGAAAAGATGGAGAAGGTAAAGCATATTTAGATTTCTAGTTGACTTCCTGTAGGGCACCCTCTTCTCTATGAGGACCAGGGAACAAGCAGGGGATATATCATTAAGGCTGCATTCTTTCACCCTAGTGGGGTCATCTCAGTCATTGCTCACTTGCCAGACCTCAGGATCCTCCCTGAGGAGTCCATAAGGTCTACCAGGGTCCAGGCATCTCAGGTCAGTGCACAGAGCCAAAGGGCTAATCAGACTGACAAGTGATTTTGCTCATATCTCTGTCTCTATTTCTCTTTCTCTTCTCTCTCTTACACACACACACACACACACACACACACACACACACACACACACACCTCTCTATTCAAGTGATCTTCTGCTGCTTGGATTTCAGACTCAAAAGCATTCTCTATTTAAATATCATAAGGTCAGGTACTTCCAAACTGAAAACCCTAAGCAGGGATTACACTAATTCTATAATCTCCTTCAACTATTGACCATGGTGCTGCCTAATCTATTTCCTTTTTTTGTTTTCTTTACAGCACTCTCACTTAAATATCAATAGGTTTTTGTACTGAGGCAGACAAGTTGAACAATTAGTTGGAAACAGATCATTTTGGGGAGAGGGGAGTAACTGAACAAAATAGACAAGACAGATCTCCCTTTTTACCCAGGCAGTGAAAGAGTAATGGGTACAGCGTTGGAGGGCTTGGTCTCCATGACAATTTCTCCTACAAACTGCACCTTGGACCCAACATCTGTGAGCTTTAATGAAAGTGATAAGGGTGTTTCCAAGATTAAATGTAAAAGATGGGAAACACTTTAAGTCTTTTCTTTAATTGGGTACCAGGATCTGACATGTTCCTTGCTCTCCTCCTGCCTCACTGACAGGCCTTAATATCTTTACTGGTTCCTCTTCATCTCCCAACCTCTATTGATCGGGTTCAATATTTGGACTTCTGCTTTCTATCTCTTCTTACTTACTCAGTGATATTATCCAGTCACATGGCCTTTAATACCATCCATAGGCTGATGATTTCTACACTCCGCTCTACAGCCCAGAACTCTCCCCTGATGTCCAGACTTGTATTTCCACCTGCCTACCCATCAACTCACTTGGGCGACAAATAGGCATCTCAAATGATCCATTCCAACCCTACTCTCCTGCTGTCTTTCCTTGTTCAGTAGATGGCAATTCCATCCTTCTAGTTAATTGGATCCCAAATCGTCCATTCATCCATGACTCCTATCTTTCATGCCTCCTGTCTACTCCATCAGCAAATCCTTTGAGTCCTATCCAAAAGCTATCCTGAATCCGCTGGTTTTTTACCACCTCCATTGCCACCTTGAGGCAATTGAACATTATATCCCACCTGGATTCTTGCTCTAGTTTCCTAAGTGGTCTTCCTAATTCTGTCCTTGCTCCCTTCCACCCTCCTTGGTCTGTTTTCAACATGGCTGATATCTTGATCTTGTTAAAATATAAATTAGATCATGGCATTCCTCTCCAAGAAAGCTTCCACTTTCTCCCCCATCACATTCAGAGAAATTATCATTATATGTTAGTTACTATAAAATAGGGGTCATAACAGTATCTACTTCATAGGGCTGTTGTGGGGATTAAAAATGTCAATATAGGACCTTCCCTAGTTACCCAGTGGTTAAGAATCTGCCTTCCAATGCAGGGGACTCAGGTTCAATCGCTGGTTGGAGAACTAAGATCCCACATCCCGCAGGGCAACTAAGCCTATGTGCTACAACTAGAGAAGCCCCCACCCACCTCAACAAAGACCCAGCACAGCCAAAATAAAAGAGTCAATATATATAAAAGACTTAAACTAATATTCACTTAGTGTCTGCTGTGTATCAAGTGCTGTCTTACTTACATATATTACCTCATTATGCATTAACTCATATTCCAAATATTCTAAGATATGTACTGTTATTAGGCCCATTTTACAGTTGAGGAAACTGCATTACAGAAAGGTTCAATAACTCCTCCAAGGACACACAGCCAATGAGTGACATCTGGCCTCCACAGCCTGTGCTTTCACTATCCTGCCTAGTCAGTAAGACTTCTTCTGTGACATACTCCGTAGATGCTGAATAACAGCCCAGCATATGGAGGGGCTACTCCTTCACTTAACCAATTTCTCACTAAGCCATCTGATCATTCCAGAGGTTCTCACTTAAGCCAGAAAGTCCATTTATTCAATAAATATTATTGAGTGACAATACCCTAGGCACTGGGGACATGGCAGTGAACAATCAAAAAATGGACACAAAACTCTGTCCTCACGGAGCTTACATTCTTTTAGAAGTATCACTAGAGGCTTGACTTGCATGTTGCCTAATGGTTCTTCTCTCAGGCAATCAGGTCAGCTTCACTGGGCACATCTCTTAGGCAAGGCACTTGGCTAACTCCTATGGGAGGAACATGCATGATTCAGATGCGAACCTTGCTCTCAGGGAAGTTGTACATTAACATGGGCCTGGGTATCTCTAGGAAGCAGTTCTTGTCTAACTTGTTTCTGGGTTGGTCCCATGCTTTTTCATTTGCATACTTCTCATCAAACATCAAAGGTGCCTAAGGGGAAAGAACATTCGTGTGGTTTCCTATTTTTCCTCCCACAGGAAAAATAGTGCTTTGAATACAGTGGCTTCTCACTTTTATGTTCTCTATGATGGATCAGTTCTAGGAGTCCTCAAAAAACTATTTAGCCACAAATTTTATTCCCCATTTTTCTGCCCTTATTAAGGCCACAGGAATTTAGTTCATCTGCAGATAGGAAGAGGAAAGAACTAAGGCTATGAGCTAATTTTATAATTATGAATATTTTAATAGTCCACTCCCTGATTATTTTTAACCATTTGACCACCAAGATTGAGGAACCCTGATAATCTAACAAATCTGCACTTAAAAATACATTATGACTAAATGTCTCACACACACAAGTATACACACACACACACACACACACACACACACACACACACATCCTTCTTAAAGTCCCTCAATGATTCCCCATTTTAGGGGAAAAAAATAGCAGCCATGTATCCAACTGCCAAAAGCCATGAGTGTCCTGGGTGCTCCTGCCTCTCCAGTCTGGCCTCACAGAGTACCATGAGTCCCCTTGCTTTCTGCACTCCAATCACAGGGCCTGATAGTGGTTCTCCAAACAAACCCACTCCATTCTGCCACATGGCTTTAAGACGTGGAGTTCCCTCTTCCTAGGCTGCATTTCTTTTCTCCAACCTTCAGATTCAACTCAGTCATCACTTCTTTGAGCCAGTCTTCACTGGCCCTGGGCCCCAGACTCCTCCACCCAACGCTGCACCTTCCCAAAACATCAGTACCTCTCCTTTAGGCTCCTACTCATCTGTGCACTCATACCAGTTTTAATTTTACTTGTTTAAGTGAAAATATGTCATTAATATCTCTCTTTTCCACTAAATATGCATCGTGAGTCCAAGGGCCATTTCTGCATTTACTCACTGGTATATATCCAGAGCTCAGCACAGCACTGGAAACAAACAAATAAAAAGTGCTTATTCATCCGGTGAATGTTTAATGAGTCCCTTCTTGTGCCCAGTCTTGTTCTATGTGCTAGGAATACAACAGGATACAGGCCAAAGTCCCTGTCTTCCTGGAGGTTACATTCTAGTTTTGGAGAATAGTTAATAAACAAATAAGCAAAATGATTTCAAGGAATGAGTCTTCTCAGGGTAACGGGGTAGGATGTGACCACTGGGGATGGGATGGGATGCTACTTTAGAAAACAGGGAAGGCCTCTCTCGGGAGGTGGCATGGGAGCAGTGTCCAGAGCCTTCTGAAAGAGAGACTGAATTTTCAGTACAAAAATTGGGACAGTCCAAGGCAAGCCAGAACAGTCGATCACCCAGCACCAAATGCTGCTGGGAGCCTGGCAGCCTGCCTTCAGCCACTTACCCAGGAAATGCTGCTCCTATACCTTCTAAATCTCTTTTCCAGAAATACTTACTTTGGGAGAAATTAATACAACTTAGAACTTAATAAACGCTTTGTAATGATGAGGAGGCTTCCTAGGCATCCACACCCACTCAGCTCAGAACGAGGCTGGCTTGGGGATTCCCACTCACACCAGGCCCTCTGTGTGACCCTCAGGCTCTTAGAGGTCCATATTTGGATTTCCATTTGGGTGGAATCCACCCACCAGGAAAAGCTCATTTCCTCTCCTTCTCTGGCTCACACTCCCAGCCTGGAAGCTTCCCCCACATTATCCCTTGGCAAACTCCTTCTGTGCTCCCTCCTGGCTGGTTATGTTCCCAGTGAGTTCCACCCAACAATAAACTATCTGTAATCAACTACAGAGTGGTGGATCCCTGGCCCATGGTATTCGCATTCTTTGGGGAACACGTTCAAGCAGACCCTGCCTGAACAATGGGTGGAGGCCCCTTGGCACAAGTGCTAATTCTTCCCACTCTAATTGCTCTAAATCCCCTCTTTAATAAATTTCGAAACAGTTCAGTTCGAGAGCTAAACTTATTTTCTGTTTCATCTTCAGTCAAATTCCTAAGGCACTGTCAAATCTTTCTTTCAAATAGATGTGTGTGTGTGTGTGTGTGTGTGTGTGTGTGTATAAATCACTTTGCCGTACACCTGAAACTAACACAACATTATAAATCAATTATACTTCAGTGAAAAAAAATAATACAAGACAACATCCAGACTGGGAGAAAATACTTGTAAATGATGTCAACAACAAGGGCCTAATTTTCAAAATATACAAACAGCTCACACAACTCAAAAACAACAAAAAACCCCAATTAAAACATGGGAAGAAGACCCAAAGAGACATTTCTCCAAAGAAGACATACAGATGGCCAATAGGCAAATGAAAAGATGCCCAACACCACTAACTATTAGAGAAATGCAAATCAAAAAAACAATGAGATACCACCTCGCACCAGTCAGAACAGCCATCATTAACAGTAACAAATGCTGGAAGTGGTGTGGAGAAAAGGGAACCCTCTTACGCTGTTGGTGGGAATGTAAATTGGGGCAGCCACTATGAAGAACAGAATGAAGGTTCCTCAGAAAACTAAAAACAGAGTTGCCACATGCTCCATCAGTTCCATTCTTGGGCATATATAAGGACAAAACTATAATTCAAAAAGATACATGCACCCCTATGTTCATAGCAGAACTATTCAAAATAGCCAAGACACAGAAACAACCTAAAAATCCATCAAAAGATGAATGGATAAGGATGTGGCACATATATACAATGGAATACTACTCAGCCGTTAAAAAGAATGAAATAATGCCACTGGCAGCAACATGGATGCACCTGGAGATTATCATTCTACGTGAAAAAGTCAGAGATGGAGCAAGACAAATATCATATGATTTCACATATACAAAGGAACTTATTTATAAAACAGAAACAGACTCACAGAGAATGAACTTCTGGTTAACAGGGGGAAATGGTGGGAGGGGAGGGATAAATTGGGGGTTTGAGATTGACCTATACACTCTGCTATATTTAAAACAGAAACCAACAAGGACCTACTGTATAGCAAAGGGAACCCTGTTCAATATTCTGCGATAACCTAAATCAGAAAAGAATTTGAAGAATAGATACATGTATAACTGAATCACTTTGCTGTACATATGAAGCTAACACAACACTGTTAATCAACTATACTCCAATGTGAACTTTTTAGAAAGGGAAACAAGTATAAATATATAAAAATAAAATAAAATCTGACACAACCTATCTATGAAACAGAAACAAACTCAGACACAGAGAACAGACTTGTGTTTGCCAAGAGGTAGGAGGGGTAGGAGAGGGATGGATTGAAATTGGAGGATTAGCAGAAGAAAACTATTATATATGGGATGGGTAAATAACAAAGTCCTACTGTATAGCACAGAGAATTATAGTCAAGATGCTGTGATAAGCCATAATGGTAAAGAATCTAAAAAAAGAACGTGTTTGTGTGTGTGTATAACTGAATCACTTTGCCATACAGCAGAAATTAATACAATATTATAGATCAACTGTACTTCACTTTGAAAAGCCTGGCCCACAATGCAGAAATTAATTAATGAAAAGCATACTAAATAGAAACAATGTATGTTCTCTTAAAAAAAAAAAAAAAAAGCCTCTCTTTTTCTCTTACTCTCTTTCCCATCTTCCCCTCTCCCTTGCCTTCTCCCCTTCCTCCCTACCTCCCCCTGCTGCTCTGAGAGTCCTGGCCCACCACAGTCAAACATACAGAGTTCTGCTCCCAGCTCTCCTCTCACCAACTCTCTGGGCAATACTAGCACTTAGCTCATTGAGATGTTAGGAGGATGAAGAGAGCTAATACATATTAAGCACCAAGAACTACACATAGGCCTTCACATGGATTTATCAAACAAAGGTTACTTCTTCTTGTCTCTGAGATCTGAGGGACTTTTGTGCCCTGCTCAGACAGTAAGTTGACTGCCACCCATGGTTTTACTTGGAGAGACAAAATATCCTTTTGTCCATATGCCTTCCTGCCAACTTTAATATCCCTACAACTAGCATCTGTATGTAACAGAGGACATGAGGTAGGAAGAGAAATCACATAACAACTCTTCCCCATCCTTTTTCCAGAGGTATTTATCCCATTAAATGAATGGGAAATACTAGAGCCAGACAGCCAGACGTGGCTTATTTACAAGAGAAGGTCAGAAGCTGGGGGTAGACATCAGGAAGGCACTGGGCTCTTGATCAGGTGAGAGCTGGAGAAAAAGGCATGGAGAAATAGAAAGAAAGCGTGTGGAGAGGAGAGACTCAGAGAAAACACTCATCTAGGATTCTGGAACCAAGTCCTTTCAAAATCAGCACACCTTTCCCCACCATGCTCCCACACTACCCAGATCCAACTGCGCCGCTTACTGCAGTCAACCTGGTCAAGAGAAAAGAACCTGGATTTTCAAGCCAGCATGAACTCGGAGCAAATTCCAGTTCTGCCATTTACTCATTGACAAAGTAAACCAACCTCTTTAAACCATAGAATCCTCCTCTGTAAAAATAAAAACCAAAGCATTCTGGAAGAGTAGTTGTGAGGATTCAATAAGGTAACACATGCGACAGGCCAGCTTAGTGCCCACTAACTAGTAGGTGCACAAATCATTTCACTTCTTCCTAACGATGACCCCATGTATGCCCAGAGGTTACCCAGCCAGCTTTCTCAATGCACACCAAATGCATAAACCTCTTGCACATGTTCACATCTAGTTTTTACATGTAATTTATTACATGTAATGCAATTCAACAAATACACCAACATTTTAGAGATTTCATAGAATATAAACCAAGTACTAGAGATATAACAGGATCAAGTCCTACTTGCTCCTTTCCCCCTTCCCCAAATTTATAATCTATAAGGAAGATTGGCAACCGTAATATGCAGTTACAATGGTAATGAGCATTCCTGTAAGGGAAATACAAGAGCTGTCAGAACACACAGCTTTCACATAATAAATGCATTTATGAGACCTATGTCATTTATGCTGTGTCAAGATTCAGCAATCAAGTACAACCACAATAGAAACCCACACAGACATCACAGTGAAGCTGATTTCTATGTTCAAGGAAGTTCCAAAGTAGGCACATAACTGAAGACTACATAAGCAATCACCTTTTTAAAAAAAATTCCCTAAAATACCCATCAAATACAGTATACATGGTTTTTATGCAAAATCATGCATAGCTATGTGTATGTAAACATGCAATAGCATATAATAATACAGAAAATTTATTGAATAAATATGCAAAATATAAGTTTATAGTTTTTTTTTATTACATAGAAGAGAACAAAAGCTGAATTAGAAAAAGTTTGCAAAATCAATCTTCTTCATGTAAAAACTTCCTGTAGAAATGCATGTTTATTTTCTGATAAAGTCTGGAAACGCCCAGGAAACAGCAGCAATGCAAAGCACATTCACATTCTTTTATCACTCTGACTTTTTCTCAAAAAATGGTAATAGACTCAGGAAATCATCCTCAGGAAATCATTCTTACAGGATCCAGTTAATCTAACAGAGTAATAGAAAGAAAACTGGCCCCCAAAACCATGCTAGCCTTGTATCCTTGAAAAAATCTTAAGGTTTTGGGAAAACTTAAAGGTCACTAGTCCAACCTCTCATTCAATGTTTCAGTCCCTCCCAAGGGACCAAACAGCCTTTACTTAGATCATCCCAGTGGTTGGAAGCCATCCACTCCACCTAAGAACACCTCCAGCAATAAGTGATTTAAACAGTTACTTCAAAAACTTAATACATCAAAATCATGTGTTGCACATAAAAAAGAGTGAAATAGTGCTATTTGTGACAACATGGATGAACCTAGAGATTATCATACTAAGTGAAGTAAGTCAGAGAAACACAAGTCCTATGCCCATATACAGTACATGTCTAAGTATAAAATCCATATCATATGTGGAATCTTAAAAAGTGATACAAATGAACTTATTTTCAAAACAGATATATACTGACAGACATAGAAAACAAACTTATGGTTACCATGGAAGATAGCAAGGGGCAGGGAGTAGGGAGAAAAATTAGGAGTTTGGGATTAACATATATATGTGCGCGTGTGCTCAGTCATGTCCATGGACTGTAGCCCACAAGGATCCTTTGTCCATGGAATTTTCCAGGCAAGAATACTAGAGTGGGTTGCTATTTCCTACTCCAGGGAATTTTTCTGACTTAGGGATCGAACCCACATGTCCTCCATCAGCAGGAAGATTCTTTACCACTGAGCCACCTAGGAAGCCTTCACACACACATACACACACACACACACTGCTATATATAAACAAGGACCCGTATGGCACAGGGAACTATAAGCAATATCTTGTATAACCTATAATGGAAAAAATCTGAAAAACAATATATGTATAACTGAAGCACTTTGCCATACAACTGAAACTAACACAGCATTGTAAATTAACTATAATTAAAAAAAACAAAGGGAAAAAAATAATGTGTTGCATCAGGACCTTCCTGGCATTGCTTCACTTTAAAAATATGAGGAATTTACCCTGTAATATCCTCAGGTGTATAAAAGATTCACACAAATTGAGTTTTTAAACCACTAAGCTCTCAAATGATAAACAAGTAACAATGTAGATAATCACAACATCTGTATTAAAAAGTTCAGTCTAGCTCATTTAATAGGCAAAACAGATCTCACATTGCACTCCATTAAATAACAAAGGTTATGAAAATGATAATATGTAATGTTAGCAAAGGAGCAATGAAGCATGCTTAGGAACTGGTGGTAGAATGTAGATTGCCAAACACTTTATGTATTTCAGTTTGGCAGTACTCATCTGTCAAAGAATAAAGACTAAGATCACCAGCAGTTCATCTGTCTGTCTGCTTGCTTTCAATCACAGTTGAGTCAAGCGAACGCATACCAGTGTCGATGTTAGCAGAGTACTTAGTTCCCTGGGGAGGAAAAAGCTGAGAAGGCGGAGTGTGGGGAGGAGGTTTGTTTCTCTTTTTGTTTTTGAATTGCTAGGGAGGAATGCCTGGTTATTTTAACTAAGCACTGAAAACTAGTGTTCTGGGTAGGCACTTGGTTTTAACAAGTCCCATTATTCACCAGTGAGAAAAGTCTTTTGTCAACTCTGGGGGTTGGGGGTAGGGAGAGTCCCTTAAAGTTCATAGTCCTTTATTAGTCTGAGCACGTTAGAACCAGTTGGGATGAAACACAATCTTTAGTTTTGATATTTCCTAGGCAAGTTCTGCTGCAAGTGACAATTTTTCATTCATTGATTTGACAATGAGCATTAAGAACCAGTTCCATGCTGGATGCTGGCAATGCAGCAGTAAGGAAGACAGATAAAGTCCCCACACTCATGGAAACTGCTACTTAGCAATGTGATCTTGTCACGAAAATGTTTATATTATTTGACCTAAGAATTCCACTTCAGGAAGCCCATGCTAAGGAGACAGTAAATAAAGTGGTCAAATATTTATACACAAAGATATTCACTGAAGTACTGCTCAGCAAAAAAAAAGAAAAAGAAAAAATGGAAACAACCTAAACTTCCAACAATAGGGAAACTGTTGAAAAAAATACATTCATACAATTGGCTACAAAAGGCTTAATAACATGGGGGGACATGCTAAAACTTTAAACAAGGCAAACAATATAAAATAACATAGACTGTGGTCTCAATTATATTAAATGAATTTTTAAATACCTAGACAAAAATATACCTGAAATGCTAACATTATTGGTATATGAATGTCAGATTATAAAGATTTTTCTCTTTATATTTTCATTTGCTTTTATGAAAGCATGTGTTAGTTTTATAATCTAGAGTTTGGCAAGACCCCTGCCCCTTCAAAAAAAAAAACCAACAGACAAAAAGAAATCATAACACACACACACACACCCCGCCCCGCCCAAAATAGGCAAAACTGAAAAGTTCTCCACAAATGGCTTAGCTGTATGTTTGCAGTGTAACCTAGGACTCGGTATCTAAACGCAGAATTTCCATGAGAATGAATCTCAATTTTGCTCCTACTGACTCCATAGAAACTATGCTCTCCATGGTTTATCCCAAGAGGAGCAAACAAGAGCGATACACACTTTGGGAGGTAGACAGTGTCTCTCACTCCCCATCTCTGGTATTGTATGACCAAGGTAAAAACCCCATGTCTCATTTCTGTGAACCACGGTAGTTAAGGAGACGCCCTCCACATACATTCTCATCTTGAGCCTCATAGCAAGGCGAAGACGTGAAAATAAAAGAGATGTCAGCGGCCCTGTGCCGAGTCTCTCAATGGCCTAACCAGGGTGTCATGACCCAGATGCAGGCGTAGGGGCTCCAGGCCCTGCCGCGTGCGTGGCAGACATCCAAGGACTCGCTTGGTGGAGTTAAGAATTGGCCAGTTACTCCACAAACACTGGTTTTACTGTAAGCTCAGCTGTTTCTACTTAAATCTACCAAAAGTCACCAGAGCTGTAGATAGTGAGATTTCACACCTACTAATACAAACTCTCCATCTTCCCCCACCCCTCTTTTTCCCATTTTCATTTGTCTTTCCATTGAACACAGGAGAATAGGAGATGTCGCAAAAACAGGCTACGCCAACACTAACACTTATTATCCAAGAGCTAAGTATTTATAAAAGTTATAGTAAATCGTTCTCCTGTCAACAGATAAAACACCTAAACACAAGCTCTGGTTTCCTCATCTGTCAACAGGATTGACAAGCGCTTGCCCTGCCTATCATTTCCATGTCACAGGGTTGTTTAGGGATTAACTGAGATGAAAACGTGCAAGAGAGCACGTGGACTAAGAGATGGATGGCTCTTTCCTTAAGTAAAATGCAAACCCAGAGGCCGAGGCGCCGTGGAGTCCCCCAAGAGCAAGGAAAGGCTAGCCCAGAGCGCCCCTGCGCCAGGGCAGACCTAACGTGACCCTGGTTGCCCTTTCCTAGCAGAAATCCCCGGGGATCAAAGATTACAGCCCCGGAGCAGCCATCAAGTCATAAAGATGCTCAATCTCCGCAGCAAGCGGGCCGGAGGGGGATGAAGTCCTCCGCAGGCAGGCGGTGGCCGGGACGGTCGCGGCGCACAGCGCCTGCGCGCGCAGCTGCCCCCGAATAAATAAATAACCGCGCGGGCGGGCGGCGGCCCCAGCTTGGCGCCCTGCCGGGCCCGGGCCGGCTCGCAGCTCACGTAGCGAGAGCGTGAGTCAGCGCGTTCGACCGCAGCCCAGACCCGGGTGGGTGCCCTCGACCGCGCCGGCCGCCTGCACGTACCGCCGGCTCTCCTGTGCGCCCGGCGCTCCTGGCTTAGGGCTCCCTTTGTGGCCCGGCGGGAGGGGCGCCTGGGCTTGAAAGCCACGTGGGGTGAGCTCGCCTTTCCCCTACCGGATCCTCCGCGGGAACTCGACCTTGCCCTCGTCCCTGTGTGCCTTCCCACTTGGAGCCTCAGTTGGCCCTCCCTGGTGTCCGCCCCCACCCCCACCCCCACTCCTCTCCGAGAGGTCGGGAGGTAGATGGAGAAGGGGGCTCTGGGCTCCAGCTGCAGGGGTCGAGTCCAGGGCAGACTGGGGAGGCTGAAGCCAATAAATTAAGGGAGGAAAGTCCCTTATCAATTTAATCTCACACGCAGCCGGGACTTCACTCGAGTTGGCCTGCATTTCCTCAGATCTGCACCTGTTTAGTTGCTACAACCGACTTTATAAGAGGAAGTTGCCTACGTGCCTGCCGGCTGAAGGACAGAATTAGAAGTACTGTCCCCTGAACGTGTGAGCAGAGCAGAGCCTCCTGTTCCCCTGTGGATCTACAGAGTTGCAGGGCTGGGTCTCCTGAGGCCCAGCAAAAATTCCAAGTCCTCCTTTGCCCTTTGGTACAACAGCCTTTCCCGCATTGGGGCGCGTTAAAAAGCTTTCCTCTTCGTGCATCTGGGATGTGCCTGTGTCACTTTTCAAAGCCTGTGCGAGGGGGTAGGCTTGTTATGGGGAAGGAGACAGGAGAAGATGCTTGTGAAGGGAGAGATGAGAAAGGGAAGAGGAAAAGTCAATTAGGAGAGGAGCTCTGAACAATGAGTAAAGTGAGTCACGGAACATTACTGTCGCCATAATGGAGGTCCGCACATCTGGGCACTGGCGATACAAAATAAGTGGCTCTCATGGTCCCTGCAGTTAAGGGTTCACAGTCGAGAAAGGGACACCCACCAAGTAGAGAGTTAAACATAGGGGAGACTTTAATGGAATGTTCAGCACGGAGGCTCAGGATTCAAGCTGTTCAAGTCATCATGCCAGTTTTGCAGCTTACAGCTTACATATGACCTTAGCTAACCCACTGACCGTCCCCAACTCCCCTCATTTTCCTCGTTTGAAAAATAAGAATGGTAAAAACACAACATTTTAGGACTTTTCAGAGAAATAAATACATTAATACAAGCAAAGTCCTTGAACAATGCCCTATATTCACTTGGCACTCAATAAATATTGTCAACAGAATGAATAAAGGAGACCCTGGTACAGCCAAGTTCAGCAAGGCAGGCTGTGTTCTGCACAGCTCTGGGAAGTCACATACTCAGAGATGTAAATGGAACTTTCCAGAACTGTGCAGCATGGTATTCCTGAGGACAAGTACATTTATTTTTAAATCATTCATAATAAAAAATTGAAAATTCAAGAGCAATTTATTCATAAATAAAATGTGGCCTATTCATAAAATAGAGTACTATTAAAACCATGAAAAGGAATAAATTACATTTATGTGTATCAAAATAAATGTATCCAAAATATATTGAATGAAGAACAGAAAGTTGCAAAATGTTATAGACTATGCCATTTATATAGAGAAAACATGCATGCAAAAAATTCTTTATATTTTATATATGTATGTTTTTTTAATGCTGTGAGAATACACACAAACTTAAAAGTATCTCTAGATGGAGGAAGAGGAATTAAGATTTGAAATATTGGTCATTAGGAATTTAGCTTATTCCAGATTCTACTAATTGTTTCAAAGAACAATGTAGTTACCTATCCTGTAGTTTTGTGTATTTTTAAGGTATGGATATGTAAAATAAAACCAGAAACAAATATGTCAACACGGGCTAATTTGGGGTTGCAGAAATATGAGTGATTATTGGTTTTTCATTTGTACTTTCCTGCATATTCAAATTAAAAATAATTGCAACCTTGTAGTGGAAATGTTATGTAAGGGGTGGGCCTGAAACCTAGGCTAGCTTGCCCAGAACCTTTGGTAACAACAGAGGACAGAGCTGGCTTCCCGAGCCCCACTCTGTTCTAACTGCACCCTACGGTGGAAGTGGGTGCGTCTGGCAAACCAGGGCTGCCAGCGGTCTGGGCCAGGACTTCCCTGAGTGTGGTGATGCTGGGCCCTACACTTTGTAAATTCCTCTTTCAATCTTTAAGTAAGTAAAGTCACTCAGTTGTGTCAGACTCTTTGCGACCCCATGGACTGTAGCCTACCAGGCTCCTCTGTCCATGGGATTTTAGCATCCCTAAAATATGGCATGCTGGTGCTTGCTGGGGAAATACCATATGACAGTAGAATCCCGGAGAGGGTACCATGCTCCACAGCATGTCATCTATGATACTGAACACTTCAGTAAGCTGTTGAATGTCACACAACAAGTGAATTGTACAGGTGGCCATGGAAAGCATATCCAGCTCCCATCACTGAGGTCCCGCTCTCCCCAGCCTCTGCTAAGATCACTTTTACGGATGTTGCCCTCTTTGGTAGCAGCTCAATGCAGTGGTGAAGATTCCAGGCTTGGCAATCACTGAGACCTAGGCTCAAGTTGCCAAGGACTATGATTTGGGACAAGTTACTCAACTTCCCTGAGCCTCTGTTTCCTCTTTTATCAAGTGGGGATAACTGACTGCTGTGAAAACGGGACAGGAGCCCTGGGTCAAGGTGGCTAAGTGTGTAGCATCAGGAAGAAAAGTCTTTTGATAACTGAGCCTATTTGAAAGAGGAGATTATTTCTTATCCTGTGGCTCTCCTTTACCCTAATAAAGGGTTAAATAGCTGCGTAGAAAGGATGAAAGCCCTTGCCTTCATCACGTGACACTGAACTTGATATTGACATTCTGAGAGAGTTTTAGGCCTAGGAACAGTTGTTTAAAGAATGCCATCCCTCCACCCCTTAAAGAAGCAATTGTGTTTTTGTTTCTTAATAGCCAGAATGAGCCACTGAATGAACTCATCTCCAAACAGGATGCTCTCACATTAAAAAAAAAAAAAAAATCACTGGGACACCAGTGACTTCTGAAGGAAGCAGACGGAACTTCTGATTTAAGTGAAACACACTAACACACTTTCTCCTCCTTTCGTTGCTTGTCCTCCCTGGCACCCATAAACGAAAGTATCTAAGGCATTTTAAACTTAGTCGTGCTGAAAATCCACAATTTAAACCCGATTCCCAGCTGTTCCTTTAGAACGAGTTGCATGAGATGTTGTTCAGTCCAACCAGCCCTGGGGAGGGTAAACACTTACAGCTGAATGGTAGGACGTGCAGAACATCAGGGGAACATAACCAAGCAGAGGGAAGCATGTGCTGTGACTAATAAAGAACAACCTGGGGTGTGGCTGTCATGAGAGAAATCACCTCCCCACAGGCCCTGGCACCTAAGAAAGCTGGGGAAAACAATGTCTGACTCCCAGGCAGTGTTTACCCGGCCAAGGTGAACAGAGCTTCAGTCATCACATTCGTGCTTTTCCAAGCTGCCCTCCTGTGTTTGTTCAGGAAGGGGATGCTGCTTGCTGCAGGGAGTGTAAATGATCGCCTTGGATAAGCCCCATGTCTATGAAGACAGCAGCTCAGCCCACAGCAAAACAGAAAAGCCCCCACCCTCGGCTCAGCCTGAGCAGAGATGCCCAAACATTTTCCCTGAGCCTCCCTGGCCCGACACTCCACCCTATTCTCTCACCAGGGTTTGGCTGGGTATGCAGGGTGGCTTCTGGCACAGAGCACCACCATCAGCTCCTCCCTCTCCTTTTCCTTCTACTCCAGCCATCCTCCCCAAATCTACGTAAATGTCAAGTTCTGAAAACCCTCCCTGTGTAACATTCATAAATCCATCCTCCTTCTCCAGCTATCCTAGCTGAGGCTCCAGATCCAGGTCAACATCAGCAGAGATAAATCATGTTGATACTATCTGCCCTTGATCTGATGTGATGAAAATGAGTTAACCTCTGTGATCTTCTTCCTCAAAACCATAACCCCAGTCTACTTGTGAGGAAAACATCAGACAGATCCAAATTGAGAGACATTATACAAAATACCCAACCAGCACTCCTTGAAACTGTCAAGGTCATCAAAACCAAGAGAAGTCTGAGAAACTGTCACAGCCAAAGGGAGTCTAAGGAGATGTGATGACTAATTGTAATGTAGTATCCTGGATAGGATCCTGGAACAGAAGAAAGGACATTATATAAACACTAATGAAAGCTAAATAAAGTATGGTCTTTAGTTAATAACAGTGTATAAATATTGGCTTATTAATTTTGACAAATGTGCCATACAAATATAAGATGTTAATAACAGGGGAAACTGGGTGTGGTGATATACATGTGAAATCTCTGTACTTTCTTTGCAGTCTTTCTGAAACTTCTGAAACTATGCTGTCAATGATGAAATCAAATAATAAATTTAAAAATATTTTCAGGCAAATGACAATGAAAAATACAACCACACAAGATCTATGGGATGCAGTGAAAGCAGTTCTTACAGAGAAGTTTATACCAATATGGGCCTTCTTTAAGAAACAAACAAAAAATCTCAAATAAGCAACCTAACCCACCACCTAGAAAAAGAACAAACAAAACCTCAAGTCATTAGAAGGAAGGAGATAATAAATATCAGAGAGGAAATAAATAGTAATCAAAAACAATAGAAAAAAAATCAGTAAAACCAAGAGCTTGTTCTTTGAAAGGGTAAACAAAATTGACAAACCTCCGGCCAGGCTCACCAAGAAGAAAAGAGAAAAGACCCAAATAAACAATATAAGAAATGAAAGAGGAGAAATCACAACTGATACTGCAGAAATTTAAAAAAAAAAATAAGAAAATATTATGAACAATTACATACCAACAAATTTCACAACCTAGCCTAGAAGAAATGGATAACTTTTTAGAAACATATAACCCGCCAAAACTGAACCAAGAAGAAATAGGTAACTTGAACAGACCAATCACTAAAAGTGAAATAGATTCTATGATAGTAATTTTTAAAAACTCCCTACAAACAAAAATCCAGGGCCAGGTGGTTTCACAGGTGAATTCTACCAAACATACAAAGAAAAACTTACACCAATCCTTCTCAAACTCTTCCAAAAGGTTGAAGAAGAAAGAATACTCCCAAAGACACTCTATGAAGCTTCCATCACCCTAATACCAAAACCAAAGTCACTACCAAGAAAGAAAATTACAGGCCAATATCCTTGAGCAATATAGATGCAAAAATTCTCAACAAAATATTAGCAAACCAAATTCAACAACACATAAGAAAAGATTATATACCACAACCAAGATGGATTCATCCCAGGGTCATAAAGATGGTTAAACATACACAAATAAATGTAACATACCACATCAACAAAAGTAAAGACAAAAACCACATGATCACCTCAGTAGATGCAGAAAAGGCATTTGATAAAGGTCAACATCCATTCATAATAACTTTTATCAAAGTGGGTATAGAGGGAACATATCTCAACATAATAAAAGCTGTTTATGACAAACTCACAGCCAGTATAATACTCAATGGTGAAAAACTGAAAGCCTTCCTGCTAAAATCTGAAACAAGACAAGGATGTCCACTCTCACTACTTCTCTTTAACATAGCACTGGAAGTCCTAGCCACAGAAATTAGACAAAAAAGAAAAGAAACAAAAAACGCATTCAAATTAGTAAAAGGTATTCAAAGAGGTAAAATTTTCATTATATGAAGATGACATGATACTATAAATAGAAAACTCCAAAGACTCCCCACAAAAATTACTAGAACTGATAAATGAATTTAGCAAGGTAGCAGGAAACAAGATTAACATAAAATTGGCTGCATTTTTTACACTAACAATGAAATATCAGGAAGGGAATGTAAATAAACAATCCCTTTGTTGCAGCAAAAACAAAATAAAATATTTAGGAATGAGCCTCACCAAGGTGAAAGACTTACATGTTGAGAATTATAAAACATTAATAAAGGAAACTGAAGATGATCCAAAGAAATGGAAAGATATCCCATGCTCTTGTACTGGAAGAATTAACATTGTTAAAATGGTCATACTAACTAGAATCCTCTTATACTATTGGTGGGAAATACACACACACACACACAATGGGATGTTACTTAGCCATGAAATAGAATAAAATAGTGCGATTTGCAGCCATGTGGCTGAACCTAGAGATTACGAAGTAGAGTCAGTCAGAAAGAAAAAGACAAATACCATATGATATCACTTATATATGGAATCTAAAATATGACACAAATGAACCTATCTGCAGAACAGAAACAGACCCACAGACAAAGAGAATAGGCTTGTGGTTGTTATGGAGGAGAAGGGGGTGGGGAGGAAAGTATTGGAAATTTGGAATTAACAAATGCAAACTAGTATATATATAGGATGGATAAACAACAAGGTCCTACTGTTTCATACAGGGAACTATATTCAATATGCATATCCCATTATGGAAAAGAATATGACAAAGAATATATCTATATATATATATACACACACACATATAACTGAATCATTTTGCTCTACAGCAGAACTTAACACAACCCTATAAATGAACTATATTCAGTAAGATGTTTAAAAATTAAAAATTAAAACCATGCCAAAAAACAAGATTATTAAAAATAATAATGGGAATTTCCTGGCAGTCCCATGGTTAGAACTTGGAGCTTTCACTGCCATGACCTGGGTTTAATCCCTGGTTGGGGAACTAAGATCCTGTAAGCCATGAGGCACAGTCAAAACTGAAAAATAAAAAAATAAATAACTCTGCATGTATAGGGCAAGGAGCTGGCTGTGGATGAGGGGAAGGATGTGAATAATCAGGACTGTCCTTAGGGTAGCACATCCCCTCTTGGCCTGAAAAATCCTAATACCATTAGCTCATCCACTCCTACCTCCCAACCACCAACAAAGGTGTCTCTTCAAATGTCTCTTAAAACAAGAGATGAAGACAGTTTCTTTCTTTTCTTGATTACATTTCAGAGAAGTAAAAAGAAACTAATAACATACAGGTTACTCACTATGTTAAAATTTAGTATATTGCCCTAGCATGGTAATGAGGTCCTAAATTATTGTAAATCCCATGTTTTAGGTCAAATTGTTCTAGAGCAGTGGTTCTCAAGTTTTGTTGTACTTCAAAATCACCTAGCAGGTTTGGTAAACAGATTTCTGAGTTCTCTCATTAGGTCTGGCGCAGGGCCTGAGTATTTGCATTTCTAACTAGTTCCCAGGTGGTGGTGGTTGTTGTTGTTGTTGTTTTTTCCATTTATTTTTATTAGTTGGAGGCTAATTACTTTACAGTATTGTAGTGGTTTTTGTCATACATTGACATGAATTAGCCATGGATTTACATGTATTCCCCATCCTGCTCCCCCCTCCCACCTCCCTCTCTACCCGATCCCTCTGGGTCTTCCCAGTGCACCAGCCCTGAGCACTTGTCTCATGCATCCAACCTGGGCTGGTGATCTGTTTCACTATAGATAATATACATGTTTCGATGCTGTTCTCTTGAAACATCCCACCCTCGCCTTCTCCCACAGAGTTCAAAAGTCTGTTCTGTACATCTGTGTCTCTTTTTCTGTCTTGCATATAGGGTTATCGTTACCATCTTTCTAAATTCCATATGTATGTGTTAGTATACTGTATTGGTCTCTATCTTTCTGGCTTACTTCACTCTGTATAACGGGCTCCAGTTTCATCCATCTCATTAGAACTGATTCAAATGAATTATTTTTAACGGCTGAGTAATATTCCATGGTGTATATGTACCACAGCTTCCTTATCCATTCGTCTGCTGATGGGCATCTAGGTTGCTTCCATGTCCTGGCTATTATAAACAGTGCTGCGATGAACATTGGGGTGCATGTGTCTCTTTCAGATCTAGTTTCCTCAGTGTGTATGCCCAGGAGTGGGATTGCTATGCCGCTGGCCGGCAGGACTATAATTGGAGAGTGACAGGTCTAGGACGTTCTTCCTTACCTACTCACTTTTTTGCCTTCCTAGCCCTGTACCTTTGCACATTGAGAGTTCCATCTGGAGCGCAGTCAACATATTTCATACCAAACCTGCCAATACATTTTCAGGTTACAACAGTGAACAAAAGAAATAAGGTTCCAATCCTCATGGAACTTACATTCCAGTAGTTAGACAATAAATAAATAAATATACAAGAGAATTACAGATGATGGAAAGTGCTCTGAAGGAAAAAACAGGATGATATAACAATAACTAAGAGTAGGACATATGAATGTCTTCCTATTTATTTGTGTCTTCTTCAATTTCTTTCATCAACATTTTATAGTTTTCAATGTACAGATCTTTCTCCTTGTTGGTTACACTTATTCCTAAGTATTTTTTTTATACTATTATAAATAGGATTGCTTTCTTAATTCTTTTTTTGGATAGCATATTGTTAGTGTATAAAAATGAAACTGATTTTTGTATATTGATTTTGTACCGTGAAACTTTACTGAATTTGCTTCTTATTTTATTAGTCTTTAGAGTTTTCTATATAAAAGATCATGTCATCTTCAAAGAGATAATTTTACTTCTTCCTATCTGATTTGGATGCTTTTTACTTCTTTTTCTTGTCTAACTGCTCTGACCAGGACTTTCAGTACCATGTTAAATAGAAGTGATGAGAGTGAGCGTCCTTCTCTTCCTAATTTTAGAGGAAAAGCTTTCAGCATTTCACTGCTAAGTATGATGTTAGCTGTTGGCTTGTATATATGACAAGTCTATATAGCCTTTATTTTGTTCAGGTACATTCCTTTATACCTAATTTATCGAGATTTTTATCACGAAAAGATGTTGGATTTTATCAAATGCTTTGCCTGCCTCTATTGAGATGATTATATGATTTTTATCTTTCATTCTGTTAATGTGATGCATCACATTTATTGATTTGCATATGTTGAATCACCCCTGCATCTCAGGGATAAATCCCACTTGATCATGGTGTATGACCCCTTTAATGTGCTACTGATTAGGTTTGCTAGTATTTTGTTAAGGATTTTTACATCTATGATCATCAGGGATAGTTGCCTGTAGTTTTCTTTTCTTGTAGCATCCTTGTCTGGCTTTGGTACCAGGGTAACACTATTCTTGTAAAATATCTGGGAATGCTTGCTGCTATTGCTGTTTAGTCGCCCAGTCGTGTCTGACTCTTTTGTGACCCCATGGACTGTAGCCTTCCAGGCTCCTCTACCCATGGGATTTTCCAGGCAAGAATACTGGAGTGGGTTGCCATTTCTTTCTCCAGGGGATCTTCCTGACCCAGGGATCAAACCTGTGTCTCCTGCCTGGCAGGTGAATTCTTTATCACTGAGCCACCCTGGAAGCAGAAAAATTCCATTATTTCCTCTTGGAAATGTTCCCTCCTCTTCAGTTTTTTTGGAAGAGTCTGAGAAGGAGTGATATTAATTCCTCTTTAACTATTTCACAGAATTCATGAGTAAAGCCATGTGATCTACAGTTTTTCTTTGTTGGGGAATTTTTGATTACTGATTCAATCTCTTTCATGTTATTGGTCTGTTCAGATTTTCTGTTTCTTAATGAGTCAGTCTTGGTAGGTTGTATGTTTTTAGGAATGTATCCATCTTTTCTAGGTTGTCCAGTTTTTTTGGTATATAATTATCCATTGCCGACAAAGATCCATCTAGTCAAAGCTATGGTTTTTCCAGTAGTCACGTATGGATGTGAGAGTTGGACCATAAAGAAACATGAGTGCTGAATAATTGATACTTTTGAACTGTGGTGTTGTAGAAGACTCTTGAGAGTCCCTTGGACTGCAAGGAGATCCAACCAGTCCATCCTAAAGGAGATCAGTCCTGAGTGTTCATTGGAAGGACTGATGTTGAAGCTAAAACTCCAATATTTTTGGCCACCTGATGTGAAGAGTTGACTCATTTGAAAAGACCCTGATTCTGGGAAAGATTGAAGGCAGGAGGATAAGGGGACGACAGAGGATGGGATGGTTAGATGGCATCACCAACCTGATCGACATGAGTTTGAGCAAGCTCTGGGAGTTGGTGATGGACAGGGAAGCCTGGCACGCTGCAATCCATGGGATTGCAAAGAGTCGGACATGACTGAGTGACTGAACTGAACTGAATTGTTCATAGTAGTCTCTAATGAGCCTTTGTATTTCTGTGGCATCAGTTGTAATGATTTTGAGTCTTTTCTGATTCTGAGTCTTTTTTTTTCTTTTATAGTCTACCTAAAGGTTTGTCTATTTTTTGAGAAAAACAGCTCTAGTTTTGCCAATTTTTCTAGTCACCATTTCATTTATTTCTAGTCTGATCTTTGTTATTTCTTAGCTTCTGTTAACTTTGGGCTTAGTTTGTTCTTCTCCTCCCAGCTTCTTGAGGTATAATGTTAGATTTTTTACTTAAGATCTTTCTTTTTTCTTAATGTAAGTGTTTATCACTATAAACTCACATCTTAGAATTTTGCTTCATCCTATAAGTTGTGGTATACTGTGTTTCCAATCTCCTTTGGTTCAAGATAGTTTAAAATTTTTTTCCTGTTGATTTCTCCTTTGACTCATTGGTTGTTTAAGAATGTGTTGTTTAATTTCCACACATTTTCCAGTGTTTTCCCTGTTACTCATTTCTAGTTTTATACTACTGTAGTTAGAAAGGTACTTGATATCTCACAGGTATTTCTCAAAGAGCTCTTACCTCCTGAATCACTAACTTGGATTCTATTTCTGCAAAAATGACCTAAGATAAATAAGACCCATATCAGGATTATTGGGTCAATGTGTATTTTTGACTCAATTTCCAGACTCTGGATGAGTTGTTGACAGTCTCTGGGAAGAAGAGAAGAATCATGCTGACTTTAAGGAAATAGAGTAAAAAATGGAAAACAGATCTTCATCATTTTGCTTGAATTGTGGCCAGATCTATGACACATCATTTAGTTATGTGAGACAACAAACCTCCTTTTTATAACATAAGTCAATTCAAACTAAAATCTCTGTTACTCACAAGGAAAATTATCCTAACTGCAATTTAGGAGGGTCATCAGAGAAGCTGACCTTGAAGTGACATTTAGATTGAAATTGAAAATATGAAGAAGAGCCATCCACTATATATCTGGGGGAAAAAACAAAAACACTAATGTGAAAAGATAAATGTACTTCATTCATAGCAGCCTTATTTACAATTACCAAGATATGGAAGCAAAGTTAAGTGTCCATCGACAGATAAATGGATAAAAAAAGATGTGGTACATAATGTACAATGGAATACTACTCAGTCATAAAAAAGGATGGAATTTTGCCTTTTGCAACAACATGGATGGACTTGGAGGGTTTTAAGTAAAAAGCACTGTAAGTCAGACAGAGAAAGACAAATACAGTATGATATAACTTATATGTGGAATCCAAAAAAATACAGCAAACTAGTGGATATAACAAAAAAGAAATAGACTCACAGATATAGAGAACAAACCAGTAGTTAGCAGTGGGGAGAGGGAAGTGGGGAAGCAAAATATAGGGTAGGGGATTAAGAGGTGCAAATCATTATGTATAAAATAAACTATAAGGATGTATTGTACAACAAAATATATATTTTATAATATACTCTATATTAAAATAATATATAAAATGTAAAAAATATTTTATAATAACTGTTTAAGAAGTTTGATCTTTAAAAATTGTGAATCATTCTATTGTACACCTATAATTTATATAACATTATGCATCAACTCTAATAAAAAACAAATTAACTAATTAATTTTTAGAAAAGATAAACAACCACTGATGCAAAGAGGCAGGAAAAGGAAAGAAGATAGAATAACTAGTACAGAGGCTGTGCAATGGGAAAAAGTTTACCACCTGGAGTGACAGAGAAGAGGCCAGTTTAAGTGAGGTGGAAGAAGACAAAATTGGGCCAGTGAACAGAGACATCGTAGGTGTAGCTTATGCAAGCAAGGTGAACAGAACTCTACTCAGCAAAAACCCTTATTCAAAGAAACCTTGTCTTAGCAAAAGAGTAATGAATAATTCAAATTTAGATAGTTTTAGTGAAAATTTTGCTTAAGGTATGTATCTATCAGTTTTTATGATTTTTCCATTGAAAAAATTTCAATTAAGCAAATACCCATCACAGTTCACATCAGATCAGAGCATCCTATCATATGAATATACTATACTCTATTTAACCTTATTGACTTTTGCCAGCATTTCATATAGTAATTAATAGTTCTGCAGTGAATGGCCTTGTACACCTTTTCACAGTTATTTAAGTAAAACCTGTAATTTTGTAAACATAGACTTTTTGAATCACAGAAAATCCACACTTCCATTTTAAACAGATGTCGCCAAGCTGTTCCTGAAAGTATGTACCAATTTATACTCCATTTAGAGCAAATCTTTACTGGGCATTTTACCAATTAAAAATACATTTTTCAACCACATAGGCAAAAAGAAAGCTTTAGTTTGCATTTCTTTTATTATTGAACTATATTTTTTATTTGCCTATTGGCCACTTATAATTCTATTATGATTCCAAATTAATGTCTCTTTTTAATTTGATGTAAGGTGTCCTGACAGAAGTCTTGACAGGTGTCCCACTATAATTTATTGATTAATCAACATTTTCCATACCAATTTTAAATGAGATTATTATCAAATATTAACTATTTTTATATGCTTGGGACTATTTCTACACCCACTATTCAAGTTCATTAATATATCTATTCCTACATCAGTACCAAACTGTGTTAATTTCCGCAACAAAAATGCTTGCTTTATACCTGCCTTTTCTTGGCTATTCACATTGCCAAGTTTTAAGGGTTATTTATTTGTCTTATCCCCCTAGTGAACTTAAGTTCCTTTAGAGCAGGAACTGTTGCTTAAGCATTTTTATAGTCTCGACAACTTGGCTGAGTAAGTATTTATTTTTCTTAGTAGATTTCCATCCTGCTTCACCACCCCACAGTGTGCCTTGCTGAGAGTAATCATTCACTTTAATAACCATGTTCGTTAAGTTTTAAGTGTTAAAGAAAGAAGGGCAAGATGTTCCAAGATAAGAGATGGAAATCAAAACAGTAAATTCATGAGAAGCTGAAGCAGACAGTCCTCATGGTAAGAATGAAAGGCAAACAGGATGATAAGCAGTCCCAATAGGGAGGACAGTCTGTTCAGAGCAACACCGAACTACTGGTGTCATTTGAATCAGCCTTGGTGTTTGATTAAGTGCTCTGGTCAACAGATCTTGATGACCAAAGGACTGACTGCCTTTGTCATCCAACTCTGGAATGGCAGCAGGGAGAACTGACCACCCATCTCCTCCTGCATTTCATGAAGAATGACTGGCACTATAAAGTACTGTGACTTGGCATACACATACCTAATCTTCTTGAGGAGCCCTCTCCCCTTCAGAGTAGACACCTGCATGTTGATGAATTGCCTGTGTTAGGAAGCTGTATATTTATTCCAATGATTTGGCTGTAGACCAAGAAGTTGTGTTGGCATTGCTCTCAGAGTCTAGGGATAATCCACGTGTAAGAGGATTTGGGATGAAGATGCCAGCAGAGAGTTAAACTCCCAAAACTAACACAGAATCATAATTTTCCAAAATTTGCATCCATGTAAAATTGTTAAAATTTTGGCTTTTCAGTCATGTGGAGAGTCTCGTTTTTGAGGCCAGGGTGTGTTTGAATATGTATAACAAGTGCCCTTGGTGATTATTTATCAGTTTGGGAAATATTAACATAATAGATTGGATTAATCTGGGTAGAAATGGGTGCTCTAGGAGGCTTACAAAACATGGGAGTCCAATTAAGTTAATTAGGGTTCATCCTTCAAACTAAAATGTAACCAAAGAAAACCCAGCCTAATTATTTACACAGAAACCTTTTTTTTTTTTCCCCTAAAAAAAGGCAACCTGTGCTGGTAAAAGAGTATGTATAAGATTCAAGTCTAAAAAAAAAATCAGAAAATATGTATTATTAAAATGAAAAAAATGAATGATTACACAAACCAGCAAAAGCAAATTTTCAGCTCCCCTTTGATAAGAGAATTTCAGAAAAGTTCTAGCCATGGCACTTGCTAAAATTAGGTAGACAGGTGGCCAGGATGACACCCACCTGAATGTAGAAGTTTCAATATGGATTACTTCTGAAGAGTTTTTTACTTTTAAGTCACTTTATATAGAACTGATGGACACAAAGTTTGTGACCTTGGGCAAGCTACTTAACTCTGTGGGCCTATTTCCTGCCTATAAAATGAAGTTACACTTCTTTCTTAGTCTAGGTAGTCTGTAAGCTCTCCCACAGGCCTTCGAGTCTTTGGTTGGTTCCAAGACATAACAATCTCTCCTGTGATACACACCAAGAGGTCCCTGATGCTGACAGTGGCCTGGAATCTCATGGCCTCACTTTCTATAGTCCTTCCCTAAGACAAGACCTGTGACTCAACCTTAGGATGTAGACAGAGAAGGCAACCACTTCAGAGAACATAGACTCCTCTCCTCATTATTTTCTGCTCTCTGAAAGGGGTCCTGAAAGTCTATAGATTAGGTAAGAGCATTATGTCTGTTTCAAATTTTTCTGCTTTGATAATCAAACCATGGTAGAATGAAAAGACAGAAAGAGGGAGAGAGGGAAGGAGGGAGAATGGAAGGAAGGAAAGAAGAAATCACCTGGGCATTCCCGTAGCCAAATCAAAATTATGAGGTATTGTTCTTGGCTTTTGTGTAGAGCTTGAGAATTACCAGCTGGGTAACAGCAAAGCCCTGAAACTTAAAGACAACCTCAGACAAGAACTTGTCCTAAAGAATTCTAGTCTCCTACCTTGAAGCCCTCAGACCACTGTCTATGAGGTAACTAGCTGGCCCACTAACATATGATCCTTATAGAAGGGAAGAGCAAGTATCAAATGCCTAACTCATAGCCATAACCCCAAACTGTTCATGACTGCTTTGTTACAAAAAGTAGGAAAAATACCTTTTTAAAAAGACAATGCCAAATTAAAAAAAAAAAAAACTAATCCAAAAAGATGCATGCACCTTAAGGTTTATAGCAGCATTATTTACAATTGCCAAGACATGGAAACAACCTAAGTGTCCATCAAAAGATGAATGGATAAAGAAGATGTGGTATTTATATGCAATGGAATACTACTCAACTATAAAAAAGAATAAAATGTTGCCATTTGCAGTAACATGGATGGACTTGGAGGGCATTATGCTTAAGTGAAGTAAGTCAGACAAAGAAAGAAAAATACTGTATGATATCACTTATATGTGGAATCTAAAAAATTAAATAGTGAAATAACAGAAAAAGAAATAGACTCACAGATGTAGAGAACAAACCAGTGGTTATCAGTGGGGAGAGAGGAGGGAAGAAAGTCAATACGGGGATAGGGGACTGGAAGGTACAAACTATTAGGTATAAAATAGACTTGAGGATATATTGTACAACACAGAATATTTTGTAATAACTGTAAATGAAAAGTAAATTTTAAAATTGTATAAAAATTGTTAACAATTTTTTAAAGAACCCACCAAATAGGGAGCATTCCTAAATTAACTTCACTCCAACATACTTTGATGATTCTTTCACTCTGTTTTCCATTAAAATTAGACGTTCTACTTATACTATGACAAAAAATAAGAATAAAAAGACAACCCCAAGAGGCTTCTGCAAATGTGACCAAGCTTCTTTTCTAGCTAGAAATCTCAGGAGGCTTACACAAAATTCCGTAGAGAATATGGCCTGTGGGTTACAGAGTCACGATTCAGTTTGCATCCTTGTTCTGAAACTTAAAAATTACTCCCTAATTTTCTAAGCCTCGGTTTCCTTATCTGTCAAATGAACATCATTATGCCTACATCATATAATTGTGAAAAAGAGTATATAGTCATATATATCTATATATATATATATAGTTATATATATATCTATATAGACACACATATATACTGACGTGTATAGAACATAAATTATGCTCAGTAATTTTTTTTCTTCCTCTTTCCCACAAATGATGAGAATGTGCCTGATAGTATGAGTATCTTTAGGACTGTGGCCAATATTCAAACATGAGAGTAAATGGGAAAAAAATTCAAATTAACAAGTGGTAAACAGATTAATTAATTCCAATCAGGAGGTAAACTAGCCAGAGCTGCAGGCTTAAATCAGAAGAAAGAATTCAATAAGGGTCTAATTTGAAACCAGAAGGTCAGCTGTGAAAATAGCCCTGTTCGTAGAACATATATAAGGAGTCACTTGTCATCACTGTGACTATTTAAAAGGTGCTCAGCATCTCTTTCGGTGCATAGGCAGAGCATCCTGACATTCAGAACTCACAACTGTTTCCCAGCCAAAACTCTCAGTCAAAAGCAGCCCCAACTTGCTTGAGACAGTAAAAACTGTCAACTCTGGAATGTTTAAAATTATAGAGAAGATGAAATAAACCAAACCATGCTGTTAATGTTTTTTTTCAGACAGTTAGGAATGATCTCTGTATATTTTATATTTTAAGTATTTGGTACTTTTAAGAAATTTTAGGAAATTTGATAGATTTGGACTTTCATTCTAACTTAAAATGTATTTGTTTTTCAGTCACTCAGTCTTATCTAACTCTTTGCAATCCCATGGACTTAAAACATATAACTGAGTTAATTTTAGACTTAGATTTTTAATTGAAAGATAAAGAGAATTATGCAAAGTTTGTAAACAAAATTGGAGCATAGATGATTAACTTGAGAGCACCATATTCATTAATTTAATTAGATTTATTAGAATGGGAAGGTTTGGATAGGTAGGTTAAGCAGTCAAAGTGCTTTAAAAAAATGAGATTTAGTCAATTATAAATGCAGCCTAAGATGTTCAAGGGAATTTCATAAATTAAGATATAAACAAGACAATCAGTTTAAGGCAATTTGGCCTGTTCAGCTACTCAATCAAATAATCATATAACCCCCTGGATTTATTATGTTTATTAATAAAATAAGAAATGTAATTTGAACTTGAACGCTTCAGGAAAAGTAGATTTATTCTTATTTTTTAACTTTTCTAAATTGAAGAATAATTTTTAAATCTCAAGGTTTAAGTTCTCTTTTGTATCCACAAAAATATATTGCTCAAATACTAAATAACTCTTTCAACAGTACCAGTTTTTAGGTTGATGACCACTTAAGATTTCTATTGTATTTGGAGAAACAAAATATATACAGAAAATGGAATTTATTCAATTTTGAATGAAATATTTTTAAGCTATCTTAACCCTCAGAAGAAGGGGGAAAGGAAATAGAAAAAAATTCAAGAGCGGATAATAATGAGGATGATATGATATGATATGATGATATGATAGCTGAAACTTATTTTGTGCTTAATATGTTCCTAAGCACAGCTCAAAGATCTTCACATGCATACTCACTGAAGCCTCCTAAGAACTCATGAAATTGTGGAAGGACAAGCATAGAGGAAGAAAGGAAGTATGTGGGCTACCACAAGCTATGAAAAACTCTTCCTAACATACGTCAGTGTTTTCTTTTCTAAGGTAGCCCAGTTCCAATAGCAGCATCCTGTGATACACCTGTTCAGTCATTCCTTCACTCTTGCCACCAAAATTTATTAAGTTCTTACTACGTGTCAGGCTACTGAGCGGTGCATAGCGTGTAGGAAAGCATGCCTAGGAACAATCAGGAGGCTGATGTCATGATCCAGGCGGACTTCACAGTGCCTGATCTAGGGCAGTGGCGACAGAGGTGCTAAAGAAAGGACAGACTGAAGAGTTACTCAGAAGTGAGAATTAATATGACCACTGGAAATAGGACATTAGGGGAAAGCTGGTATCTTTTCCCAGCTCCTCAAAATGCAAGGCCTGAGACCAGAGTTAAGGTCACAGCAATTGATTTGCTAGATGCAAGCCCAAAGAATTGAGGATGAGGAAAAAGGGAAGCGAACCAAGACAGCTATGCAATGACAGTGTGTTGCATGGCCACCCTGGCTCCTGGTTCATGACAGAACATAGAAAGAGAGATAGTGGGTCACTCAGTAGTACTTTTTTTTTTTTTTTTTAGCACACAGGACTCCCTACAAGAGCTACAAAGAACAAACATAACCTGAAACAATCCACAGAAAGAAAAAGAGGGACTTCATCTCACAAGTTATCTCCTGCCTTCTGTTTACCAAAACAAACAAACCCTAAGGAAGGAATGTGTGGAGAGGTAGGAGGTGAGAATTCCATTTTGAATAGTTTCACTGGCTCTTAAGAGATGTCCATATGGAAATCTCCAACAGGCAGTTGAATGTTGACAGAGTCTAGAGCTCAAGAGAGAGAAAAGCCAGGTTAGAGAAGACAAGGTAATGAGCACACAGTGTGTTCTATGCTGTGCCCCCCAGAAGCCCTCTCTGGGAATGAAGCACTCACTCCCCCAGCCATCAGAATTGCTGCCTGCTGGTGGCCATGGCCAAATTCCTCTCCAAGAATGACCTTCTATCAGAGGAAACTAACTTACCCAAGTCTATGCACCTATCATCTGCATGCAGTGACAGATTGATGTGTGATTGCAAAGGCCTGTCCTCTTTGCCTCAGTTCAGGTCATTTCTGCAAGGTCATCACAGTTCAGAGTTTCCTAGAACTGGATGATGTCAATATGAAGCCACACTGCCAGTCCTGTCTCCTTCATCCCACTCCCAGGGTGGTTTCTAAGAGTGGCCACCTGCATGCAAATCTGTGTGTCAAAGTCTCCCAGAGAACATTACGCAACATAGAGTAGAAGCTGAGCAGCTTATTTCTTTTTTTTTTCCTCAATTACAGTCCTTTCTTTTATTGGAGTTCCAAATTTTAAAAACTGAAAGTAAAGCAATCATTCAGTGGTTCAGATAAAAGAAAAGCATCTTTACCTGAGTTACCCATCAGGCCTACTCTGACCTGCCCTAGCTCTTCCCAGAACAAGTTTCTGGGTATCTAAACAAAACTGTTTGCATGTCAACTCCATTAAGTCATCTCTACTACAGGGGTCAACTAACTATGAGAACAGTTCTTCTCATACCTGTTAAATGCACACAGTTCACAGTTAGACCTCTATAGCGGTCTACAAAATGCTCTCCAGAGTAGTTTCTTTGGGGCCCAATGGTAGAGATTTCCCACAAGGAATTTTTTTTCTCCCCCAGACTTAGGGTTATTTATAGGGTCTTTCACTTATACAAGTTCCCTGGTGTACAAGAACTGATCATTGACAGAAGTTTTCTCATTCAGAGAATTCATAAAGTCCTTCATCAGATTTTCTTTTTTGGAGGGAGGGGGGTTGCAAACCCAAAAAGGCTCTCCACTTAATGCTTTTGCCACATTCAAGGCAAATACAAAATTTTCACCTGTATGGCTTCTCTGATAGGTAATAAAGTCACAGTTATGTTAAGAGGCTTTTTTCCCAACTGTTGGGGTTTCTTTCCAGTGGGGCTTTCTGATGTCCAATGAGGCGTGCATACTGTCTGAAGCACTGTTTCACAGGGCATTAAAAAAATATCGTCCTCTGATCTGAATTCTCTTGGAATGAGGAGAGGTGAGCATTGCTAAAGAGCTTTCTCACATTCACCGAACTTGTAAGTTTCCCACCTGTATAATTCCTCTTGTGGATGATCAGACATGAGCTTGGACTGAAGGTTTTCAAAAAACTCAGGGCATTTGTAAGGTTTCTCACTGGAGTGATTGATACGGTTCTCTAAAGACAGCTCTCTGGTCAAACCATTTCTCAAGTTCCTACAACTGCAGATTTTCTGGTCCCCAATAAAGTCTGAGCTCTGAGGAAAATCTGAGATTTGCTTTGAGTTCTCCATCTTAAATGAGTTTTCTTACATTGTAAATACATCTTTTTTTGTTTGTTTGTTTATGGTATAATAACTTCTTGTCTGGTCAAGACATCTGTGAGGCTTCTGATACATGCGGAGGGCTGAGCTCAAGACCTTTCTCAGCCACATTACAGATATATGGTTTTTCACCAATGTGGATTGTCTGATGTTGAAGAAGGGCTGAGCTCTGGTGAAAGCTTTTATCACAGACACTGTATTTACAATGCAGCTCCTCTGTCTGAGTTCTCGTTTTCTGTTGGGCAACAAAGTTCATGCCTAGGAGGAAGCCACTCTCACATGCAGACCACTGATGTGGTTTCTCTTCCATGTGAATTCTTTAATGTACAATAAGGTCTGAACTACAGCTGAAGCTCTTCTCATATTCAAGGCATTTAAAAGTGTGAATGTGAGTTGCCTGGTGCCTGGTGAGGTTGGCACTCCAGGTAAAACTTCTCATACATTCCAAGCATTTATATGGCTTCTCACCTGTGTGGACTCTCTGGTGGACAATAAGGTCTGATTTCTGGCCAAAGCATTTCTCACAGGCACCACACTTATAGGGCTTCTCCCCAGTATGTACTCTTTTATGAACAATGAAGGCTGACTGGTGTCGGTAACTTTTCTCACACTTATTACATTTGTAGGGTCTTTCACCAGTATGAGTTCTCTGGTGGCTAATAAGATCGGATTTCCCACTAAAAGCTTTTTCACACTCCAGACACTCAAATGGTTTCTCACCCATGTGAGTTTTTTGGTGCCTTATGAGGTATGTACTTCAGCTGAAGCATTTATCACACTCACTACACAGATATGGTTTCTCGCCTGTATGGCTTCGCTGGTGGACAAGCAGATCAGAGCTCTGACCAAAATTCTTGCCACAGATATCACATATATAGAATTTTTTACCTGCATGCATTCTCTGGTATCCTGAAAGGGCTAAGTGGTGCCAAAAGCTCTTCTCACATTTGCTACATTTATAAGGTTTCTCATAACTGTGGATCCTCTGATGTGAAATAAGATCTGAGCTTTGGATGAGGGTTTTCTCACACATATCACATCTATAAGGTTTCTCCTCAGTGTGGGTTCTCTCACACATAATAAGAGCTAAGTTTTCACAAAAGTTTTGCTCACGTTCAAGGCACTGGTATATCTGATCATCTATTTGAGTAATCTCATGCACATGAATAAAAATCTTTATACCCTTCTGAGGGCATACATGATATATTTTCCTTTTTTGAGTTCTCTGATTATATCTCTCTTCTGAAGTGTACATTTTCCATGGCTGTCTCCTAGGGAGTTTTCCACTGGTCTTCCTGACCCATCATTTTCTTCATAGTCATTTTATCCATAAGAACTGGAAAGATACATCTATTTTAGGCCTTTCAGTCATGAGTAGTTCTTCTCTACAAGTTTCCAGCATCACATGCACTCATTCTTTATGTGGTATTTACAACCCATAACAAGAAAGACTCAAGACTGTCTTCCTTTTGGCTCCAAAAGGTCTCCAGTCCATAGTTATTAACAATACTCAATTCTTCCCCCTCCCCGGCTGCAGCCGGCGCCGCCCCTCCGCCTGGGAGGGCACTTCCGGTTACTCTCCGGACACTGTGGGTTTGGCTTTCCCGGCGGCCGCAGGCTCCGGACAGTGAACGTAAGGGCCCACCTTCGGGAAAAGAAAGCAAGCAGACCTGGGAGGCCGACGAGAGCCAGGAGCATCCTTCTTTGCACGGCTCGGCGAGGGTAGCTGGGGCCAGGCCATTCAGTAATGCGATTTAAGGGCCAACAAGGCCAGCTAGCTTCCCGAGCTCTTTCAGCCTGGCTGGGAAGCGGCCGGTGCCAGCTTCTCTTTCAAGAAGCTTGTCTGTGACAAGAAAGGAAGATACCTAAAGAAGGGTCCTGTCAAAGGAGGGGCTTTGAAGTATAGTTGATTTACAGTGTTGTGTTAGTTTCAGGGGTACAGCAAAGTAATCAGCTGCTGTTGTTCAGTTGCTAAATCATGTCTGACTCTTTGGGACTCCCATGGACTGCAGCATGCCAGGCTTCCCTGTCCTTCACTATCTCCTGGAGTCTGCCCAGATTATATATATTCATATTTTAAAGATCGTTTTCTATTATAGGTTATTACAAGACATTGAATATAGTCCCCTGTGCCTCCAGCAAATCCTTGTTTTTTAATCTATTTTATGTATGGTAGTTTGTATCTGTTAATCCCATATTTCTAATATATCCTTTTCCCCCCTCCTTGCCCCTTTGGTAATTATAAGTTTGTTTTCTATGAGACTGTTGCTGTTTTGCATATAGATTCATTTGTACTATTTTTTATATTTCACATATAAGTGATATTTTATAATATTTGTCTGTGTGACTTACTTCACTAAGAATATTATTCCCTAGGTTTATCCATGTTGCTACCAATGACATTTCATTCTTCTGAGAAATATTTTATTTCATACCACATCTTCTTAAGCCAATTGTCTATTGAAGGGCACTTGGGTTGTTTCCATATCTTGGCTATTGTAAAATAGTGTGGCTATTGTAAAATAGTGTGGCTATGAACATTAGAGTGCATGTCTCCTTTCAAATTAGAGTTTTTGTCCTTTCTGGATATACAATAAGGAATGGGATTGCTGGAGGATAAGGTAGCTCTATTTTTAGCTTTTTTAGAAAACACTCTACTGCTTCACGTAGTGGCTGCACCAATATACATTCCCACCACAGTGGAGGAGGGTTTCCGTTCCTCCACACCCTCTCTAGAATTTACTATTTGTAGACTTTTGATGATAGCTATTCTGACTAGTGTGAGGTGATACCTCATTGTGGGTTTTGAGTTGCATTTCTCTAATAAGTAGTGATGTTGAGCATCTTTTCATATTACTATTGGCCATATGTATATCTTCTTTGGAGAAATATCTTTTCAGACCTTCTGTCCATTTATTGATTGGGTTGTTTATTTTTTCAACACTGAGTTGTATGAGCTGTTTGTATAATTGTGGTATTAACCCCTTATTGGCCACACTGCTTGCAAATATTCTCTCTTATTCCATACCTTGTCTTTTCATTTTGCTAGTGGCTTCCTTTGCTATGCAAAACCCTTTATGTCCCATTTGTTTATTTTTGCTTTTATTTCTATTGCCTTGGGAGATGTATCTAAGAAAATATTGCTATAATTAATGTCTGAGAATGTTTTGATTATCATGTCTTTTTGGTGTCATGTCTCATTTTTGTTATTTTATTAAAGTATAATTGATTTACAATGTTGTATTGGCATGTCTTATATTTAGGCCTTTAAACCATTTTGAATTTATTTTTGTATATGCTGTAAGGTAGTGTTCTATTTGATTTACATGTAGTTGTTTAGCTTTCCCAACGCTTGTTGAAAAGACTCTTTTCTCCATTGTATATTCTTACCTCCTTTGTTAGAGATTAATTGACCATTAAGTGTGGGTTTATTTCTGGGATCTCTATTCTGTTTCATTGATCTGTATGTCTGTTTTTGTGTCAATAGCACACTGTTTTGATTCCTGTAGCTTTGTAGTATAATCTGAAGTCTGGGAGGGTTATGCCTCTGGTTTTGTTCTTTTAACTTGAGACTACCTTGGCAATTCTAAGTCTTTTGTTGTTCCAATCTGTTGACTGCTTTGAGTAATATAACCATTTTAACAATATGAATTCTTCCTATCAAAGAGTATGGCATTATCTTTCCATTTCTTTGAATCATCTTCAATTTATCAGTGTTTTACAGTTTTCAGTGTATAGGTCTTTTACCTTCTTGGATAAGTTTATTCGTAGATATTTTCTTTTTTTGATGTGATTTTAAATCAGGCTGTTTTACTTCCTGATATTACATCATTAGTGTAAAGAAATGCAACAGCTTTCTGTGTATTAATCTTGTATCTTGCTACCTTGTTGAATTCATTGGTTCAAATAGTTTTGGGGTGGAAACTTTAAGGTTTTTTATAGAGAGTATCATGTCACTTTCAAAAAGTCATAGTTTTACCTCTTCTCTTCCACTTTGTATACTTTTCTTTCTCTTATCTGATTGCTGTGGCTAGGACTTCCATCACTATGTTGAATAGAAGTGGTGGGAGTGGGTATCCTTGTTTTGTTCCCAAATACAGCAGGAACGCTTTCAGTTTTTCACCACTGAGTATTAAGTTGGCTATGAGTATGTCATAAATGCCTTTTATTATGTTGAACTATTTTCTCGCTGTACCCATTTTGGTAAATTTTTAATAAGAATGGATGTTGAATTTTGTCAGATCCTTTTTCTGCATCTGTTGAGATGATCATGTGTTTTTTGTCTTTCCTTTTGTTCATATGGTGTATCACATGATTGATTTGCAAATCTTGAACTATCCTTGTGACCCTAGATGAATCCAACTTTATCATGGTGTATGATCCTTTTTATGTGCTGTTGGACTTGGTTTCCAAATATTTTTTGAGGATTTTTGCATCTGTACTCATGAAAGATATTGGCCTATAATTTTTTTTCTTTTAAAAAATTTTTCTTAATTTTGTAATGTCTTTGTTTGGTTTTAGTATCAGGGTGGGTGATGGTGGCTTCACAGAATAAATTTGGGAGTGTTCCCTCTTTTTTGATTGTTTGGAAGAATTTAAGAAGGATAAGTATACGTTCTTTGTATGTTTGGTAGAATTCCCCAATGAACCTATTCAGTTGGTCTGGGACTGTTGTCTGCAGGGAGTTTTCTATTTTAATTATTACTACAGATTAAGTTTCACTTCTAGTAGTTGGTCTATTCAAATGATTCACTTCTTATTATCTGTTTTGGCAGGCTGTATGTTTCCAGAAACTTGTCTGATTCTTCTAGGTTGTCCAGTTTCTTGGCATACAACTGTTCAGAGTATTCTCTTATGATTTTTTGTAATTCTGCAGTGTCAGATGTTATTTCTTCTCTTTCATTTCTTATTTTATGTATGTCCTCTCTCTTTTCTTCTTGGTGAGCCTGACTAGAGGTTTGTCAAATTGTTTAACTTTTTAAAAAACCAATTCTTGGTTTTATTGATCTTTTTAATTGTTTTTTTCTGGTCTCTATATAATTTTTTTCCTCTCTGATCTTTATTATTTTTTCCTTCTCCTGAATTTGAGTTTTATTTGTTCTTCTATTTTGAATTCTTTTTGGTGGTAGACTAGGTAGCTTACTTGAGATTTTTCTTGTTTCTTGAAGAAGGTCTGTATCACTATGAACTTCCCTCTTAGACCTGCTTTTGCTGCATTCCGTAGATTTTGTAAGGTTGTATTTTCACTGTCATTTGTCTTGAGGTATTCTCTGATTTCTTCTGTTATTGCTGACCCACTGGTATTTAAGTAGCATGTGACTTAGTCTCCATGTATTTGTTCTCTTTCTGTTTTTCCTTCTGTGGTTGACTTCTAATTTCATACTGTTGTGGTCAGAAAAGATGTTTGAAATAATTTCTGTCCTCTTAAATTTATTGAGACTTGTTTTTGTAACCTAGTATGTGGTCTATCCTAAAGAACATTCCATCCAAACTTGAAAAGAATGTGTATTCTGGGTTTTTTTGTATGTAGTATCTTATATAGACACCAATTAAGTTTAATTGTTCTATTGTGTCATTTAGGAGCTCTGTTGCCTTATTGATTTACTGTCTGGAAGACTTGTCCATTGATGTCAGTGAGGTGTTAAAATCTACCACTGTTGTTATATTCCTGTCAATTTCTTCCTTTATGTCTGTTAATATGTTTTATATATTTAGGTGCTCCTGTATTGGGTGCATAGATGTTAACAAGTATAAGATCCTCTTCTTGTATTGGTTCTTTTATCATTATATACTGTCCTTCTTTATCTTTCTTTATGGGTTTTATTTAAAGTCTATTTTTCTGATATGAGTATTGCTACCCCCACTTTCTTGTTGTTTCCATTTGCATCAAATATCTTTTTCCATCCCCTCACTTTCAGTTTCATTTTCACCTTAAAGTGAGTCTCTTGTAGGCAGCAGATTGTAGTTTCTTTTCTTTTAATCCCATCTGCCACTTGATGGGGCTTCCCAGGTAGCCTAATGGTGAAGAACCTGCTTGCCCATTGCAGGAGACCCAGGAGACGCAAGTTCATTCCCTGGGTTGGGAAGATCCCCTGGAGGAGGGCATGGCAACTCACTCCAGTATTCTTGCCTAGAGAATCCTATGGACAGAGGAGTTTGGGGGGCTACAGTTCATAGGGTCACAAAGAGTCAGACACAACTGAAGCAACTTAGCACTCATGCACACCATCCTATGGCTTTTGATCACAAAATTAGTCTATTGACATTTAAAGTAATTATTGACATATATGTACTCATTGCCATTTTAAACCTTGTTTTCTAGTTGGTTCTGTAATTCTTCAAAGGAGGATTTTCTAAATTTAGAAAGACTAAGCATTTTTATCTGCTTATGAGAAAGAGCTAGTTGAGAGGAAAGAATGGAAGATTCTGGATGAAGAAAAGACTGAAAAGAAATGGCATCCAAATCAGAGGTATAACAATTGTCTAAGAGGAAAGACATTCCCTGTGATGAGAATGAAGGAGACGGAGAATATAAGTGTGAATGTAGGTAAAATTTATTTTCACCGTAGGGAAGGTCAGATCATCTACTGAGAGTAAGAGGAACTGGAAGCTGAGAGTCAGAAGCTTGATGAGAGTGGGGAATGTTAGAAATAGGCAGTGGGGACATTGGCTGGGAGAACCACTCAGTAGAATGCTATAGAACTGCTGAGCAGTGATGAAATCCAGGCTGAGAATGAGCTCGCCAGGAATTTATGGTGGCAGTCATCATAGTACTAAACATCGTATGTTATAATTATTCACAGGCCTCTCTCAGCACATGTGCCTGACAAGCTGGTGTACCCACTCAATGCTGGACAAATGGATGGACCCAGTTTGAGTAAGCCCTCCAGTTGAAGGACCATATCTCCTCCACCAACAGAGTTTCATCAACTAAAACCATCTGAAAGCTATCTTGGGTCAATCTCTCTCTGATATTTTTAGTCTAAAGACACGCTTAATCTAAAGACATATATATGTTATATGTGTCTGTGTATATATGCTAAGTTGCTTCAGTCATGTCTGATTCTTTGCAACCCCATGGACAGTAGCCTGCCAGACTCCTCTGTCCAAGGGATTCTCCAGGCAAAAATACTAGACTGGGTTGCCATGCCCTCCTGCAGGGGATCTTCTCAACCCAGAGATCGAACCCACATCTCTCTATGTCTTCTGCATTGGCAAGTGGGTTGTGTACATATACAAATATATATGTATATGTATTACGTTATGTATGTATGCTTTGTAATTCATGTATGCTATGCATTATGTGTATGCATTAAGTAGTTTTCCAAAGATCAGTGGGCAGGGCAGAGCTCAGGTTAATTCGGTTCATCTGACTTGCATTCCATATACTGGGATATATGATATGCTACGTGAAGCTGCCAAGGAGTTCCAGATGATTTACTACGCTTCCAACGTTTCCTTCCTTCCTCCCTCCCTCTCTCACTCCCTCCATCTTTCGTCTCTGAGCATGGTACACCTCTTGGAATCCTTTCTGATCTCCCTACCAAGCTGTCCCCCAGCTTCATTATGTTCAGCCCTCATTTGCACATGCTCTTGACACCTGGTGTTTGGTGGCAGAAATGGCTGATAAAATTCCACACTGATTAATTTCATGTTTAATCTAACTGATACTTCTGTAGCCTTTGCAAATAACCTTTTTGAACAAAAACTGCAACAGCTCATTCCAAACCCGATCAAAGAGGTATGCATGACTCACAGCCACTAAATAAACATTGATGCCTGATGGCAGTAATATAGCTATTTATATTCAGAGCCTGATTTAACCAGTGGCATTCCTGTAATAAGATAATAAGCATGAGCTGTTTACTAGAAAAAAAGGAGAGACTGTGGTGCTGGTGTTCAATAAAATCTCTTAACAGGCAAATGAGTCTCTGAAATTGGTTGGCAAATACATCCAGAATGAGATGTGCTAATTAGTTGCTGTTACTGATTTTCTAAAATAAAGAGTTTAGGCTTAAATTAGCCCTGAAATTTAGTACAATAAAAATATTGGATATAGGATATCATGTTGAGAGTCTTATAGATTATATTTAATATATGTCCAGCAATACAATTAAGAAAAAAAGAACTCTGCATATAAATCACTGGATTTTAAACAGAAACTGTCTAAGAAGAGGTTTTTTTTTTTTTTAAAGAAGAGGTTTTAAATGTAAGGGATTAGATATTTGTATCTCAGGTTCAAGTTTTTTTTCTATACAGAAAGCATTTGTAGGTGAACCTCTTGGCTATGCGAGCAAAGATGTCTATGACTATAAGCGCTTCAATGATTAAATAGGAAGAGTGAAAGAATATAAGAATTATCTTGATCACATCTGGATACCCTTTAAAATAGATTAAGCCATTCAAAACCCAGATCAGAGATGTTCTAGGTGAACATATAAGAGAGAATTGTCGGGATTCAGAAATACATGATGAAAGTATCAAGCTTACGAAGCCTCTCCCCGCACCATCCACTGCTGTCTTTCCTCTGTTGCAGTAACAGCAGCAGGCATGCTGTGTTTGCTCCCTTTCTCCTTCTGCCATCACTCCAGGCAGCCCCTTCCAGCTGCTAAAGATGCATGTTCAAACTTCCATTTTTCACTGCTTCTTTCACCAACCCAGAAGGAGCTGCCTCTAATAGGACTTGCAATTTAAAATAGTGAGATGATCTCAGAAGATATCCAAATATTATTTTTTAATCAAATATTATATCTAAAAAGATATAGCCAGCTTGTGTATCCATCATATTTTTTCCCCAAACCAACTGAATTCAGGAACCTGTTGTTTGAACTAAGCTGGTTGAGATGATGCTTGTTTTCCCAGAACAAACAGTCATTCTTCTAAAGCCAGCTAGATGGCTGATGTCAGTGCTATAGCCCCAAAGTAGTCATGTTTCTAATGTCAGCAATGAGTCAGTTCATTCATTTAGGTTCTATTTTTCTATAGCTAAACTAACAAAGGTTGATTATTTATTTACTTTAATTTAGATGTTCAGTCTGTATCAGTCTTTAGTTACCAAGGGTAATTGATGACGTACATCTTTGTTTCCATGTCACAGCCGTGCCCCAGCCCAGATAGCAACATTTTCAGCTAATACTGAAACCTAGAATTGTTAGGGACACTCTCATATAGTCTAGCAAATAACTGAAATTACAAACAGAATCCTAAATCATGAACATGTGATCTTCCCTATATTTTTCAACAATATAACTTAAGGTTCTTTTGAAACTAATTCTAGCTAGCTTAAGACGAAAGGTAATTTACTTGAAAGGATATTAGCAATCTTATAAAAGGTAAAGAAAACTTGACAAGATACACCTCAGAAGTGCAAGAACCACAGCCAGAGACATGAAAACACAAATATCTAGACTTATTCTCCTGTTTTTTGGTAGCTCAAAGACTTAACATCTCTTGGTTCCATTCTTTTTTAAGACTCCATACTGTTAGACCAAAAAAATCCAGTTGGTCTAACTGGGCTCAAACAAATGACCTGAGCAAATCCCTTATGACTAACAAAGAGAGGGTCAGGATCACATGGCATGGACGTGGCTTCTGTGCAGGTCCCAAGAGACTAGAGGATGGTTGTCCGCTGGGCAACAAACCCAAGGGTCCTCTACACCAGCGCTCCTCCAACTGCTCGTCCCCAGAACAGTCTGAGGCCAGTCCATGAGGGTACTGTTTAAGGAGCAGGCACCAGAATCCAAATCAACACATTGCTTACTTCCCTGAGAAAATCTTGCTATTGAAAATTGTCAGCGGAACTAAAGAGTGTGCTAGTGACACGCTGGGCCACCTCCTGGCGCAGCACGTCTTACCTCCTCGAGAACCCGCAGTACAGTCTGCAGACCATCCTTGAGTAGCAGTCTCTTCTCTTCAGCCCTTGTCTGACTTCATGGGACTCAGACCAGGGCAATTGAGAACATAGACTTAGAAGTCACTGGGATTCAGTTCTCACTATGCTGAGTCGCTGAATGACCTTGGGCTAATACATACTCTGAGCCTCAATTTCCTCATCTAAGCTGGAGGTAATGATACTACCATATTTGTCAGGATTCCTTCAATTGCAGGCAGCAGAAAATCAAGTCATTAAGGTAAATCAGATGAAATTGTTGATATCCAGTCTGCAAAAATGGCAGTTTTATGTGGTTCAAGCTAATAGCTTAAGCTGAAAACGATTTTATTTGCTTATGAAACTGGCAAGTATAACAGTATAAAGAGAACTAAGGCTCAAATCTGAATCTAAGGCTCAAATGAATAAAGAGAAGCTCTCTTTTTCAGCAACCAGAACTGGATCATGTGACACAGTATAAGGCTAACCAGCCCTACTTGGGTCATGCTCCCAGTCCCTGGCCCAATCAGTTAAGAGAGAGAGGGTGTGTGTGTGTGTGTGTGTGTGTGTGTGAGAGAGAGAGAGAGAGAGAGAGAGACGATCAGGCACTATGATTAACAGATTGATGGGTCTGTCAGATAAATCCTTTCTGTTTTGTTCAGTCATATCCCTGATGCCTAGCACATAATAGATGTCCCCAAAATTAAGTAAATAAATGATTGGGGAGGGGGGATTGTGCAGCCTCTCCAGCCAAAAGGAGGCAGACAAAAGCAACAGAATCCCATGATAAATGCCTACATCATATGGTTGTTGTGAAGATCAGATGAGAATGTGATACACATGGGACAGAGAGAGGCACACAAGAGCACTTTTATCAGCCACATTGATCAGGTCAGAGTGGAAGCCCATCTCTTCCATGCAGTGATTTGCACATAGCGGACACCCAGGTTTTTTAATTGACTGAATGAGCTAATAAGTAAACTCATGGACAGACAATGCACAATCTGGATCCCACATCTTCCTTTGGAAAATGTTCTCTATCCTATAGCAATTCTGATTTTGTCTGAGGTTTTCCTATGAACAACAGACACGAATCACATGATCAATAAAGCGAGAGCAAACAGGAGATAAATTACCGCTGGAGGCATTTTAGGTGAAGACCTACATTAGGACAACTTTCTAGGGTCTAGAAAACAAACCTTCTTCAGCGACACTTAAAACAGGCTGGTTTATAGTATGATTCTTTCTGGTAGAAGAAAAGGGACAGATGACTTCTATGAGTTCTCGCCCAGCAACTGGCAGCACTGGTTGGTCACATTCCAATCCAAGTGAGGACGGAGGAAAGGGGACAGAAGCAGCAGACATAGTATCATAGCAGAACGCTTGACTTGGAAGTGTTCACAGTGCTTGTCGGTCTAATTTCCTCTTTTTATTGAAGGGGAAACAGCCTGGAGAATGAAGGGGCCTGTCTAAGGGGTGGAGCTGAATCCAGTTCTTCTTAGTTCATGTCAAGTATCTCCTCCACGTCACATCACAGGCAATGATGGCTTCCCATCAAATTAGGTTATTTTATTTATTAGGGTATTTCATTTTCTAAATTAAAAATGTGAACTTAACAAAGGATAATTGAGCCTTTTCTGAACAGAAAAAGCATACATTTAGATGCTAAAATATTAGCTTTGTCAGCAGACTGTCTGCAAGCAGGATGAACCAGGATATGTGCTCACTTAGAGGGTTTGGGCATCATATTTGTGGCAGACTATTCGTTCCCCGCCCGGTGTAGACTCTCCCCTTCATCACTGGCAGAGCCCCTTCATTGCTGACAATGACAGGATTCCCAGCCTAAAATTTTTTATGACTTGCTTGAAATGTAAGTAACAGTGATGGAGGCTTTCCAGAAAGCCCCCATTACAGGGACTGTCTTTCCTCTTTCTACATCTTCCAGATGCTAATCAGATGGCTGGAGGTCCGGAAGCCATACTATAAACAAGAGATGAGGGTCTATGCTAGGGACTGTGGATGGCAAGCTGCCAGGAGTTTGGGCCCCCCTAAACCTCATGGCACCACCACATCAGCCCTATACTGACTACTTGTTAGATGAGAAGAAAAGAAAGCCTTATTTAGACCAATCTTCAGATCAGCTGAGTACAGTTTCTGACTGATTCAAGCATATAGCATGGTCTTGGCAAAGTTCTTTAGTCCCTTCATGCCTTAGTTTCTTTCCCCTTAAAACTGAGTAAGAGTAATAACCAGCTTTAAAAACACATAATACAGTGTTTTAAAATTCTAGACAAATTTTGGATGTAATTCAACGGAGTGAGGGGGTGAATATATAAGTATCTGAACTTGACCACTTAGTCAATTTGAACAGTTCCTGTTCTATTTAATTTTTACATGGAATTTCCAAGTAAGATTTCATTTGGAGGAAAGAAAAAAAGAATGTAAAGGCTAAAATAATTTGAAAATCACTGGCGTAGAAAAATGTTTAATTCTTCACAAGAGAAAAGGACAGATGGGGCACACCGCTGCTCCTGAGATGACAGTTTTCTAACACTGCCAATGGATCTGCTGATGCTCTTTGGGGTCCTTCTTGGAAACAACAGCCCAAACTTATAGACACTTATCTACCTATCAAGCAGTGAAAGTGCCCTGACCCCTGCAGGAAAAAAAAAAACAGTCACCCAGCTTGTTTAACCTCCTGGAGAATAACTAGTGAAGACTTTCCTGGTGGCTCAGTGGTTAAGAACCTGCCTGCCAATGCAGGGGACACAGGTTCCATCTCTGCTCCAGGGAGATTTCACATGCCGCAGGGCAACTAAGCCTGTCCCCCACAACTACTGAGAACACAGACCACAGCTGCTGAGACGGAGTTTGAGAGCCCATGCTTTACAATAAGAGGAGGCACCGCCATGAGAAGCTCGCATTGCACAACTGGAGAGTAGCCCCCACATCCCACAACTAGAGAAACCCGTGCACAGTATTGAAGACCCAGCATAGCCACAAAAATTTTAAATTATAAAAGACTTGAAAAGAAAAGAATAACTAAGGAGCCTGAGAGCCCTGTGGCGGCTGCTCTCTGGGGTGTGATGGAGACTGAAGGAAGCCGAGGAGCTGTGCCCATTAAGAAGTCTCGTCACTCAGTGCCTCCTCCTACAGCCCTGACCTCTCTGACCTGTCAGGCTCCGCGCACCACTGTCCCCAAGGATTCAATAGCCTTCCACGTGGGAAAGAGAGCCCTTCCAAAGGGAGGAAGGAAGGAAGAAATGGAGAGGGAGGGAGGGAGACAATGGAGGCAGAGAGGAAGGATGGAGGGGAGAGAGAATGAGAGGAAGGGAGAGAAAGGGAAAAAAACTCCTGAGCTGTTCCCACAACTTGGATTCCTAATCAATCTGTCTCTCAGCAGGATATCTCACTTGAGCCCTGGAGAAAGAGCTAAACCACAAGGCTCTTGAGACCTTGGAAATCAGCCTTTGTCTGACAAAATTCCACACCCATCCACAGAAGTAGCTTTGAAACCCCATAAAATGATCCTAGCAGGGCCCTCTGGTTATAGAAGGCTCCCCTCAACACTGCTGCTGCTGCTGCTAAGTCGCTTCAGTCATGTCCGACTCCGTGCGAACCCTATGGACAGCAGCCCACCAGGCTCCTTTGTCCACAGGATTCTCCAGGCAAGAATACTGCAGTGGGTTGCCATTTCCTTCTCCTCTACACTAAGCCACCTCAAATCAGAACAGCTGAGGCTTACATGGTCAGAGTCCCTGGAGCAATTTCAGACGCTGACTCCAAGTTCTCTTTCCCAACAGACTTGATGTCAACTTTGACTTGACAATCAGGTTGCAGCTTGTTCTGCTGAAATCCTCCAGCTGTTTCTCTGAGTGTGGTCACTGCCTGTCTTCCTCTCACTCTGTAGGGTCATGTCCCATCCCTGAGCCGCAGATCCCCGGTGAGGCCTTGTCTTTAATCCTTGCTCACTCTGTACCCAATCTCCAATCCACAGGTGCCCATCCAACCACTCCCAGCTGCCAAAATTCAGACTCTTCTGGAAACAGTCAGGCTCTATCTGCCTTCCTTTCTCACATTCTCAAATATCTCTACATGAATACAACTCACTCAAATACATCACTGAAACAGAATATATTTGATTTGCATTGCATCTTGCCTCTTTCTTTTTCCACTCTACTTTCCCACCCCAATTAGACTTCTGCAAATACATCCCTCTGAATGGGTTTTTGAGTGGGGATAGGAGAAATAAAACAGAAAAGATGGCATTAAAAATTAAGAGACTTAAGAGAGAGTAATTGTGAAAAGACAATGGAAGGTCCCTGATTTCTGTAAATTCCATCAAGGTAGAAAAGAGTGCTAGATACTACCCCTTAGTCCTCAGCTTCTATTTCCATCCTTTTCTCTGCTCCCCTCTGGATCACAGGGGCTGGGAAGGCATAAAACCATATTTGCCCAACTTCCTTTCTGCTAGGGATCTAGATGGGATTTAGCTTCTGCTAATAAAATACACGCATGTGTTATCTGGAATGCAGAAGTGGAGTGAGTCTCTCTGAGAAGTGGTGACTGGTAAGTGTGCTCCCATAAACACAAGTTTCACAGTGGCCACACTCCATGGTATACTGTCTGATGACCAGTCTCAAGGGGATTAGGCAGTTGTCAAGCTAGCAGCATTTTCCTGACCTCTGAATTTAGTAGAGAGTAGGTGGAAGGGAGAAAAAAGGAACTGCATTCAGTGAGGTAGACTGAGCTACATGCTCTTTGCTGGAAGAACTCCAGCTTCTTATCCACATTCTCTCCCCACAAAATAGGGTCACATGATTAAGATACTATTCCTTATAAACGAACTTTAAAATGAGATGTATCAGAATGCCTGCTGTTCACAAATCAACCAATGTAACCCATCACATTAATAAACTCAAGAGGAAAAGTCACAAGGGTGTATCAACTGATACAGAAAAAGCATTTGATCAAAATTCAATACCCATTCATGATAAAAACTAAGAAAAGTAGGATAGCAGGAAATTTTCTCAATTTGATTTTAAAAAATTTATGAAGAAACTAACATTATATTTAACTCTAGAGGACTGAAAGCTTTCCCCCTAAGACCAGGTCCAAGGTAAGGACGCCTATGAAGATGTCTGCTACCACCACTATTACCCAGCCATGATCTAGCCAGCTCAATATGGCAAGAAAATGAAATAAAAGGCATACAGATACGAAATGAAGAACTAAAACTGCCTCTACTTGCAGATGCCATTATGGTCTACATAGAAATCCCAAGGAATCTCAAAAAAAAAAAAAAGAAAAAAAAAATCTTTTGAACTAATAAGTGCATTCAGCAAGATCACTGATAACAAGATCAACATATAAAAATCAATTGCAACAATGGAAAAATTAATTGTATTTCTATATCCTAACAGTGAATACATGGGAACAAATTAAAAATACAAAACCATTTATTATCACTCAAAAACTACAGCAACAGAGTGACTGCTGTTCACGGGTCTCTCAGCTACTAGAGAGCCCCGTTCTGAGAGAAGATTCCTCTCCATCCTGACTCTAGTAAAGAGGTCAGGAAACCCTGAGTAAGGTTGGAGGTATTAATTTCGAGCAGTTAATTACATTCTTTCAGCATCCATCTCCCTGAAGTTTTCACTGGGCAAATCCTTCAGGAGGACATTCACATTAGCTATTCATTTCCTTCCACACTGACTGGAGAATGAAGTGACTATTGGCTATGTCACACAACTCGTCGAAATTCACCCCTGGGTGAAGTGATCCTCAAATAATTACCAAATGTAGGTAACTGAATTAGTGAATTACCTTGGCTCCTTTGAGATGAAAGACTCTTTAGGAATGTGAAATACTTTGGCTCTTTGTTATTAATAACCTGAACAATGAAAGAACCCAAAGTAGTGTTCAATATGCTCCAAGAATAGGATGACTAAAATTAAAGAATGCAATTGGTTTTCATTTTCCATACTTTTCATTTTCTATCCTTTTCATTTCAATAGTCAGGACTGAATATGACAAGTCATCAAATCTCCTCTGATGTTAATAAGGCATCAACTAAGGAGCTCTGGGAAGAGAAAAATTCAGCCAAAGTGTGACAAGTACGTGGTTTTCCTTCCTTCTGTGATATATTATTATACCACTTCCTCTCACACCCTACTAGACTACTCTACAGGTGAAAACCTCCTACATTGCTTTGTTTTCTTCTGTCCTAGTCTAATTTTCCAAAATTAAGAGTCTTAACTACTCTTTCACTTTCCAAACATTGCTCCTATCACCGATGCCCACCAGAGAAATATAGGATGCCCTCGGCTTAGTGCTCTCCCCTGGGTGTGAAGAATACAGAAGCCTAGAGGAGAATCTCAGGCAGATAGCTTGGCTTGGGGCTGGAAGAGTGGAAAGTGGTGGGGAGGGAGTTGAGGGCAGGCAAACCAAGGCCCAGTCTACCTGAGTTGGGGGGCAGAGGGCTGAAAATGGTGCAAGAGATGCTAGGCTCCACTCATGCTGGATATGGGTGTGCTGCATTTACTGAATCCAATTTATAGTTAAACATTTTTAGTTTTCATGTTTTGAAGCACTGAGAGTTTTCTATTTCTCTCCCTTTCCAAATATCTTTTTAAGTGTAATTTATTTATTTTGGAGCTGGAATGGGTAATACCTTCACATAGCTCAGAACTCAAAAACCATTCAGTGATATACAGTGAAGACTCCCTCCCACCTACATGCTCCAGACACCCAATTCTCCCTCCAGACTCATCAGCATCATCACCTTCCTACTTTTACTTGCAGAAATATATAAGTGAATTTGTATAAGGCATACATTCACCATCTTTTATTTACACAAATGATAACTCACTATTCTGTTCTGTACCTGGCATTTCTCACATAATATATCTTTAAAATCATTCCACACCAGTACACAAAGACCACCTCACACTTTTCTTGATGATGAATAGTAATCCATTACATTAACATTTCTTCATTTGTCTACCTACTCTCCCATTGATGAACATTTCCATTACATTCAATTTTTTTGATACTACAAATAGTGCTGCAATGATTAATCTGTCAATAAGTGATCTCTGGTGAGCAGCTAAGAGGAGATACCCCACATCCAAGGTAAGGAGCAGCAGCTGCACTTTGCTGGAGCAGCCAGGAAGAGATACGCCACATCCAAGGTAAGAGAAATCCCAGTAAGACGCTAGGCGCTGAGAGAGGGCATCAGAGGGCAGACAGACTGAAACCACAATCACAGAAAACTAACCAATCTACTCACATGGACCACAGCCTTGTCTAAGTGAAACTAAGCCATGCCGTGCAGGGCCACCCAAGATGGACGGGTCTTGGTGGAGAGGCCTGACAGAATGTGGTCCACTGGAGAAGGGAATGGCAAACCACTTCAGTATTCTTGCCTTGAGAACCCCATGAACAGTATGAAAAGGCAAAATGATAGGATACTGACAGATGAACTCCCCAGGTCAGTAGGTGCCCAATATGCTACTGGAGATCAGATGAGAAATAACTCGAGAAAGAGTGAAAGGATGGAGCCAAAGCAAAAACACCACCCAGTTGTGGATGCGAATGGTGATAGAAGCAAGGTCTGATGCTGTAAAGAGCAATATTGTATAGGAACCTGGAATGTTAGGTCCATGAATCAAGGCAAATTGGAAGTGGTCAAACAGGAAATGGCAGAGTGAAAGTCAACATTTTAGGAATCAGTGAACTAAAATGGACTGGAATGGGTGAATTTAACTCAGATGACCATTATATCTACTACTGTGGGCAGGAATCCCTTAGAAGAAATGGAGTAGCCATCATAGTCAACACAAGAGTCCAAAATGCAGTACTTGGATGCAATCTCAAAAACCACAGAATGATCTCTGTTCATTTCCAAGACAACCATTCAATATCACGGTAATCCAAGTCTATGCCCCAACTAGTAATGCTGAAGAAGCTAACGTTGAACGGTTCTACGATGACCTACAAGAACTTCTAGAACTAACACCCAAAAAATATGTCCTTTTCATTATAGGGGACTAGAATGCAAAAGTAGGAAGTCAGGAAACACCTGGCGTAACAGGCAAATTTGACCTTGAAGTACAGAATGCAGCAGGGCAAAGGTTATAGAGTTTTGCCAAGAGAACACACTGGTCATAGCAAACACCCTCTTCCAACAACACAAGAGAAGACTCTACACGTGGACATCACCAGATGGCCAACACCAAAATAGATTGATTATACTCTTTGCAGCGAAGATGGAGAAGCTCTATACAGTCAGCAAAAATAAGACCGGGAGCTGACTGTGGTTCACAAACTTCTTATTGCCAAATTCAGACTTAAATTGAAGAAAGGAGGGAAAACCACTAGACCATTCACATATGACCTAAATCAAATCCCTTATGATTATACAGTGGGAGTGAGAAATAGATTTAAGGGACTATATCTGATAGACAAAGTACCTGATAAACTATGGACAGAGGTTCGTGACATTATACAGGAGACAGGGAACAAGACCATCTCCAAGAAAAAGAAATGCAAAAAAGCAAAATGGCTGTCTGAGGAGGCCTTATACATAGATGTGAAAAGAAGAGAACTGAAAAGCAAAGGAGAAAAGGAAAGATATTCCCATTTAAATGCAGAGTTCCAAAGAATACCAAGGAGAGATAAGAAAGCCTTCCTCAGTGAACAGTGCAAAGAAGTAGAGGAAAACAAGAGAATGGGAAAGACAAGATCTCTTTGAGAAAATTAGAGATCCCAAGGGAACATTTCATGCAAAGATGAGCTCAATAAGGACAGAAATGGTATGGACCTAACAGAAGCAGAAGATAGTAAGAGGTGGCAAGAATACACAGAAGAACTATACAAAAAAGATCTTCATGACCCAGATAATCACGATAGTGTGATCATTCACCTAGAACCAGACATCCTGGAATGTGAAGTCAAGTGGGCTTTAGGAAGCATCACTACAAACAAAGCTAGTGGAGGTGATGGAATTCCAGTTGAGCTATTTCAAATCCTGAAAGATGATGCTGTCAAAGTGCTACATTCAATATGCCAGCAAATTTGGAAAACTCAGCAGTGGCCACAGGACTGGAAAAGGTCAGTTTTCATTCCAATCCCAAAGAAAGGCAATCCCAAAGAATGCTCAAACTACCACACAATTGCACTCATCTCACACACTAGTAAAGTAATGCTCAAAATTATCCAAGCCAGACTTCAGCAATTCGTGAACCGTGAACTTCCAGATGTTCAAGCTGGATTTAGAAAAGGCAGAGGAACCAGAAATCGAATTGCCAACATCCTCTGGTTCATCGAAAAAGCAAGAGAGCTCCAGAAAAACATCTATTTCTGCTTTATTGACTATGCCAAAGCCTTTGACTGTGTGGATCACAATAAACTGTGGAAGATTCTGAAAGAGATGGGAATACCAGGCCACCGGACCTGCCTCTTGAGAAATCTATATGCAGGTCAGGAAGCAACAGTTAGAACGGAACATGGAACAACAGACTGGTTCCAAATGGGAAAAGGAGTACATCAAGGCCGTATATTGTCACCCTGCTCATTTAACTTATATGCAGAGTACATCATGACAAATGCTGGGCTGGATGAAGCTCAGGCTGGAATCAAGATTGCCGGGAGAAATATCAGTAACCTCAGGTATGCAGATGACACCACCCTATGGCAGAAAGTGAAGAAGAACTAAAGAGCCTCTTGATGAAAGTGAAAGAGGAGAGTGAAAAAGTGGGCTTAAAGCTCAACATTCAGAAAACTAAGATCATAGCATCCCATCACTTCATGGGAAATAGATGTGGAAACAGTGTCAGACTTTATTTTCTTAGGCTCCAAAATCACTGCAGATGGTGACTGCAGCCATGAAATTAAAAGATGCTTATTTCTTGGAAGGAAAGTTATGACCAACTTAGACAGCATATTAAAAAGCAGAGACATTACTTTGCCAACAAAGGTCCATCTAGTCAAGGCTATGGTTTTTCCAGTAGTCCTACATGGACCGGAGAGTTGGACTGTTGAGTGCCGAATGCTTGATGCTTTTGAACTGTGGTGTTGGAGAAGACTCTTGAGAGTCCCTTGGACTTCATGGAGATCCAACCAGTCCATCCTAAAGGAGATCAGTCCTGGGTGTTCATTGGAAGGACTGATGTTGAGGCTGAAACTCCAAACTCTGGCCACCTGATGTGAAGAACTCACTCATTTGAAAAGACCCTGATGCTGGGAAAGATTGAAGGTGGGAGGAGAAGGGGAAGACAGAGGATGAGATGGTTGGATGGCATCACCGACTCAATGGAGATGAGTTTGAGTAGACTCTGGGAGTTGGTGATGGACAGGGAGGCCTGGCATGCTGGGGTCAATGGGGTCGCAAAGAGTTGGACACTTAGTGACTGTACTGAACTACTGAAGTGATCTCCACATATAGAAGTTTGTCTGTAATTTAATAGAATTAGGGCTTCCCTTGTGGCTCAGCTGGTAAAGAATCCACCTACAATGCAGGAGACCTGGGTTCGATCCCAAGGTTGGGAAGATCCCCTGGAGAAGGGAATAGCTACCCACTCCATTATTCTGGTCTGGAGAATTCCATAGACTGTATCATCCATCTCAAAGAGTCAGACAAGACTGAGCAACTTTCACTAATAGAATCATTATAAATAATTCCTGTAGCTAGAATTCCTGAATCAAAGATTTAGTATTAGTAATTTTGATGCTGCCAAATTGCAAATTCATGTCACCTGACACAACATCCTTTGCCATTTTTCTACTGCATTTTTTTTCCTTACTGATTGTGTCGTGATGACATAAAAATATTCCCTAATTTGTCCATTGACTTTTGACCCAGCTATGATTGTTTTTGCATGGATTCATTTTTTAAAACCTGGTTAAATTTTTCAATCTTTTACTTTATGACTGCTATAACTTGTCGTATATTTACAGGTTCTCTTCAGTCATAAATTACAAGAAAATTGTTTATTTTTTTTCCTATTTTATGGTTTCATATTTCTCTATTTAAAAATCTGTAACCCATCTGGAATTTATTTGGTAACATTTGAGGTATGGCTCCAATTTTAATTATGTATTTATTGTTATAGCTTACTACTCTGTTGTCCAAACATTGATAAAAACCCAATGTTTCCAATGATTTGAAATGGGACCTTTTGTGTGTTGTTTAGTCGCTAAGTCACGTCTAATTCTTTGTGACCCCACGGACTGTAGCCTGCCAGGCTCCTCTATCCATGGCATTTCCCAGGCAAGTAGGTTGTCATTTCCTTCTCCAGGGGTTTTTCCCAACCAAGGGATCAAACCCTCGTCTCCTGCATTGGCAGATGGATTTTTTACCACTGAGCCACCAAGGGAGCAAAATGGGACCTTTATCATGTGCTAAATCCCTATATATATTTGGATCTACTTCTTAATTTCCTATTCTCTCTCTATTTATGTACCAGTGGCACCCTGGTTTGATTTTTTTTTTTTTTAATGTAACTAAAAGCAATTTACCTTCAATTTTTTTAAATTTATTTATGTATCTCCTTAAGTAACTCTTTCCTTGGGTCAGTGATCCATGGAAACAAGGTTTCCTGTCAGTGTCTTACAACTTTGTTTACTTTCCCTCAGATAGCTCAGGACTAGATTTTTCTTAGTCTTCCAGGAAAAGAAATATAGCCTTTACAATCTGAGTGCCATAGTCAAATAAATGGCATAATCTAGGGCTTATGAGATGACCATAGGAATATCATGTTTTACATTTCCAAATCCTGATGCATAACACAGTCACAAGGATTTCTAAAGCCACTTTAAACTAAAATTTGTATAATTAATAAATATTTACTCCATAGCAAGTTGTTCAGTTGGGATGCCTTTGATTTCAAGTCATAGCAACAGATTCAAACAGCCTTCCAGAAGAAGGAAATGCATGAACTGCAATAAGTAGTTCTCAAAGAGCAGGGAGGTGGATAGGTAGTGTCAGTACCCTGGCCGTGTCATTACAGATCCAGGCTCTTACCATTTTATGTTCCTCCATCCTCGGTCGTTGGCTCCATTCCCAGGCTGATGGAAAAATGTCTTTGGCATTTCCAAGTATCCTCTCCAGACATGACAACACCTTGAGAAAGAAGAGATAGCATCTCTTTTTGCTCTTTTAGGCAAGGAAACATTTCCCAGAAGTCCCCCACGTATGACTGGTCAGAATTTGGTGACTTTCCCATTTCCAAATCAATTACTAACAACAGGAATGTGATCACCTTAAGGTCAATCAGACCCATCCCTGGGGTGGGTGAAGGTGAGTTCCCACCAAGGCACATGGCTGATTGCAAGAAGGTGAACATCTGCACAAAACCTGGATTCTGGTAGTGACAGGAGTGGACAATGGAAGCTGATAATGATTCTGCCCCAAGCCCCTCTCTTTTTCTCTCTCCCAACTGGTTCCCTTTGCAAGACATCCAACAATGTCCCCCTTCACATATACTTAGTGTTTGGTCATGTATTAACTGCAAACTACAAAATTCAGTCAACATTCATGGAACTCATACTACATGCCCAATACTATGTGAGGAGCTGAGGACTAGAAGAAGGAAAGACAGGGATCCCGATCTCAATGATTTAATGGAGAGGCAGAAAATTAATGAATTTCATAGTACAGTGATAAGTGCTCTATGTACATAATCTAATGGTGCTATGGGGGTTCTAAAGAATGAATAACTTCATAAGGAACTTCACAGTAAAGCAAATGGAATATTCCAGCTGAGCTTTGAAAGGTAAGCAGGTAATCAAGGAAGAAGGACATTCAGGCAGGGAAATTAGCTAGTACCAAGGACCAAGAGGGCATTGGCCTGGCATGCTCAGGTCACTACAAGTGTAAGATGGCAGTGAGGCGCTGCTTTAAACAAAGAATGAAGGCACCTGGGGAAGTTTTGGGTCCTGATTAACAACTTGTCTTATGCTGTTTAAGAGACATCATCAGTGGATATCATCCCTAAGAAGCTCTGAGAGAGGTCAAAGCTAATCATAGCATTCAAAAACAAATAGCATCTTATGAATCAACTCTACAGTGACACTAATGGTAAAGAACCTGCCTGTCAATGCAGGGGACATATGAAATGCAGGTTTGATCCCTGGGTGGGGAAGATCCCCTGGAGGAGGGCATGGCTACCCACTCCAGTATTCTTGCCTGGAGAATCCCCATGGACAGAGGAGCCTGGTGGGCTACAGTCCATGGGGTCGCAAAGAGTCAGACACGACTGAGGCGACTTAGCACACAGCACATTAGAGGTGATAGACCACCTCTCAGAGACCCCCAAATCTTCTTTTCACTTCACAATCACACTTCTTGCAAGTGATATCCATACCAACAATCTTCTTACTTCCATTCAATCCTTAATCCCAACCCTCTAAGTTTAGCGATATGGTGGTTATTCCTGCAAAGCTCACCAGTGGCCTCAAAAACTATAAAAATATAATAAAACCAATGACAACAAAATAACTCCTCTTACATCCCACCTTCCAATCACATGAACTATATATAATTCACAAATTACATTGATTAATACATTTAGAGACCATAGGCACTGAAAGTATGAATTCTTTCTCCCCTCAAAATAAAATTAAAATTAAAAGCATTCCTAAGTCATAATCTTTTCCATAGGGACTTCATTTTTTATCATATTCCGTCCAAAAAAATTCCCTTTCTCTGTACCTCTGCTTTATTGCTTATTTAAACACATGCCCACCAGTTGAGTAATCCAGCAATAAACACACTCATACCTTGTTTGTAGTAGGTAAATGGTGTCCCCCCAAAAGATATATTCCCCCAGAACCTCAGAATACAATCTTATTTGAAAGAAGAGCCTTTGTAGATGTAATGATTCTTAGAGATGGAAATACCAGACCACCTTACCTGCATCCTGAGAAACCTGTATTCAGGACAAGAAGCAACAGTTAGAACAGGACATGGGAAAAGAGTACATCAAGGCTGTATATTGTCACCCTGCTTATTTAACTTATTTGCAGAGTACATCATACAAAATCCTGGGCTGGATGAAGCACTAGCTGGAATCAAGATTACCTGGAGAAATATCAATAACCTCAGATACATAAATGATACCATCCTAGTGGCAGAAAGCAAAGAGGAACTAAAGAGCCTCCTGATGAAGGTGAAAGAGGAGAGTGGAAAAACCTGGCTTAAAACTCAACATTCAAAAAACTAAGATCATGGCAACCAGTCCCATTACTTCAGAACAGAATACAATAGGGTGGGTGGGGGGGGGGGGGGGGCGGGGAGTGGAAACAGTGACAGATTTTCTTTTCTTGGGCTCCAAAATCACTGAGGCCAGTAACAGCAGTCACAAAATTAAAAGACACTTGCTCCTTGGAAGAAAAGCTATGACAAACCTAGAAAGCATATTAAAAAGCAGAGACATCACTTTTCCAACAAAGGTCCATATAGCTATGGTTTTTCCAGTAGTCATGTATAGATGTGAGTTGGACCATCAAAGGCTGAGCACTGAAGAACTGATCCTTTGAACTATGGTGCTGGAGAAGACTCTTGAGAGTCCCTTGGACAGCAAGGAGATCAAGCCAGTCAATCCTAATGGAAATCAACCCTGAATATTCATTGGAAGGACTGATGCTGAAGCTCCAATATTTTGGCCACATGATGCAAAGAGCCAACCCATTGGAAAAGACCCTGATGCTTGGGAAAAATTGAGGACAGGAGGAGAAGGGGTGACAGAGGATAAGATGGTTGGATGGCATCACTGACTCAGTGGACATGAGTTTGAGCAAACTCTGGGAGACAGTGAAGGACAGGGAAACCTGGTGTGCTGCAGTTCACAGGGTCTCAAAGAGTCAAACACGACTTAGCTACTGAACAATAACAACAAGATGTAATGAAGGTAAAGATCTCTAAATGACATGATTCTCGATTAGGGTAGGCCCTAAATCAAACTGATGAGCTTCCCTGTAAGAGAGAAAAACAGAGAATCACAGAGACACGTGGGGAGAACACCACATGAAGATTAAGACAGAGATTGGAGCAATGCTTCTACAAGTCAAGGAATATCAAGAATTATTGAAACCCCCAAAGCTAGGGGAAAACATGGAAACAGATTCTTCCTCAGAGCCTCTAGAAGGAACCAACCCTGCTTGATGGGGACTTCTGGCCTCCAGAACTGTGAGTGAACACTTTTCTGTTGCGTTAAGTCATCCAGTTACAATAATTTGCTATAACCGCCCTAGGCAACCAATATATTATTAGGTAACATTTTTGAATTAAAATCAGGGAATTTTTTATTATAAGAAGACAAAACTCACTCCAGTTAGCTCAGGAAGTGAGGAATTTATTTTTAAGAACTGCAATCTCACAGGACACAAAGATGAAAAATCAAGCCTGCTGCTTTTGGATCTGGAAACCAGGGCTGGGATGAAAAGTGACTCTCCATCTCCCAGAGACATCTAATAAGCTCTCTCACATTGCTCCCTCTGTGAGTCATCCCATGCTGTCCCCTGGCTGACTTCCTTTGCTTCATCACTCTCTGGATATGTATGGTTCATTAAGGTGTCTTCAGCCCCAAGTCTCTGTAAATTTCAGCTTTGTTCTCCACATCTGACTTTATCTCTCCAGCATCCTAATTACAAACTGTCAAGTAAGGGGCTGGGTTGGCCCGTCTTAGTTGTTAGTTGACCCTGACCAGCCATCAGGTGCCCGTCTCTGGCCTACTTGCAGCACATGAGAGGTGGGGCACCACGGCATGAGTGCTGTGCCTCCCAGGCTCTGGGCAAGAACTCCCCCTGCAGAGGTCACAGGAGTGCAGGTGAAGCTTGGCCTCTCTGGTACAATCTGGTCATTTTTCTGCTTCCGTTGCTAGACTGAAAACCCCTCAAGGACAAGAATGTAGGTCTCAGTGCCTGAGACATGGTAGATATTCCAGATGAGTTTATTAAATACAAAGGAATTAGTTGAACTTTGTAGAATTGTATCTATTCAGTAGACAGAAAAAAAAAGGTAAATGTTTATTCCACTTTCTCTGTTCACTGTTTATGTCACTTTCCTGACAAAGTGGTCATTTTAAAGCTGACTTCCTTCCCTTAGGTCATTCTTGGAAATAATAGAGAGACTATCTCTGTTTATTTCATAAAAATGACACTCACAAAGCCACACAACTTCATCAGGTCCCTGATGAGTGGATATAAGGTCTACCTCTTTCTCTCTATCGGTATCTAAACTCCCTAGTCTTTTGGCCCATGCTATGATCTTTCTTGACAGAGAGCTCAGGCAAAGAGGTTGTTTGAGTCATTCTTTGCCTCTCTTTCCTTTTCTTCCCTTTAAAAAAATGGATTTTCCCCTCCAGAGAAGGTCTCTTTTTCCCAACTTTTTTTTAAGTATAGTTGATTTACAGTGTTGAAGTCTTTTGCATACAGCAAAGTGATTCAGTTCTACATATATATATATAGAGAGAGAGAGAGAGACAGAGAGAGAGATCTTATTTTAACAAAACAATCTGATGGAACATTCTTTCAGGAGCCTGCTTAGGTTTCTAGAAATTTTTCCTTTGCTTTGGCTACCACTAGTTTGTTGAGACCATTTCCCAGTAGCCTCTCCCTTGGGTCTAACCTTCTCTAAGTAGACAGTGCTGTGCCAGGGCCTGGTGAAGATAGATAAGAAATAACAAACGGTCCAGAAGACATAAGCTCAGTCACTGCAGAGTTCATGCAGTGTGGAGCACCCAGCAAGGCCAACACTGAGAGGGCCCAGGAATCTTCAGGGCCTCATCTGCATGAGATTTGCAAATTAAAAGGATCCTGGTCAGGAACCCATTCTTCTCAGGCTGGTGGTTTTCTGATCATTGTTGTACTAATCAGGTGGACAGATTCAGCCTAGGCAGGGGAGGAGGAAGAAAGGTTAATTCCCAAAACCATTCTCTTTCTCCAAGCCCAGCAGCCCTCCTGGCTCATCTGAAGGCCTCCCAAATTGTCATTAGAGCTGCCCCAAAGGAGAAATATTGGAAAAGGAACATATGTAGGAATCTTTTAAAACCCTGTAAGACCTTCACACCACGATTTTTCCTGTGATGAATTACATGTACCAAAACCTAAGTAAAATAACTTGTCCCTAAATTTCTAAATTTAAATATCAATACATATCATCTCTTCTTTGTATGTATCAGCAAGAGGTAGCCATAGGTAGTGTCAAAGAGCTGTATAGATGGCAGACCCCACACACAAGGGATTATGGGAACACACATACACCACACACAAGGGATTATGGGAACACACATACACCACACACAAGGGATTATGGGAACACACATACACCACACACAAGGGATTATGGGAACACACACACATACACCACACACAAGGGATTATGGGAACACACATACACCACACACAAGGGATTATGGGAACACACATACACCACACACAAGGGATTATGGGAACACACACACATACACCACACACAAGTATTATGGGAACACACACACACCCCACAGAAGGGGTTATGGGAACACACACACACACACACACACCCTACACAAGGGATTATGACAACACACACACTCCACACAGACAAGGCATCATGGCAACACACACACACACACACAAGGCATATTATGGCAACACACACACACCTTGTCCAGAGAGATAAATGTCCCAATTGTCCTGCAAGCAGTTCCCAGCTGGCCAGATTTCCAGAGAGCCAAAGCTGGGGGAGGCTGGTGTCCCCAGTATGGGGATAACTGCCAGGGTCCCCATCAGGTAACCAGTAACTGTGAATGACTGTTTCTTATGAGTGAATGGGACCACTGGGCAGTTTGACCAACATTAAGACAAAGCATCACATCTGGAGTCTTGGACATCCACAGGAAAGGCCTGACCCAGAGGAAGCTAACATCAAACACGGGACCTCTCCTCCCTGGAAAATTACCCTTCCATCCCAGCCATCCCTTTCCCAATTCTCCCCTCACCCTGGTGAAAGCTCCCAGGCAGTGTCCTACCCACCCAGCTCACTTCCCGTTCATTCATTCATTCATTCACCAAACATTAACAGGCACCTACTGTGTGTCAGCCACTGTGTCAGGCCCTGGAAAGACAGGAGGCCAGACACAGCCTGCTGGCCAGCCCTGGTGGGGACAGGGAGGCAGCCATTTCCCTGCTCCTCTCATCCCAGGCAGGCACCACGCAAGGCCAGCTCTTCGGAGAACCACGGCTTCTCCATTTCTTCTTCCTGACGCCTCGCCTCGTGCAGGAGCAGCAGCTCAGAAAATCTTTCTTTTCACTCGCATTATAGGATTTTTTTTTTTTTAAAGCAGCAGCAGCCTTACCTTCCAAGAAGCCTGTGGCTTAGGCTAATATTTACATGTATTTGCATTTCCTTTGTACACAGGGATGGGGAAAGAAAGGGTGGGGAAGGGAGTTTGGCTGGGAATGAAAATTCGCCCTGAGCCAATCCTCAAAGTGCTATTGCAATTGCCAATTTAAAATCAAGATGCAACTTGTTTAGCTAAAATTCAGATAATTTCCATCGCTCCCACCCTGACTCTTCATCCCCTGCAAACTTGCAGCTCCTTAGCTGGCCTGTGCATCACTCCCAGTCATATGTGAGGGAGCTATCTTTGGTATTAGTTTTAGATACACTGGAAATTTTCAAATTCTGCAGGATTTGGTCATTTTCAGAGAGCTCTGTGGGCACCCTCTGGTGGCTGACTGAAAATTTTACCTGCAAAAATTGCAGTGGAACTGAGATGGCTCTATTGGGCAGTCGGGCTTTGCGGTCGGACGGGAAACATGGTAAGTTTATTTGCTGTACCTTGTACCACCTCTTTCGTCACACGATGTGTGGCTGGAACCACGGCTCTGTGGCCTGTCAAGAGCATTGGCACCTGATAGAAAGGGCAGAGCTAAGGCACGGGGCCTACTTGTGGGGCAGTTTTTTCAGGACAGCCCGAGTGAGGAGGGTGAGGGTAGCCCTTCCTTGGGCTCTCAGAGGACTCACCCAGGAGGAGAAGCCACTGCACGCCAGGCTTGAAGGGCTTTCTTCCCAGACTTCCTGCTTCTCTGCTGCTCCTAGGAGCAGCCATTCCTGAGAATCATCCTGACCTGCGGGAAGGAGCACCGATGGGAGAGCGGAGGAGAGCAGAGGAGAGGCAGGAAAAAAAAGAAAAACTCTCTCCACCTGAGGATGCCCCCCCAGGCCCTACAATCAGGGACTCTGATGCGCATAGCTTCTCTGTCAACACCGTAAATACCCACACCTGATTTTCCTTGGCTCTTTCTCCAGGGATTTTATTAGTCTCAGGAGCCCCCCTCAAAGTCAGCTCAGGTGGCCTTTATTTTGCAAGAAGAACTGTGATGTCACCCAACCTGCTGGGGGCAGGATTCAAGACTGGAGTTTTCTTACCTGCCCATTGATGCTGGGGAATATTTACCTGCAGCCCCTGTGGTCTCTCTCAGTCACCCCCACCCCGCACTCTATCAGAGGAAACTACTCTTGACCAGCAAATCATGATGGGACCTCTAAAGAGCAAGGTCTTAAGGAAGGGTACGCTTGAGGGTCAGGAGAGTAGCCACGTCACAAGTGGGTTCCAGAAGCTGGCAAGAGAACCCAGTGCTCAGATTCCAGTTTCCCTCCACAGGCTTTGTTCGGCCCCAATACTACCATTTACCTGGAAACAAAGAGGCGCTGTCTACTGGGAGCAGCCTTCTTTATTGCTACCATTTTTCATTTGCTTTCTTTCACAACCAGGCCCCAGGGCAGAAGGGAAGGCTGGTGAGCCATCAGTCACCCCACACTGACGGGGCAGCCCCGTCCTGCCCCACTGGGTCTGAGAGCACCACTGCAGCAGACAGTGTCTTTGGTGGGTGGCCCAGAAGCTTAGATGTGACTGGAGCAGAGCAAGAAAAAAAACTTTAAAAACCAGTGTGGCCACACCTGTGGGAATAGACAGTTCAACTCTGCTCAGAGCCATCAGCCTGGAGGCAGGGCAGTCTGGGAGCTCCTGCTGAATGTGAGCTGAGCTCATGGGTTTCTCCCTCTAGTCTGTGCTTCCAGCAGAATGCAAATACTATGGCAAGGTTACTATGTGCCAAGCCCGCGGGATGGAGTGGACAGTGTGCTCACTGCATCTAAAGGCGCAGTGCAGCCACCACCTACCCTAAATCCTTCTTGCAAATCAACTCATCAGCCCTGGTGATAACCAAATGAAGGAGGTACTGCTATTCCTCCAGAAAGGAGGACACTGAGACAGAGAAACTAAATAACCTGCCCACATCATGTGTATCATCCATGGAGTCAGGATTCCAGCCCTGGCCATGTGGTTTCAGAGCTGGTGCTTTTAACCACTTCATCCTGTGGGTTCCTTCAGTACATGCTAAGAGCTCATTTATCCTCCACAAAGGCTGCACATAGTATATGACAGCAGTCCCATTTTACTGTTGAGGAAACAGAGTCATAAGTAAGTAAAGTAAGTGTTAGTCGCTCAGTCGTGCCCGACTCTTTGCGACCCCATGGACTGCAGCCCACCAGGCTCCTCTGTTCATGAGATTTTCCAGGCAAAGATACTGGAGTGGGTTGCCATTTCCCTTTCCAGGGGATCTTCCCAACCCAGGGATCGAACCCAGGTCTCCTGCACTGCACGCAGATTCTTTTACCAACTGAGCTACAAGGGAAGTCCTTGTAGGGTCATAGAGGAGTTAAATAAGGTTGCATAGCTAGCAAGAGGCAGAACCTGAATTCGAATCCAGGCAGCTAGACTCCCGAATCCCAGCTCTAATTGTCACACTCTACCACTTGTCTCCCAGGGCAGTGTTTCAAAGTTCCCACTCGTTAGGTGTTGCAAAATTCCTGCTAGATGTTGGTGAGCATCCCTCTGGCCTTGTGGCCGGCCCCAGAGCCCAGGGAGTGGCCCTCCTGCCCCCCTCCACCCCAGCCCCAGAGCTCATGTGAAGAGGTTTCTGGCTCTGAGCACACTGCCCCAGGGATCTCTTCCAGGAGCTTGGGGTTCACTGCCACTTCTGACTAGCAGAGTAACATGAATCTTGACTCTGCCCAGGTAGCCTGGGTCTGTCTATCTGGGGCTTCAGACCTGGGCTGGTGTCCCTCTCTCCCTTTGCCAGATTATTCCAATTACCCTGGAAGCACAGATGTTTAGTTTATGGGCCATAAAGACAGAGCCAGTTCCTTCACTGAGCATCAGGCTCCCCCGGGCTCTGCTTAGACAGTCACTCAGGAAATTGGGGAGGGAGGCTCAACCCCAGAGCTGCTCTGAGGGGGTAACATCCATAGGGTGTTACTGCACTTTCCATGTGCATTAACATTGATTAAATCAAACATTTAGCTATTTGATTAAGAAATGTCTCAGAGAGATTTTCCTCCTTCCTCACTTACTGATCACATTACTGGCCACCTTCCAAAAGAGATCTGGTCTTTGTCTTTTAAGATTTGTATTCTGGTGGGTTGAGTTTTATCGAATGGGATCAACACCCTGACACCAACGTTAAATTGCCTGGTGCCTGTGCTGGCTGTTTCCCATCTGTCCCTCCAGATCTCACTTCACACTTCTCCAACTGCTCTGTGCACCCCAGGGAACTGACCTACCTAGGGCCATCAACGGGCTCCTGTTCTTCTGGCTTTTGTTGGGCCCACCCAGTGGTCACTGGCAGTAAATAAGTAGGCAGGAGATGGGAAAAGTCAGTGGGGTTTTCTCCCCGGCTCCCTTCCTGCCAGGCTACCATGGGTTATCTGTGTCCCTCTACTGAGGCCACAACTCACATAGCCCAGTAACCACTGACAGTTATAAACTACCCCCAACACTTAATAGCTTAGCTCTGTGGGTAATTCATCTCCGTCCCATGTGACATAAGCCAGAGCAGCGTGCCTAGGGTTGGAGAATCCACTTCCAAGATGGCTAACAAGTTGGTGCTGGTTATGGTCTGGGCGAGCTTAGGGCTGTTAGCAGAGTTAACAGTTTCCCAGGTGGGCCTCCACTTGGGGTTGTTAAACTTGCTCCCAGCAAGGGTCTGTGTTCCAAGAGCTAGTGTCCAAGGGAAAGAAATGGAAGCTTCTAGTGTCTTTAAGACCTGAGCCTGGAAACAGCTATACAAACTTCTGCAAGGTTCTACTGGTCAAAGCAGTTGCAGAGGCCCCTCTGATTCAAGGTGAAAGACCACAGACCGCACTCTTGATGAAAGGAGTATCAGAGAATTTTATCCATCTTTAACCCACCACATTGTGTTATTGTAAGTGCCCCTCCTATGGCTACCCACTCCAGGATCCACAGCCAGTTTCCTCCCGTTCTCCATCAGAGTGTGGAGCAGCTAGCTCCCCATTAGTGTTCATCCCAGGGTTCTACAGTATCCCTGGTTTGATTTAACTCTGATCACACATTTTTAACAGTCTCTTTATTAAACTCCTCCTCAAAACATCCAGTTGCAGTGTACCCAGGTATTTGGTGGGACCCTGGCAACATTCCTCTGCAAAGTTCCTGCTTACCCCCCCACAGGAATATCCCCTGAAACCACATCCTCAAGACCTTTCCTCCGAACTCCCACTAGCCCCCAAACTCCCCACACTCCAGTCTCCTTTCTGCTTTACCCAGTGCTTTCCTTCTGGCCCTTGGGAGACCTCTGCTCAGTCATTAACTGCACAGACTTATCAAAATAATTACTGCCTTCCTGCTTCCAGGGTGCTCCTGGCTTCCTATCCACCTCACCCAGAAAAATGTTAGCACTTTTATAGAAGTCTACAGTCAAATCTAAATCCAAAGAGAAATCCCTAGAGACAGAAATTTGTGACCCTCGAGTTAGGCCAATAAAGGACTCCTTCTGGTCAAGCTAGGCTTTCAGATCACACTTTGATTTTTTTTTGAAAGTCGCTCAGTCATGTCGAACTCCCCATGGACTGTCCATAGAATTCTCCAGGCCAGAATACTGGAATGGGTAGCCTTTCCCTTCTCCAGGGGATCTTCCCAACCCAGGGATCGAACCCAGGTCTCCTGCATTGCAGGCAGATTCTTTACCAACTGAGCTATCAGGGAAGCCCTCAGACCACACTGGCAACCTCCAAACCTTCCTACTTTCAGCCTCCCCGAGACGTTTACCTTGACCTAGGGTCTCCATGCAGAGCTTGAAGATCTATTTTCCTTTCTCTGACTTTTTCATGATGACTCTCATGCTTTCAGTGTGGGAACTATAACTGATAAATTCAGAGCCAGGGCCAAAGGGCATATTTATTGCTCCAATGCCTCATTTCATTCAAAGACAAGTATATTTCCAGCAATTGAGAAGGAACAAAGGTTATATTTCTATGATACTGTAAAAGATAGCATTTTCTGGATTCTTATCTGGAACTCTGATAGTCATGGCATCTGTTATGTACTTAATCAGCAGAGCCAAGAAAGGCAGCACTAAACTATTCCTAAAGCACTTTCTCATCTTCTATCACTTCCAGAACATCTTTTCAATAATTAATTCATTGAAGAAATATTTTTTGAACACTTGCTATATGTGGCAGTACTGGGAACAATGATGAACAAAAACAGATTGATGAGAAGACACATGACTCAAAGAATTCCACAAATAAATCTGAGATAACACATTGCAATATCAGTTTCCTTGTAATATGAGGGTGTAGAGCAGGGAGATAGTGATAATCAGTGAGGTCAGGGATAGGTATCTGTCAGCCTTAAGTTCCACCAATGCTATTGCCCTCTACCAAACTCAACACTGCCCAGGGATAAAGTGAAACAGCTAAAATGAAAGTGCTAGCCCTGCTGCTTATAGCCCTGAGCTGCTAAGCGCTTAAGACCTCCACCCACAGCAGCCCTGTCAGGTCCCTAGTCCAACACACCCACCCTTTGAGATCTCGGGCACCCTGGGCACCACCCCCGTCAGTGGCAGGCACGTGGAGTCCGTCTTGGTAAGAGGCTTCTTCTGAAGCACAGTGAAAGTTGCACCTTGTCCGGGTCTGCCTCATGATGTCTACCTGTTGCCATGTGAAGCTACCCAAGGCCTCTCATCCAAGCAGCCTCTACCCCATTAACTGGGATGCCTCAGGGTAACGTTGCCAGAGATGTCGGTGGCATATCTGGCTCAACTCTTTGCCCAAGTCTTTTTTTTTTTTTTTAATTTTTTTTAAATTGAAGTGTAACTGACTTATAATGTTATGTTAGTTTCAGGTATATAGAAAAGAGATTCAGTTATACATACGTATATGTTCTTTTTCAGATTCTTTTCCCCGTATTGCTGTTGCTGTTTGGTCACTAAGTCATATTCAACTCTTTGTGACCCCACAGACTGCAGCCTGCCAGGCTCCTCTGTCATGGAATGTCCCAGGGAAGAATACTGAAGTCTCTTCCCATATAGGTTATCATAAAATATTGAATAGAATTTCCTATGCTAAACAATAGATCCTTATTAGTTATCTATCTTATATATAATAACATATATATGTCATTCCCAAGCTCTCAACTTATCCCTCCCTGCCTCTTTCCCCCCGGGTAATCATAAGTTTGCTGCTTACATCTATTACTCTATTTCTGTTTTGTAAGTAAGTCCATTTGTATCAACTTTTACATTATATATATGTGATATCATATGATATTTACTTAATAATATGACAATATCTAGGTTCATCTATGTTGCTATAAATGGCATTATTTCATTCTTTTTCATGGCTGAGCAATATTCCATTGTGTGTGTGTGTGTGTGTGTGTGTACACACATATACACCACATCTACATCCATTCATCTGTCAATGGACAATTAGGGTATTTCTAAGTCTTGGCTATTGTTAATGAACATTGGGGTGAACGTGTCTCTGAATTAGAGTTTTCTCTGGATATATGCACAAGTCCAAGTCTTTAAAGAACTGAGCTTTAGCTTTCCCCTAGTTCATGTGCAAATGCAAGTCTTTCTACCATAAGTCTGGGCATTACTATCCTGATATTTAGTTTCAGTTGCTCCTCTCCTTATAGCTAATTATGGGTAAAAGTATACATGTAGGCAGTATCCAAGGTTCTCTGGGCCCATGTTCACTCTTTCTTCTAAGGAGAGCCAGGTGCAGTGGGCAGCCCCCAGGGATTCTATGTTCCCTAGACACTGCCCATGTTACTACAGCACGTACTCCACTAATTCCTGCCCTTCCCTGCTCCTCCCTGCTTGTGTGTGCAGGATGTGTGTCCGCCTCACAGCTGAGGCCTACGTGTTAGGATGAATGTTCCCATCTGAGGATGCTAGTCTGGTCAGGCAACAGTCACCGAGAGAAACATGAGTCAAAGTTGGATTTAAATGCTGGTGTTGCCACTTAACCAGGTATGTGCTTTGGGGCACCATCCTGAAACAGCCTTGGTTTCTTCATCAACCAAAAAAAAAAAGAGATAATCATTTCCACCTTCCAAGAATAAATAAAATAACCACTGCCCTAGGACACTGCTGGGAGCCCAGAAGGTATTTGACAAATGTCACTTCCGCTTCTGTTCTGACAAATCTGCTACAGCCAAAGACCCTCCAGCTAAGGCGATACTCAGCCATCTGCCTTAAGACTAAAGCAAAGGTGCCAATCATGAAAAACACACTCCATTTGCTGAAGTAAAACACACTTCCCCAGAGTGAAGGACTGCATCCTGAACACTTTGGAGGCAAAGAAGTCAGATCCCACAAAGAACACCAGGGTGTGGGCTGAGTTAGGATTTCAGGTGCAGTTGGATGGTGGAGGGGGAGGTCCGCCAGATCTAAGTTGTTTTTGTTGTTCAGCTGCTAAGCTGTCCGATTCTTCGTGACCCCATGGACTGCAGCACGCCAGGTTTCCCTGTCCTTCACCATCTCCTGGAGCTTGCTCAAACTCAAGTCCATTGAGTCAGTGATGCCATCCAACCATCTCATCTTCTGCCGCCCCCTTCTCCTTCTGCCCTCAATCTTTCCCAGCAACAGGATCTTTTCCAATGCCAGATCTAAGACATTCTGTTAATCCTGAGGGAGCAAGCGTGGATATGGGAAACGTTTCGGATAGAGTGGGCCCACCGCCCTAAAATGCTACAGTGACCTTGACTCAAGTCAGCCAGGCCATGCCCACCCCCATCCTGTGAGGAAAAGGATGGAGCGGCACAGACAAGGACGCGACACTCCTAAAATGAGTGAGCTAGTGCCACGCCACTTCTGGGACCAGAACAGGATCTGTGAAGGAGTCTGACGTCACTAACAACACTGACAAATGGGCCTTCATGACTCTCCAAGCTGAGTCCAGAGGCAAAGAGCCTCCCCCCGCCGCCTGGCTTGGAAAGAGGCAGCGAGAGGCAGCATCCTCTGGGGCTCAGCACAGCGGGCTGGCCTCCGGAGCATCTGAATACATATGTGTTGTTCTGTGCACCCAGATGACAAGACTGCCTCTCCTTGGGTGACCTTGCTGCCAGCAGCATCTTTGTTAGCGCGTGGACTTTCATCATATTCAAAAGAGTCTACATTTGAAAGAAGTTAAGCTGAAGGAAGCTGGGAAAAAAGGATTCAGAGAAGGCCTGCTAGGGTAGCACAAACCTTCAGCCAAGTTGTCACCTGGGGCCCGAGTGGATAGTACACAGAGGAGGCTTTTTCTCTCACACACACTTTTCCAAAAGCAAGGCTCACCTGAATCACCATGATCATCGTCACCATTATTGAAAGTTGACCATGTGCCCAGAACTCTCCAGAGCATATCACATCTCTTGCGGAATTTGACTCTCACAACCACTCTGTGAGGTAAGTGTATCTCTATTATCACCAGCCCCGGGTCATTCTTGTTAATAACTGATAAAGCTACAATTCTCCATTTATGAAGAGTAATGAAGAAAAGGGCTTCCCTGGTGCTTAGTGATTAAGAATCCATCTACCAAGGCAGGAGATGCTGGTTTGATCCCTAGATCAGGAAGATCTCCTGGAGAAGGAAACAGCAACCCACTCCAGTATTCTTGTCTGGGAAATTCCACGGACAGAGCCTAGCAGGTTACAGTCCATGCAGTTGCAAAGAGTGGGACACAACTCAGCAACTAAACCAACCAACCAACAACGAAGAAAAGTATAGCATCTTCGAATTAGAGTCCCCTCAGGATAAGGACTTCAAAGTTATAGACTCTGAAGGGATCTTCAAGCCACCCCAGTCACTCACTCCAGGTTCCTCTCTCTCCAAGGACAGGAAGGATGGGTCCCTAGGCCCTCAGTGAAATATCACCACTATACTGTGCTCTTCCCTGTCGGCACACACTGTAAATTATATCTGGGAGGTTTCCAGTACTGCCTTCTTATCCTATCTTCTTTTATATATATATAATTTAATTATTTACTTATTTTTGGTTGCACTAAGTCTTTGCTGCTGCATGTGGACTTTTTCTTTGTTGAGGTTCATAAGTTTCTCACTGTGGTGCCTTCTCTTGTTGCACAGCATGGGCTCTAGTCCCACAGGCTTCAATAGTTGTGGCATGTGGGCTTAGTTGCTCTGCGGCATGTGGAATCTTCCCGGACCAGGGACGAAACCCGTATCCACTGCAGTGGCAGCCTAGACTCTTATCCACTGTACCACCAGGGAAGTTCCTTAATCTCGTCTTCTTATTTAGGAAGATCAGAGCAAGATCCAGCCCCTTGTATGACCTGTGATTCACATGTGCCCCGTGCTCAGAAGAAAACCACACTGGATTTACTGTTTTGCTGTCACTGCCTTGAAATTCTTACTAAAATTTTTAACAAGGGATCCTGTATTTTCATTTTGCAAGGAGCCCCACAAATGTCATAGCTGGCCCTGGACAGAGTTTTAGGGTTAGGGCAGGGAGAGGCAGCCATACAAACCACAGTGTCGTGCCTGTTCCCTCTTCACATAAGTGGGCTGCCTGGTTAGAATGCTGCATGTGATGAAGTGCACTGATGTGACCCCTTTCCAACAAATGCAGATGAAATAGTTACTTGAAATATGTCACTATGACAGAAGTTCACTGGTAAATCTGTTTTTTCAAAAATTTAACTGTATGGTACCTGGTTCCAATTGCTAAAGCCAGCCACCATCTCTCCCAGGTTTTACTGGATTTCATAAAAACCACAAAGAGCTTGCCACCTTTTCCTCATCACTGCTGAGTTCAGGAATTTCAAGTGTACAATCATAGCAATTATCACAATTTTGTACAGATTTCCACAGCAAGACAGAGGGTCATAAGGAAGAAAAGGAACATTGTTTGCTGTCCAATTATGAGGAGCATGTACGAACAGGACTAGAAGCCCTGATGTCAAGAACTCTTGTGTTGATCCTACCCTACGCTTCTGGACATGCTTTAACAGATAAAGAGACAACAAGCCTTAATCGTTTTCCTAGGGCTGTGATCCCCTGAGATAGTCCTTGTTTTTACCCAAAAACAAACAGGAAAATATGAATAGGGAATCTGTCTTTGTGGAGACTTCAGTTCAGTTCAGTCGCTCAGTCGTGTCCGACTCTTTGCGACCCCATGAATCACAGCACGCCAGGCCTCCCTGTCCATCACCAACTCCCGGAGTTTACTCAAACTCATGCCCATCGAGTCAGTGATGCCATCCAGCCATCTCATCCTCTGTCGTCCCCTTCTCCTCCTGCCCCCAATCCCTCCCAGCATCAGGGTCTTTTCCAATGAGTCAACTCTTCGCATGAGGCGGTCAAAGTACTGGAGTTTCAGCTTCAGCATCAGTCCTTCCAATGAACACCCAGGACTGATCTCCTTTAGGATGGACTGGTTGGATCTCCTTGCAGTCCAAGGAACTCTCAAGAGTCTTTGGGAGAGGACTCCACAGTTCAAAAGCATCAATTTTTCGGCGCTCAGCTTTCTTCACAGTCCAAGTCTCACATCCATACATGACCACTGGAAAAACCATAGCCTTGACCAGACGGACCTTTGCTGGCAAAGTAATGTCTCTGCTTTTTAATGTGCTATCTAGGTTGGTCATAACTTTCCTTCCAAGGAGTAAGCGTCTTTTAATTTATGGCTGCAGTCACCATCTGCAGTGATTTTGGAGCCCTCAAAAATAAAGTCTGACACTGTTTCTAGTGTCTCCCCATCTATTTCCCATGAGGTGATGGGACCAAATGCCATGATCTTAGTTTTCTGAATGTTAAGCTTTAAGCCAACTTTTTCACTCTCCTCTTTCACTTTCATCAAGAGGCTTTTCAGTTCCTCTTCACTCTCTCATAAGGGTGGGGTCATCTGCATATCTGAGGTTATTGTTGTGAATGGGACTAGTGATAGAAGCAAGGTCCGATGCTGTAAAGAGCAATATCGCATAGGAACCTGGAATGTTAGGTCCATGAATCAAGGCAAATTGGAACTGGTCAAACAGGAGATGGCAAGAGTGAATGTCGACATTCTAGGAATCAGCGAATTAAAATGGACTGGAATGGGTGAATTTAACTCAGATGACTATTATATCTACTACTGTGGGCAGGAATCCCTTAGAAGAAATGGAGTAGCCATCATAGTCAACAAAAGAGTCCAAAATGCAGTACCTGGATGCAGTCTCAAAAATGACAGAATGATCTCTGTTCGTTTCCAAGGCAAACCATTCAACATCACAGTAATCCAAGCCTATGCCCCAACTAGTAATGCTGAAGAAGCTGAAGTTGAACGGTTCTATGAAGACCTACAAGACCTTTTAGAACTAACACCCAAAAAAGATGTCCTTTTCATTATAGGGGATTGGAATGCAAAAGTAGGAAGTCAAGAAACACCTGGAATAACAGGCAAATTTGGCCTTGGAGTATGGAATGAAGCAGGGCAAAGGCTAATAGAGTTTTGCCAAGAGAACACACTGGTCATAGCAAACACCCCCTTCCAACAGCACAAGAGAAGACTCTACACATGGACATCACCAGATGGTCAACACCAAAATCAGATTGATTATATTCTTTGCAGCCAAAGATGGAGAAGCTCTATACAGTCAGCAAAAACAAGACCAGGAGCTGACTGTGGCTCAGATCATGAACTCCTTATTGCCAAATTCAGACTTAAACTGGAGAAAGTAGGAAAAACCACTAGACCATTCAGGTATGACCTAAATCAAATCCCTTATGACTATACAGTGGAAATGAGAAATAGATTTAAGGGACTAGATCTGATAGACAAAGAGCCTGATGAACTATGGACAGAGGTCCATGACATTGTACAGGAGACAGGGATCAAGACCATCCCCATGGAAAAGAAATGCAAAAAGGCAAAACGGTTGTCTGAGGAGGCCTTACAAATAGCTGTGAAAAGAAGAGAAGCAGAAAGCAAAGAAGAAAAGGAAAGATATTCCCATTTGAATGCAGAGTTCCAAAGAATAGCCAGGAGAGATAAGAAAGCCTTCCTCAGTGATCAGTGCAAAGGAGAGGAAAACAACAGAATGGGAAAGACTAGAGATCTCTTCAAGAAAACTAGAGATATCAAGGGAACATTTCAGGCAAAGATGGGTTTGATAAAGGACAGAAATATTATGGATCTAACAGAAGCAGAAGATATTAGCAGGTGGCAAGAATACACAGAAGAACTGTATAAAAAAGATCTTCACGACCCAGATAATCACAATGGTGTGATCACTCACCTAGAGCCAGACATCCTGGAATGGGAAGTCAAGTGGGCCTTAGAAAGCATCACTACGAACAAAGCTAGTGGAGGTGATGGAATTCCAGTTGAGCTCTTTCAAATCCTGAAAGATGATGCTGTGAAAGTGCTGCATTCAATATGCCAGCAAATTTGGAAAACTCAGCAGTGGCCACAGGACTGGAAAAAGTCAGTTTTCATTCCAATACCTAAGAAAGGCAATCCCAAAGAATGCTCAAACTACCGCACAATTGCACTCATCTCACATGCTAGTAAAGTAATGCTCAAAATTCTCCAAGCCAGGCTTCAGCAATACGTGAACCAAGAACTTCCAGATGTTTAAGCTGGTTTTAGAAAAGGCAGAGGAACCAGAGATCAAATTGTCAATATCCGCTGGATCATCGAAAAAGCAAGAGAGTTCCAGAAAAACATCTATTTCTGCTTTACTGACTATGCCAAAGCCTTTGACTGTGTGGATCACAATAAACTGTGGATAATTCTGAAAAAGATGGGAATACCAGACCACCTGACCTGCCTCTTGAGAAACCTGTATGCAGGTCAGGAAGCAATAGTTAGAACTGGACATGGACCAACAGACTGGTTCCAAATAGGAAAAGGAGTACGTCAAGGCTGTATAGACTTAGGTTCCTCCAGATCTTAATTTCACGGCACTTAAAAATATCTCAGCAATATGAACCCAAGTAGATGTAAAAGATTAAGTAAAAAATTAAGCAGAGTTTCCAAGATTTTTTAAATGAGGAACCACAGGACTTCCCTGGTGGTCTAGTGGTTAAGAATTCATCTTCCAATGCAGGGGCCGTGGGTTTGATCCCTGACTGGGGAACTAAGATCTCACATGCTGCAGAACAGCTAAGTCTGCATGCCGCAACTTCTGAGCCCCTGCATCTCAACTAGAGAGAAGCCCACACTCTGTAACAAAAGATCCTGCATGCTGCAACTAAGACCAACACAGCCGATAAATAAATATTAAAAAAAATAATTATAAAAAGAAGCCACTATTTTGACAGGTCTATTAATCCCTCCCCCCAACACATACAATTTTACCTCATTAATTCAAAGCCCAGAGATTTTTCTTCTCTAGGTTTGGTGCTAGAATAGCTGACACTTAGTGATATTTATTCCAAGGCACCATTCATTCATTCATTCATTCCTTCATTTACTTACAAGGTCAAGTCAAAACATGTGGGTCTCCTGAATAGGCTAATAGTTTAGCATCCCTTCCACCAGTGTGCTTTTTACTGTTTCTTCAGTGTCTGCTTAGTGGAGGGTGGGGAAAGCTGGTTTTATGTTAATAAAAAATGAAAATATCTTTGTTTATAACCCACGTCAGCTATTCTCTCATCCTCTGAGTATTTTCAAAGCAAAACTCCACTTGCAGAAGAGCATTGGTAAGCGATGTAATTTACTGACACATTTGAAAAGGTGATATAGAAAGGCATTTACATTGTACAGGAGACAGAATTATGCTTGACAAATCCCAATACCACAGGTGTAGGATGATATATGTTCCACGTAGACAAAAGAAAAATGTGTTTAAAATAAACCTGCTCCTTTGTCCTCAACTTTTTATTCTAACTCTTGCCCTCACTCACCTTCCTGTCTTCAAAGAATCTTTGATATGTCAATAGAATTAGTGGATCCTTGGTTAATCCAGCCAGTATGACCAGGAAGCCGAACAAAAGCAGGAAAGTCTTTCAGCTCTAGTGAGTGAAGACCAGCATCTCAAGGTGGCTACTGAGCCTGTATTCCCCTCCCCTCTCCCAAACATCTCCACGACTCCTGTGCCTAGCTACACAGACACGCTCACACCTACCTTCAAGAAAACTTACCTCCCCAATGGCCCACATCCCCCCAGAAAAGCCAGACACTGGCACACTCTCTTAGTGTAACTCTAAGGGGATGCTACCCATCTCATACTTGCCTGGATCTCCTCCATCAGGGCCCAAGGCCCCAGGGCCCACTCTGAAATTGCTTCTGTAAACTAGATGGATGATTCTCTGATGGGTCACCCTTATCTGGGATCTCTTCATTAGAAGGCCTCCTGGCAAAAAAAGATCATAAGTTCTGGAAACAGAAGATAGGGAGTTAGAAGCCCTTAGGACTCTGGGTACCAGGGAGAAAAGGTCCCCGATGTGGCCTGCAGAGAGGGGAGGGGCATATAAGAAGCCAAGGAGAAAGCTTCCTGCTAATAGACCCACAGCAGAAGCTGTTCTCCTTCTTCCTTTCCATTCCAGAACTCTTCCTAAGGCCCTCCTGGCATGTGCAGAAGTGCATAATGACAGCTTCTTGCTCACCTTTACTTCTTGCACAGTCTTCTCTCCTACCCATAGAGAAGGCTACTCCTTGAGCAGTTTTGATAGGGAACCAACAGTGATGACTTAAAAACAAAAATCATTAACTGAGCCTCAGAATGATGGAACATCTCCAGAATGAGACTCACAAAATCCTCCCCTCAGGTCATTCATATTGAATGGGTGTTACTCCCAGGCCTTAAATTATTTTAATATGCCTTTCAGGTCACTTTCCTCTCTGTATAAGCCCCATATTGAACCATTCCTCTCTGTCATTGTTACCACCATTGCTGGTGCCCCTAAACAGCACTTAGGAGCTGCTCTCTCTGCCCAATCTCACATTCTGGGTGGAGAAACAGGGAACACGGTAAAACAGCAACAAACCCAAATAGGATAAAGGGTGCAAGTGTCCAGAGAGTGTTGCAAAAAGAAAGTAATAGAGAAATTGAGAGGAGAGAGAGATTTAACCAGAGGCCCACAGAACAGGAGAAGCATTAGAAGCAGAGGTTAGTGGTGCTGATTGTAGACAAAAGGCAGTTCTACTCAGGCGAAAGTGAATTCCTCAGTCCCAATTAGTCCATTCATTCCAAGTGAAAGGGCTCAAGACAGTGGTCTCCTAGACACATTGGGCAACTAGCTCTGATTTGCAGACTTTGCCAGTTTCCACAGTGCCGATACTCCTTCTGTGGCCTGTTTCATGCTACCAGCTTATGACTTACCACAGAGTTGTAAAGACACACACAAAGCTGACTGTCGCCAAGCACGTGTAAGTGGGTTCAAGCACACCATTGGGACAAGACGTCTGATACCTACTGCTTAAATTTAATCAAGTTCCACCAGCCCCCAAACAGCACTTGTCAAGATGGAGATGTACTTACACAAAGTACAAAGCAGCTGCATCAAAACCTGATGTGCTGCCCTCATACACAGAATAGAGAACATGACCGATCTGTAGCGCTGCAATTCCCTGAATAGTGTTTGTAATTCTCTGGTCCACCTCTAGTCTTAGTAAGTATTCCCTTCTGTAAAGGACAGGACATATTATCAGCCTCTGCTCAACCTTTTGGGCTAGAGAGAATGTGTACCAGCCTAATCTGTACTGTAACCACCATTGCCGTGCCCCCTGATAGCACTTCCCCAACTTCTGTTTGGATGAGCCTGACACCAAGGTGATTACATACTAACTATATCCATTTACAGTGTTAAAATGGTGACTTTGAGCCTCCAGTCTGGTAACCTGGACTAATATAACTCCTAGAAGTAAATATACTTCAAGACCCTCTGAACTCAAAGCTGCTTTTTTGCTGCAAAGAGAAACTGGAAACATCAGAAAGCAAGAGTGAGGGCTCCTCACAGACCTCTAATAGGAATCTCAGCTTTCCCTGGGGCCTTTCCAGCATTACCCCTCTACTGTTTTACAGCCACTCAACAAAACAAACTCTACTATAGGGGTCAGGCCATAGCAATACTTTAGGACCTACTGCCAGCGCAAGTACAGTAGGGTGGTGGGAAGCAACTGGCTGAGGGTAAGAGGGAGCCTGTGAGAGACAGGTGAGGCAGCGTCTAGTCTGAGTCTATACAAAGGACTTTTCTTCCACCCTATAAATGTGTCAAAGGCAGAGCAGTTTGAAATGTAAGGATTTAAAAAAAAAAAAACTCCCAAGTTCTCCCTCATCCTCTCTTCCAGCTGGAGATAAATGCAGTCTTTCTCAGAGAACAAGACAGAAATAAGAGACAAAAAAGATGTCCTGAAAAATAAATATAAATATATATGTGAGAGGCTTTTTTTCTTTTACATCCAAATACTCCTGCCAATTATTTTTGAAGAACTTGGTTATGGTTCATTTGGAAAGAACTATTCTAGGTAGCTGTTCTGAAAAGTAGTCAATAAGTCCATTTATCATTTCTTGGAGCCATCTGAGCTTTACAGCCATTCTTTCTTTCTCTTGGCCTCTACCCTTTTGCTTTCCAGGTGAATTGCGCTAAATTCGTTATGAGAGATTTTATTGTCTCATATTCCCCCTTGCTAAATACCTGACTGATTTCATTGTTTTCATGAACCTAAAAACCTAATTGACACAGGGATGTGTGTTCCCTTCAAATTGCACATTCACCCACTGGAGGGGAGCCTGAGTGTACATGAGCATTCCAGAGTCCCTGGGTATTGATCCTGATATTGCACAATTTTCCAATAAAGATGTGAATCACACAGACATAAGTTAGCAGAAATATTGAAAATCTTGGGCTTTCCAGGTGGCTCAGTGATTTAAAAATTTGCCTGCCAATGCAGGAGACATAGGAGACATGGGTTTGCCCTGGGTCAGGTAGATCACTTGGAGGAGGAAATGGCAACCCAATCCAGTATTCTTGCCTGGGAAATCCCGTGGACAGAGGAGCCTGGCAGGCTGCATTCCATGGGGTCACAAAGAGTCACAACTGAGCACACACACGCGCATGCACTGAAAATCTTATGCACTGGATAAGAGATGCAGGTGGCTTCTTTGACTTAAAAAGCCTGCAGGCAATTGTGTGCCCTGTTGAGAAGAGGAAGAGATTGCCACTGGGAAAGTTTATCATTCCTTAAATGTTTACATTTGTTTTCTCAGTTATAAAATTACCACATCCCTTTCAAGAACTCCACCAAATATCTCTATTGTCTGAAGAAACTGAGTTTTTTCTTTTACTACAGCCTTCAAGATAGTCTGGGTTTCCCTTGTAGCTCAGCTGGTAAAGAATCTACCTGCAATGCCAGAGACCAGGGTTCGATCCCTGGGTTGGGAAGATCCCCTGGAGAAGGGAAAGGTTCGATTCCTGGGCCCTTCCACTGGAGAAGGGATAAGCTACCCACTCCAGTATTCTTCGGCTTCCCTGGTGGCTCAGCTGGTAAAGAATCTGTCTGTAATGCGGGAGACCTCGGTTCAATCCCTTGGTTTGGAAGATCCCCTGAAGAAGGGAAAGGTTCCCCACTCCACTATTCTGGCATAGAAAATTCCATGGACGTCCATGGGGTCACAGAGTCGGATACTTCTGAGCAACTTTCACATTCAAGATAGTCCATGCACAACTTTTTAAAACACAGTTCAATAAGTCTGGGGGCTCTCTTTTGTCACAGGAGAGATGTGTGGGCTCACCAATTTCTTTAACATTTCTTTTCCCTAACTGCAGTGAAACACCATTCTGCACATTTGCAACACTCTCTCAGGAAGCATTGTTCATGACAAGAGAGAACCTAATATGGAACACACCTTGCACCTGACATTTTATAAACCTTTTCCTTCCTGCAGCAAAATCTTAAAATTTCAGAGTCAGATGAATTTATCTGCAGTGACCTTTACATTTTAATTAACTTCACTTTTGCTATCAGCAAAATGGGGAGAAACATATCTGCTGCTACCCTACAATGAAAAAAAGAATGGATAGCTTGACTTCCTCGGGAAAAAGGCATTCCAAAGAGCACAGAGTAAGTGCTGGTGGAGATAGAAGAAAAGCTTCCCAAGTAACTTACAATCCAAGAGACTAAGATGAGCCAAAGTCTACAACACAAGCCCAGAGACAACTCTATTCATTTATACTCCAGGATAAGACCTCCGTCTTCCTTTCCTAATTTCCCAAGGTGCTTAGAACATTTTTATGTCCAATAAATGTGGCTATGTAACTAAATGAAAAATGAAGTCAACTGAATTAGTGTCTTATCTTTGGTTAACAGGTATACAATATTTGTTCTTTCAAAACTGGAAATGGACAGATTGATAACTCTTGCTTTGAACTATAAAATGTCCAAATATCCAAATGAAAAATGTCTTTTTGTTATCATTAGTGTAATTTTGTTATCATATCTTAATTTTATCCCATTTATCAGCTTTCTAAGATACAAAGTAAAATGGTAGAGTCTTATAGACATCTCCTGAAAAATCCAAGAGATGATCTCATCCCACATTTTACTTCTCAAATTCCTTTGGCATTCTTCTGTTCGACACCAGTCAAAACATCATCAGTATGTTTTAATGTGATTTGCTAATTTGCAGAGAGGACAGTATGAATTTTAGTCTGAATTCAATGGTCAGAGAATGTCTTAGCTGGATAAAGAGGAGTTAGAGTGGTTTTAATCTGTGGTAAAGCTTATCTCTACTTGATTTCTCTGAAATATTACCTGGGAAGTTAACTGTTGAGAGTCTTCTAGTGTAAATTATACTGTTATTCTTGAAATTTTTATTTTTACCCACTAAATGGACTGCCATATTTAGAGGAAAGCCATCAGAGCTGATGAGCTTATTTTACAAGTGGGTCCTTAATAAGTATGTCTCAGTGATAACCAAGACAATGATAGCAAAGATAAGCTTTGGGGGAGGGAGATGGGAGAGAGGTTCAAGAGGGAGGGGACATATGTACACCTATGGCTGATTCATGTTGATGTTTGACAGAAAACAATAAAATTCTGTAAAGCAATTATCCTTCAATTAAAAAACAAATATTTTTTTAAAAAGGTAAGCTTTTAATGGATGCAGAAAACCTTTAAGCATCATGGTGTCAGATTTCTTATATTGTCACTTTCCTGAAAATTACTTTTTGATAATGCTTAAAGTATAAAATGTTCCCAGTTCTTGAGTGGCTATCATCAAAAAGAACACAAATAAGAAGAGCTGACAAAGACAGAAAAAAGGGAACCCTCGTGCACTCTTACTAGGAATGTAAGTTGGTGCAACTACTATGGAAAATAGTATGGAGGCAACTCAAAAAACTAAAGAAGGAACTACAATATGACCCCACAATTCCACTCCTGGGTATATGTAAAGCAAAAAAAACACCACAAAACCAAAAAAACACTAATTTGAAAACATACAAGCACCCCAATGTTCAGAGCAGCAATATATACAGTCACCAAGATTTGGAAGCAACCTAAGTGTCCATCAATAGATGGAAGGATAAAGAAGAGGTAAGATAGATAGATACATACACACACACACACGCACACACACACATACATACACAGTGGAATACTACTCAGCCAGAAAAAAAGCATGAAATTTTATCATTTGCAGAAACATTAGTAGACTTGGAGGGCATTATTCTAAGTGAAATAAATCAGAGAAAGACAAATACTGCATAATATCACTTATATGTGGAATCTAAAAAATACAAAAACTAGTGAATATAACAAGAAGCAGACTCACAGATATAGAGAACAAAGCAGTGGTTACAGCAGGGAGACAGAAGAGGGGAGGGCCCATATAGGAGTACAGGAGATAGCTAACAGAAAACATTACAAGCTAGTGCATGGTGTTACTGCAAATCCATCAATGGTTGGTTTACTTTTAGCACCATTACCTTCTTTGTTTATACAACATTAATTTGAATAGTTTATTACATTATAATCTTAAAATTTTTTAAGAAGAAAACCAAACTACATGTGCCAGTGATGTAACAAACAGATTTTATAAACTTATTCCAATTGAGTTCAGCAAAGAAATCATTAGTAGTGCCAAGAAACTCATTTAATATTAACCTAAAAGAGACTCCTGAGCACTTGAGAAAACCTTGTTTCTAATTCCCAGCATTCTAGACAGAAGCCATAGCCAGCCAAGTTCAGGTCAATCAAATTCACCTCAGCAACATTCACAGCCTTTCTGAGGAAGGACCCTAACTCCAGAAATTGGAGAGATGGCAAAGGGACCCTGAGGCATCTGTGTAAACAGCCAAATAACTCCAATATTTTCTTTGAGCCAAATTTTCTGGATTGTCCTCCTTCAAAACCTAAATTAACTGCAGGAATTGCCATACCTTCCCTCTGCAGACATAGGCTTTTTGAACTCTTTGGAGGCAGAGCATCTGATAAATAAACCACTGCACAATAAATTAAATTTGTATCACTGCATCTCTCTCCTAGTAGGAAAGAAGCTCTTGGTCTTATTCTTTCAAGGTTTATATTTCAAGGCAAAACTTCAGCATAATTTAGAAAGTTTCCTTTTCTATTGAGTCAATTTGCTGTTTTTGAAATATTGCACAAATAACTCACATACACTGAGTTAGATGGGTGAATCATCTATCTTTTGATGAAAAGCATAAGTTCTCTTTAGAAGGAATCATTTATTTCTTAACATCCCCAAGGCAAAAACTTCCCAAGATAAAGCTAGGACTCTTACCCTCTCTGGCTTGACAACATATTTATAAAATAAATTCCCTAAATCAAATGATCTTCAACATATGACTTTGAAAGAAGAAGGCTATTCAGAAATGTTCATTTATTCATTCAATCCTTCATTCTACAGACATTCATTGAATGCATAGGGTTTGCAGGGCACTGAACTAGGTATTAACACTAAGGATGGGGGTGGATAAAAAGACTAAGAAGGAATCCCTGTGCATTGGGAGCTCAAAACTTTACAATAAATGAGCCAGGCACTAAATACAAGGAGAAATTAGGAGGAACCAGTATACTTCCTAAATCTGGTTGCAGACCAAGATCACTTGAAAAGTTAAAATTAAATTAAAAATTAAGATTCTTGGGCCCTAACTACTGGGCCCATATCTACTGAAATCAGAAGGGCCTGGAAGAACCTGACAATTAGTTTTTTTATAAATAGCCCAGGCAATTCCAAAATTTCAGTCAGATACTAGGAATCACTAAAACTTAGAAAATATTCTAGTGGCTAGAAAAATCCCACACAGCCCCTACTACAGCCACTGAAGGTGTTTTGCTTTATGCCATGATCAAGATCTGGGTCATCAATACCCTCACTAACAAAGCCAGGAAGCTAGACTGTGAAGAAATGGCCTGACTTGCTCAAAGAGAATTTTCAGGAAGAGATGCATTTTTGACTAGGAAGTCAAAGCTTTCTGGATGCCATGACGTTATTAGGAATTTGAATACCCATTTCAGCAGTATGCACAATGATTCACACAGAATCATAGCTCAGCGGAGCTGGGCAGAACCTCAGAGATCAGGGTTCACAAACTCAAATGATGACAGAGCTCTGGGAGTGACAAATGACAGAAGCAGGCAGGAGGTGCACAGAGTTTAAAGGGGACCTCTGCTACTATGTTCCAGCCGGAACTTGCCATGAAGAGTGTGGGCCCAATGTGCCAGGTCCTCCAAATTTTCAAGAAAAGCCAGAAATCTGGATTTGAAAAACTAGCCATGCAAATAAAAGACTTTTCAATCAGATTTGGCATGTGGGCCACCAGATATATGAGAAAATAGCCTTGTCCCATTCCTTGTGTCTTTTCATTTGGCCTACCACAGTGAGGAGAGAGAGCTGTTGTTGAATTTAGTCTTGCTTTTTTTCCCTAGGTTTGAATTTTTCAATTTTCTCTATTGGTCCAGATGTTCAAAGGCAAGTATGCTAACAGCCACAAAGCATCCACTGTGCTGCTCCACCCAGATCCCAGTTGGCCAGCCTCAGCTCCAAGCCTTCTCTTGCAGTTGCCTTCAGTTGCCTCACTCAAGTGTGTGTTCCTTCCCTGGGCATCCGGCATCCGGTGACTAGAGGATACTCATGTATGAAGCCCCAGCCCCCAGCACCAACTCAGCACAGCTCTGCAGGGCCACCCCAGTTTCAGAGCTCCCATGGAATCAGCTCAAGCTTTGCTGCAGCTGCATCTCAGCTCGGCTTCTCCCTCTGCTCAGCCCTGCCTCCCCTACAGATGTGGGTTCCAGAGTGGTCCCCCGTCCACTGCCTGCACTGTATCTCTGCCTTTGAGCCTTCTTCCCAAGAATCTGGACTGCAGCACCAAAGATCTCAAGATCTCGTGAAAATAACCTCACCTATTAAAGTCCAAATTCACGAAGTCAAATCAGAGAACAATTTTTTGCTTTGTGAAGATGTCTTGTTTTTTTCTCGTGGTTTTATTAGTGTTGGAAAACCCATACCATAGTAGATGTCTCCTGTTTCTCCTGTCCCCACCTCTGATCTGAGCTCAGATTTGGCAGGCAGTCTAGAAGCTCAGACTCACCTAGTGCTCACAGAGTCCGCCTCAAGTGTGGGCCATGCCTCTTTCAGCCTTCAAACGCAGGGCCTTTTCTGATGTTGCAGAGGTTCACAGGGCCCTTGAAAGCAGAGTTTGCAAAGGAGGAGAACTTCTTGACAATAAGGACTAGGAGACTACTGCTCCTGTTACCTGGCCTTCAAGCAAGTCCCCATGGCAAGGCGCTCCCCCTGCTCTCCTCCACAGCCCTGAGACACCTGGCATGAGTTTCCCTCCTCCACTCCATCTCCTTGCTCCATCATCCCTCATTTGGGGATCATGTCCCAGATCAACACACCAAGTGCTCTCCATGAGGCTCGGCTTCAAGTGGGACCCAGACTAAGACCAATGCAGGCTCAATTTCTGAAATCTTAACTATAAAGAAAAGTACAAGAAGAAAATGAAAGCTCATTTTTTTGAAACATCCCTCCAGTCTTATTTCTGTGCATTAACAGGCTTTGGGCTTCTCAGTGGTAAAGAATCCATCTACCAGTGCAGGAGACAGGAGTTCAATCCCTGGGTCAGGAAGATACCTAGTAGAAGGAAAGGACAACCCACTCCAGTATTCTTGCCTGGAGAATCCCATGGACAGAGGAGCCTGGTGGGCTACAGTCCATGGAGTTCCCAAAGAGTCAGGCACAACTTAGCAACTAAACAACAACAACATAGGGGGCTTTAGAAACTTTAATACACCTGATCAATCTAGATATTCTGTTCTGTAACCCTGCAGGTCCCTTCAAACTGGTCTTACTTTATACACTTCGTGCTTCGTGCTCAGCCACTTTAGTCCTGGCCAACTCTGTGCTACCCCATGGACTGTAGCCCACCAGGCAGCTCTGTCCATGGGATTCTCCAGGTAAGAATACTGGAATGGGTTGCCATGCCCTTCTCCAGGGGATCTTCCCAACTCAGGCATCAAACCTGTGGCATCTCCTGAGTCTTCCGCATCGCAGATGGATTCTTTACTGCTGAGCCACCCAAGAAGCCCCACTAAGTACACTTTCTTCAGCAAATTAAATTCTACAATTGTTTCATTCATTCACCTATTCATTTAACAAATGACCATTTTAGGTCTTATCTATGCAAGGCACAGTGCTAAATATTATAGATGTTACAAAGATACGTCCCATACCTTAGGATGTTTCTAATATTTTTCTTTTCAATTTTTTAGGGGCATATTGATTGAACAAATTAAGGCATATTCATTTTCAAAAACCGTATTAGGATTCTTGAAATCTAATGCCATAAACTTTAATTAAATAGAGTTTTTACCCAGATGGTATATACAAGATGACCATTCATGGGTTCAAATCTTGGCTCTGCTACCAAGCAGAAGTGTGACTTGAGCCACATTTTTCTTATTTGTAAAATGGGGGATTAAAAAAAATAACTACTATAAGCAGTTGTGGAAAAAAAAGAAAGAATCAATATAAAGAACTTGGCACAGTACCTGACACAAAGTACTCCATATATTTTCTCTGTAATAACAATTATTATTTTCATCTAACCTTGGGCCCATTATGTGTGTAGCATGGATCCAGGCACCATGGGAATTGAGAACAGACTGAATCTGAAAATACAGACACTGTCCAACACTGTTCTACCCGTCACAGTTTCACCAGTTTGGTAACCTAAAGCACCAGGAAAGTATTATGCTCATCTGGTCAGTCCCTGGAACCTCGGAGGGATTGGGCTCACCCATCAAGGTGATGCCAGGGCACAGGCGCAGGTGGGGATTTGGCTACAACTGAGTTCAGCTCAACCCCTCAGAGTCCTGTACGTTGTGTTTACCAGTCCTACAGGGTAAATACAAACCAAATGAATGCAAAGGGGATGTAAATACCAGATTTGCTCAGCTGTCTAGGCAAATATCTTGCTGGCTGGAGATTCACACTGTGTCTCAACTCCCCAAGAAGTATTAGATCAGGCAGTCACTGCCTAGGACATGCTGTCCCCACAGTAGGAGGGGCATGTTCTCAAGGAGCTACTGTCTTCTATCATGTGTGGTCCTCCTACCACCCCGCATAGCCTCTTCAAGATGCTCGGTAAGTATTTGTCAACTAGTAGATTGAGTGCTTACAGAGTTCCTTGAATATTGTCCTGGTATAGAAAAAATGTATGAAGTGTGGGCAATGTCATAGTCAGTGCATCATTTTTAAAAATCTGACTTTCCAAAGACTTCCAGCTTATGCTTTGTAAACTGCTTTTTAAAAGAGAGAGAGCAGATGAAATTTTACCATCCTCCTCATGCCATTGTGTGTGTCAGGTAGAAGTAGAACAAGGGTGGACATAAGTACAGAACATCTGCCCCCTCCATGCCCAAAGACTGCAAAACCAGAGGAAAGAAAAACATGGACTGGGAAAAAATGTCTAAAACAGTGACAGGAACAGGTGAGAAATGAGATTGTTAAGGACAACAAGCCACTGCCTGAAGACAGAGTTTGTCTAAATCGTTCGTTTGTTAAGAAAACCCAAAAAGTTGTATCCAAGTTAAATCAGAAACATCAGATCCAAATTCTATAAGGTAACAATTGTCTTCAGTAGATCCACATTCAGTAGCTCATTCACTGTCTAATTACCCACCTGTCTCCACCACCCTTCCCTGTCCACCTGCTGTAAAGTTATGTTTGAACTGTCATTTATCATCATGCTTCTGCTCCTGTTTTTCTTACAGATAAAATTAACAGTAAAATTATATATTTTTGCACTCTTGTCTCTATCAAAACTTGAAAGAACCATATATTTCATTTAAAATTTTTTACATTTTTACACATAGCCCACTTTATTCATTTGTGGTACATTCTAGACCTTATGGGCACTGTAATTTGTACCCTCTATTAAGTTTTTACTGTTATGAAAACAAATTATTACAAATTTAATGGCTTAAAAACAACACAAATTTATTATCTTGTAGTTCTCTAGATCAGAAGTCCAAATGGGTTTTACTGGGTGAACACAAGGGGTCAGCAAGGCTTGCATTGCTTCCGGAGGGAGGAACATGTTTCCCGGTCTTTCCAGCTCTCAAGGCTGTCCACATCCCTTGGCTCGTGGCCCCCAGCCAGCAACAGCAACACTCCAACCTCTACTTCAGTCGTCACATTACATCTCACATCACATCTCTGATTCCCACTTACCTGCTCCCTCCTTCCCTTCTAAGAACCTTTGTGATACATCAGGCTCATCTGGATAATCCAGGACACTCTCCCATCTCAAGACACTTAATTTAATCACACCTACAAAATCCCTTTGGCCATGTAAAGTAATTCTCTGATTCCACAGATTAGGATGTGGGCATCTTTGAGAAGCCATTATTCTACCTACCATAACCCTGTTATAAGAGGCCAGGTATTACTATGCCACTGCTTTGAATGGGAACTTCTAAAGAGAAAAAAAGGACCAAACGCTTCAAAACTTTTGAAAATAATCCAATTAAAATTCAACTTACTCAAAAATAAAATTTAAATAAATTTAAATAAATAAATTAACTTGCTCAATAAGGAAATAGAATAGTGAAGTGCTATTCTATTAGCACTTATTAGCAGTTATGTCAACACAGAAATCTCTTTCCACGTCTGGAGAATTCCCACCTCATGAGTTTTGGGTGAGTATGAAGACAACTTCCCATCATAGGGTACAGATATGCTGGATACTGGCGTCTACATCACCCTTTGCAGCTGGAGCCCAGGCTGGAGAACTGGCTGCACAATCAGACAGAGCCTCATGGGCTTGGAAGAGAGAATTGGTGGCATAGAAAGTAAAGGTTAACCTCATGAAGGTTCAATGTAATAGCAATAGCACTGACGCTAACTCCTCAGCATGTGGGCATTATTAAGGGATAACACACAGCAAGGCCTTAGCCCAGTATTTAGTAACGGTGATGACTCAGTCAATGGCAGCTATTATTAATTTTTAAAACTTTGAATTAACAATCAGCAGGGAATGCTATTGTCCTCCAATATTCATTCTCCTCTTTTTCTTTAGTAACAGAATTCCCAGTTTTCAGCCAGGCACAGGCCACAGGGTTATACCCTGTGTTTCATTATTATTATTTTATGCTCCCCAAAGCTCAATGTTCCTGTGTGACCACATTCTGGCCAATGGTGTATAAACAGAACAAACAACATCCAGGAAGTACCCTTAAAGGGAACAGGCGTGCTCTAATTTGTCTGTTCCTACTAACTGGAGTACAAATGTGATGGCCCTGCTGGCTCAGATGGTAAAGAGTCTCTCTGCAATGCAGAAGACCTGGGTTCAATCCCTGCATTAGGAAGACTCCCTGGAGAAGGAAATGGCAAGCCACCCCAGTATTCTTGCCTGGAAAATCCTATGGATGGAGGAGCCTGGCAGGCTACAGTCCAAATCAGACATGAATGAGCAACTAACACTGGACACTGGACTGCACTGAAAGCTTGAGCGGCTTTATTAGACCATGAGGTGGAAGCCAAGTGCTAAGTAAAGTGTAGGAACAAGATTGAAAAAAATCTCTGAGTATCATGACACACTCGCACACCCGGTACTGGTTACTTTTACTTCAGAGAGAAATAAACTTCCATGTTGTCCCAAGTCTGTGTTTTTTGGGGTTGCCATGATTCACAGCTGAATCTAATCCTAACTGATCCAGAAGGGAGCTTCTAGTTTACCATTCAATATAAGAATCCCTTACAGTATCCCTAATGTCAAATCACTCAACTTTGGTTCAAACACTTCCAGTTATGAAAGCTTCACTACCTAACAGGGAGCCCATTTCTAATTTTTAAAGACTTTTTTTTTTTTTTTTGGTATTATGTAGCTAATACATGAATCCATTGTCATAGAAAATACGTTAAAAGTAAATAATAAAACATTTTAAAGTATGAAACCCCCATGATTCACCCTCCCTCCCATGGATTTCTTCCCAGAATTAACCATGGTCAACAGTCTGCTGTGTGTCTTTCTAGCCCCCAACTCAATGCAATTACACACATACCAGTAGTGTAAGGGTAGTGGGAATAAAGGAGGGACCAGCACCCAATAGTTGATTACATAGGGGAATGGCGGAAAAGAGAAGAGACAAGGGTCAAAAGCAAAGTCCAGGGGTCAAGCATGGGTGAAATTGGGTAGAAGAAGGTGGCACAGAAGGAAGAGGAGTAAGGTCGATAATAAGTCCAGTTCTGGACAGTTTCATCTGCTAAAGTTGGCTGAAGCCCCAGGCAGGCATCAAGAGAGGCTGGAAACATTGGCCTGGAGTTGACATTGAGGAATGCAGTCTCACACAAATAGCTAGAGCGTGTATGAGAATATCAAGGGCATGAGGGAGATGTGGGGATGGGAGAGGGTAGGAGGGGTGAGGCAAGGAGAAGTGGGCCAGAGGCAGCTGCGGGAGGAGCAGAGGACATTTGCCTTTAGAAGAATAAGAGACAAAGCAACCAGAATAGAAAATAGGAAACTGGAAAGTAAGGGAAGATTTCCTAAAATAAGAATGCATTACTTTTTTCATTTAAAATAATGACGCAAAATGGACTTCCCTAGTAGTCCAGTGGCTGAAAGTCTGCCTGCCAACACAGAGGACACAAGTTCAATCCCTCGTCCAGGAAGATCCCACAAGTCACAGAGCAACTAAGCCCCTGCACCACAACTACTAAAGTCCATGCACCCTACAGCCCGTGCTCCACAATAAGAGAAGCAACCACAATGAGAAGTCCGTGCACGGCGGCTAGACAGAATCCCCTGCTCACTGCAACTAGAGAAAGCCCAAGCACAGCAAAGACACAGCACGGCCAAAAATAAACAAAAATAAAATAATGCAAAGATTTAAGTGAGAATGAATGGTTTCAAGCACATGAGGCAATTCAGCAGTATGTAGGTGATTAGTAATTATGGATGAGGTCATTGGTAAATCTTGAGAATGGCTATTCCCCTAAGCAGTGAGTGGACACAGGATTACACAGAAACGAGGGGCAGGTAAGTGGTGAAGGAGCAAAGCAGTGAGCACATCCACTGTACTGATTAGGATAGGCTGCTATCCACACTGCCATCCAGACTAAACTCCCACATCCCAGTGGTCAACAGAATAAATATGTGATTTCTTAGTCACATGAAGCCCAATGAAGGTCAAACCCCCATCTTGAAGCTGTAGTTGTGCTTTCCTCGACACAGAGCAGATGCGGGGAGAAATTGAAGTAAAACACTAGCTCTTTTTTCCCCTCCAGCTTTATTGAGTTAAAACTGACATATAAAATTCTATATATTTAAAGTGTATAATGTGACAATTTTTAATATATATATGGATATATCACTGCAGATGGTGATTGCTGCCATGAAATTAAAAGAAGCTTACTCTTTGGAAGGAAAGTTATGACTAACCTAGATAGCACATTAAAAAGCAGAGACATTATTTTGCCAACAAAGGTCCATCTAGTCAAGGCTATGGTTTTTCCAGTGGTCATGTATGGATGTGAGACTTGGACTGTGAAGAAAGCTGAGTGCCGAAAAATTGATGCTTTTGAACTGTGGTGTTGGAGAAGACTCTTCAGAGTCCCTTGGACTGCAAGGAAATCCAACCAGTCCATCCTAAAGGAGATCAGTCCTGGGTGTTCACTGGAAGGACTGATGCTGAAGCTAAAACTCCAGTACTTTGGCCACCTCATGCAAAGAGTTGACTCATTGGAAAAGACCCTGATGCTGGGAGGGATTGGGGGCAGGAGGAGAAGGGGATGACAGAGGATGAGATGGTTGGATGGCATCACCAACTCGATAGACATGAGTTTGAGTAAACTCCGGGAGTTGGTGATGGAGAGGGAAGCCTGGTGTGCTGAGATTCATGGGGTTGCAAAAAGCCAGACACGACTGAGTGACTGAACTGAACTGGACTGAACTGATATGTATGTATGTGTATGTATGTATACACACACACACACACACACACACATTGTGAAATGATTACCACAACCAGGTTAATTAACACATCTATCACCTCACACAATTAGCTTTTGTGTAATTATAGATATAGATAAAGACAGTGTCTTTATCTATTGACAAACACTTGGGTTATTTCCATGTCTTGGTTGTTATGAGTAATGCTGCAATGAACAAGGGAGGGCAGATATCTCTCTGAGATACTGATTTGTTTCCTTCAGCCACATACCCAGAAGTAGGATTTCTGGATTATATGGGAGTTCTATTTTTCACTTTTTGAAGAATTTCCAAACTGTTTTCCTGAGTAGGTACACCAATTTACATTCCTTCCATCAGACACTGGCTCTTTATTACCTCAATTTGGAAGCTGCCTGGTGGCTCAGACAGTAAAGAGTCTGCCTGCAGTGCAGAAAACCTGGGTTCGATCCCTGGGTCGGGGAAGATCCCCTGGAGAAGGAAATGGCAACCCACTCCAGTGTTCATGCCTGGAAAATCCCACAGACAGAGGAGCCTGGCAGACTACAGTCCATGGGGTTGCAAAGAGTCAGACACGACTGAGCGACTTCACCTGCTGTTGTTGTGTCACTCCTGCTCAGACTGCCTTGGCCTCGACCCAACAAGACAATACGTAGGACGTATAGTGAGCACCAACTGTCTGCCACAGCAGCTTGTTCAGGAGAAAGAGAAGAAGGGCTGGAAAGGTAGCAAAAAGGAGGAGAGCCTGTGCTTACATGGGATTCAGAGGGAGAAGAGGACCAAGTTTCAGGGGAAAGAGGACAAAAGCGGGGAGGATTTCAGTTCTCAAGGCCCAAAGGAAACCTGAGCCCATCCCTGATGAAGTAGTTAGTCCTCACAGCCTTTCATCTTCTGCCCCTTGAAAAACCTCAGTCCTATGCCCACCTCCAAGGCTTGGATTTATTATTTGATTTATGTGCTGTACAAATCAACACCAGAAACCTGCTAATCCAACAAAGGCTATTAGAATAGATTCAAGACCTTCCTGCAAAGTGAGACAACCATGCCTCACACTTGCACTTTGCAAAAGGCCTTAAATTGCACAATTTCAATTGATTTTTATTATAATATTGTGAGAGCGATGTGACCTGCAGAACCAGCAATCTCATCAGTATCCTTACTGATTAGAGGAGGGAATTAAAGTGCAGAGAACAAAAAAGACCTACCCCAGGTCACCTGCTAAGGCTTAAGTCTGGGTCTCCAGGCTCCTGGTCAGTCTCTTTTCCATGAGATGCCATCTGCTTCTTTCTGTACCTTTTGGGGAAGATGTAAAATGGCTGATCCTCCCTGCAAACAGAATGGACCATTAGCTTGTCAGGTCTTTGGAATAGTTGGTTAAGTTTATTTTATTTACAATACTTGGGATAAACACAGAAATTGTTTCAGCAACTTCCACCCCAACTTTGGACTCTAGCAATCCCGGTTCTGTCTGGGAGCAGATGTCAGTTGGCCTAAGAAATAAATGTCCTGCCACATCCCAGCTCCCTCCTCTGTGTACCTTGCTGTGAAGACACTTTGCTAGTGACCCAAGGTCAAATCGGTGGGGCGCCACGTGCTGCTAGTCTGTCCTGTGCTTGGGCGAGTCGTTCCCCTGCACCTCCACAGCGTCTGCTTTTTGTCAGGAGTCTCAGAAATGCTGCATGATCACTTAGTGAACACAATCACCGTTCACTGGGTGCTAACAGCTTCCTGGGGCTTTGAATAGACTGTTCTACTGAATGCTCACAGAAGCCCTAAAAAGTATTACTAGGTATTATTCTCAGTTTGTAGAGGCCAGAGAATTATCCAAGGAACATTATCCAAGGTTCTATAGCTGCAAATAGCAGTACTGGGATTCAAAGCTAAGACCATCTCTCTCCAAGGCCTGAGCACTTTCTACTGGTTCACTAAGCCTCCTGGCTGAGAGACATGATGGGAACAAAGGAAAATAGATCAACAACAATCTAAGAGCATTGCACAGTGACCTTTCTAGTAGAGTATATTTTCTCAAGGAAAGAAAATAAGAAGGAAGGAAGAGAAAGAAGAGACTATAGATGTTGTCTAGAACACTCTATACATAGCTTGGGTATCTGAAGATATGTTGTCCTCGGTTTTAAGAGCTACTGGTGAGTACCCAGGCTGAGCAGAGGACAGGGCCCTGGGAAACAGCAGCTGAGAAATGAGAGGAAAACTAGGAGCAAGGGCCCGTGGGCACCATGGGCAGAGAGAAGACCCCATACCTTTCTATGCCAACATCCCCAGTCCAGTTAAGGGATTGCTTTCAGCTTTTTCTTTTTCTATAATGCCAAGTGAGGCTTCACAGTGTGTGAACTGAGAACTTCCAGATGTTCAAGCTGGATTTAGAAAGGGCAGAGGAACCAGAGATCAAATTTCCAACATCCGCTGGGTCATAGAGAAAGCACAAGAGTTCCAGAAAAACATCTACTGCTGGGCAAACAATGGAAACAGTGAGAGACTTTATTTTCTTGGGCTCCAAAATCACTGCAGATGATGACTGCAGAAACTGAAAGACACTTGCTCCTTGGAAGAAAAGCTATGACCAAACTAGACAGTATATTAAAAATCAGAGACGTTACTTTGCCAACAAACTTCCGTCTAGTCAAAGCTATGGTTTTTCCAGTAGTCATGTATGGATGTGAGAGTTGGACCATAAAGGAAGTTGGACACCAAAGAATTGATGCTCTTGAACTGTGATGTTGGAGAAGACTCTTATGAGGCCCTGGGACTGCAAGGAGATCAAACCAGTCAATACTAAAGGAAATCAGTCCTGAATATTCATTGGAAGGACTGATGCTGAAGCTGAAGCTCCAATACTTTGGCTACCTGATGTGAAGAACTAGCTCATTGGAAAAGACCCTGATGCTGGGAAAGCATGAAGGCAGGAGGAGAAGGGGAGGACAGAGAATGAGATGGTTGGATGGCATCACCAACTCGAGGGATATGAATTTGAGTGGGCTCCGGGAGCTGGTGATGGACAGGGAAGTCTGGAGTGCTGCAGTCCATGGGGTGGCAAAGAGTCAGACCAGCAACTGAACTAAACTGAACTGATATTTAAACACTTTAAAGATTAGCGTTTGAAGTTAAAGAGAGAACACTAAATGTTGTGCTGAAAACAAAAAACAATACATGCTTTTTCCTCTTCCTCCTAAAGCTGCTCCCAGGCTGCAAGTGCAGAGACGCTTGATCACTGAGGCTCAGGCAGCTCCTTTCACCCACCACTTGCAGGAAGGAAGTGACAGCCCCACATCACAGTTCCACCTGATGCGTTCCACCTCACAGTCACTTGCAAATTCAGCCCTGATGCCCGGAACTGCCTCTGAGCCCACATTTGCACATCAGGGTGTGTGTACGTGAGTCTCTTCTCGTGCTGCAATTAAAACCTAAAGCAACTACTATTTTCAGCCCAAGCATCTGCCCCATCTCCACAGCCAGGATGGGGGAAACAGCTCTTCATGCCTAAGCTACCCAGTTGTGCAACATGAAGAAAGCATCTGAGGAGGTAAAAACCCTCAAGCTTTCTGGAAATGTGAGTTTCAGACACTCATTTCAGCAATATCCCTACATAGACAGACACTTTTCCTTATTGCCAAAGCCCACTAGAAGGAGCTATAATGGCAGATTGCATGGGTTTCCCGAAGTACCAGTGAGATGGAGGGGCAGGGGTTAGGGTGTCCCCATCCCAGGACCCTAAAGTATACAGGATGCTAAGGGTTCTAAGATTTCAGCATGCAGAACAGGGTGGGCAGGAGCCCAGAGCTCCAGTCTAGACAACAACTGTGGCTCCCAGAGCAGGACTCAAGAGACAGGAGAGCTCTGATTTTTAAGATACACCTCAAATATTGAAGGACCAGGCCTTATTTTTCCCTTTGCCCTAAAATGACCACAAAGTAAAGAGTGAAGGTCATCAAGTTCAAAGAGATTCCTCAGAAACAAACATGGGCTCAACTATAAGGCACAGGCCAATGGGTTCCCAACTGACCCTATGAATAGGGTCAACTGCCTCAAATGCTTCTCCTGGGCCAGGCTGATCCAGTCCACACTTAAGAGTAGATGGACCATTGTGTGTGTCCCATCAAAGGGCATGAAGTACAGCATTTCAGGGAGAGGATGGCCTAAGTCAAGCCATAATGTACCCACAGAAGGCACTCAAGTTCCACCCAAAACCAAAGATGAATTTATGATACTCCCAGGGGTGTTCGCCTTCCAGCGAACTCCAGACACCTGGAGTTATTCTAACAAAACAGAAACCCAGTCTGGACCAAGGCCAAGCTGGTCCAGGAAGGCAAGCCATGGGTGTGGAGAGGCAGGAGAGGGGAAGGAGGGTTTATTTGGGGCTCCCACAGAAGAGAAAGCTGTCTCCTTGTGTCTTGGTCATGCCCTCCATGCTGCCCCCAGTATATTCTGTTACCCCAGCCTGGCCCCTGTGGTTGCCCAGTGTCCTTTCTTGGGCTACAGGCCTTAGTCTTGCTCAACTGAGGGAAATCATGAGCGGTTCAGAAACAAAAGCAACCTGCCAGCTGTCTCAGAGCCCATTTGTCTGACTTCTAGCTCAGTGGTCATTCCCACCAGAACAGGGGTGACGCACCCTGTCTCTTCAGCCACAGATAGCAGTCTTCACAAAACTATCCCCAAGGCCTCTGCAGTTACATCCAGTCATATGGTCATTCTTTGAGTAGCTTGGGATCCAACTCCCAGGACACTTGGTGAGGGATAGCCATCTGACTCCTTTCCTCTTTTTAAGTGAAATCGAGGCAAAGAGCACTTTTCCACTTTGGCAAAGAAGGCTAGAACAGGAGGTCTGAAGTGACGGAGCCAAAGGTCACACAGGCAGTCGGTGCTGGAGGTGAAAGCAGACGGATGACAACTGCACCACCCAGATCACAACAAGGCTCGCCTCTTACCCAGTCTCTGCACACAGTGGACCCATATCTGCAGCCCCTCTTCCCTGATGCTCTGAGCCCCCAGCCAAATTGTCTTTCCTCCCATTCACCCAGTGTACAAAAATACCATCCCACCCACAGAAGGGGACTAGATGGTCAATGCATTAAGTTGATTCTAAGGGAGGGAGTCAGATTTTTATCTTCTTGTCTCAGGTAATATTGCCAACGCCAGTGCCATTGTGTTCAGTTGTTTCTGATTCTTTGCAACCCTGTGGACTATAGTCAGCCAGGCTCCTCTGTCCATGGAATTTTCCAGGCAAGGATACTAGACTGGGTTGCCATTTCCTCTTCCAGGGGATTTTCCCAACCCAGGGATCGAACCCACATCTCCTGTGTCTCCTGCATTGCAGGCGGATTCTTGATCCCCTGAACCACTGGGGATTATGTAACCTCAAAGTTTTAACCCAAATAAATATCTCCCGGGCTGAGGAATTTCAGGGTAGGTAGGATATTCAGACAGGAGGGTTTAGCCCCAGGGACTCACAGCTGCCCAGGGGACTCTGTCCACAGGCCAGGTCTCCCCTGGGAGCCTCTGAGCAACAGTGAGCACCTCTGAGCCTAACTGTGGGAGGTCACTGGAAGCCTCTTGAAGTGCAGAGTGAAATCTGCCGCCTGACACGTTCACCCTAGCTGTTTGGCTGCTTTGCATGCCTATGGGGCAAGCAGGCTATTTTGAGCAGATTTCATAACCCTCTTTGTAGCTGCTGATTGCACATGTGTTTCCAGCTCCGTTCTTGTGGCGAGAATGTTTACAGAGACGGTGCATTGTCAGAGAATGAAGAAAAAGCAAGATTGGGAGATTAGGAGGACAATTTCCATGTCTAGACAGAGTTCGCACAGCCGGCGTCTGCTCCATTCAGGGTCCCTGGAATTCGGCACCCTGTGCGGATCACCTTCTGAACCCTTTATCCCATCCAGAGGACTTTACTCTGAAATCTCCCAGGTGGCGGCAAGGGGAGAGGAGAGCTCTCGGGCATCCTTTCTGAGAATAAATCCAGGGGGGATTTCTGAGTGTTGTCCTAGGAAATCAAAATATTGGAAAAATCTGTGAATGCCTGCATACAATTTTCTTAAGAATCTCAAATCTCAAGCCTGATTCTAGCCTTGGTGCACGCTGCCTTTCAATGTCTTGGCCAGCAGGATTGTCTTCATCATTGTGTTGTTTGCTTATTTATTTATCCCCGTCTGTTTACCTCCTGTCAGCCTGATGACACGCCTGCTCACCTGTTTTGTTTCTAATTTATCCCTCTGCTTCTGTTTTCCACCTTGGCCCACTGCGTTCAGGCTCTGTCCGAAAGCACTGCTACGCAGTTGTATTCAGCTTTCATTTTTGAGCCCCACCATGTGTGAATAACTGGCTCCATCGATCCCCTTCTTGAACCTTTGATTCCATTTGTTATGTGTCCCTTTTGCCCTATTCTTTCCTCCTGACTCCTGTCACATCCTGTGTCATGATTGCCCATCATAAGCTACCTCAGGGCAGGATTTGTGCCAGTTTACTCTTATTACCACCATCACAGCCGTCTGAGATGGTATTTACAAGAAAAGTAATACCAGCCCACACTGAGACCACGTAACAGGCACTGCACTGCTGCTTCACATGCATTCTTTTATTTTCACTTAATCCTCTTAACAATCTTCCAAAGAGGTTGCTGTTATTTTCTCAACTTTACACATTAAAGAATCTGGGGCTTTGAGAGGTAAAGCCATTTGCCCAAGCACATGAAGCCAACTAGTGGCAGAAACAAGCTTCAAATTTAGATCTGCTGAACTCTGGAGCCAGAATGCTTAAGATTCTTTAAGAATTTGGGGATGAACAAATGCATACTCAAGATGTAAAACTTTCTGGTCCTTTTGCTTCTCATATTTGCTTCTGACTCCTTTCTGACTCTAAAGACAATAGAAGAGTCTGCAGAGAGTTCTATGATTGACACCCAGAAAGTAACCCCCATTCTCCCAACAGCTGCTAGGAACTATGCACCTTTCCTTGTACAGCCTGTCAGAGTGAGGACAGTGGCCTCATCCTTCGTGTGGTCCCGGGATCCACACCACTGCCCTCTGCATGGATCCCCTGGCCCAGAGTGTGCTCAGGGTGGGCCAGCCTCCACTTCAGAGAACATGCAAGTCAGGCCACAGCTGACTGGATAAATCATAGCAAGACCATGATTTCCCCCCCCAAAATCAGAAGGGAGAACAAGGAAACCACCAAAGCAAAATAAACAAAAGTCCTAACAGAGACAAAATAATAAGCCAATTTTCTGGCAAAGTGACAGCAGAAATCTAAGTTTCTCTGAAACTCTTTCATACATCTGACTTCCTGAGGTAAAAGAGCCAAAGGAAAGCAACTTCTTAAGGTCAAGGTACTAGCCTGAGAGGATAAGAGCTTAAGTCCTAACTTTACCACAAGTTCTCCTGCGGATTCATACTCCTGGAACCGGTTTCCCAAGATAGCAGAGTTTTCATGTTTGACAGGGAAATGTCATGTTACTCCTTCTTTGGAGGCCACCACTGGAGAGAGGAGAGGGTGATATGAAAAGGCATCAGCGGCAACTCAGGGAGCATCACTACCATATCCTTCCACCCCTCCTGCCGGCTAGAGCCAGAACCTGTGTGTGAAACATGCCTTGCTGGCCCTGACTCTGCTTGGTGCCTGGTTCCTCAGAGTCAACTCCACTCAACAAGAGTTACACCAGCTTCTCCCAGGTACTGGTACCAGTCACTACAGTGGACTGAGAGTTAGGACACCGGAAGAGCTCAAAAGATCAAGCAGCCAGTGCTCGCCTGTTGTTCAAAGAGAATCCTGAAGTCCTATGGGTTTCCTTCCCTTTCTCCTCTTAAAGAGGAAGGAGTCTTACTTTCCAGAACAGAGGTTAAGTGATCAACAAAAGGAAGGAGAGAGGGGGGAAGGAAGACAAAGAATACAACTACGGGGTTGATGCATGAGATGGTCCAGAGCGCCCTCTAGCGGCTGGAGGACTGGAATGAGGCAACAATTAAGTTAGATCCATGGTTTATGAACTGGATCTTGTTTAGATTCTTAGAGTTGTTATTCTTGTTCAATCCCTAAGTCATGTCTGGCTCTGTGACCCCACGGACTGCTGCACGCCAGGCTTCCCTGTCCTTCACTGTCTCCCAGAGTTTGCTCAAATTCATGTCCGTTGAACCATCTCATACTCTGCTGCACCCTTCTCCTTTGGCCTTCAGTCCTTCCCAGCATCCGGTTCTTTCCTGATACCTCAGTCCTTCACATCAGGCAGCCAAAGTGTTGATGCTTCAGCTTCAGCATCAGTCCTTCCAATGAATATTGAGGGTTGATGTCCTTTAGGATTGACTGGTTTGATCTCCTTGCAGTCCAAGGAACTCTCAAGAGTCTTCTCCAGCACCACAATTTTAAAGCATCAACTCTTCAGTGGTCAGCCTTCTTTATAGTCCAACTCTCACATCCATACCCAACTACTGGAAAAGTCATAATTTTGACTATATGGACCTTTGTTGGCAAAGTGATATCTCTGCTTTTCAATACACTATCTAGTTTTGTCATACACTCTTAGAGAGACCCTGTAAAATAATGAATTCTTTAAAATATATATATATATATTTTTTCCCAGTGGCATTTCTTCAGAACTGTGTTACTTTAGATGAGCTTTCATGCAAAAACTAAGCAATGTGCCTCTACTTTTAAAAACTGTGAAAGGAAGCATTTTGAATCCCTTCAATCCTGGCGTGCTGCTATTCATGGAGTCACAAAGAGTCGGACATGACTGAGAGACTGAACTGAACTGAACTGGATCTCTTTACTACAGAAAGATGATATTACTTTTAAGTCTTTGTGCCCAGGGTTACTCTCTTGATTCTTTGACTCCTGGTTTCTTCCATTTCCTCCCTGCTAAATAGATGAAAAGTGGAGGAGGAGATGGCTCCTTGAGGAGAGGGAAGTTTTCTGATCCACAGTAGAAAGCCCAAAATAGGTGTACAATAAATGCTTATTAAGAATTCAAATGCCAAAAATTTCATGTCATGAAAAGATACCATAAGATTACATCATGTGATCAAAGAATTTATATCATATAATCTCAATATATACCATATTGATATAATCTCAACTTATAGCTCATATCATGAAAGTGAAAATGAAAGTCACTCAGTAGTGCCTGACTCTTTGCGACCCCATGGACTATACAGTCCATGGAATTCTCCAGGCCAGAATACTGGAGTGGGTAGCCTTTCCCTTCTCCAGGGGATCTTGCCAACCCAGGGATTGAACCCAGGTCTCGCACATTGCAGGCAGATTCTCTCCCAGCTGAGCCACAAGGGAAGCCCAAGAACACTGAAGTGGGTAGCCTATCCCTTCTCCAGCGGATCTTCCCAACCATGGAATCGAACTGGGGTCTTCTGCACTGCAGGTGGTTTCTTTATCAACTGAGCTATCAGGGAAGCCCAGGAAGCTCATATCATATTTATATCATATAATTTCAATTTTCAAACAAATGTATATACCTATGCATACATATAAAAAATAAAATTACCAAAATATTAACAGTAGAGCTCTGAGTGGGGTTTTTAGGTTGTGTGTTGGGGGGAGGGGTCTATGTATTATCCAAATTTTCTGTAATAAACATGCAGTTCTCCCCATCCCCAAAATATATACTTTTTTAAAAGGCAAGAAAATTAAGGTTTGTGCATTTGGCTGGTGGGATAGGTCTTTTGAGGAAAGGGAAATAGTCCAAACACAGGCATGAGATTCCGAGAAGGTCTCAACCAGGAAGAAAATGAAGAAACCATTCCCCAGTTTACCATGGCAACCTTCCTGACAACAATTCTGTGCTCATGGGTTGGCTTACAAGTTTGACTTTCAAAAGAGAAGAGATGCAGTTGTCCTTCAGTTAGGAAAATGTATTTGTTGTCAATCCCATGGACCTATAAACTTCTGGAAACATGGAGAAATATTTCCCTTCAAAGCAACCATACCATTTTTATTTACCTTTCTTGATATTTATCACTCTCCACTTTGTTGTTGTTTAGTCACTAAGTCATGCCTGAGTTTTTGCCACCCCACAGACTGTAGTCCACCAGTCTCCTCTTTCCAAGGGATTTCCCAGGCAAGAATACTGGAGTGGGTTGCCATTTCCTTCTCCAGGGCAACTTCCCAACCCAGGGATAGAACTCAGGTCTCCTGCATTGGCAGGAGGATTTTTTATCACTGAGCCACAAGGGAAGCCCCTACTCTCCACTTTGCATTGCATCAATTTATGGGAAAGACAAGAGTGTAGAAACTTAAATCAAAAGTTACAAATTCAGGACCTGACTGTATCACTTACTAGCTCAGGGACATCGAGCAAGTCATTTATCCTTTTCAAATCTCACTTCACTTGACGTTCAAGGAATGTTGTACCGTAAGAATAATAAAAGGGAAAAGAAGGACACAAAAGTCAGAACCAAGAAAAGACAAGAAATACAAGTTCCCTATAAGGGTTGATAGGGCTTCTGTTTTGGTCTGTTTTTCCTGACATCCGTTTTTGTGGCTATCCAGCAGGCACCATTCTTTCCATCAGTCTTCTAACCTTCCTTTTGGAGACTACATCATTAATCTTTTTTTAAAATCGAAGTGTAGTTGATTCACAATATCGTGTTAGTTTTAAATGTATAGCACGATTCAATTATATATAATTTTATATATACACATATATTCTTTCCTCAGATTCTTTTCCCTCATAGGTTATTACAAAATATTGAATCTAGTTCCATGTGCTATTCAGTAGGTGCTTGTTGGTTATCTATTCTATATATGGAAGTGTGTATATGTTAGTCCCAACCTCCTAATTTATCCCTCCCCCACTTTCCCCTTTGATAGCTAGAAGTTTGTTTTCTGCGACTGTGCTTCTCTGTTTTGTAATAAGTTCATTTGTACCATTTTCTTAGATTAAACGTTTAAGTGATATCATGATATTTGTCTTTGTCTGGCTTACTTCACTTAATATGATAATCTCTTGGTCTATCCAAATGGTATTATTTCATTCTTTTTAATGGCTGAGTAATATTCTATGTGTTCTTTATCCATTCATCTGTTAATGGACATTTAGGTTGCTTTCATGTCTTGATTACTGTAAATAGTCTGCTATGAACATTGGGGTGCATGTGTCCTTTCAAATTAGAGTTTTCTCCCGATATATGCCCAGGGATGGGATTGCTGAAACATGTGGCAACTTTATTTTTAGTTTTTTAAGGAACTATATTCTCCATAGTGATTACCAATTTACATTCCTATCAACAGTGTAGGAGCATTCCTTTTCTCCACACCCTTTCCAGTGTTTAATATTTGTAGACTTCCTATGATGACAATTCTGACTAGACTGAAGTGATACCTCATTGTTGTTTTAATTTGCTTTTCTCTAATAATTAGCGGTGCTGGGCATCTTTTCATGTGCCTTTTGGCCATCTGTATGTCTTCTTTGGAGACTGCTTCATTAATTGTGAGAGTGGGTGTCCCTCCCACTGTCGACATCAAAGGGGCTAGATCCCCAAACTGAAGCTGAGCCAGTCAGAAGGTTCTCTCAGGACTTGATCTTGACTGAGTGACCCAGTCACGGAGAGAGTTGGCTGTCTTCCTCACTTTGGCCCAGCAGCATGACAATTGGCTTCTGTGGCCTCATTTTCCAGATCTCCTTTGGTTCATATCTGTATTCCAAACTTGGTCTTGGAGTATCCCATCTATTTTGGGAGTTCCACTCTGATTGTATAACATTATTTCAATGGCAAGTCAAGTGAAATCTGTAAAGGATAAATTACTTGAGTGAATCCCCTGAGTGAATCAGTGGGATAGCCAGGTCCTGAATGTATATGTTGATTTAAATATCCTTTCAGCAAATTCTTCTTTTTTGCCTAAGTCAGCTAGAAATAATTTTTGTGATTTGAAACCTAGAATCCTAGCTTATTCACAGAACAGAAATAGAAACATATTAAGTTACAAAATTCTCCTATCTAAAAAGAAGATGTTCACTCATTATCAGAGAAATGCAAATCAAAACCTCAGTGAGGTACCATTACATGCCAGTCAGGATGGCTGCTATCCAAAAGTCTACAAGCAATAAATGCTGGAGAGGGTGTGGAGAAAAGGGAACCCTCTTACACTGTTGGTGGGAATGCAAACTAGTACAGCCACTATGGAGAACAATGTGGAGATTCCTTAAAAAACTGGAAATAGAACTGCCATGTGACCCAGCAATCCCACTCCTGGGCATACACACTGAGGAAACCAGATCTGAAAGAGACACATGCACCCCAATGTTCATCACAGCACTGTTTATAATATCCAGGACATGGAAGCAACCTAGATGCCCATCAACAGATGAATGGATAAAGCAGCTGTGGTACATATACACCATGGAATATTACTCAGCCATTAAAAAGAATTCATTTGAATCAGTTCTAATGAGATGGATGAAACTGGAGCCCACTATACAGAGTGAAGTAAGCCAGAAAGATAAAGACCATTACAGTATACTAACACATATATATGGAATTTAGAAAGATGGTAGTGATAACCCTATATGCAAAACAGAAAAAGAGACACAGATGTACAGAACAGACTTTTGAACTCTGTGGGAGAAGGCGAGGGTGGGATGTTTCAAGAGAACAGCATCGAAACATGTATATTATCTATAGTGAAACAGATCACCAGCCCAGGTTGGATGCATGAGACAAGTGCTCAGACCTGGTGCACTGGGAAGACCCAGAGGGATCGGGTAGAGAGGGAGGTGGGAGGGGGGAGCAGGATGGGGAATACATGTAAATCCATGGCTAATTCATGTCAATGTATGACAAAAACCACTACAATATTGTAAAGTAATTAGCCTCCAACTAATAAAAATAAATGAAAAAAAAATTAAAAAATAAAAATAAAAAGAAGATGTTGACCATTTCCTCATTTAGTTCCAGAGACTACATTCAAAAAGTAATTTCCCAAGGGGCAATACAACTGGAGAGGGTGACGTCATTAAGTAACATTAAAAGAATTATGTCCCTCTGAGACTAGATACTCTGTGAGAGCCAAGAATCTGTGTTTTATATCTTGTTCACCTACGTGCACCCACAGCATTCGCAGATCCTACATGATTGCCTATATGATGGGTATTTTCCATATCGCCTGACTCTTCACTCTCCCTCTTTACCAGCAAGAATACAACCTATCAAAATTTATTCCTTGTGCTTCTGTCCTTTCTGTCTATCTAATCCAAAGCCACAGGTGGAGGGCAACCTGGGAGAGCAGAAGATCATGGACCTCAGCCCTGAAGACTGCACTGACTGCATGTTAGGGACATGGAGCAAAAGAGACAGTGGGCCAGGCCCTCTGCTCCCACAGCCCCAGAGCCCTTCCCCTACATCTCTGGCTGGTTTAATAACATGATAAAACAGGACTTTAAATGCCACTCATACAACTTCACATAGTTAGAACGACAAGCCAGATCTCAGGTACAGAAACTACTACTCGGTGGGACCTGTTGGCTCCATCTGCAGGAGGCACACACCCAGGGTACCATTCTGCTAAGAACTTGCCTTTTCCAACCCCTTTGTTTAAGGACATTTTCTGCTTCTATATCGAATCATGTTGATAATAAGATACTCATTTTCTTAAACTTCTCACTTAAAGTATAGACATGTGAATGTTAAAAAGTGGACCAAGAGAAGAAAAAAAAAAGGTGGACCAAGAATCCAGTAATATTTTCCAGAAGAGTATTTTCCTCTGGAAGGTTGGGAATGTCCGTGAATAGTAGCTTCCATTCACCCTAGAGAATCCTTTGCCTGAAGTCCCCCTGACGTAAGTGGTGTTTCCTCAGATACCAGGAAACATCAGAGTGTGGAATAGGACTCTAGAAGACAGATGTTTTTCCACTATCTCCCCTCTTGCTCTCAGTTTCCTGGGCAAGATGTATGCAAGCCAGGACAATAACTTCCTCCAATACAGAATCAGAGTAAGGAAAATGGTATCCTAAGAGGGCTGCAACTTGCAACGCCACAGTGTCTGTTTTGAGTTGAAAATGGGCAAAACAGCAACTCCTACTCTGTCCTGAAGTCAGTCTCCATAATAGAGTCAAACTGTTTCCATCACCCTTGCAGTTCCTGCAAAGTGCCTAGAGAAGCAGTGGAAGCTATTCAGCTTGGTGTGATCTGCTTTTCACTGTCTCCCTAGCATGGAGTCATGTAAAATTATGTTCCAACAGCATCAGGAAAGCAAAGTATTATAGATCTGAATTAAAAAGCCCAGGGCCACCTCAACTCATTAGCATTTCCATGGATGGCTGGGCAGCTTCCTTCCCCGCTCCCACTGCAAAGAAACTCCTTGCCGGTGCTTGAGCCTTGTTCACCAAGTCAAGGCAATTCTCCAGGAAAACAGCTCAGCTGATGCAAAAAGGGAGGCAGCAAACCAGAGCTGAGGCCACCAGTGGCCTTTAGCAGGGCCTCAAGGGTTACTCCCTTTGCTTTTCCTATTAAGCACTTATTTAAACTGAAATTTACATGTTTGACTTCAGTCCAAGGACTAGTATTTTGAGCCCATCCTATTTTAAGCATATAATAATGAAAATCAGACCTGGTTTTTGTCTAGCATCTCTCAATTTCCCAAGAAGGGAGAAAACATATTCAACTTATTTGTGCTTTGTAGCCTGAGGATGCAAACTTACCTGCTTTCCCCCCTAAATTATTACTTTCACAGATTTCCAGGCTTCCCTTTCAGTAACATTTTTCAGAAAGCAAAGCTTTGAACAAGTGAGGGGAAAAAAACTTGTCTGAACACGTGGCAATTTTATAAAATGTGGAGTTCTGTTAAGCTCTCAGGTGTCTGGGAAGTTGTGTAAACATGGACCGGTGCTTGACAATCTTGTAGCTGTGGTTTTCTGTTTGAGCCAGAAGATGACAGATGTCTCTGGGCAGCATTTATGTGGTCACTCCGATTGCTTCTCACAAAGCAATCAATGAAGCAGCAAAATGGCATTTTAAGTGCAGTGTTGGGGGAGATGGAGTGGGAGTAGGAGGGTGGGGAAGAGGAAGAAAGAGAATTGTATACCTGAACGCAAAGTCAGGAAGCACTTGTCACCGAGGCCACATTTTCACATGCCCACATGTGTAGCTATAATAACCATTCAGTGAGTCAGGACTAAAGACAAACAAGAAAGTGGTATCCAAAGTAAATTTTGGTCTGAAATACTTCACATACAAATCTACTTTTTTAAAAGCTTTATCAGGTTGCTGCCATCTTCAAAGAACATCAGTATTATTGTCACAATCCTAAAATCAATTCACAACAGGAACTTGAAGCTTTCCCAGGGATAAGAAGTGCATGGTTTGCTTGTCCATTTCTATTAACCAGGTCTTAACTTTCTAAAATACCCCCCTACCTTTAAGGTGGGTTTCAAACAATGCTCACCTGCAATTCTTTTCAAGTCTGATTCTCTCCCAGATATATAAATGAATATACAGCATCCTGTTCAAATGGAAAAATGGTGGGGGGTGTGGTGACTAGGATGCTCAACAGGATCATGGCCTGAAATTACGGGCAGGGAGTGGGAGTCTCTCTTTGGGGACCTCTTTGCTATCCCCTAACCTGTGTCCATGACATCCTCAAAGTCACATCAGATTCACTGCTGCTTTTCCCCTAAACTGACACTTTAATACAAAGATTTCAAATCATTTTGAGGAATATCCTGTAGAACCAATGCTCTATACATTTATATCTCAGATTGAGTATATACTTTCAAAATTAAACATTAATAATACAGGTGGTAAGCATCCATTGACAGATGAATGGATTAAGAAGATGTGCATATATACGATGGAATACTACTCATAAAAAAGAATGAAATAACGGTATTCTTCACAGAACTAGAACAAATAATTTCACAATTTGTATGGAAATACAAAAAACCTTGATTAGCCAAAGTAATCTTGAGAAAGAAAAATGGAACTGGAGGAATCAACCTGCCTGACTTCAGACTCTACTACAAAGCCACAGTCATCAAGACAGTATGGTACTGGCACAAAGACAGAAATATAGACCAATGGAACAGAATAGAAAGCCCAGAGATAAATCCACGAACCTATGGACACCTTATCTTTGACAAAGGAGGCAAGGATACACAATGGACAAAAGACAATCTCTTCAACAAGTGGTGCTGGGAAAACTGGTCAACCACTTGTAAAAGAATGAAACTAGAACACTTTCTAACACCATACACAAAAATAAACTCAAAATGGATTAAAGATCTAAATGTAAGACCAGAAACTATAAAAGTCCTAGAGGAGAACATAGGCAAAACACTCTCCGACATGAATCACAGCAGGATCCTCTATGACCCACCTCCCAGAATATTGGAAATAAAAGCAAAAATAAACAAATGGACCTAATGAAACTTAAAAGCTTTTGCACAACAAAGCAAACTATAAGCAAGGTGAAAAGACAGCCTTCAGAATGGGATAAAATAATAGCAAATGAAGCAACAGACAAAGGATTAATCTCAAAAATACACAAGCAACTCCTGCAGCTCAATTCCAGAAAAATAAATGACCCAATCAAAAAATGGGCCAAAGAACTAAACAGACATTTCTCCAAAAAAGACATACAGATGGCTAACAAACACATGAAAAGATGCTCAACATCACTCATTATCAGAGAAATATAAATCAAAACCTCAATGAGGTACCATTACATGCCAGTCAGAATGGCTGCTATCCAAAAGTCTACAAGCAATAAATGCTAGAGAGGGTGTGGAGAAAAGGGAACCCTCTTACACTATTGGTGGGAATGCAAACTAGTACAGCCGCTATGGAGAACAGTGTGGAGATTCCTTAAAAAACTGGAAATAGAACTGCCATGTGACCCAGCAATCCCACTCCTGGGCATACACACCGAGGAAACCAGAACTGAAAGAGACACATGTACCCCAATGTTCATCGCAGCACTGTTTATAATAGCCAGGACATGGAAGCAACCTAGATGCCCATCAGCAGATGAATGGATAAGAAAGCTGTGGTACATATACACAATGGAATATTACTCAGCCATTAAAAAGAATACATTTGAATCAGTTCTAATGAGATGGATGAAATTGGAGCCCATTATACAGAGTGAAGTAAGCCAGAAAGATAAACACCAATACAATATACTAACACATATATATGGAATTTAGAAAGATGGTAAGATAACCCTATACGCAAGACAGAAAAACAGACACAGATGTATAGAACAGACTTTTGGACTCTGTGGGAGAAGGTGAGGGTGGGATGATCTGAGAGAACAGCATCGAAACATGTATATTATCTAGTGTGAAACAGATCACCAGTCCAGGTTGGATGCATGAGACAAGTGCTCGGGGCTGGTGCACTGGGAAGACCCAGAGGTATCGGGTAGAGAGGGAGGTGGGAGGCGGGGTTCAGGATGGGGAACACATGTAAATCCATGGCTGATTCATGTCAATGTATGGCAAAAACCACTACAATATTGTAAAGTAATTAGCCTCCAACTAATAAAAATAAATGGAAAAAAATAAAAAGCAGCAGAAAAAAAAAAGAATGAAATAAGGCCATGTGCAGCAACTAGATGGACCTACAGATTATCATACTAAGTGAGTTAAGTCAGAAGAGAAAGATAAATATCATATGATATCACTTATATATGGAATCTTAAAAAAAATGATACGAATGAACTTATTTACAAAACAGACACAGACTCATAGACATAGAAAGCAAACTTATGGTTACCAAAGAAGAAAGGCAGGGGGAGGGATAAATTAGGTGTTTGAGATTAACATATATACACTACTATGTGTGAAATGGATAACCAGCAAGGATGTACTATATAGCACAGGGAACTCTACTCCATATTCTCTAACAACTTAAATGAGAAAACAATTTGAAAAAGAAAAGGTATATGTATGTTTGAATCACTTGGCTGTATACCTAAAACTAATACAACATTGTAAATCAACTATAATATAAAGTAAGAATTTAAAAAAGAATACAGTTGGCACTTGCCCTTTTATTAACTCACAGAATTCTCACACCCACACTGCAAGTGGGTATCATCATACTCAATCGAAAGATCATGAAACTAAAGCTGGGAGAGATCAACTGTCTCAAGTGAGGTCCCACAACTAATGTATATCAGAGCTGGGCTTGAATCCAGGCCTTCTGCCCTTTCCTACTGCATCATAAATGTCTCTCAAATTAGTAATAAAACACTCAAAGCTTAGAACTGGTGAAATACAAGTCCTCAAAAAAAGAGATTATTCGCAACATTTCCCAGTGTTGATGTTAGTTAGCACTTACCCAGTGTGATCTGCACCAAAAATATGCTGACTAAATTAAGAAGAGAATTTGCAGATTCTTAGATGGTCTGCATTCACATTTTGCCCCTTTCCAGTTCCAGAGAGGTAATTAGGTTTGTTAAGAGTAGAATGGTGGTTGGGGGTGACTTACAGGGAAACTGAAGCAAGTTTGATGCCGAGAAAACCACGAAAGAAAAGAAGTTCTCTGGGAAGTGACATCAAGAGACTAGCAAAAGGTGATGGAGACATAGAGATGAATAGGGAATTCTGGATCCAAATAAGCACAAGAAGGAATGAATGCCTTGTGTTTCTCCCCAGTCCTGCCCTCCCCTCCCACCATTTCCTCTCATAAAGCAAGAGAACAAAAACAAACTCACACTAAACCCAACCCAAAAACACAAACAAGAAGATTAAACAGGGAATTCTAGCCAGAAGCAAACTCAGGATAAAGGGAGGAGAAAAGGGTGGATCTTGACCTTCCTAGGTATCCTGGTGACTGGAAATCCTTTCACCTTCATTTTCAAAACCTGGGTTTTTCTAGTGTGCAGATGAGACAGCCCTGGTGTGTTAATACGATGCCCAGAGTGACATGGTAAAAAGAACATGAGCAACACACACACCCCCATGGTAACCATGACAGCCTTGGACGAGCATCAGTTCAAAGCATCTTCACACAAGTACAGTGACTACAACTTTAGATTACATGTCAGATAGGATTGGTACTGCTTCCTGTTCTAACTTTATGATCTGGATAATTACCAGAGCTCATTAAGTTCTTCCTTGTTGGCTGGAATCTAAGGCTTTCACAGCTGAATCTTAGTTTTACTGACAGTATTTAAAAAAAAAAAATCCTGATGAAGCTAAGAGTTTCAGGAGCTCAGTCATTCTTTCCCAACCTCAGGTTTGAGACCTGTTGAGTCTAACACTGCACCATGTACACCTCTTCCCCATCATCCTCTTAGGCAGCAGCTTGTTCCCTGTATACTTTAACTTTCATGCTTATCTCTCTTCCCTTGTCTAACACAGGAGATGTTGATCTGGGAATCTACAGTAGAAAATGTGATATTTCACTTGTCTGTGGCATAATATGGATAGGAAAACATTATTGTAAGGCTCTCCTTTTACAGCTTAAATAAATAAACTACAAGGTCCAGGGAGAGTAAGTGGTTTCTTCAGGTTACATTAGCTTGAATCCTGGGATTAAACTCATGTCTTCCAAATTCTAAGCCATTGAGCTTTCCCCCACTCCACACTGGACTCCTATAAAGTACCATCACATCCACTCATGTCAGGTCCACTCGGGACTGACCATCCCAACAGCAGTTCTGGAAGGAAAAGTGAACAAGGGGCTCCCAACACTCAGGAGCTGTTGTGCCCTTGTTTGGGCTGCCTGTTGGATATCCACCCATCCATCCTCCACCCCCAGCAGCTCTTGACTCTTTGCAGTGGAGTTAGAGTGGCAGACCCAACACAGGAGAACAAGTGATGGCTGCTGCTTCATAAAAGGCAAGTGAATTTCAACAGGAGATTCATTCCCCACAAGGAAAATCAGAACCTCCTGGTCTTGGCCTGGGATCCTCTTTCCCAGCCCTACACACCCCTTCCCTCCTTTCTCAGTCAACTTTCTGGTCTTTCAGATTTTTGTTTTCATTTTATTTTAAGCATATTCTATTTTTACTTGTTATTGTTTTCATATTTTTAATGTTGACCTTTTTATTTCATATTTCCTATTTTTAATCTTTAATCTCTATCAATATTTTACCTTTCCAGTTCATGGAATATTTGTATTTTCTCTTAGATCTTATCATCTTCATTTTTTATGTTTTAATCTTTTACCTCACTGGTTTATAACCTGTTTGCTATTTTAAATATCATCCACTTTATCTTGTCATTTAAAAAACCTTAACTGTTTCCCTTTATTGGACTTGTGAGCTTATTTTTACCTTGTACTCTTTTTTCCTTCTTACCTTATACACTTTTTTTATTTTAATGGCTTCCTAAGTTTCTACTCTACCTTCATTTAAAGGTTTTCATTGATTTTTACTTATTTATTTAAAGTTTTAAACCAAGTCAAATTAAGTTATCATGAAAAAAATAAGAATAGTTGTTGCCACTGATGAGTGAGGGGTAAGGATATATCAGAAAGAGTAAACGGGTTGTTTTCAGGATAATGGCCACATTCTGTATCCTGATGGTTGTGTTCTGTATCCCGATAAGGATTTGGATTATATGGGAGAATTGCACTTATTACAATCATCAATGGTACACTTAGTATTTGTGTATTTTATTATATACTTGATGTCAAAAGAAAAAAGAAATGCAAACATGCCACAAAAAGAAAAAAAAAAATATCCAGGAATAAACTTACCTAAGGAGACAAAAGAACTGTACACAAAAAATTATAAGACACTAATGAAAGAAATCAAAGATGACATAAACAGATGGAGAGATATTCCATGTTCTTGGATAGGAAGAATCAATATTGTGAAAATGACTATACTACCAAACACAATCTACAGATTCATGCAATCCCTATCAAATTACCAATGGCATTTTTCACAGAACTAGAACATAAAATTTCACAATTCATATGGAAACACAAAAGGCCACAAATGGCCAGAGCAGTCTTGAGAAAGAAGAATGGAGCTGGAGGAATCAACCTTCCTGGCTTCAGATTACACTACAGCACTACAGTCATCAAGACAGTATGGTACTGGCACAAAAACAGAAACATAGACCAATGGAACAAGATAAGCCCATAAATAGACCCATGCACCTATGGGTACCTTATTTTTTAAAACGGAGGCAAGAATATACAATGGGGCAAAGACAACCTCTTCAATAAATGGTGCTGGGAAAACTGGACAGCTACATGTAAAAGAATGAAATTAGAACACTTCCTAACACCATACACAAAGATAAACTCAAAATGGGTTAAAGGCCTAAATATAAGACCAGAAACTATAAAACTCTTAGAAGAAAACATAGGTAGAACACTCGATGACATAAATCAAAGCAAGTTCCTCTATGACCCATCTCCTAGAGTAATGGAAATAAAAACAAAAGTAAACAAGGGGGACATGATTAAACTTAAAAGTTTTCCACAGCAAAGGAAACTATAAGCAAAGTGAAAAGACAACCCACAGAATGGGAGAAAATAATAGCAAATGAAACAACTGACAAAGGATTAATTTCCAAAAGATACAAGCAACTCATGCAGCTCATGTTTTTCTGCAACCAGAAAAACAAACAACCCAATCAAACAGTGGGAAAAAGACCTAAACAGACATTTCTCCAAAGAAGCCATACAAACAAGCACAGGAAAAGATGCTCAACATTGCTCATTACTAGAGAAATGCAAGTCAAAACTACAATGAGGTATCACCTCACACCAGTCAGAATGGCCATCATCAAGAAGTCTTCAAACAATAAATGCTGGTGAGGATGTGAAGAAAAGGGAATGTCCTTGCACTGTTGGTGGAAATGTAAATTGATACAGCCACTATGGAAGACGGTATAGAGATTCCTTTAAAAAATAGGAATAAGACCATCATATGACCCAGCAATCCCACTCCTAGACATATACCTTGAGGATACCAAAACTGAAAAAGACACATGTATCCCATTGTTCATTGCACCACTATTTTCAATAGCTAGAACATGGAAGCAACCTAGATGTCCATCAATAGATGAATGAATAAAGAAATTGTAGTACATATACACAATGGAGTATTACTCAGCCATAAAAAAGAACACTTTTGAGTTAGTTCTGACGAGGAGGATGAACCTAGAACCTATTATACAGAGTGAAGTGAGTCAGAAAGATCCTAACGCATATATATGGAATCCAGAAAAATGGTACTGAAGAATTTATTTACATGACAATGGAGAAACAGACATAGAGAACAGACTTATGAACATGGGGAGAGGGGAAGAGAGGGTGAGATGTATGGAAAGAGTAACATGGAAACTTACATTACCATATGTAAAATAGGTAGCCAACGGGAATTTGCTGTGTGGCTCAGGAAACTCAAACAGCAGCTCTGTATCAACCTAGAGGGGTGGGATGGGGAGGGAGATGGGAGGGAGATTCAAAAGGGAGGGGATATATTTGTGCCTATAGCTTATTCATGTTGAGGTTTGACAGAAAACAACAAAATTCTGTAAAGCAATTATCCTTCAATTAAAAAATAAATTAATTTTTTAAAAAAGAAATGCAAACAAACTAAGTTTTCACTGATTTTAATATTATTCAGCAAGAAATGTGGTAGGGAGAGCTCACATGATAAATACATTTTGAAGGCCCACCCTTTCCTTTGGCTTCCTACCACCACCCCTGATTTTCCCTTAAAATTATCCTAATTTTAGAAATGGCTTTTAAAACACAGCTCACCGAAAGAAATCCTCCTACATTGCTGGTGTAGATATAAATTGGCACAGTCACTATGGCAAACAGTATGGAGGCTCCTTTAGAAACCAAAAATAGAGTTACTATATGATCCTGCAATCCCACTCCTGAGTATATATCCAGGGAAAATTATAATTTGAAAGATACATGCATCCCAATGTTCACTGAAGCACTGTTTACAATAGCCAAGACAAGGAAGCAACATAAAATCCCATCAACAGATGTCTGGAAAAAGATGGAATTGGGGAGGAGAGGGGCAGTAAAGGATCTACGCAGAATGCTATTAGGACAAGATACAAATTTTAACATACGCTGTGAATTAGATAATAATAATGTATGAACATTAAATGTTCTGATTTTGACTACTATGCTGAGATTATAGGGCTTCCCAGGTGACTCAGTAGTAAAGAATTTCCCTACCAATGCAGGAGACTCACATCCCATCCCTGGATCAGGAAGAGGAAATGGCAATCCACTCCAGTATTCATGCTGGGATCATCCCATGTACAGAGGGGCCTGGTGGGCTACAGGGGGTCGCATAAAGTCAATACAACTGAGTGACTGAGCACACATGCATGGTGAGATTATGTGAAGGAATAACTTTGCTCCTAGGAAGTCACACTAAAGTATTTGGGGATAAAAGTCTATGATGTCTCACTAGCCAAATCTGGGTCATTTGGGGCATCAAAATAGATAATGATGATAATGAATTATAACCCAAGGGAACAGAAAGAGGAATTTATGAATCCATATAGATATAAATACATATATGAAATGAAATGGAAAGCTCTTTCTTACAGAATTATTCTCAAATTAGGAAAGAGAGTATGTGTGAGAGAAAGCACACATGCAAATAAAACAAGTAGGGAAAATTATAACAACTGGTGAAACTCAGTAAGGGAGAGTTTGAATGCAGTATGCTAACAGCAGGCGCTTAGATGGGAAGGAAGGTAGACTGATGGTGGGAAGGTGCTGGATGAATTAGGTCTTCATTTCACATAACTCTTGTGGGAAAAAGACAGTGGAGGATTCTTTTTTGGGCTCCACACTCCAGCCACCCTCTAATACATTTCTTTCCAGACTGTTTTATGTCCCTCCTCAGTAAGGTCAAAGGACCAAAAGTCAAACTCTTGGAGAGTTCACTGCCTTCTTCATGACAGTTATGCTGGCCAGACTGTGGACTATTTCAACTGCTTGAAAAGACATCAACACCTATGGACAATTAATCTTCGTCAAAGGAGGCAAGAATATACAATTGAGGAAAGACAGTCTCTCTAAGAAGTAGTGTTGGGAAATTTAGACAATCACATGTGAATCAGTGACATTAGAGCACACCTTCACATCATGCACACAAAAAAATTCAAAATGGCTTAAAGACTTAAATATAAAACAAGATATCATAAACACCTAAAAAGGAACACAGGCACAATATTCTCTGATATAAATCATGTAAATGTTTTCTTAGGTTTTCTATTCCCAAGGAAATAGAAATAAAAACAAAAATAAACAAATGGGACCTAATCAAGCTTATAAGATTTTGTACAGCAAAGGAAACCATAAACAAAATGAAAAGACAACCTATGAATGGGGAGAAAATATTTGTTAAGTGATGCAATCAATAGGGTTTAATTTCTAAACTACACAAAAATTCATACAATAACAAAAAAAAAATCAGCAACCCAATCGAAAAATGGGCAGAAGATCTAAATAGACATTTCTCCAAAGAAGACAAACAGATGGCCAACAGGCACACGAAAATATACTCATCATCGCTTATTATGGAGAAGGAAATGGCAACCCACTCCAGTATTCTTGCCTGGAGAATCCCAGGGACAGAGGAGTCTGGTGGGCTGCCGTCTGTGGGGCCACACAGAGTCGGACACGACTGACGTGACTTAGCAGCAGCAGCATCACTGACTAATAGAGAAATGCAAATCAAAACTATAATGAGGTACCACCTCACAATGGTTAGAATGGCCATCTTTTAAAGTCTACAAATAATGAATGCTGGAGAAAAGGAACCCTCTTACACTGTGGTAAGAATGTAAGTTGGTGGAAAACAGTGAACTAAAAGTACAGTTGCCATATGATCCAGCAATTCCACTCCTGGGCATATACCCAGGCAAAACTATAATTAAAATAGATATATGCACCTCTGAGTTCATAGTAGCATTATTTATATTAGCCAAGGCATGGAAACAACCTAAATATCCATCAACAGATGAATGGATAAAGAAGATGTGTGATATATATATATATGACTGAATATTACTCAGTCATTAAAAAGAATGGAATAATACTATTTGCAGCAACATGGATGGACCTAGAGATTACCATACTAAGCAAAATAAGTCAGACAGAGGACAAATACCATGATATCACTTATATGTGAAATCTAAAAAATGATACAAATGAAACAGAAACAGACTCACAGTTATAGAGATATAGTGTTGCCAAGGAAATGGCAACCCACTCCAGTACTCTTGCCTAGAAAATCCCATGGATGGAGGAGTCGCAAAGTCCATGGGGTCGCAAAGAGTCGGACACGACTGGGTGAATTCACTTTCACTTTTTTAAAGGGTAAGGAGCTGGGGGAGAAGTTTTAGGAGTTGGGGATTAGCATATGCAAATAACTATGTACAGAATGGATAAATAAAGCCCCACTGTATAGCACAGGAAGCTATATTCAATATTGTGATAAACCATAATGGAAAAGAATATATATATATATATGTATGTATGTATGTATAACTTAGTCATTTTGCTGTACAGCAGAAATTAACACAACATTGTAATCAACTATATTTCAATAAATTTTTTTAAAAAATTATCAAACCTGCCTTTTCTGGTCAGTTGCATTAGGCAACACAGGTCTACACAGGAAATCAGGAAAGCCTGTTTTAATCCAGGTCACAGGCCAATGTAATCCCTTAGAATATGTCTCAGTGTGGCTGACACAGGCTATCTCAGATCCACTGTCTGGCTTCTTCAAGGAGAAGATGTTATGGAGTGAATTGTCCTGAAGGACAAGTCAAAGTTGAGAATCTTGGTTTTAGTGACAGTGTACCTTTCTGCCCCACATCTCTTGTTAGATTCTCTTGTAGAATTCTACTGAAGGTCTTTGTACCAGTTTCAGGAAGTAATTTTCCCTGTAGAATGAAAAATGGGATCCTCAGGCCACTCAAGCCCACTGCTGTCAGACATCACCCACACTCTCTGGGGAAATTCTTGACTCCTTGTATAAATGAACCCACACTGAGCCCTACCCTAGTACCAGTGCCCTGACCCAGAAAATTCCAAGTGTTCCCTAGTTCCAGGAATTGGCTGATGCTCCACCTTGGACTGGACAAACTTGACTTGCCAGATGTGGGAAAAATCAGCTTACATGAGAAAAGAGTTTAGCTGGGTGATAGGCCTTAAGTCTTAAGTTGCTTCCCTTTGGGCTTGGTAAGTGTTTGCCCCTTAATGAATAAGTTATAGTAGTGTGGCAAAAATTTTAATTGAGTGTGTTGGTTTTTTAAATGGGTTCTAATATCTGCTTATAAGAAATCTCAATTTTAAAAAAACAGAAATCTCAATTTTGAGATATTAATCTCTCCAAATTAGTAATGAAAAGTTGAATAGCTGTTAGAGGAGAAAAGAGGAACAAGATATATGTAGCCTCAAAATATTGCTCCACACATAATGCTCATTGATCACAAAGAGGGAAATAGTAAATTTACAATAAGACATCTGAATAACACCAACTCAAACCAAGTGCCTGCAGACATGATACACTAAGAATGCAATATCAATTGTTGAGAATAACTGAGAGACTCCTTCCTCTTCCTTCTGGACTGCTCCTAAGCTCCATCACTCATATGGCTGGAACCTCTTCTACCCAGCTCCCATTAACTCCCTTGGAAGCTGGATATGATTTGTTTTAGCACCTTTCCTACACTCACCCTACCAACCTCCAAAGTTCACAGTTTGCTCTCCATACAGTCTTTTATGATGCTGTTTAAATCTCAAATAACTCAGTGTCTTCCATGGCAGAGTTCAGTTCAGTTCAGTCGCTCAGTCATGTCCGACTCTTTGCGACCCCATGAACCGCAGCACGCCAGGCCTCCCTGTCCATCACCAACTCCGAGAGTTTACTCAAACTCATGTCCATTGAGTTGGTGATGCCATCCAACCATCTCATCCTCTGTCGTCCCCTTCTCCTCCTGCCCTCATCTCTAAGACTCTGAACACCAGACCTTGCAGTAAGACCAATGAAACTGCCAAGAATCATTTAGGAAAGAATGGGTTAATTTCCTATGAGGTGAAGATGTTCTTTTAGAGACTCACCAAAATTCATTATGAATAGAATCTAATGGTACTAAAAGGTAGCTCATGGGAAAAACTAAAGACAAATGTTATTATCTGTCTGCTCTCAAAGTTACTATATTAGAGTTAGGTCTTGTCTCATTACTATCCTTGGAGTTAATATTTAGGACCAAGTAGAAAGAGACATGAAGAAGGCAATGGCAAGCCACTCTACTACTCTTGCCTAGAAAATCCCATGGACGGAGGACCCTGGTAGGCTGCAGTCCATGGGGTCGCTAAGAGTTGGACACGACTGAGTGACTTCACTTTCACGCACTGGAGAAGAAAATGGCAACCCACTCCAGTGTTCTCGCCTGGAGAATCCCAGGGACCGGGGAGACCAGTGGGCTGCTGTCTATGGGATCGCACCGAGTCAGACATGACTGAAGCGACTTAGCAGCAGCAGCAGCAGAAACAGACAGCTTTCCCTAAGCTTTAAGTCTCTGTATCTCCAAGAAGGCAAAGTGGTTGTCTGAGGAGGCCTACACATAGCTGAGGAAAGAAGAGAGGCAAAAGGCAAAGGAGAAGGGGAAAAATACACCCAAATGAATGCAGAGTTCCAGAGAATAGCAAGGAGAGATAAGAAAGCCTTCTTAGGTGAACAATGCAAAGAAATAGAGGAAAACAATAGGATAGGAAAGACTAGAGATCACTTCAAGAAAATTGGAGATACCAAGGGAACATTTCAGGTAACAATGGGCACAATAAAGGGCAGAAACAGCAATGAGCTAACAGTAGCAGAAGAGATTAAAAAGAGGTGGCAAGAATACACAGAAGAACTATACAAAAAAGGACTTAATGACCTGGATAACCACGATGGTGTGGTCGCTCACGTAGAGCCAGACATCCTAGAGTATGAAATCAAGTGGGCTTTATGAAACATTACTATAAGCAAAGTTAGTGGAGATGATGGAATTCCAACTGAGCTATTTAAAATCCTAAAAGATGATGCTGCGAAAGTGCTGCACTAAATATGTAAAATTTGAAAAACTCAGAGTGGCCGCAGGACTGGAAAAGACCAGTTTTCATTCCAGTTCCTAAGAACTGGAGGTTCTTAGGAATGTCAAAGACTGTTCAGACTAGCATACAATTGCATTCATTTCACATGCTAGCAAGGTAATGCTCAAAATCCTTCCAGCTAGGTCTCAGCAGTGTATGATCCAAAAACTTCCAGACATACAAGCTGGATTTAGGAAAGGCAAAGGAACCAGAGATCAAATTGGCAACATCTATTGGATCATAGGAAAAACAAGGGAATTCCAGAAAAATATCTACGTCTGCTTCATTGACTACGTTAAAGCCTTTGACTGTGTGGATCACAACAAACTGTGGGAAATTCTTCTAGGGATGAGAATACCAGACCACCTTACTTGCCTCCTGAGAAACCTGTACGCAGGTCAAGAAGCAACAGTCAGAACTGGATATGGAACAACGGACTAGTTCCAAATTGGGAAAGGAGTACATCAAGGCTGTATATTGTCACCCTGCTTATTTAACTTATATGCAGAGTACATCATGCAAAATCCAGGCTGGATGAAGCAAAAGCCAGAATCAAGATTGCCAGGAGAATTATCAATAACCTCAGATATGCAGATGACACCACCCTTGTGGCAGAAAGTGAAGAGGAACTAAAGAGCCTCTTGATGTGGGTGAAAAGAGCTGGCTTAAAACTCAACATTCAAAAACTAAGATCATGACATCTGGTCCCATCATTTCATGGTAAATAGATGGGGGGAAAAAGTGGAAATAGTACCAGACTTTCTTTTCTTGGGCTTCAAAATCACTGTGGATGGTGACTACAGCCACAAAATTAAAGGATGCTTGCTTCTTGGAAGAAAAGCTATGACAAAACCTAGATAGCATACTAAAACGCAGAGAGATCACTTTGCCAGCAAAGGTCCACATAATCAATGCTATGGTTTTTCCAGTATTCGTGTACGAATGTGAAAGTTGGACCATAAAGAAGGCTGAGCACTAAAGAATTGACACCTTTGAAGTGTGGTGCTGGAGAATATTCTTGAGAGTCTCTTGGACAGCAAAGAGATCAAACCAGTCAATCCTAAAGGAAATCAACCCTGAATATTCACTGGAAGGGCTGATGCTGAAGCTAAAGCTCCAATACTTTGGCCACCTGATGCAAAGAACTGACTCATCGGAAAAAACCCTGATGATGCGAAAGATTCAGGGCAAGAAACGGGGACATCAGAGAATGAGATGGTTGGGTGTCATCACCAACTCAATGGATATGAATTTGAGTAAAGTGACCCCATGAACCGCAGCATGCCATGCCTCCCTGTCCATCACCAACTCCCGGAGTCGACCCAAACACATGTCCATCGGGTCGGTGATGCCATCCAACCATCTCATCCTCTGTCTTCCCCTTTTCCTCCTGCCCTCAATCCCTCCCAGCATCAGGGTCTTTTCAAATGAGTCAGCTCTTCACATTAGGTGGCCAAAGTATTGGAGTTTCAGCTTCAACATCAGTCCCCCCAATGAACACCCAGGACTGATCTCCTTTAGGATGGACTGGTTGGATCTGCTTGCAGTGCAAGGGACTCTCAAGAGTCTTCTCCAACACCACAGTTCAAAAGCATCAATTCTTCAGTGCTTAGCCTTCTTTATAGTTCAACTCTCACATCCATACATGACCACTGGAAAAACCATAGCCTTGACTAGACGGACCTTTGTTGGCAAAGTAATATCTCTGCTTTTTAATATGCTATCTAGGTTGGTCATAACTTCCCTTCCAAGGAGCAAGCATCTTTTAATTTCATGGCTGCAATCACCATCTGCAGTGATTTTGGCACCCAGAAAAATAAAGTCTGACACTGTTTCCACTGTTTCCCCATCTATTTGCCATGAAGTGATGGGACCAGATGCCATGATCTTAGTTTTCTGAATGTTGAGCTTTAAGCCCACTTTTTCACTCTCCTCTTTCACTTTCATCAAGAGGCTCTTTAGTTCTTCCTCACTTTCTGCCACAAGGGTGGTGTCATCTACATATCTGAGGTTATTGATATTTCTCCCAGCAATCTTGATTCCAGCTTATGCTTCTTCCAGCCCAGCGTTTCTCATGATGTACTCTGCATATAAGTTAAATAAGCAGGGTAACAATATACAGCCTTGACGTACTCCTTTTCCTATTTGGAACCAGTCTGTTGGTCCATGTCCAGTTCTAACTGTTCCTTCCTGACCTGCATACAGGTTTCTCAAGAGGCAGGTCAGGTGGTCTGGTATTCCCGTCTCTTGAAGAATTTTCCACAGTTTATTGTGATCCACACAGTCAAAGGCTTTGGCATAGTCAATAAAGCAGAAATAGATGTTTTTCTGGAACTCTCTTGCTTTTTCAATGATCCAGCAGATGTTGGCAATTTGATCTCTGGTTCCTCTGCCTTTTCTAAAACCAGCTTGAACATCTGGAAGTTCATGGTTCATGTGTTGCTGAAGCCTGGCTTGGAGAATTTTAAGCGTTACTTTCCTAGCATGTGAGATGACGGCAGTTGTGCGGAAGTTTGAGCATTCTTTGGGGTTGCCTTTCTTTGGCACTGAAATGAATACGGACTTTTCCAGTCCTGTGGCCACTGCTGAATTTTCCAAATTTGCTGGCATATTGAGTGCAGCACTTTCACAGCGTCATCTATCAGCATTTGAAATAGCTCAAAAGTGCCTATTAGATACAAACTAAAGAGAATTAGGGATTGCAAGACAGGAAAAGCAAAACTAGAGGAAACAAACAAAACTGTAAAGCTTACATCATGATAATCAGAAGTTTCTGGGAGTTTTCAAAACCTAAATATTACCATAAACTTCTTATCACATTAAAAAATACTTTATAATCAGTCTATATTGTAAAATCTGTTTGACCATTAGATATGGAAATAGGGACAGATTCTGAGACATTGTTATCAGAGCTATGAATTAGATGAATGAGGTTGTAGAAGTCCAGGTCTCGGTTAACTGCTGAGAAGTTTGTTTTCCCAGCTCTATGAACCCAAGTATCCTTATGTACAGGCTGCTTCCTTGCTGAGTCTAGGTAGTGCTCCCATGTATTGAACAACTGATTTGTGAAAATAAGTATAACCAAATAAATTACCTGGGGAGATTCCCAACCCCAGAACTATTAATGAATTGCTTGGAAGTGTGTCCCTCAGGTCCCTATTTGTATATATTTGTATATATTTTTATTGTTTCTACTACTATACTACCAGATAAAACCATTTTGAACTTCATCACAGTTTTTAAAGGGTAAGTTTACTGTTCCCAAATTACAGAATCAGAGTGTTAGCAAAGTTAGTCCCCAAGAGCAGTCACCCAAAGGTGGTGGTATCCTGTAGGTCTACATGTCCCAGGACCAACCATTTTCTTGAGCATCTTTGCTGAGACCCTGGAAAGCTTTAAGGACAATTACCATGGAAGGGTGCCACTTCGCAGCAAGTCTACCCCAACCCTGACAGACAAGAAACTGAAGAAAAGGAAGAAAGACTTCTTCCCACCCAATCAAACTCTGTAAGCTTCCTATTATATAGTTGCAGCTAAATGTTATGCTTCTGCAGCAACAAAAGCTAATGTCACAGGGAACGTGCATGCTGAAAGAACCCAGCTAAAGAGAGATGCAGCTTGTGATCACAGAAAAGGATGCTACTGATAGCAGTATCCTTATTTCCTTCCTGATAAATTCCCAGAAAGCAAATACCTCATGCAGAAGGAGGTGATCTTTGGGCATAGTTAATCCACGACTGATCATTGACAAACCCTGTGTTAACTTGTATGGAAATATCTTCAGAGTTACACAGGATTACATATGTTCCTTTTAGATTTTTTCTTTATATTTCAGTAGACAGGAATTGATTATAGATGGAGATCACAAGATAGATACACTATGGACCCTCGTTATTGACGCTTAATGAGAACCTGATCCTTAACCCACTGTCAGAGATACGATCTATGACTGATCAGGTGGAAATTGCATGAAAGGTTCCACCACTACTTTTATCTTGTATATTCATACCACTCTCCACTGGGCTAGATATGTACCTTGTCATGGAATAGAAAAGAAAAAACACTCTCACATACAGACCCTATTCTTTCATCATTTGTAATATAGTGGCCTGCTATATAATTCCTACCACAGGGAAGGGCTACATACAGGTCAACTATTCAGAAGTAAAGTCATTGTTTTGGGTAGGCATCTCCATAACATTTGGACTTAGGAGCCAGTTTATCTGGGTTTGAATCTCAGCTCTGCCACCAGTTGCAGTACCAGTTGCATGACTCATCTGTAACATGGCAGTAACAGCATCTGCCTCATGTGATTGTTCTGAAGGTTAAATAAGTTCACTTATGTGAAGTGCTTATGTAAGGTACATATAGCATATAGTAAACTCCATGTAAGCATTAGTTGTGAACATTGTTACTTGACTGGAATACAGTACTCTCATTTATTCACTACAGTAAGTTAACTCATTTAGGTAACTATACATAGACATCTTTTAATAACCAATTTATGGCCAAGGTGATAATTTACAATATCTGATTTAATTTCCCCCAAACTAAAATTGATGCAGCCATTGGGACTCCATCACCCTTTTGATTAGGCACTGATACACACCTAAGACTACCGAAGGAGAGAAACTTAGCCATGTCCTCAAGTACTTCTTGGCCCACGTGGAGGCAAGGTGCTCTTCTATTTATGCTTTCATTTTAAAAATACTTAACCGTGAGGCTGTATTCCACTTACTGCTCCTAGAGCATCATTTCCTATTCACTGCTCTCAAAATTTATCAAAAACTCAACTGTAAAAGCATTACTTATAAAAGTTTGCCTGAGAGACTTTCCTAGTGGTGCAGTAGTTAAGAATCCACCTTGCAATGCAGGGGACATGGGTTCGATCCCTGGTTGGGGAGCTAAGATCCTACATGGCATGCAGCAACTAAGCCTGAGTGCCGCACTACTGAGTCCAGGCACCACAACTAGAGAGTCTGTGTACACAAAAGATCTCTCATGATACAACGAAGATCCTGTGTGCCACAAGTAAGACCTGATGCAGCCAAATAAGTAAATAAATAAATTTTTAAAAGTTTTCCTGAAAGATACACATTCCTCAAAACAATTAAATCATCATCATTCTAAAAGAATTTTATTAGGGTTATTGTTCTTTTCATTAAAGAGTATCCTCTCAAGAGGGATTCAAGGAGAAATTTCTTTCTGGTCTCACTATCAGAAATTATAATAGAATGTTTATTGAGCATTACCAAGAACCTATTACTTGTCAAAGCACTTTGTGTTTATTAACTCGTTTAATCTGTGAAACATTTCTGTGAGTAGATACATAATAATCTTCGTTTTACAAGTGAGAACACTGAAAAACAAAGAGGTTAAGTAACTCATCCATATTCACATAGCTAGTAAATTGTAGAGTTTAGAACTCAGGTAGTCTATCTCCAAGGAATAGTTTCCAAACCACCATCCTATACTGACTCTTGGAAAATATACACTGACTCCTGAACAGCTTTTTGATCTCATCTCATTGACTTTTATGAATCAAAAACTGATTTGAATTCAATACGAGGAGTTTCAGAGCCAAATTCCTAACCACAGAAGAGATCTTATGGCATAAATTTTATATCACAATCTAAATTCTAACTTTCATCTTTTCTTATTTACATTTTTCCCTTGTCCCATCATCCTAATTCACTTAAAAAATTATGTGTGCCTGATATCAAAACCTGTCCAGAACAGTAAGGAAAGAAATATTACAAGCCAGTCTTACTCATGAACATAGATGCAAAAAATATTAAAAACATCAGCAAGCTGATTTAAGCAATATACTTAAGAAAAAAAAATATCATAACCAGATTAAATTTATCTAAGGAATGCAAGAGTAATTTATCATTGAAAAAATGTGAATAATGAAATTCATCATACCAACAAAATTAATGAGAAAAATCACACGATTACCTGAATCCATGCAAGGAAAAATATATAATAAAATACAATATTCACTCATAATTTTCCAAAAATCTTAACAAGCTTGGATTAGAAGGGACCTTCTTTCCCTTCTATTAATAAAAGAATTTAAAATATATATCTATAGAACACAACACATTAATGCTAAAATGCTGAAAATATTTCCTTTAAGATGAGGAACAAGACAAGGGCTCCCATTATCTTACTATTCAACACTGTATTGTACCCAGTCAACAGAGAAATGCAGGATAGAGAAGAAGCAAAACAATTACTATTTGGTGATGATATGACTATGTATATAGAAAATAAAACTCTACAGGTAAATCACTAGAATTAATAAGAATCAATATGCAAAAATCAATTGCATTATACATACAACAAAAACATATAAGGATCAAAGTTTTTAATAGCTACCATTCTCAATAGCATTTTTTTAAAATTTATGGAGAAAACTTATAATCTATACTTCCCTGGTCATCTAATTGTTAAGAATCTGCCTGCCAATAAAGGGGACACAGGTTCAAGCCCTAATCCAGGAAGATTCCACATGCTGAGGAACAGCTGAGCCCAGGTTTCATATCTACTGAAGCCCATGCACTTAGAGTCTGTGCTCTGCAACAAGAGAAGCCACTGCAATAAGTTCACTTACAACTAGAGAGTAGGCCCTGCTCACCACAGCTAGAGAAAGCACATGCATAGCAACAAAGATCCAATGCAGCCAAAAATAAACAAATACATATTTTTAAAAACTAAATAAAAGTAGAAATATACCATGTTCATGGGTTGAAAAACTCAATAATTTAAAGATGTCAATTTTTCCCAAATTGAGGTCATCTCAATCAAAATCCCAGCATTCTGTGTATTTGTTTATGAAACTTTACAGGACAATTCTAAAATTCATATGGAAAAACAAAAGTCCTAGGAGAGATAAACTCCTACTAACAAAAGACATAGTAAGATAACCTGTTCTACCAGATATTAAGATGTTTTACAAACTATAGACTTGAGACAGTACAGTACTTGTGCAGAAACAGACAGGTTGGTCAAATTAAGTAATGATCCCAAAAACAGTCCTATACACATTTGGATGCTTGATGTCTGACAGAGGTGGTTCTGTAAACCAAATAAGAAAAAATACTTTCTAGTAATGGTGCTGAGACAATTACCCACATGGAAAAATGTAAAACTGGACTCTTACTACACACAAATATCAACTGCAGAATTAAAGTCCCAAAAGGAAATGGTAAAACAGAAAACTTTCAGATGAAAATATAGGAGAATATTTTAATTACCCATGGATAGAAAAAACATTTGCAAATAAGGCCAAATACATAAATCATAAAGTTAAAGCTCAATAAATTTGATGGAATTAACATTAAGGACTTCTATTTATAAAAAAAATCCTACAATAAAGGAGAAAAGATGTCATAAAATTGAAGAAAACATGAGCAATTCATATAAGCCACAAAGGAATCATAACCAGAACATATAAATAACTCATATGAATCAATTTTTTAAAGGCAAAGACTCAGAAACTAATTTGAATAGGTCCTTTCACAAAAGAGGAAATCTGAAAGACCCACAAACATATGAAGTGAAGTCGCTCAGTCATGTCTGACTCTTTGCAATCCCATGGACTGTAGCCTACCAGGCTGCTCTGTCCATGGGATTTTCCAGGCAAGAATGCATTTCCTTCTCCAGGAGATCTTCGCAACCCAGGGATTGAACCGGAGTCTCCTGCATTGTAGGCAGACACTTTATACCATCTGAGCCACCAAACATATGAAAGAATGCTCAATTTCATTAGCGATCAAGAAAACACAAACTAAAATACAATGAATTATAATTTTATACCTATAAGACTGACAAAAATGTAAAAGTCTTTCAATTTAAATTTTCAAATAGCATGCATTGATGAGGACATAGAACCAAAGGACTCATCACCCACTTTAGGTGAGAGGGAAATTGGAGAAGTCACTTCGGTAAATGGTTTAACATAATCTAGTATGGAAAGATGACGAAGTCATACCACAAGATTATATATAGGCACAGAACTGGCTTTGTTAGAGAAGATTGAAGCAATCAGCAAATCATGGATGGTTCATTGCTGGCTCAGTCTCCCACAAAGAAGTATGAAGGGCCAGGGTACCACTAGATGCACCAGGGAGCTCTGCTTCAGAGGCAAGACCCCATGAGAATGGCCTTGCTAATGTGTGGAACAAGGGGTGGGCATGGGGTGTGGTCAGTGTCAAGCAAAATAGAAATTATTTTATATTTTTCTTTAAATGTTTATATAATTTCTAAAGGTTACTTTCCATTTACAGTTACTACAAAATATTGGCTCTATTTCCTGTGTTGTGCAATGCATCCTTGAACCTGTCTTACACCTGATAATTTGTATCTCCCACTCCCCTACCCCCAGAAAACAACAAAACTCTGTAAAGCAATTATCCTTCAATTTAAAAATAAATCAAAAAAAAAAAAAAAGAAAGAAAAGAAATCAACAATAGAATTCAAAAAAGGCAAAACTAAGGTATATATTTTTTGCATGTGTGCTCAATCATGTCTGACTCTTTACAACCCCATGAACTGTAGCCCTCCAGGCTCCTCTGTCCATGGAATTATTCAGACAAGAATACCAGAGTGGGTAGCCATTCCTTTCTCCGGGGGATCTTTCCAATCCAGGGTCTGAAGGTGAGTCTGCTGCATTGCAGACAGATTCTTGACCACTGAGGCACCTGGGAAGTCCATGTATTTTTTTAGGGATATACTTATAAATGGTAAAACTATAGAGAGAAGCAATGGAATAATCATCACAAAATGATAATTTTAATATTATTGCACATGTATAAAAGATTTGGTGGCAGGGGGTAGGGGTGGGGGAGCGGTCCTTTCCTGGTAGTCCAATAGCTAAGACTCCAAGCTCCCAGTGCAGGAGGCCCAGGTTTAATCCCTGGTCAGGGAACTAGATCCCACATGCTACAACTAAAACCCAACATGGCTAAGTAAAACTTTTTAAAAGCAATTTAGTTAGGAAGCAGGGGTGGGGATGTAGCTGCAGAAGGACCCAAACAGTGCTTCTAAAGCACTGCCAGTGCTCTTTATCTTAACCTGAGTGGTCGATGCCCAAGTGTTTGTTTTATTATTATTCTTTCAACAGTACATATACATGTTTACACTAAGCTCATTCACAATTTAAAAACCAAAGTTACAAGTATATGAAAAACAAAGATAAACCTTTGAGCAGATTTTAAGTCTTATCCTTGGGATAAATTTCTCAGGACATTATTGCTAAATCAAAAGGCATGAACACTTTGGAAGGGTCAGCATGTATACACACTTCAGTGGCACCCCTATTTTAAGCTTTGTTTTATTATATATGCATATATGTAAATTGCCTTCACTCTTCTGGATCAAGAGGAAGCCTAAATAAACCAACAATAAGATGAGGATGTGGGAGTATATGCAGGGAACAGAGTCCTGTTGCCTGTGTGGCATTTTTCCCCATTGGAACATTAACAGATTAGATTTCTGAGAAGGAGACAAACATGATGGTGGTGTTATCCCAGGATCACTGATCTGGAACCTTCCTCATGACCCAATGTAAGGGACCAGAAACTCTTCTCACCTTCAGCCTAAGAATACACTTCTGGGCTTTTCTACCTGTCCATAGCTGGAGGCCAACTCAGACCACCTAATATCAGCTTTCCTATCTGCCTGGAACTCATTGCGGCCTTTTCCTATTTGTGCTGAGATTCTTTATCAGCACAGCTTGATAGAAGTGCCAAGTGACTTCAAACCCAACAGTAGCTCTTAGCAAAAAGTATAATGTAAACATCCTAAGAAATACTTCCTTTCTTCTGAGGTTTTGCAGGTTGTGAAAATAAATATTGTTGACTGGTCCTGGGGAGAAACAAATCTCCCCCTGCTACAAAGACTGCAGGAAAAGTAGAAGCCTCTGCAGCTCCCATGTCCGTGGCCTAGCATTGTGCCAGGGAACACCCTGCTGATGCCCCATTGCCCTCTTCCCACATCACCAACAGAGCCCTTCCCAGGAGGGAAATACTTGTCTCCACGTCTGTCTCTCTCTTTTCCCGTCTGGCTCTATCTCGTGCACCTTTTATCCTCCACACCAGCATGGTGCTGCTACCTATAACGTACTCTACTGCCGAAAGAAATCGCCCTCAAAGACCAGTAACACTGCCATCTTTTTACCCAAGGGAAAATGTGGGTACAGATTGGCAAAGAAACATGCCACAGCTACAGAGAGGGTGGTAAGAGGCAGAATTGTTAAGTCTTCTGAATCCCATTCCCGTTTACTTCCAGGGCATGAAGTTTTCAGTAACAACTGTATTGATACAGTTCTTGGACTCCTCAAGTCTGTATCTCTGCCCTGGCAGAAACAAAATGAGCTAATTAAATGCTTGCCACTGGCTTATTTTGGAAACTTCATGGAGTGTGTGAAAGCCTGAATGAATTTCAGGCCACTATTGATTACTTCAAATGCGGAGGAAGTCATCCAAGCATGTGAAGAAGGTGAGGAAGCTAAACCCATGGCGGAGGGTTATTAATATTGTAATGCTTTTGCTTATTGGCGCAGAAAAGCAACTCTTGGCTATATAAGGGACTAAAGCTTTAAGGCTATCATGGAGGAGAGTAAATAGAATCCTTCAAGGTTGAAGAAGAGTCCAACCAAATACTCTATCTAATTGCTTTGGAATAACCAAAATCACCCTGCTTACTGTGGGGGAAAGAAAATAAATGGATTGTATTTAGAGGAAACTAAAGGCACAATTGGGTCATTCTCTGTGGGGCTAGTAGCGAGTGTTACCTTGGCACAGACCCCCAGACGGGCAGTGATTAAGTGAAAAGTAGTTCATGCTGCTTAAAATGATCTAACAACTTTTAAATATAAAATAGGCCATTGCAAAACTTAAAGGCTTCCAGTGGATCCGCACAACTCCCCATGATTAAGAGCTTTCAGGGGGTGTGTGAATCTTTCCCGACCCCTCCTTCCAGCACATAAACCAGGAAGGTATGACTGAATCAGTGGTGACACTGATAAGGTTTTGGATCACAGCATTAGTCTCCGTCACAAAAATTTCTGGGAACCAAATTAAATCTCTCCTATGTCTCACGAAGAAGGTTTTCTTATAGGCTTTCACTCCAGATTGGCATGGCCAACTTTTGAACTTTCCTATCCAAAATAACCTGACATGGTAATTTCCATCGCATGGTGAAATCACTTAAGAGAACAAAGGATGCTTTGAAGAAACACACACCATCCTTCAATAGTTGGCACAGGACCGACCCAGACCAAACAACCTTGGAAACACCTAGCCCTGAGCTCTGGCTCTTCCAACTCATCACCTCTCTGTGTGGACCTTTTAGTGGTAATATTTAGGAAGCCACTAATATATGTGAGAGTCTTAAGTTAGAAATTCAGATGGATATTTAAGCAAGGAAGGTTATATGTTTCAAAATAAATTATCGATCAAGTGATTTCCAATATAGTGTCAAACTAAATGATTCTAAAAACACTTTAACAATTAAGAAGAGCTTTTTTCAATATGGATTTTCAGGAGGCAGTATTAATTTATTCTCTATTAGCAAAAAAAAGGGGGGGGGAGTGTAATTTATTCTCTACTAGCAAAAGAAAGTGTAACTTAATTTGCAGATTATTCTAAAAGTCTGCCAGAACATGGCTCATGAGTCCCCTGGAACTTTTCATTCAGTCCATTGGCCATCAGACCCAGAAACCCCTGCTCTATAATCTGTTGGATATTCTCCCTCCTCATGTTCCTCCAGCTGCTGGCACAGCCTCTGTCTGAAGCCTTTGCTTCACCTCAGGCCTCCTCACATCTCCTGCCTTTTACGTCTTCTCAAGCTCTCCATTGCCTGGAGAGAAAGTTCAGACTCTTCAGCAGCACTATGACCCCTCACGAGACCCCAGTCTACCCTCCAGCCTCACCTTTGTCTGCCTTCCAGCACCTTACGCTCCAGCAGAGCTAGAGCCCCCCCCCACCCCCAAACTGGTCTAGCAATTCATGTCTCTGTCTTTTAATACAGTACTCTGCCTAAAATAACTTTTCCTTGCTCCTTATCAGAAAAAAATTCTACTTATTTGATACCAAGCTCCTCACAACTTCTTGATATTTCCTCCTCTCTCCTCTCTTCTGCACTTCCACTTCTTTCTGGAACTGTGTCAGTTACGCATTTATCATCCCGGATCCAGGACCCTGTGGGCAGGGCCCTTGCTGGCCTTAACTCGTGTATCTCTGCTGCTCTCAGTGTCCAGGACACAGAAACCACAGTACATCTTTGCTGAAAGAATATATTCTATTGCATTTCCAGAGAAATGGTATTGTCCCCAAGAGTCGAAATTGGAGAGATATCATACACTTTACAAGGAGCAACCACTCAGTGAGGTAACACCCACACCCATTGAGTTCACAAAAATACTTATTATATCACCAGGTTTGGATACATACCACTGATACTGCTGTGTTGACAACATTGCATCTCTCCATAGTCACATATTTTCCCAGGAAGATGCTCCTTTTTTAACCTCTGTCCAAGAAAGGCATTCCTGAAAATGTCTTCTCTAAACTTAAAGACTGGAGCTGTTTCCATCTCAGAAACTAAAATGCTCCTTTGGTTTTAACTTTGTCATAAAAAGTAGCACTCACCATGTGGATTCATCTATTCAGTAGAGCTCTGGGACATAGGGACAATACAGGCACGCCAGTTCACCCACTGACTGGCACAAACTAGGCACTCAGGAAGTGATGGCTGAATTATAATTGTTGGCCTGATTTTTAAAATAAATATTTAAAGGATACTTCTCCTCAGTCTTGAAAACGTCCCTTTCTACTCTTGGATCTAGTTGATCATTGAGTTCTACACTCCACTTTCAACTCCAAAACAGGACATATTCATCTTGACGGACATGACTTTTAATATGGTTCTGGTTTGTTTCAAATGGTGTTATTTTTTTAAATCTCTGTGTTATGAACTTACATACACAAAATTGGAAAGGAATTATACATATATTAAATATAATAGATCACATGGTACAAACTAAAGAACAAAGATTGAAAGGAAAATTTCCTCCCCCTCCCTTTGTCTCCTTCTACCCTTCTTTGAAGGTAATCAATGTTGCCTGTTCTCCATCCTTCCAGGGACAGTCTATTCATGTACAAGCAATCCCTAACTTTTTTCCTTTTATCATGATTGCCAATGTTTCATATACAGTGTTCCTCACCTGCTCTTTTCACATAACATACCTTGAAAGTTGTTTTGTGTATGTTCATAAAAGCATTCTCACTTTTTTCTTTTACAGAAGCTGGTCTTCCACTGTGGCTCTAAATTACTCCTCCAAGTATGGCAGGCGAAGTGCCCAGTCCCTAAGACATTCAGGCCAACACTCAGTGGATGCTGTAGGACAAATGCCATGGATCAACCACCAGGCAGCACGGGTCTCTTGAAAATGAATGTTGGCTTTTATGTATCAGGCACTTATATGGACTGATGCCATACTCTGGCCTCTGCTGTACCATATCTAGCAAAGCCAACTGACAAAAAAAAAAAAAAATGAAAATAGAAAAATAACACTTGTGACCTCCAGTGCATCCACAGGGCTATAAACTCTGAACACAGTCTTTGGTTGATGACTCAAGATGAACATATGGGTTCCCTTAAAAATTACTCAGCAAGTTTCTTTGGAACTTGTAGTAAATCCAATGAAACTAGTATTGGTGAGACATACTTGTTCAGCTTTATCACCTGTATACCGCTTATGCTTTATTTATATTACATATAATTATTATAGCTTCAAGTTCATCTCCATCATCATCATTATATGACTGGAATAAGAATCAATACAACTTTGGAAGATACATTTAAGGCACTTTCTCTCTTCCTTCTTCTTCTCCTTCTTTCTTCCCTTCTTCTCCTCCTCCTTTCTTCCCTTCTTGTCCTCCTCCTTCTCTCTTTCTCTCTCTCTCTGCATTGTATAATACATGAGTCATCAGGCACACGTGACTTGAGTTCTTAAAATGTGACTAGTACTAAAAGCGCAAATTATAATCAGATTTTGAAGATTTAATATGAGTAGATATATGCACTATCTCGGTAATAATTTTATATTGTTTATATATTTAAAGTATATTTAAATGTGCTGCGTGTGCTCTGTCACTAAGTTATATCTGACTGCTTGTGACCTTATGGACTGTAGCCCACCAGGCTTCTTTGTCCATGGTATTCTCCAGGCAAGAATACTGGAGTACGTTGCCATTTCCTCAGGGGAAAATGAGGATTTTTCCAGGGGATCTTCCTAACTCAGGAATAGAACCCACGTTGCTTGTGCCTCCTGCCTTGCAGGTGATTCTTTACCACTGAGCCACTGGAGAAGTCTGGTATTTTGAATATATTGGATTAAATAAAATACATCATTAAAATTAATTTTACCTATTACTTTTTCATGTGTCTTCCAGAAAATTTTAAATTGCAGATGTAGCTCCATTTATATTGGACAATCTTGGTCTATGGCATACATTTATTTCCTACTTTATATGAAGGCAGACTAGTGGGATAAAAGTATATTCTGTTTTAGCTCTTAGAATCCAGGTTTTGCCTTTCCTCTTGTTTAATACATGTAGAGAATTTAAAATTCAGAACCTAAAACATGGTTTATCAGAAAGTAACAAAGAGAAGAACCAAAAAATGAGTTATTGAAAATACAATTGGTACTGAGGGTTAGGAATTTCAGAAGTATCAAAGAAGATGTCATTTTCACCAGCAGGTAACATTTGGAAAGGCTTGAAGAGACTCCTAACTCACTGGGAACAGGTAAATGGAGCATGGCTAGAAGGAACAGCAACTGAAAAGTCAATTCCGGCTTAACCAAGTCTAAACTCCTCTCCAAACATCCTCTGATGTTCTCTTCATCCAGTTTCTTTTTCCCTCTAGCTATTTGTACTTGAAAACTCAAAATCAGAGTGTTAATCAGACTCAGCTTAAAAAAAAATCCAGGATTTCATACTGCCAAAATAAAAATATCACAATTTCAGGATGTCTTTTATAAAGAATATGAATGATCAGACCTGAATTTTTATTACCAAGTCTTCTCCAAGTTTTAATCATAAGAAGAACATTTTGCCAGGCACCAAGAATGCAAAGTTGTTCAATCGCTCAGTCATGTCCGACTCTTTGTGACCCCATGAACTGCAGCACACCAGGCTTCCTTGTTCTTCACCATCTCCTGGAGCTTGCTCAAACTCATGTCCATTGTGTCGGTGATGCCATCCAACCGTCTCACCCTCTGTTGTTTCCTTCTCCTTCTGCCTTTGATCTTTCCTGGCATCAGGGTCTTTTCCAATTAGTTGACTCTTTGCATTAGGTGGCCAAATTATTGGAACTTCAGCATCAGTCCTTCCAATGAATATTCAGGACTGATTTCCTTTAGGATTGACTGGTTTGATCTCCTTGTATTTTGCCAGGCACCAGGAATGCAAAGTACACAGTCCCTGTTCTTAGGAGGCATAGAGTCTACTGAGGACAGATAGCAATCTGTCCATCCACAGTAAGCAAAGCTCTCTCCATTCTCTTTCCTCAATGTCTCCTTCTCCCTCTGCTTTTTCATCCTCATTCCTTCCCCATCAGGAAAGATGTATTTTTGTGTTTAGCCTCCTTGGAGTGACTCGGGGGAACTCATTTGCCACCATTAAGTAGCTAGGGCTTCCCTAGTAGCTCAGTTGGTAAAGAATTCACCTGCAATGAAAGAGACCCTGGTTCGATTCCTGGGCTGGGAAGATCCCCTGGAGAAGGGATGAGCTACCTACTCCAGTACTCTTGCCTGAAGAATTCCCATGGACAGAGGAGTGTCGGACGTGACTGAGCTGCTAAGCACACAGGCACAAGTAGCTAACCTCCTGCGGTGCTGATACAGAACACGCTGGGCAGGAGCTGTCCATCGGCGACAGCTCTGTCCCAAACTACCTGCAGTCCTGAGCATGGGCCCTTGTGTCGCTAGGTTTGTGGCCCACAAGTGAATCACCCCGGGTGTCTTCTGTCCTCAGCCTCTGTAAGTATGGCTGGCGACTCCTAAACAGAAGGGACACAGGCCTGGAAACCTCCCCCTTGCTGAAGTGCATCTTATTCACACAATATGGCCTGTATTTTGAGTCAGGCCATTCTACCTACAGCCTTCAAATCTCAGGAAAACCCAGCTAGCCAGTCCTGAATGGTGTAGAAACAGTAGAGAAATACTTCATGACATTTGTATAGACTGTTGAGGGATTTTTTTTTTTTTTTTTTTGCCCCGACACAGATGGACAGTCAAGGGGAGAAAAGACTGTTGGATGATGTCTGTGCCCTTTTGAAGTCATATTCCAGCATTTGGCATTTTATTCTATTTCTTCTCCTTGGCTAGATCCAGCCTGTTAGTTTCTTGGCTTCCACCCCTCTTTGACTTCCACTTACTCCATGTTCTTTTCTCCATGTTAATGGGTAACAGAGCATGTACTGTAAATTAGCATTTATAAAAATCAATTACTCTGCTTCATAAGACAGAGCAGAAACTCAGATTGTCTTCATCAGATCATTTGTATTTATCTGTTAATTATAAACCCTAATTGTCTCTTTTTATCATATTAATTTGCACAAATTGTACAACTTCAGAGTTAGGCAGTTTTCAAGTCCTTGAAATACAATTATTCTCTCAACATTCTTTTCAGAAACATGGTATTCATTAATGATTAGGTTGGTAAAAATTAGCAGTTCTGATAATTGGCCTTGGCTTCTCCTTGGCTTTTTTTTTCCCTTTCCCCACTAAAATCCTCGTTCTCACAATTATGCATGCCTGTTAGCCTCTGACTGTGCCCAGCTCTGATTTAATTGGGCTTTGTAGCCCATGAGACTTCATAGGGTTTGGTCTCTTGTCAAAGTAGCATACAGTTCTATGCCAGTGAACTTCTTCCAAGTAGGTCTGACTCCCACCTCTCTCCGAAGCAGAACCTGGACTTCTGTCCCCGAGGATTAGTCTACTTGCCCATCCCTTGCTATCAAAAGACTTATACAGGAAGAGAGGAAGAAGGCTTTGCAAACTCCAGTCCCAACTGTGAAGTCATTGCAGACTCTTACCCTTCACAAGTTGGCAAGCAAGCAGGAGAAAGAAGGGCTTCTCCAGGCTCTCCCAGCCTCCTCTCTACCATGGCTCTGTTTCCACTCACAGTGGCAGCCACTTAGGAGGAGTCATATGTCATGGAACAAATATCGAAAGGCCAGAACAAGCTTTCCTCTTTTGAGAAGCTGCATGAATCTGGATTATGTGAAGGAAATGATCCAGACTGAAGGTAAGGTACCCTGACTGCCCTGGAACCAAGTGGCTTCCTGCCTAGGGGACTGCAGGCACATTCCAGAGGCCTTGCATCCAACTCTGATGACACTAGCAGACAAGCTGCCGTGTCCCAAAGCAGCAACAAGGAAGGAGACCCCCTGCTCCTGCTGCTCCCCATAAAGGAACAAAGATGAGGATTCTGTCCTATCCCATTTGGGAAACCCAGTCACATTCCCTTGAATAGTGGGCTTCACCAAGCATGGGATGGCTGTCTAAGATTATAGAACCTAGCATCTGATACAGTTAGAATTCTGTGAATTGTCTTACTGGGTATCTGTAAACAATTAACTCATCATGATTCTTGCCCCTTCAGAAGCAACAGTTCAGAGGTTAGGCCAAATTGCCTCATCTATATGATCTGAGCTAGGACCCTAGCCAGGTACAAATTTGCAAGTCAATACCTTAAGTCTGTGAGCTGTGGTTCTCCAGGAATTTTGTTCATTTTATTGATTGAGGGGGTGGTTCTGTGGGAAGGCACACTAGATGGAGTATGGGGTTATTTGCTCCAACAAAAAGGAAAGACTTCTCTGTATGTTCCAGAATCAGAAACTCTCTATGATACTCTTCATATCAGGTTACTTTTAAGAAAAGACATGTTCTCCCACATACAAACCACTCACCAGCCAGATCTGTCAACAGTCTCTCTGCAGCCTAATTTCCTCTCACGCTGGCTGGCACCAGATTGTGCCACAAAGATGTGGTCAGAGTGCCTCTCAACAATCTCTCTCCAGTCCACAGTATCCATCAAATGGGGCAGTTCATCGTCTTATGCCAGCTCCTTACCTCAGGTAACAAATTCAGTGACAAGGTAGGAAGTTATTCCTGAAAATGTACAAATTTTGGCTGAAAATAAGGCAATGATGCAGCCATGTGGGACTGAACTGTCACTTCTGTGAAAGAGAAGACAAAACAGCTACCATTCCCCCAGCTGAGTTGACAAGCAATGGCCAGAGGGTGAGAATACATCTGCCTGCTTAGCACCATAGGGAAAGGGTGGGAGGGGGAAGTAGGACTTTCCAGAGCAAAGAGCCCCTTTCTGGCATCTGGGTGCTTTTAGTCATCTCATGCTAACTGCAAGTGTCTTTGCCAGCTATTTTCCACCTCAAGGCCTACTGTGAATCAAGCAGCAGTGTGCCAGACACATAGACCCACCCTTGTCTCTCACACATCCTCCTTGATAGGTATCTCCATACTCCCTTCTGCAGCTCAGACTTTACCCTCCTTAGACCTTGGCACAGCACAGATTCCCAGATGGCTCAGCTAGCAAGTCATCTGACAATCCCAGACTAAGGAGAAGCCATGGGGTTGATGAAACTTCAGCCACTGGTTGTCACTGAGTTCCCATAGGTAAATAGAAAGGTGATGGCCACTTGTTCCAAGTGTAACCACATAGTCAAGACTATGCTGGAAACCACAATTTCAAACTGAGGCAACAAAAGAAGCCATCTGAACTCCACCTCAGGCAGGCTGCTGCTAACACATACCACACCTTTGTGAGAATGAGGAAAAGGTCCTCCTTCCCCAAGATATTTGATTTATCTGCATCTGTCAAAATATCATTATAATAAATACATAAATCTGCCCCTTAGATATGGACCCTGGTACAGGACCCTGGTACCTGTGCAACTAACTGTAGTATCTCTATCAAAGATGTAAATCAAGTAATGGTAAGAGTAGCTAATGAGCTCTTTGTGTGAGTCAAGAGCTGGGCTGTGCATTCCACATGTATTAATCTCATCTAATCCTCACATCAAACCTAAGTACTATTATTATTCTATTTAGATTTTTTATGATACTAATATCTAACCATGTGCCCAGACCAGAAGCTTCTAGGTTGCAGAGCCAAGATTCGAATGTAGATAGATCTTATTACAGAATCCAAGATCTTGACCACTGTGCTCTATGGAAGTGGAAACACAGCAACCTGTGTGACTTTGCAGGTCTATTGAAATAAATGGCACTATCTCAGAAAAGATTTCCTTAAATTAGAGCCTTGAGAAAGGAATTTGGGTGCCTGTGATCTGTTGAGGGCAATCTCTTCAAGAGAATCCCATATGCTAACAAGGTAACCATGGTAGGGAAAGAGAAAATGCTGAGCAAGGACATGGACTCAGGTAATATGCAGCCTGGCCTGATCCACGAGGCTCTGGAGCATAAATCATACAGCAAAACTGCCCCAGCTTGAGACACAAGGGCCAACCGGTTGTACATCCATGTATCATCCAGTCATTGGCCATGGGGGTCAAGAAGTAGAAACTTCCATATATTTCCAAGTGAGGTGACTCCCAGGTGTAAGCCCATGGCTGTAGCACTTAACAGCAGCTGAAGAACACATGTACCAACAAGCAAAGGGGAGCCGGGTGGGGCACTATGAGTTACGCATACATGCCCAGTCCAATGCTTTGCAACTTCTTGAACAGGCTCCTCTGTCCCTAGCATTTCCCCGGCAAGAATACTGGAATGGATTGCCATTCCCTTCTCCAGGAGATCTTCTCGACCCAGGAATCAAACCCGCATCCCCTGCATTTCTGGCATTGGCAAGTGGAATCTTTACTACTGAGCCGCCTAGGAAGCCCTATAGCACATACTAAAGGCACCCAGGACATTTTGGCAAAGTCAGCAAATGAGGCCTTAGGATGTCTTTACAGCACAGTCTCACTTGAGTTAAAAGTAGAATTTTATCATCATGTCACACTGAAGTTACAAGCCAACCACCACCAAGCTTATGGCACACACAAAGTGCTTGTCACTATCTATGAAGACAGTCATGACACATTGGTCAGACTCTATCACTCTGCAATTAAAAAGCCAGCTAGACGAGATCAGGCACATTCAAGAATAGTATGGCCATAGACAAATATTAACAAATATATGTAGAATCTAGAAAAATGGTATAGATGATCTTATTTGCAAAACAGAAATAGAGACACAGACATACAGAACAAATATATGGATACCAAGGGGAGAAAGGGAGGGGGTAGGATGAATTGAAAGACTGGAATTGATATATATATACTACTGATACTATGTATAAATAGATAACTAATGAGAACCTACTGCATAGCTCAGGGAACTCTACTCAGTATTCTGTGGTGACCTAAATGGGAAAGAAATCCCATAAAAAGGGGGTATATGTGTATGTAACTGATTCACTGTGCTATACAGTAGAAACTAGAACATTGAAAAGCAATTATACGCCAATAAAAAAAATTTTTTAATGCAACCAGACTCCCACTGCCTACTCCAAACTAAGAAGGGAATTTCTAAGGTTAATACCAGCTTCCAAACCATCTTTCCAGCCTCATTTTCCATGCCATCCCTTCAGATACCCTATGCTGCAATGCCCATTTGTAGAACTCTTCTTAATTAACCCTGAGCTTTCTCACTCCCATGCTTCTATTAATGCTGCTGCCTGAACTTAAAGTGCCTGCTTTCTTCCCTTCTCTGCCTATTGAAATCTTAGTTAAGACTCTTCTGATCATGGCATCAATGCAGGTAAGAGGAGTTTGCAGCATCTGGGCGGGCTCCGTTGCCGCGGGGAGGATGAGAGCCTTTTCTCCGGGGGTGTGTCTGGGACTCTGGGGCACCTGGGCGGGCTCCGGAGCGGCCCCGGCCACCGTTCCTTCCCACCTTCAGGGCGTTGGGGAGGGGTGAGAGGCGGCGAGAAGAAGGGGGGGTCTCGGTCGGTCGAAGCGGACACCAGCCTGCCGGGAAGTTGGGGGATAAAGAAGGCTAAAGGGGAGGAAGGGGCGAAGTTTGATGTTGGCTCCGCGGCGTCGGTCTCGAATCACCTCCGGCTCACCCGGACGACTGTCGCCTGCCTGCCTGCCTGCCTGCCTCCGGGCCCAGGGATGCCTTTTCCACCGCGGTCCCCGGCTGGGGGAAACAGCTGCTCTCGCCGTAGTCGCCGGAGCAGGGGCGGCCCTGAGAGGGGCTGAGTGTGGGGAGCTGAAAAGGCGTTCCAGGAGAAGGCGTTTCGCGGCCTCGACTCAGGCCTCCCACGCCCGGCCTCCCTGGCTGTTCGGTCCCTCGACTCTCCTTTTGACTCTCAGTCCTTTGCCCCAGGGGTACCTTCCTCTATCAGCCTTCGCACTCTCAACGAACAGAAGTCCCACAGCTCATTTTCTCACTCGCCAAAGCTATCCTCAGCCCCTCAGAATCATTTGCCGTCTAACAGGCTATCTCCCCGAAGGACGGATCACCAGCCCCCTATACCTCCCGGGATAGCTCACCCTCCAATCTTTTTATTTCCTACAGTGCCCCACCCTTGCGGTCGCGGTTAGGCTACAGCCCTTTGCCGTTCTTCCCCAGACCTTAGTGGCACCTTAGTTTGGTAAGAGGCGTTTGTTAACCCATGTTATAGCTACCTGACTTGGCAACGCGTGGTTTTCTGGTTTTCCAACTTAATAGTTTTCCAACTCTTTTCTTTTTCCAAATCCGAAGAGTTTTTTTTTTTTATTTTAACAGACAAAGATGGCATCCACAATTGCAGTTTTGTAGAGATTAACTCTGCATTATTTATAGCTTGCATTTAATTTATAGATGAAGACTAGCTCTGTCAAAACATAGGAAGAGAAGGCAGAACTCCCCTTTGAAGTATCAGCTGAGCGCTTTTTAGTTTTAACAGCATCTTAAAGAGACCACGTTTTTCTTAGAAGGATTTTATATGCTTTTGTTTCTAGAAGGATAATCAAGTTTCCTTGTCCCCCTGCCGATTTTTTCTCTTTTTAGGCAAGAACAGTGCTTTTCTTTTAGCTCTTTTCTGCATTTTCTTCCTCTTTTGTGCACGTATTTGCTTCGCATTTACTTCTGTGCTTTTGTGTTATCTGTCCCCTTTCAGCCTGTTCTCCGTACAAGACTCTTTTTACCTTTGCTTCTCCCTCTGGACTTTACTGCAGAGTAGGAAAAAAAAAAATTGTATATAACATTCCTAGTTGAAGAGATGTCATGAAACTGTCCAGAGAAAAAACAAAAACAATTTCAGGAAACATTATACTTTACCGTAATCTCCCCCAGAGACGTTGGAGAGGTTTCGTCATTTGAGGCCAAAAAAGGAACTGTAGAACACGAGTTGAACAGTAGATCGGCTATGTGACCAATTTAAGATTATTTGTGTTAAGATTAAAACCATTCTTTTTAAGAATAAAAAGATTAAAATCCACAGTACAAAAGAAAAAAAAAAAGACTCTTCTACTCCAAGAAATAGAAGCCCACTCAAGTTAGCTTAAGCCAAGTGGGATTTATATAAGGAACGCAAATCTCTTAAGAATAATGGAAAGGGCTTCACAAATGAAATGCTAGCAGAGCTGGACAGTCAGCTCTCTCCCTGACCTGTAGTGCTCTTTTTATAGCACAGATCTTTGACAGTAGCTTCTCCGTTAAGGCTAACTGCTTTGTTGCTCCCTCCACACAGGAGTGGGCCTCCTATAGCCACATCCAGGCCCCATAATCTGCTCCTACTCTGCAGCCACAGGTATTGAACCAGGAAGAGACACTTGGTATCCTCTGGAGCAATTAGAATTTGGAAGTAAGACTAAAAGTTGGATTTGAATTCAGTCTGGCCTGGTGTCTTGATCAAGAAAAATAGAAATGAAGGTAGGGGATGGCTAACCTGCGCCCACAAGATAAACCAATTAGCAGAGAAGGCCAGTTTGCAAACAAGAGAGGACGAAGCCACAGTGTGGTAAGAAATGGCCAGGTTTTGACACCTTTCCAGTTTCTGGTTCCCCTGTGTGTCTGTCTCAGTCATCTCTTGTCCCTTTCCTCCCCTTCCCATCTCTTCTCTTCCCTTTTGTTCCTCTTCCTCCTCCTCTCCTTTCTCTCCTCCTTCCTTTCCCTTTGTCCTCTCCCTGCCCCACCTCCTTTTCGTCTCTCCTCCTCCTCTTCTCTCTATTCCTTCTTCCCTCCATCCTCACTGCCCCACCCCCGCCTTGATTTACTGATCTGCTGTCCAAATCCACATGTAGCTGCAGCAGCCTCCTTCATGTTTCTCAGCAAGAAAGCCACCATTCAGCTCTTCTCAATTCCAGATTCCCCCCAAAAATTTATTAAACCAGCCCTTGTGCCATCTCCCCAAAGACTTGGTCTGACCGAGAAAATCCAGAATCCCTTGCAAACACAGGTGCAGTGCCCATAGCCCCTATAGGCAGGCATGGACTGAATCACCCCAAATACCAGTGTGCCTGGAAAGGTCTTCTATGTCCCCCAGTCAAGACTTAACTGCTGCTCCCTCTATTTCCCATCATATGGTGCTTGCATCTCTAATGAATCTACCATTTTCCATTCTATTAAATCTTATTTGTATATATGACCTGACAGCAAAACCTTCTTGTGTATCATAGGCACTAAAAACAGTAACTTTAATCTGATTGGTGTACATCAATAGAGGGAGGCACTTGCAGTTTGATGTTTGATGCCTGGTTCAAGAGATGATATGCATTTAAGAATGAAGAACCCTCCCAAATATGTTTTCTTCTATTTTTCTAATTATTTTGTCTTCTCTGATCCAGAGTACTTTATATGTATTTATTAAACACTCATTACATTGAGTTGTCCTTATTTATCTAAATATCTAATGCCTCAACTAGACTATCAGCTGAGGGCAGGGGTCATATCTTTTTTGGGGGGGGGGGGCGGTTATATCTTTTTTATCTTTCTATCCCTAACCTAGTACCAGCCTGACAAAGACAAAGAAAATGTCTACCAAGACTGTTGGAGTGAACTGAATCCAAATCCATGTGAGATTTGGGCTGAGGACATCTCACCTGCTGGCCCTCATTTACCTGCTTTCCTGAGTGCTCTTTGAGGCAAGTTGTGCTAAAACTTTTCTTGGAAACCACAGTTCTGGCAAAACTAGCAACCTTCCTTCTCTGAAAGGGCTTGCTTTGTTTGTTACAACAGAAGAGCATGATAAATAATTTTTCCCAAAAGAAACATGCTTCCGCATTTTGACAGTTTTGACAGCCTATTGTTTAAGTTTGAAAAAGGAACTCAGAAATAATTTACAGCGGAAACATGGCTCAGGTGTCTTCCCCTGATGCTATTGGTATCTTGAGACTATCCAGAAATGTAATTTATACACACAAATGCATACACAACAGAATTTAAGTGCGCTCTGTGTTCCCACAGGGTGTCCAAATACTAACATTTGCCATCTGGCCTGCTCAGTTGGTTGATTCTGATGTCTTTCCCAAAGCCTGGATGTGCCTTTGTTTACTAGTCAAACATCTATGGAATCTGAGCCCCATGCTAGGCACAAAGGAGGCAAAGATGGAATCTAGAATAATGGTACAGATGAACCTATTTCCAGGGCAGGAATAGAGATACAGGTGTAGAGAATGGACACAGGGGTGGGCAGGGGAAGAACTGGGAGATTGGGATTGACATATATACACTGTGTGTGTGTGTGTGTGTGCGCGCTTAGTCGCTCAGTTGTGTCCGACTCTTTGCAACCCCGTGGACTGCAGCCCACCAGGCTCCTCTGTCCATGGGGATTCTCCAGGCAAGAATACTGGAGTGGGTTTCCATGCCCTTCTCCAGGGGATCTTCCCAACCCAGGGATCAAACCCACGTCTCCTGCATTGCAGGCGGATTCTTTACCATCTGAGCCACTACGAAAGGCCCATATGCACACTACCATGTGTGAAAATAGATAGCTAGTGGGAACCTGTTATAAAGCACAGTGAGCTCAGCTCAGTGTGCTGTGATGACTTAGAGGGATGGGATACAGGGGGTGGTGGAAGGGAGATCCAAGGTGGAGGGAATATACGCATACTATAGCTGATTCACTTCATTGTACAGTAGAAACTAATACAATACTGTAAAACAATTATATTCCAATTTTTTAAATGAGAGTTTGGACCATGAAAAATCACTGCACAATAATCCCATTAGGAAAAAAAAAAAAAAACTATCATGTGCTCAAGTAAATCTTAAAACCAGATGCCGTGTAAGTGTAGGAGAAGGATCCATTAAGTCTGCATAGGCAAAACAAGGAAAGATCACACAGGAGTCAACTCTTGAGAGCATGAGTGGAGAGTAAAATTATCACAAGGCCAAGGATGGAACCTGAGGAGACACCAACATTAAAAGATTAATCAGGACTCTGAGAATTCAGAGAGAGTAAATCCATGGAAAGGAAAGGAAAGAGAAAGCATGGATGTTCAACCTAGGATGAGAACACAAAGTGACCTTACGATTTGGTTTTTTAGAAGTCACAGTGAGCTTTAAATGCATGGTCTCTGAGCACCTGCATAGAAACCTGCCAGAAACACGTAAAATTTTCTTTAAAGTTTGGTCAGCAGCATCTACATCACTTGAACACTTGTCAGAAATGCAGAAACCCAGGCCCACCCAGGAGATTCATGTGCACATTAAAGTTTGTGACGCAACCACACCTTTTCCCAGAAAAGACACAGTTTGGGAAGGATGATGAGATAGGTGACCTACAAGGAACTGGTTTCACAAGGTTTCAAATTAAAAAATCAATTTGACAGCTCAACATAACAAAAATATATATAAAGTATTCCTTTCCATAACCTTGATTTAAGCATTATGAATCATATAGCAGATATTATTACTCCCATTTACTGACCATAAAACAGGCTAAAGAGGTTAAATGCCTTGTCAATGACCACAGTTTTAATAAATAACAGAGCCTGCACTTGAACCCAGATCTTCAGATTTACTGGCAGGGGGGAGAACTCTGTTCACTGAAGAGAAGAGGAAGTTAGAAATGGGTCTGAATAAAATATCATTTACGACAGTTCAGTTTTCTTTGCTCTAATGATGGGCTTGTCAAGCAGCCTTCTGATGACTGCTCCGACTTCCTTTGAGTTCTAATTCAGAGATGGGATGTCCTGGAACGAAGAGAAATGACAAGGAAACAGACAAAACTGTATATGAATAAGCTGACATTATTGTTGATCTTTTTTTTTTCCTGAGGTGGTTAGAACAGGCCAGATTTTCCAAAAACGACTCACCTCAAGTGAGCTTAACTGATTTTATGAATCATCAATAACCCATGTGGCCCTCACAGTAAGATATACTGAGGCAAAGGGTCTGAAAGAGAATACATGGGGAATGAGCAGGGCTGAGACTCCACCAGGCTTGGTGTTGGTTTCCTCAAGAGGATCAACTCTTCAAAACACAATATCTAAAGAAGCTGGGTCTGATCTGGGCCAGCAACATTACCCAAGAGGTTTAATCTAGTGGGTGAGATGTGGCATCAGATGTTTCTTGGTTGATGTAATCCTTTTTCTAACTAATTGGTAGACAAATTATGGTTCTGTGGAAGTCATTGGCCAATAATGGTATCCTCTCCTTGGGAAAGGAGTTGGCAAGAGTTAAGTTGGGCTCTAACCAAATATGGTCTTGAGTCCAGGGCAAAGGGCCAGCCTCTAGTGGGAAGTAAAGTTAAGAAAGCAACACCCAACAATATATCATGCTATTTACGAGCATGGATTTGGGGATCAGGTAGGTCTAGTTTCAGATCCCAATGCTGCTACTTACGGTATAACCTTGTCACTTAACCTCTCTAAGCTTCATCTCTAAGTCTCGATTAATAATAACTGCCTCAGGGACTTTCCTGGTAGTCCAGTGGCTAAAGACTCCATGTTCCCAACACAGGGGGCCTGGGTTCAATCCCTGGTCAAGGAACTAGATCCCACATGCCGCAACTAAGAGTTCGAATGTCAAAACTAAGACCCAGGGCAGCCAAATAAATAAATACTTTAAAAATAATAATAATAATAATAACTGCCTCAGAAAGCCTGGAGAATCCCAGGGACGGCGGAGCCTGGTGGGCTGCCGTCTATGGGATCACACAGAGTCAGACACGACTAAAGTGACTTAGCAGCAGCAGCAGCAGAAGTTGTTAAAAGGATTAAAGGACAACAAATTATATAACACACTTAACATAGTGTTATAACTCAGAGAAGACATTCAAAAACTAGAAGTTATTAACATCATCTTTACCATCTAGTCTGGGCATTCCCAATGGAGCTGAGGGTCAAGGCTTCAGTGGGTAGACCCCTGGGTGGGATAGGCCCCAAAAATATCAGAAATGAAGCAGAAGACCTCAATTGTGAGTGGATATGTGGCTTTGGGAATATTACCAGTTCTGGACTGGGCTGGCTTCATCCCTGGTCTGGGCTGAGCCCCTTGGTGGAAGGATTTAAGTACTGCACCTAATAGTGCCTAAGGGACTGGACAAAAAATAAACAAGTTTCTGGACAGGAATTTATTCCTGAGGCCTAGCTCTAGCTGCTAGTCAGCTAGCTCTTTTCTCTTGGTAACAATGATAAAAGCTTTGATAAATAAGTGCCTTATAACAGTTGACTATAAAAGATGATATATATCTTTCCAGTCAGCCTTGTCTTTCTCAATCTTCATCCCACCCTACCTCTCCACCAATCTGAAAAAAAATACTAAAAAGTGTATTGGAAATGTCTTGCTATTTATTCTATGATGGAATGATTTTCCTGGAATATAAACAAATGGAAAGGCCTTTAGGTGGCATTCACTCAAGCTGGTAGGAGAAGATAGAAATATTCCCTCTAGCACTTGGGCAAATTGGAGAATATCACTCCTAGGATTTCTTGATAAGACTAATACCCCAAATTTCCTGGTGAGCTTTGTTATACTTTCGGAGGTGAGGAAAACTGTCTCCAGGGCTCCCAAGAGAAACCCACTATGATCCAAGATAGCTAGTTAACATCTGATACCAGGCAAATAAAACACATATTACACTGTTTCATCGACACTAATTGGAGCAACCAAGGCTGAATTCCCACAGGTCTACTGTCTGTCCTCTAGGCCCAGATCTGTGCCCTTCTTCTAAAGACCACAGAACTGCAAGTCATTCTTAGTCAGTAGAGAAATGATGAAGGTTTTTATCTTCTGGTTTTTATCCTCCTGGTTTTTATCCTCACTCTGTAATGTACAGATGATCCTGCCATAGCAGGATTATCTTCCCCTCTCTCTCTTTGTGTTCTGGGTCATAGTTTAGCCTCAGGCACCAGCCTTCCAGTCCGTTCCATCTTAGCTTTGAACCATGAACCTGGTCAAGAGTTCAAAACCATGACCACGGTCAAGGCTACCATTTCCAGCCTGAGAGTTGAGGCCAGAGCTGCTCAAAGGGTTCATCAAAGGCTGGCAAGGGAGTCTGCTGTTACCTTGACCTCTGTTTCTCTAGCTCACAACATGAATAGGTTTTTTTTTTTTTTTTCCTTTATTTATTTTTTTTTTCAGTGGGTTTTGTCATACATTGGTATGAATCAGCCATAGATTTACACGTCTTCCCCATCCCGATCCCCCCTCCCACCTCCCTCTCCACCCGATTCCTCTGGGTCTTCCCAGTGCACCAGGCTCGAGCACTTGTCTCATGCATCCCACCTGGGCTGGTGATCTGTTTCACCATAGATAACATACATGCTATTCTTTTGAAACATCCCACCCTCACCTTCTCCCACAGAGTTCAAAAGTCTGTTCTGTACTTCTGTGTCTCTTTTTCTGTTTTACATATAGGGTCATCGTTACCATCTTTCTAAATTCCATATATATGTGTTAGTATACTGTAATGTTCTTTATCTTTCTGGCTTACTTCACTCTGTATAATGGGCTCCAGTTTCATCCATCTCATTAGAACTGGTTCAAATGAATTCTTTTTAACGGCTGAGTAATATTCCATGGTGTATATGTACCACAGCTTTCTTATCCACTCATCTGCTGATGGGCATCTAGGTTGCTTCCATGTCCTGGCTATTATAAACAGTGCTGCGATGAACATTGGGGTGCACGTGTCTCTTTCACATCTGGTTTCCTTGGTGTGTATGCCAAGAAGTGGGATTGCTGGGTCATATGGCAGTTCTATTTCCAGTTTTTTAAGAAATCTCCACACTGTTCTCCATAGCAGCTGTACTAGTTTGCATTCCCACCAACAGTGTAAGAGGGTTCCCTTTTCTCCACACCCTCTCCAGCATTTATTGCTTGTAGACTTTTGGATAGCAGCCATCCTGACTGGTGTGTAATGGTACCTCATTGTGGTTTTGATTTGCATTTCTCTGATAATGAGTGATGTTGAGCATCTTATGAATAGGTTTTATTTAAGCGTAAATGATACAAAAATTTTTGCTAAAGTTAAAGACAAAATTAACAGACTATGACTGGTAGAGAGGGTGGGTAAAGACGGCAGCAGCCAGGCAGATCAGAGAAAGTCTTTCAGCTACAACCCTCAGGTGGGATCATGACAATAATCTATCCCATCCCACCCCCCAAAATAGTCACCCTGTCTTTTTCTTAAAGGAATTGCTGGAAATGTGAGCCTATTTTAATTATGCCAACTGAGAATGCTTCTTTTTACTCTTTTCACGTTTGTCATTAGAAAAATAAAAATCTTCAATTTAGGGTACTTCATATCACTTCCTTCTATAAGTTTTCAATCTTTTTTGAAGTTGAGCTATGTTTTCCTTTAGGGAGATGTCTTGCTAAAAAAAAGCAACGGGCTGGTTTGAGGCTTGGAAGCCGCCCAGACCATCAGAAAATCCTGAAGGCCTGCATATCAGTCTCTTTGAAATTTGATTTCCCTAAAATAAAAAGAAGGCTGCAAGGAACCTCTCTGAGCCCTAGCCCTCCAGGGCCAACTCTCTAGGGCCAGTGATTTGTAGCCATCAACAGGGCTAAGCCTCTTCCTTATGGAGCCCTTTGTCCTCTCAAATGTCAAATGGTTGTAAGGGCAAGAAACCCAAGGTCAACTTCCACTTGGAGCAAGCTTAGGAACTGGGGTACTCTGCTGGGGAGCAGCAAGGAGGTGTATTTTCATTTACATTTGACCTGATCTTCTTCTATTCCCACGGATTTTCCTTATTCTCTTTCCCCTCTACTATCCCAAAGGGAGACTGCTCAAGGTTTCAATAGTCCAGCACTTAAAAAAAAAAAGAAAGAAAGAGCAAACTCACATGGCCAGACCCTTGGCATCCCTCCAGTTGCTACAGCTTGAGGCAATCAGGGTCAGTATCAGGCCATGACGTTTATTTGCAAAATATCAATCTGTCAACAGGCACAAAGTTTTAACTGCCTGTTAAAGGGCAAATGGACCCATGCAGAGACTGTGTGAAACAAGTTCCAAGTTCTATCAGCACAGCCTTACATATGCAAGGTTATGCTTTTTCAAATAAAAATAATAAATAATCTGGCAATGTTTACCACCAAGATCTTGAAAACAATGGTACTCTCTAGGTTTCTTGATTTAAGTTTTATCCCTCTAATCTTTTTAACTGAAGGCCTACTCTGTGCAAAAACTGGTGGTCAGTGACAGTTCCTCTATCAGCCCTAAAACCTTGGCTTAATGGGTTCAGGGAGTGAATGAGAGCATTTGACCCAAGGGAGATGTATGTTCAAGATGGCTACTTAGAATGGTAGAATTTCAGAGCTTGTTGGGGACTTCAGGCAAGACCAAAGTCTAGAGAGATGCAGTGACTTATTCAAGGTCAGTCACATTACTCCAAAGCCAGAATGAAAGACCAGGTCCCTGAAGGTCCACTCCAGAGTTCCTTGCCTTGTAGTCATCTCTTTAGTTTAGCAAAGGCTCATCAATATGACTAACAAGGAGGAAGGCAGACCCTTTGGCAGCAGAGTGGATGGTACATATAGCATTGGGAAATTCATGTCTGGGGTTCGCTACTAGGGAAAACTACTGTAGCTACTGCTCATGTCACAAGAAAAGGTTGGGAAAAAATCAACATCAAAATGACCTGCCTGACTCTGAAACATGGAACAATGTGAAGAACAGAAGAACTATTCACTCTTGTGGCAGCCAGTCTCCCCAGTGAGGCACAGCTTGCAGTATTTGCCACCTTGTGAAGCCTGCTCACATCAGTCAAGTGCAACAGAAATCATGCTAACCTTTCATCTTTCATCTTGAAATGCTCACTCTTAGGATGTACCTTCTCAGAACCTGGCCACCAAGCTTTAAAAAGCCCTAGTTGTCACTTGTAGAGACCAAGTGTAGCTGGAGTTGTTCAATGGGACAACTCCAACTGAGCCCTCAACCAGCAACTGCCAACCACACAACTGAGCCTGATGGTTAGCCAGCCCCTTCAGGTCTTCTAATGGCCATGGCCATACCCAACATCTGACCAGAAGTACAGGAGAAGCCTCTAGTGAAAACTGTCCAACTATGCCCAGCCAACCCAAAGACCCATGAGAAATCATGGCTGTGTTCAAAAGCACTCAGATTTGGGTGGTTAGTAACACAGCAATAGATACTTGGAGATTTTTTTACACAGAATGGAACAAACGGGAAATCCTAAAGATCCCTGGAAACACATCATTTTTAACTGAGGCCTTCCATGTGGTTAAAAAAAAAAAAAAAAGAAATCATACAACCTGAAAGAGAGGTATGAATTTTTGTGGAGTGAACGCTGGCAAACTGTGAGGTTTATGTGAGCAAATAACCAAAAGCATCACACATCAAGGACACTGAGGGGAAATAGAAACTGTTCAAACTTAACCTTAATGAATGCCCAAGGACATTCATTATGCACGTCACCCTAGCAATAAATACTCCAGAAGTAAATCAAATGGAGGACAATGCAGAAGAGTGAAGGAATGCAAAGAGTAATCAAGGGAAGAAGGAGGCATATGCTCTGCATGGCACAAAACCATCTGGAATGCTCCAGAGGAGAGTGAAGCCACGTGGGATAAACAGAATATCATGCTTTGGAGACTACAAGAGATCTCCCAAGTCATTCAGAGGAGTAACAAGCAAAGTTAAGAGGGATAATGAGAAACGTTCCAAATGTGCATGGAGAGAAATGTCAGGACAGGAGACAAGAGGTCTGGGAGTGACAAGGAAGAGCATTTATGAACAACAGCAGCAACATAAGCTAATGGAGCAATTATCACACAATAATCATTTAGTGATTATTCATTGCTAAATGTTCACAGTCACTGCCCAGGGTGGGCCTTGGAGTAATTCAGCCAGTTGCACGATCTTAGCAGAAACAGTCAAGATCTCTCCCTAGGTCCCAAAGTTCACAAAGGTTGCTGCTGGAGTCTTGATTAAAAAGAAGCTTTGGATCTTATTCCTTCCTTCAATGATCACAAAGATTAAGAGCAAGTGCCTGAGTTAGACTCACTTGTTCCAGGAGGAGACATTTGATGGAAATCAAGACTGGCTGAGAACGGGGTTCTAATGACCTCAAGGAGCACGGACCTCATTTAGAGCAGCGACACTGCTTTGGAGACAATTTCAGTTCTATGTTTCCCATCACTGTCATAAGGCAGCCTGGTATTACCTATACAGTTACATCTCCTTCAGGGCCTCAAACATAGCAAGGTAAATCAAGCTGAAGTTACTAATCATATATTAAAATCAAATATCCTTAAAAGAGCTTCTACTGTGTACCAGAAATTGGACTAGAAATTTTGCATGTATTCTATGTCCAATGGCCATGTTACTGGCCCTTGCTGAAGGCCAATTGTTAGAATTTGGAGTTGCTGTTGGGGTTTTTCCCTATGAAAGTCAAACTGAGAATGGCTCATTGAACTCTGGGTGAAACAAACAGGGAACAGCTCACTGAGAAAGTCAGTATCTTGATACTATATATACCTTCAAGATTAGAAAGGCAAATAATATTATTTTATTGCAAAATGAGAAAGCACAGAGAAAGGGGAGACAGGACTAAGTGGCAAAAACGGGAACCAATGATCAGCTACTAAAAGAACAGAGAGACTCAGGTCTCAAACAGAAGCCCATCTGCTTGGTTCTCACACAGAGGGAAAGGCAGGAGAACTGAAGACACAGGCACAGTGTGAGACGGACCTGTCCTGCCCAGGAGGTCTTTTCTCCCTTTAACAGCACATGCTGTCTGAAAGCTAGCACCTTCAAATTGTTATTAAAAATTCCTTTTATCTTAAGCTAATCTTCAGGCAATGAGAATCGCACAATTTAGGGTTGTTGCTGAGGTTGTTTTCCAACAACAACAGAAATCACTTAGCTCCTGTTTTATTGGAAACAAACACCCTGACACCTAAAGTAAATTTCATGGCCCAGAGAGCCCAGTGATCATAAGTTTCATATAACCGACTTCACCATGGGATCCCTATACCAACAGCCAGGTCCAGGGGAGGCAGGAGAGTTTACAACGAGAATCCTAAGTAAGTGTCATTTAGTTGCTCTCTACGTGTGTTTCTCCACAGGCTTGGAGCCCATTTCCCATTCAGCTCTCGCTTGCTACCCGCCAAGGAATGTGTTTTCAATACACACAGCCCAGAAGGCTCAGCACGAAAACAAACACAATTTCAGAGTTCTCCAAACACTGTTTCAGAGTCAGAACAAGCCTTTGTAGAATATATAAAGACAGGAATATCTTTGAGAATCAACCAGAAGAAGGCATGAAAAATGAAGAGGTTTCACAACTAAATTAGGCTTATAGTCACCCTGGGGACAGAGGGCACAGCAAAAAAGCCTTTTTGTCCCTCAGGGAGGTCACAAGGGAACAACACTGATTCACATACCTATGTACATACAACTCACATGTGTACGCACACACATACACACCGATCTCAAACTGCCCCATACCTCCCCAACTGTACTCTACAAGGTGAAGGCCAATCATACCCTAAGTTGATTAAAGTGAGCATCTGAGCAGGAATCCTATCCTCACCTACAAATGGTCCAGAGTAGCTATCAAGGCCTCCTGTGGTGTGTGGGGTGAGACCCAGGATACATAGGCCTTTGTATCAATGATTCATGCAACAAGTAATCCCACAATTTATCTGCCCAAAATAAGCATTTATTATTTCATATGGTTTCTGATCATATATATGGTTAGCCTGAACAACTGGGTGGTTCTGCCTCAGGGGATGTCACCAAGGTTGCAGACAAGACATTGGCAGTTGTCTGAAGGCTTGACTAGGGCTGGGATCCACTTCCAAGATGACCCACTTAATAGCTGTTGACTGGAGACCTTGGTTCTTTGCCACATGGAGCTCCTCATGAGGCTGCTTGAGTGTACTCACAGTATGGCAGCTGGCTTCCCCCAGGTTATGTGATCAAAAAAGAGCAAGACAGAAGTCATAATGTCCTTTATGATCTAGCCCCAGATGTCATACATTATTTCCACAGTATCCTATTGGTTTACCCAAGTCAGCCCTAGTCATTGGGGAGGGAACTTCACTAGGATATGAATTCCAGGAGGACTGTGTCACGGGAGGCCTTCATGGACACTGAAGTTCCCACAGCTTTAGAACTGTGCTCTGCCTGATTCCTAGTGTCTCATCAGTTCTTGCTGGTTCCTTGGCCGGCCTCCTAGTTCTTCTACTTGGTAAACCTCAAACTGCCAACTGAACTGTGATCACTAGTGACTTCAAATACTTTTCTATTGTTTGGAACATTCACAGTAAGAATATGTTTTATAATTTAAAATGTTTTCAAACTAACATACTGTCAGGTTGATCAAGTTTCCCAAATTTTTGTGGTCTTTCCATTGTTTATCATTACAATGAAATTTAAGGCTGTAATTTTCTGGATTTCTTACCAACTAAAAAAAGATTTGTGGGATATATGCAATTATTCAGATTCACTAAATTTCTCCATTGTAATTGAATTTAACCACTTGGTGACCACAATTGCAGTTATGCGCACATGAATATATCTTAAGAACGTAGTTACAATTTCTTAATTGCACCAACCTATCATTATAAAGAGGTCATATTTCATTAAATACTTAAGAGTATTACTTGGTTGCAAGTACTAGAAAATCCAATGAAAAGTGGCTTAAACAATGAGATTTTATCCTCTCACAGCTCATGAAGCTCCCACATCTGTTATACATCCGTGTGAATCACTAGCTCTACAGTGCCACCAACAGCTCATGTCCTTTCCATATCCTGCTCTATCATTCTCAGCATGTTGGTAACACCCTCTCATAGTTGCAAAATGGAGTCTGTCAGCTCTTTGGTATCTCATCCCCTCACAGCCACATCCAAAGCAGGAAAATAACCTCTTTATCTTCTGCTTCTCCTTTTTAAGAACGAAGAAATCTTTCCACACAAGTGATCCGGAAAACTTCCCTTTGTCTCTCATTGGCCAGAATTATATCTCACGTCCATTTTTTTTTTTAATCAGCAAGAGGGATGGAATTACCATGATGAACTTATTCACCCCTAACCCTGGGGTCTAGGGGTGGGGTAGGGGGGAAACAGCCTCCCCTGAAGATGGTCACTCAATACCTGAACTAATGATAGTGCTATTAACAAGGAGGAGTGTTGAGTCAATGGTTTGAGCGTTCATCAACCAGTTGATACTGCCAGACATCAACCTCTTCTTCCCAACCTCCATAGTGACTCAGCTATTTCTGAGAGGTCCCACAGGATACTGTCTCAAGAAAGCCTCGAAAGAAAACAAATGATGACAAAATCATCTCCGCAAAAGAAGGACTCTTGTGCCTTCCAGTTCTCCCTAGAACGCATGCCTAACCTCCACAATGAAGTGAAATTGCAGAGGAAGTCTCCTCTTCTCAATCTAAGGTGTGCTTCTTGAGTCTCCTCTTCCTAGCCCAGAGTTGCCTTCTTCCCAGGATGACTGATAGTGAGGAAATATCACTTGCGCCCACCCACATGGCATGACGTGAAGCCTGATCCTATGGCTCTCATTACAAATACATCAGGAAATGATAAATCAATACTAGTAAAGTCAGGGTTATTCAGCTTGGAATAACATCAGGTGCAGGACAGCAACAGTACAGCAGGTATGACTTAGGCCAAGACCAAGTTCAGGTAATTTTTGAAGTCTATTCACAAGTATGACATCAAGTTCAGGGCTGCATATCTTGCCTGTCATTTTGTGATCTCTGGCTCCAAAATGTGTGAGCAACTGTTTAAGAGCACACATTTAAGAATAAGCAATAATAGAATGCAGAGGGTAGCAAACTTTTTCTAGTAAAGGGCTAGATAGTTAACATTTAGGCTTTGAGAGCCATACACCACCTGTCACACTACTTGCTGTCATAGCAGGAAGGCAGCTATAGGCAATATGCAAACAAAAGAGTGTGATTGTGTTCCAATAAAACTTTATTTACAAAACAGGCAGCAGGCCAGATTTGTACCATAGCCCATAGTTTTCCAACTCCTGGTACAAGGCATAGGGCAACTTAAATCTACATAGAAAATCGTTTTCCCACAAAGAAATAAAGATGTCTAGAAATCTCTACTTTGATCAAATATATACATTAATTTACATTAATTGTATTTACATATTTACTCTCAGAAAAATCCTGAGTTCACAGTTTCCCCCTCCAAACAATGCATAAGTACTCAAGATATCTTTACAAACAAAAGTTCCAAAGCTAAATTTAAGCTTTTATCTCTTAAGAGACAGACACTGCTTTGAGATTTATTTAATTGAAGTATAGTTGATTTACAATGTTGTGTTACTGCTTTACAGTAAAGTGATTAAGACATAGATAAAGATAAATACATTCTTTTTCATATTCCTTTCCATTATGGTTTATCACAAGATATTAAAAGTTCCCTGCACTATCCAGTAGGAACTTGTTGTTTACTGTTTTAAGTGACGGTCTTTCTAGCTTCTGGTAATAAATGAAGTTTAGAAGGTTAGGTTTCAAGTTTCAGCCAAGACACCTATTGCATCAATGCAGTTCACTACTGCAAAGAATAAAGTTTACTCCAGAGTCATCATCAGGTTAAGTCTCAGCATCAACCTCCGCCACTTAAGGGGATCATACATGCTGTAAAATGTAGAAGCTGTGACAATATCCCAAAATGTTACAGGAAGAGATAAAGCTGTATTGCTTGCAATCTAGATATTTGCTGCCCAAAATCACCTTCTCCTTCTTCATATCCCACAAACACATATCTTATCAGAGAACTGAGTTCCAAACTGAACAGATTTCTTTTTTTTTCAAACTGGGCAGATTTCTAAACTGCTTGTTTTACTACATGCTTTTACTCCAAAGGCACAGGTGCTCTTCTGACCACCTCCCTAGAGAAAACAGTAACTCATCCTCTGCCACCAATGCCACTCTAGCAGGAGGATTAAGTCTAGCAAATTTTAATCTCCTTTAAAATAATGCCCATTGATTGTACATAGTAAGCACTTACTGTCCTTATCCACTCTTGTGTGTACTTAGTGAAATTTATTTACTCTCTCTCATCATCAATCACAGAATTCCTGCTTAGAAAGGCACTGAGGCAGTAGGCAAGCTTGTTGTTCCAAAGCTTGGACAAGCCCTGACTTCACACATAGGGCCAAGGCATCTGCAGGTGTGTTCTCCTAGGTGGGGAGCAGGTGCCAAACACCCTAAAATGTGTAGAGAAGACACAAACTAGCAAACAATAGGAACTAACTAAGGCTAAATGCTGGGAAGATCAGTGAGTAGGTAGATTGGTTTTTATATGTAGATCACTGGACTATGCAAAAGGAAAAAATTATTGAATTTAATAACTTCTCCTATTGTTATAAGAATAAGACAAGTCATGGCTTATAGCTTCAAACTACTTCCTCACATATACCTTCTGAAAAGTGTGGTGATTCCCACTATTTTATCATAAGGGCATGTCAAGGGGAGATGGGGTAAATTGTAACAAAAAGAGATTTGGAATACTTAAACCAAAATATCAGTGTGTTTACCTCTGTAGCTTTTAAGAACACTGATAACATATTCCTTCCTATCTGCCCCTCACATATGACTCTTGTTTTCTTTGGAGCTTTTTCATTACAGCCACCAAAATCAGTTTCTTCGCAGCTCCGCGATACAGGGTCAGAGGCTGAACCACTTGATTTCTCATGTTTTCCCCTTCCATTTTCTTTTCCCAATGAGACAGCCATGGTGGAGCACCCCACTAGTTAGGTGGCATGTCAACCCACGAAAGAACCACACCTTCCTGTCCTTCTTTTCCCAAACATTTCTAATCTAAGCACATTCAACAATAGCCCAAGCAAAGACTTGAACCTATCAGACTCCCTCTGACCACGACTGTAGGGCCGTGTTCTCAAATTTTAGTGTCATCAAAATCACCTCCAGGGCTTGTTAAAACTCAGATTGCTGAATTCTACTCCCAGGGATTCTGGTCTGAAATTTTGCATTTTTTAACCATTTCCCAGGTGATGCTGATATTGCCTGTCCAGGGACTTTACTTTGAGAACCACTGCCCTGGGGCATTAGACCAGGATGTGGACTGATAGAATCACTTGGGTTAATAATAAAATACCACCAGGTACCTCAACCTTCACATCTCTGGCTACCAGATCCAGGATTTGGAAGCAAAGGCAAGTTCAGTCAGGGAAGGCCAGGTCTGGGAATCCAAGTAGATTCTGAATCTCAAACACAGACTACAGGAGATGGTGAGCTTTGTAATCAGAGCCCAGGACTGGAACCAGATGACTGGTCTGAATTCCTGCCTGCTCTCATGGGCATCCCTGAGATGACTCAGATGGTAAAGATTCTGCCTGCAATGCAGGAGATTTGGGTTTGATCCCTTGGTCAAGGAAGATCCCCTGGAGAAGGGAATGGCAACTCTCTCCAATATTCTTGCCTGGAGAATTCTATGGACATGCTCTCCTACTGCAACCATGGACGAGTCCCTTTCTATCATTAAAATAATTTCTTCATCTATAAAATGGTGTTGATAATCATAGCTACAACCACAGGGAGTGGAGGTAATCCATGTAAACCATGCAAATTACAGTGTTTGGAGAATTCCAAATAAGTTAATTGTAAATGCTCAATAAATTCCTAGCATGAGAACAAGGCCAAGACGTGGGCCTTATTGGACTAAGGGGACAAACAGACAAAGCCTAGCCTGAGGCTGGGGGACCAGTCTACATGGGGAAAAGCAAGGTAAGATACAAATAATACATTGGCCAGAGGTGAAAGTAAGGTCTCTAACACAGATTTTCTGCCCAGCAAGGCTTTGGATCCAATATGCCCAGATCTCGAGCACTAACATAACAGATCCCTCTGGAACTGAGCCCTCCCCTGCCTAGACCTGAAGTCTGCTCCTTAGCTAGAATGACAGTCTCTTGCCCTGTGACCTGTCCTGCCACCTTGCTGCCCACAATGAAAAAACCAAACTATGCTAAAGCTTGAATCCCAAACACCTCACTGTAAAATCGATTAACTCTACAAGCCTTTTTTTTAATAAGCAATGCTCTAATCATACTCATAAAAATGATTTTCCTACCCTCACAGTTTTCATACTGCCCAAATAAGCACGACTATGCTGTTTGCCAATTCCAATTACTTAGCAATGGCTGCCTGGATTTATGCATATTTTTAATTATTAATTAAGTTTCTTTTTATTGTTTTTTTTAATTTTTGAATCATATAAGTATGCGTGTTTAAAGTTAATAGTCAAATAATTCTACGAGCTTTACTACAAAAATGTGGTAGCTTCTTCTCTCCTGCAGCCCCATGTCCCCCTTTCATGCAGTCATTACTTTCACATCTTTTCACCAATTAAATGAAATTGGTCTATGGGTCTTTAAATAACACTTTTGTACTCTGCTACTTGATTGTTTTTTTTTCCCCCCCAGGTTTATGCATTATTTCTTAACCTTCTGCTATAAATTTTAAAGTTTTTATTCTTTTCCTTTTATCCATTTCACTGTACACAGGTACTCTTTCCCATTTTTTCACCTTCCCATCATAATTAAAATTCCATGATTTTAGATAGATCAGTATTTGGAATTTATAATATTATCACTATATGAATGCTATTCACAGATGAGTCATGTGATAATTATAATTACTTTTCCTTTTCTGCACAACTTTTTATTCTCCCTGGAATTAATAATTGTCTTATTGTCTTCATTTACCTAGTTTTCTATGTGAAAGTGAAAGTCACTCAGTCATGTCCAACTCTTTGCAACCCCAGGGACTGTACATTCTCAAGGCCAGAATACTGGAGTGGGCAGCCTTTCCCTTCTCCAGGGGATCTTCCCAATCCAGGGATTGAACCCAGGTCTCCCACATTGCAGGAGGATTCTTTACCAGATGAGCCACCAGGACATGAGTTTGAGTAGCATTAAAGCCTGTGTTTGACAGTCACGTAACTCTTTTCTCAAGACATTCAACACATGGGATATTCTGTGAACCACATCTTCCTGGATGTTTTCTGGAGATTTCTGATCTGCTCTAATATGTCTGTGCCTGGTACTCTCACTGTCTTGCTGGTGTCTCCTTTCACTGTTTCTAATTATTCCTTTTGCTCCCAGTGAAAATGTCTTTATTCCTCCTTTATAATCCAACTGATACTTTGAATGGGTATCAAATTCAAGACTGGCAATCATTTCCCTTAGAATTTGAAAGCATATTTCCTAATGTTTACTAGATTCTAATTCTGCTTTTGAGAAGTCCTAAGCCACTGGAGGCCTTACAAATAGCTGTGAAAAGAAGAGAAGCGAAAAGCAAAGGAGAAACGGAAAGATATCCCCATTTGAATGCAGAGTTCCAAAGAATAGTAAGAAGAGATAAGAAAGCCTTCCTCAGCAATCAATGCAAAGAAATAGAGGAAAACAATACAATAGGAAAGACTAGAGATCTCTTCAAGAAAATTAGAGATACCAAGGGAACATTTCATGCAAAGATGGGATCGATAAAGGACAGAAATGGTATGGACCTAACAGAAGCAGAAGATATTAAGAAGAGGTGGCAAGAATACACAGAAGAACTGTACAAAAAAGATCTTCACGACCCAGATAATAATGATGGTGTGATCACACCTAGAGCCAGACATCCTAGAATGTGAAGTCAAGTGGGCCTTAGAAAGCATCACTACGAACAAAGCTAGTGGAGGTGATGGAATTCCAGGTGAGCTCTTTCAAACCCTGAAAGATGATGCTGTGAAAGTGCTGCACGCAATATGCCAGCAAATTTGGAAAACTCAGCAGTGGCCACAGGACTGGAAAAGGTCCGTTTTCATTCCAACCCCAAAGAAAGGCAATGCCAAAGAATGCTCAAACTACCGCACAACTGCACTCATCTCATACGCTAGTAAAGTAATGCTCAAAATTCTCCAAGCCAGGCTTCAGCAATACGTGAACTGTGAACTTCCAGATGTTCAAACTGGTTTTAGAAAAGGCAGAGGAATCAGAGATCAAATTTCCAACATCCACTGGATCATCGAAAAAGCAAAAGAGTTCCAGAAAAACATCTATTTCTGCTTTATTGACTATGCCAAAGCCTTTGACTGTGTGGATCACAATAAACTGTGGAAAATCCTGAAAGAGATAGGCATACCAAACCACCTGACCTGCCTCTTGAGAAACCTATATGCAGGTCAGGAAGCAATAGTTAGAACTGGACATGGAACAACAGACTGGTTCCAAATAAGAAAAGGAGTACATCAAGGCTGTATATTATCACCCTGCTTATTTAACTTATATGCAGAGTACATCATGAGAAACTCTAGGCTGGAAGATGCACAAGTTGCAATCAAGATTGCTGGGAGAAATGTCAATAACCTCAGATATGCAGATGACACCACCCTTAAGGCAGAAAGTGAAGAGGAACTAAAAAGCCTCTTGATGAAAGTGAAAAAGGAGAGTGAAAAAGTTGGCTTAAAGCTCAACATTCAGAAAACTAAGATCATGGCATCTGGTCCCATCACTTCATGGGGAAATAGATGGGGAAACAGTGGAAACAGTGTCAGACTTTATTTTTCTGGGCTCCAAAATCACTACAGATGGTGACTGCAGCCATGAAATTAAAAGACGCTTACTCCTTGGAAGGAAAGTTATGACCAACCTAGATAGCATATTAAAAAGCAGAGACATTACTTTGCCAACAAAGGTCTGTCTAGTCAAGGCTATGGTTTTTCCAGTGGTCATGTATGGATGTGAGAGTTGGACTGTGAAGAAAGCGGAGCGCCGAAAAATTGATGCTTTTGAACTGTGGTGTTGGAGAAGACTCTTGAGAATCCCTTGGACTGCAAGGAGATCCAACCAGTCGATCCTAAAGGAGATCAGTCCTGGGTGTTCATTGGAAGGACTGAGGCTGAAGCTGAAACTCCAATACTTTGGCCACCTCATGCGAAGGGTTGACTCATTGGAAAAGACCCTGATGCTGGGAGGGATTGGGGGCAGGAGGAGAAGGGGACGACAGAGGATGAGATGGTTGGATGGCATCATCGACTCGATGGACATGAGTTTGAGTAAACTCCAGGAGTTGCTGATGGACAGGGAGGCGTGTTGTGCTGCGATTCGTGGGGTCACAAAGAGTCGGACACGACTGAGCGACTGAACTGAACTGAACTGAAGCCATTCTGATATTGACCCTTCATGTGGTGTACTTTTTCTCCTAAAATCTTGTAGGATCTTCTCTGTCCTCAATATTCTGAAATTTTATGAGGAACTTTAGTGTGAGTCTATTTTTATCCATTTTAAGGGGGTATAATGAATGAACCCTTTCAGTCTGGAAATGTATGTCTTTCTCTAGAAAACTGTCTTGAATTGTTTGATTGATGAGTTTTTCTCCACCTGTTTTCTCTATTTTCTTCTTCAGGAACTTTTATTATTTAGATGTTAGACCTCTTGAACTAGTCTGTAAAATTTATTAACATCTCATCCTTATTTTCTATCTTGTTTTATGTTTGCTGTATTTTAGGGATACTCACTCAACTTTATCTTTAAATTTTCTATTGAGTTTTTCAAATCTGCTATTATATTTTTAAAATCTAACAGCTTATTTTTTAATCCACTTAATGTTCCTTAATATTGCTTTTTAAATATTCATCTCCTGGCTTAGTCTCTGATTCTTCCAAATCGCTTTGTTTCTGTTTGTGCTCCCTCTCTCTCCCCACCACCCTCCTTCCCCTTCTCTGTCCCCATTTTCCCCCTCATTAGACACCTCCTCTGATGTTCTATAATCTTTGGTTATATGGTAATAGTTAAGTGAGGACTGAAAAGCTAATTGTAATATAGGCACACCCCCAAATATAATTGCATGTTTATCCTAAAGAATGATCAGGGTTGTTTCTGTATCTTATTAATTGCTTTTCACCATAGTCACCAAAAAGGATCCTGTGGATGTCACCTTGAAAAGTGGATTGGTTACTATTAAAGGTAGAAAAGAAGAAATAAATGAGCAACATCCATAGCATGCTATATATAGGAGAAATCATCAGATCTCTCTTCCAAGTTTCTGGAATTACTAAATGTCTTTCCACTGAAATGTTTAAAGAATGAAGCAGACAAACTGGCTTTCCAAATGACTTAAAGACAATTCCCTCTCACCTAGCATTTGAATCAGATGTTTTTTTCACAAGACTAACTTGCTGTACTATGTAGAGATGCTAACAACTGCCCCCCAACCACATGCCTTTCTTGGATGACTTGTTCACGTCCCTGGGAAGGACATTCTTGTGTTCCCTTCTCCTCCGTCACAACTTAGTGGGCCATAAATGGGCTTAACTCAAACTAGGCCACTCAGATTTTCTCGGCAGGGAATTGGAAATAGGACACTGAGAGACATGGTTAAACAGAGGGGATTCCTTGAACTTAAAGTTTAAATAGGGTTGAAGCCATAGTTTGTGCCATGATCAAACTAAGTCAGAAAATCCATGAGAAAGACAGACAGACAATGCCAATACACAGCAAGCAGCAGAAGAAAGCAGATGTAAAAGAGTGGAGATAAGAGAAGACAGGATGCCACCAGAGACTGAAGAAATGGTTTAGTATACTGACTGACTGACTTTTTTCCAGATAACTGGGTGTATGTTCCATACCTGCCCTGTGTTCTTTCAGTAAATTCACTTTGTACTTGAGCTAGTATGTGTGAGCTTCTATTCTTTGTCATCAAATGAGAAAATATTCACCAAGTACAATAGTCAGAATCCAGCAAGAAAAGATGCCATACTTAAAAACAGTAACAGAGGAAGATCTAACAAAAACAGATTATTTACAAACAGGGGCTGAATGTAAGCCCCTCTACAACCTTGGGTGTAGCCAAAGAAAAGCCAAAGAAAAAGGCGTGAAGTGAAAGTGTTAGTTGCTCAGTCGTGTCCGACTCTTTGTGACCCCATGAACTGTAGCCTGCCACGCTCCTCTGTCCTTGTAATTCTCCAGGCAAGAATACTGGAATGGATACCCATTCCCTTATCAAGGATATCTTTTCCATCCAGGCATCTAGCCCAGGTCTCCTGTTGCAGGCGGATTCTTTACCGTCTGAGCAATCAGGGAAGTCCCAGGTAAACAGTAAATAGTGTCTGCTGCTACAGTCTCCCATGTTCTTTTTAAGACACCCAATACATCACAGTTGTCATAAGATCTTCTTAACACACATTTATTTGCTACTAAAAATTAGAACAGCATACCAAAAAATGTATTACAATTCAAGTTTTTGAAAACCAGAAAATCTACTTAATGCACTTTGCTCTAAGTAGGCTCTAGCCAAACCACTAATGTTTTCTTTACATTTCTTCTCCACAAGTTACTTTGCCTCAGACTCTTGATATTGGGTTTCACCTCACTGACTTCAGGCTTCTAAAAGACATGGGCAATGGTTCTTATTAGTGCTTCTTTTGTTCAAAGACGCTGAAAGGGCAAGAAGAGAGAGCATATATCTTAGCCTCTCATAGAGAGTATGAACTTCCTGGCAAGACTTGTGATCATAGATAGAGGGACACAGGCAACTCACAGCAACCTAGCAGGAAGGGATCTGAGAGAATAAATATTCTGACCCTGCTCCCCTCCTGACCTCCAGTATATAGTAGATGTTCCTACTATCACACCCACCAGGAGACAGAGGGCAAGGGAACCACCGATGCCGTCAACAGGTGAAGAGTTGACAGGGAGGCAAATGGAAAATGTCAAGGGCACAAGGTCACTTTTGTCCACATCTTCAGGAAAAAGCTAACCTGGATTCCCAGGTGGCTCAGTTGGTAAAGAACCTGCCTGCCAATACAGGAGACATGGGTTTGATCCCTGGGTTGGGAAGATCCCCTGGAAAAGGGAATGGCCACCCACTCAGTATTCTTGCTGGGAAAATCCCATGGGCATAGGAGACTGGCGGGCTACAGTCTATGGGGTCACAATGAGTTGGATACAACACTTCTGATCCCTGGGCAGCCTCTCTTTAGCCCATCTGTTAAACTGGGAGTGGAAGAAGCAAAATCAAAATTCAAATTAGTCCCAAATTCAGCTTCCTCACAGACGAGTACATTTAATTACAAAATAGCACCAACCTTTCATTCACAGGTAAGACATGTTCATCACAGATTTCCTTACAAATTTTTTTTTGTTTCTTTGATTGGAGGATAATTTCTTTACAGTGTTGTGTTAGTTCCTCAGCCATAGGTATACATATATCCTCTCCCTCTTGAGCCTCCTTCCACCACACCCCTCCAGCCCACTCCTCCAGGCCCCTTTCAAATTTGGAAATATGAGTTGTAAGGTGTCCACTTTTGAGTGCAAAAGGAATACAAAAGTAGGAAAGCCCATTTACTTTCCTGCAGATTTCCAAGGCAGGAGTCTATGCCTTCTCTTTCCCTTCTAGCTTCCCCAGAGCTCCTTATATAGTCATTCTCAATGTGTGCGGATGAAGCATAAAATAATCAGTGAATGAGATTACCTCACACACGCACGTACACAACCTCCTCGGAGAACAGCAGCTGCATAAATTAGAGGTTTACCCTCAGAAGAAGAGCTCCGAAAAGTAAAACTCCTACTTAAGAATATTATATCTCCTTTAAATTTACTAACATTCCTATTAAGAATGTATCTGAATAATCTTCAGTTATGACAGAAAGCTGGCATGAGAAGGTCAGAATTTCCAGAACCTCCCCTGTGGCTGCAGAATGTCTTCATCTCCCCAGGAGGGCCTGGCAGAGCCCTCTCAGAGCAGGCTAGTGAGCCTTGATTGCATGTCACCACCGCTGTCTGGTTTTTGATAAGCAGATAAAATTGGTGATGGGCCTTTCATCTTCAGATCGTGGTTAGAAGCCCTGCGTCACTGAGTCATAGTTAAAAGCTGCTCCTTCTGGAGATGGTGGGAAATGAGTAGGTGTGCTCAGCCCACCTCTTCCTAGATGAAAGCTGCCTCATGAAACTACCTCAGCACATCTGGCACAAGTTAACCAGTGCAGATTCCTGCGGTGAGGGAAGGGGAGACTGGGAAGAAACTCTGAACTCAGACTCTGGGAGTGAGGGGGCCCAATTATGACAAAACAGAAAACACCCTGGAAAGACTATTATTAAATTACTAGCTCTAATCACAGGATCTCAAAGGGTAAGAAAGGTCACCTCTATCTTATGCTGGGGAGCTGGGACCACATAAATATCAGCATCTTCCCTTCATGAGTGAGAACCTTTCCAGAAGTGTGAAATCCCTACACAAGGTGACTAAAGTAGAAGCCAAATCTCCCAATTCTCAAAGACTTTCCGTGATCTCTATTTTCTACCAATGGGTACTGACATGAATGGGCAGAGAGCAGTATCAAGTTATAACTCTTGGCAGAATCAGTCCCCATGCCTTCCTAATGCTTGGTGCGAAATCATCCCTCAGATCACTACTATTGCAGGCCCAAAGAGACTGGGAATATGGGTTAGGGTGGGAGGTAGGTGAAGGGCAGAGCATGAGTAATGTCAATTTGTCTGTCTGACAAGGGCAAGCCACTGGCCCACCAAGGCTGCTGCTGCTGCTAAGTCGCTTCAGTCGTGTCCGACTCTGTGCAACCCCATAGACGGCAGCCCACCAGGCTCCCCTGTCCCTAGGATTCTCCAGGCAAGAACACTGGAGTGGGTTGCCATTACCTTCTCCGGCCCACCAAGGAAATCAGTGTAAACAAAAACAATGGTTAAAAGGAACAAAATCAGGTCATTTGCAGTAACATGGACGGACATAGAGATTGTCATACAGAGTGAAGTAAGTCAGAGAGAAAAACAAATATCATATATTAATGCATCTATGTGGAACCTAGAAGAATGGTATAGATGATCTTATTTGCAAAACAGAAATAGAGACACAAATGTGGAGAACAAATGTATGGACACCAAAGGAGGGAAGGGAAGGGTGGGAAAAGTTGGGAGATTGGGAATGATATATACACTATTGATACTATGTATAAAATAGATAATTAATGAGAACAAACCAGCTCTGTGGCACAATGGATAGTACACTGGACTTCTAGCTGGCCTGGGTGTGGTTAGTCAAAGGTTGTGGGTTCAAGTCCCACCAGAGTCGAATTTTGATGGCTCCTCCTTCACTCCCGTTTGGATATTTTTGGATTTCCCTGGTGGCTCAGACAGTAAAGCGTCTGCCTGCAAGGCGGGAGACCTGGGTTCAATCCCTGGGTTGGGAAGATGCCCTGGAGAAGGAAATGGCAACCCACTCCAGTATTCTTGCCTGGAAAATCCCAAGGACGGAGGAGCCTGGTAGGCTACAGTCCATGAGGTCGCATCACTTTCACTAATGAGAACATGCTATGTATCTCAGTGAGCTCTACTCATGCTCTATGGTGATCTAAATAGGAAGGAAATCCAAAAAGAAGGGATATATGTAAATATATATATATAGAGAGAGAGAGAGAGCGAGGACACTAGCTTTTCTGTATATATATATGTGGCTTTTCTATATATATGTGTGTGTGTGTGTGTGTGTGTATGTGTGTGTATATATATATATATATACATATAGAGAGAGAGAGTGAGAGAGAGTGAGGACACTAGCTTTTCTGTATATATGTGTGTGTGTGTGTGTGTATACATGTGTATATATATATAGCTGACTTGGGCTTCCCAGGTGGTGCTAGTGGTAAAGAACCCACCTGCCAGTGCAGGAGATGTAAGAGATGCAGGTTTGATCCCTGAGTTGGGAAGATCCCCTGGAGAAGGGTATGGCAACCCACTCCAGCATTCTTGCCTGGAGAATCCCACGGACAGAGGAGCCTGGTAGCTACAGTCCATAGGATTGCAAAAAGTTGGACACGACTCAAGCAACTGAGCACACATAGCTGATTCACTTTGTTGTACAGTAGAAACTAACACAACGTTGTAAAGCAACTATACTCCAACAAAGTTAATTAAAAGAAAAAACAATGGTTGCCCATGGTTACAGATCAGCAAGATCCAATCGGTTAAAGTACACAGCAATCTGTGCCCTCCTGTGTGTCTCTTCTATGGAAAATGGGAGGAGGATCAAAAGGAGGGGATTCAAGGAACCACACAGGTGACAAGAGCAGTAGACACACTTATTTACCCTGGCTTTTGTTAGGGTAAATAAAACAGATTGCCCTGTTCGGCAAACCTTTTGCAAACCCCAGAAAGCACATTGTATAGGCTCAGTGATGTACTCTCTCTATTGAGTAGAGGAAAAGAACATGTGGGGAGAAGAGTGCCAAACAAGTTTTCGCAAAATTTCAATCTGTGAGATGAGACTGTGTCATCCATTGTGTCCTAAATTTGGGACTAAAGATGCTCCCAGATCTGGCACAAAACACCTATTAGCATTTTCTGTGAACTGACCCTTTGCTGAGTAAATTGCAAAAGAGCATTTATATTATGATTTCATTTTACATAAAATCATAAATGCAAACATAGACATATGTTTATATGCACATAGATGCATAGAGAGATGACTGGAAGAATGTTGTAAAAGTACGCAGAATTTAAAAAAGTATACAGAATAATTATTCCTGGATTGTAGACATTCAGGGAACTTCATAATTTTCAAAACTGCTTGATTTTCTACAGTGAAAATGTGTTATCTTCATAAACATGAAAAAAAAATGAAATCATTTTCCTTAAACTACTCAGAAAACAACATATTCAGAAATTTTATTATAAAAGGCAAAAGAAAAAGCAAACCTTTATTAACTGCTTCCCTTGCACTCAGGACTACATTTGGCACAGACCCTGTGAACTGTCATTTTTATTCTACACATAAGAGCTGACTTCTCATTAGAAATCATGTAAGTAATGAGAGTGTTGAAAGAACAAAACCATCGATGTTTAATTCTATATCCATTCAAATTATCCATCAAAAGTGGAGGAGAAATAGCAATTTTGCAGACACACACACACAAGAAAAACTTGATAGGATCATTGCAAGCCATTTTGCCCTACAGGAAAAGTTAAAAAAATCTTCAGGCAGAAGGAAAATTTTGTAGGTCAGAAAGTTGGAGATACATAAAGAAAAGAATCAGAGAAGAAATAAATGAAGATAAAATAAAATACTTTATTTTCTATTTTTAAAAAATGAGAGTGCTTAGTTTGACCAAGACTTCTGTAAGTATTATATCAATCTTTCGGCAAAGCAGAGAATCCTAGGGCTGAATACTTTCCCCTTTAGCTTAGGAGAGAATCCTAGGGAAAGAGGATGTTTTGTGTAGAAAACACCAGCCTGGGAACTGGCTCTCAAAGGATCCTCTGAGCCTCCCCCAGCTAATGGCAGAGCTGAGCTCTGCATCCAAAGAATACTGCCTACCTCGCAGAGATGTGGCCAGAACAAGTGAGAACAAGATGCCTCATGATCTTGGAGTAGCAGATATAGCTGTGAGGAGGCATGTGCTACCCATGACACATGTTCTGGGGGAACATCCACAGTGAAAGCCGCAGACCATTTTCTGAGGCCTGGTTGACCCTGCGTTAAAGCATAGTGCTAGCAATCAGGAAACCCGGGATCGAGCCCCATGATAATCATTCAAAACAGCCGAGCTTCTCTGAGCCTCCCTTTCCTCACTGTAAGCAAAAGGCTTTACCTAGAAAATCTCTAAAGTCCTTTCCAGTTCTAGGAATCTGTAATCCACGACCTAATTCCAACCATTGCTTCTGGATTCATTAAACAATTGCCCTAGCACGTTCAACTGGTCTACCAGACATTGCTTCAGGGCTCAAAATTATGTGTGCTAATGCAGAGATGTAAAATGTCTTTTGTAATCTGCGTAGGGTTTTCTACCTACTTAACTTTATTTCATAACCCACAATTATCTTTGAAAAACAGACAAGTCTATTTACTCTCTATTATCTGTATTCCAAATGGGGCCAGACCCTTCCTCCCCCTTCTTTATGGAAAATCCCAAAATCTCAGGTGGGAATCAGGATAACTCATGAGATTTGTCACTAGGAGCTTGGACTCTTTCCCACTGGGTCCCAAATGCTTTATTTCCTAACAGCAGCTTTTGTAAGGCAGGCAAAAAAGGCTGAGTTAATAGTTAGAATTTATAAATGGTTTTTGCAAATTAAACAGAATTCTATAACTAAAAAGCAACCAGTAGAGTGGATCTGTTCTATATTATTTCCTCAGAAGCAAAAATTCAAAAAGCCAATTAAAGCCCCCAGGAACGTCAGGTAGACACTTTCTTATCAAAATGGGCCAGAAGAGTGAATCAAACCACCCAGGAAATCATATATCCACCCCTTAATAATATTAACTGGAAAAATCTCAGAAACAATGATACCATGAACAACTATAAACATGGACTGCAGATGGCTGAATCACAATAGTCAAACTCAATTGCTTTTGGAAAGAATTAAGCCAGAAATGAATTTAAATATGTGGTTCAGAGGTCGACTTCTAAAATTTTATCTGGTGCAATCCACATCCTGTTTGCCAGGGTAGGTGGGCAAAGACACCAAGTCTTTCAGAGAGAGGGCCGCCTTCTCTGATTTGGAAATTCTTCATAAACAATATCAAGCCACTATTCAGCCCCTCCTTCGAAAGGCTTATTCTTTTGTTCACTGTGGAGACACCATGGGCTAGAGATGCACTAACACCTTCCTCTCTTTGCAGGACAACGTTGGCCCAGGGGATCCATCAGAAATCCCCCTCTTCATGGTCTCTAAACAGTCATTTGCAGGATTCACTCCTAGAAATCAATTTTCTGAAGTCTATTTCATAGACTTTAATAGGTTCTCTATTTAAAAAACAACCTTTGAAACTACTCAAATATATTTCATGCATCTCTATTGAGTCATTCATTTGACAAGTCTGTTGTTATCCGCTTGCTCTTTAAAATATATTTTAATTGAGCCAGGTATGTGTGTGGAGAGAATTTTTTTTCATTTCTAGAGAAATGTTATATCTAAGGGTACATCTTAATCCAAGTTAGTAAAAGAGTCTATTTACTTTCTCTGCCTTGGCATGTTCTACCTTTTAAAGAGGCTAATGAGGTGACTCATATTTTTGGCTGACTTCTTGAACATCAGGTCTTCTCTGAGCAAGTAACTCATCTTTTACACAGATACTGGACACCTGTCCGCCCATCCCAGCTTAAATATTGTTTGTCCTGCTTCCTCTGATAGCAAAAAATATTCAGGCTCCGTCTTCCCACTAAGAGAGTGGGGAGGGGATGGTTTGAAAAAGTTGATGGTACCGGTTCTGAGATTTGCCCTTATTGTCTCTACTTTCGAACATGTCACCACTAGACACCAGGTGACCCTAATTCCATTTACAATTTTCTTCTTACATCTGTGGATGCTTTCATACCTGGTTCTAAATACCAGCATAATGCAAGGAACTGAACCTACCCAGTAAACGGGAAGGAAAATCAGAGATATGTTTATAGTTTCATACATTTACTATGCAGTGTTCCTTCCCTACTTTTGCCAAAAATGCTCATCTTCCCACTCACCCAACTAACCCCCCACCCTCACATCCTTAAGGTGTCCTCCAGGACAAGCTTCCCCTGGCCCCAAAAGTACACATCTTGGTTATCTATCACTCCCCTCTGGCTGCTCACACTCTACAATTGCATTTAACTTCACTACATTATAATTACCTGTTTATAGGTCTATTTCCCCAATGAAAACAGGAACTAAGTGTTTTTCATTTTTGATTGCCTTAGCTTGATCTAGCCTGGCACGTTAAAAAGCATCCAGTTGGAGTGAGAATGAGTGGGCATTAATGTTGTTCAACGGTTCTGAGTCATTAAGAAAATAAGTACCTGAGACTCAAAGGCAAAAATGTATGCAAATAGTTAAAAAACAAAACTGAACTTCCCTTTTTTCAAAGTAATACACATGGCTGCTTGTGCGTCCATGCACCAGTGCACATACCTCACACGGCCTGGTATTAAGACTGGATATTTATGTAACCCACCACTCCACCAGCTCTATCGTCTTGGCTACGACCACACATATCTCCATCAGCACACTACCACCTCACAACCTCCTGCACTACTCTTTCCATCGCCTCCATCACCTCTAATACACGGCACTCTTCCACCTCCATCTACACCAGTGTCCTCACCCTAATCTCTACTGCCTCTTCCTCTTCCTCGACCACTTCCTTCACCTTCTGGCCACCATCTCCACTGTCTCCATTGCCTCCAAAACTCCATCACCTTCCCCAACTCTTCCACCACCACTTCCACCTTTACTCCTTTCATTCCCATCTCCATAACCTCCACCAGCTCAACCAAAACCTTCACCACCTCTGTTATAACCATGACCTCCACCATCATCACTTCCACCCACTCTATCTCCAATTCTTGGTCAATCCTGAATATTCATTGGAAGGACTGATGCTGAAGCGGAAGCTCCAATACTTTGGCCATCTGAGGCGAAGAGCTGATTCATGGTAAACAATTTCATTGTTTACAGTTGAGTGGTATTACAAAAATAAAACAAAAATAAACAAAAGTTTTTGCATAGAAAATGAAATCATCAACAAAATGAAAAAAACAATTTACTGAATGGGAGAAAACATTTCCAAATGATATGACCAATAAACAGTTAATCAGTTCAGTTCAGTCCCTCAGTCATGTCCTATTCTTTGTGACCCCATGGACTGCAGCATGCCAGGCTTCCCTGTTTGTCACCAACTCCATGAGCTTGCTCAAACTCATGTCCATTGAGTTGGTGATGCCCTTCAATCATCTTATCCTCTGTCGTCCCCTTCTCCTCCTGCCTTCAATCTTTCCCAGCATCAGGGTCTTTTCAAATGAGTCAGTTCTTTGCATCAGATGGCCAAAATATTGGAGTTTCAGCTTCAGCATCAGTCCTTCCAATGAATATTCAGGACTGATCTCCTTTAGGATGGACTGGTTGGATCTCCTTGCAGTCCAAGGGACTCTCAAGAATCTTCTCCAATACCACAGTTCAAAAACATCAATTTTTCAGTGCTCAGCTTTCTTTATAGTCCAACTCTCACATCCAGAGCCAACATATATAAACAGCGCATACAACTCCACATCAAAAAACATCAATCTGATTTTAAATGGGCAGAAGAGCTGAATAGATGCTTTCCTAAAGAAGATATGCACAAGGCCAAGAGACACATGAAAAGATGCTCAACATCTCTAATCATCAGGAAGATTTAAATCAAAACCACAAAGAGACAATACCTCACACCTGTCAGAACAGCTATCATCAAAAAAAAAAGAAAAAACCCACAAATGACAAATGTTGGCAAGAATGTAAAGAAAAGGAAGCCCTCTACACTCTTGGTGGGAATGTAAATTGGTGCAGCCCTTGTGGGAAAACAGTAAGGAGATTCCTCAAAAAAACTAAGAACAGAACTGCCTTGTGACCCAGCAATTCCACTCCTGGATATATATCAAAAAAACAAAAACATTAATTCAAAAAGATAGACGCCCCCCCAATGTTCACAGCAGCATTATTTATAGTTGCCAAAATACCAAAGTATCTATCTACAGATGAATGGATAAAGAAAATGTGGTGTGTATACACACATACACACACACACACATATACATATATATATATAAATACTACTCAGCCATAAAAAGAATGAAATTTTGCCATCTGCAGCAACCTGGATGAACTTGGAGGGCATTGTGCTAAGTAAAATAAGTCAGACAGAGAAAGACGAATACTGTAATGATACCAATTCATGTTTATAGAGCCCTAAAGCATGTCCATAATAAGAGCAAGTGTTAGGTTAGAAATGGTTTCACCCTTCACAGCAAACTAGACCAGAATTTTCTTCCAACCCTTTGCTTTCTTAAACAAACAAACCAAAAAAAAAAAGCTTCAAACAAAATTACACCAACATGGTGAAAGATCTTGTGGTGTGGCAGTCATATCCTCCTTCAGAACTGAAGAGTTTATTATTTCTTGCTGTCCCCATTGGAGTTGCCCGACTGAAAATAGTCACCTAACCCAGGCTGAGGCACTCATTCGGCACACTTATTTGATGACTGGTAGTAGTAAGATCGGAGAAGGCAATGGCAACCCACTCCAGTACTCTTGCCTGGAGAATCCCATGGACGGAGGAGCCTGGTAGGCTACAGTCCATGGGGTCGCTAAGAGTCAGACATGACTGAGCAACTTCACTTTCACTTTACACTTTCATGCATTGGAGAAGGAAATGGCAACCCACTCCAGTAATCTTGCCTGGAGAAGCCCAGGGACGGGGGAGCCTGGTGGGCTGCTGTCTATGGGGTCGCACAGAGTTGGACACGACTGACATGACTTAGCAGCAGCAGCAGTAGTAAGATATAAAGTTTAACTCAACTCGAAAGTGTTATCCCAGCTTCAGAACTTTGCTTTATTGCATCTCCTCTTCTGAGGCTTCATTACAACCCAGCTTCTGCCTCTGCCTGATCTTGCTTCCTTCCCTTCCCTTCTCTAAGCATTACTACAAGAGCACTCTCTAAGAAAACTCTCACATGCTAATCTCTCTCAGAGTTGGCTTTCTGAGAAATCCAACCCACTACACCTATTATGCCAACAATGATAATTAGCCCAGATTTCCTAGGTAAAAACGTTTCAGTTTATAAGTAACACATGTGTACCCTAACAACACAAGCCTAGAGGCAAATATAGATGACATATGGTTCTTTGGGAAGAGCCACATATATCTGTGAGTTACCATTCCTCTTGATGTCCAATCATCATGCCAAAGTTAAAAGAAATCACCTTCAGCTAAGGTATGCCTTATGTTCTCTATTTTCTCCTATTTCCCCCAAATTTTCTATCTAACAATATAAATTATGTCTAAAGAAGAGAGATTTTTTCAATTGCTATAATTTCATTATAGAGCCTCCCACCACTACATCAGGCAAAAAAATCCACCAAATACTGCATGAAAAGATACATAGATACAAGCTTAATATAGAAAAAAATTTTTCTTGAATTTAGTTTTTACACACAAAACTTTTGAGCAAACTTTAAGTTTAATTTTTAATTTCCACCATTCAGTTTAGTTAGTTCATTATTTAGTTAACTTTTGTTTTATTATTAATTTCCAGTTTTATCACATCATAGTCAAAGAATATAGTCTTAGGAAGTTGAACCTTTGGAATCTATTTAACTTCTTTTTTACTTATATCACACAGGCCAGAAAAGAAGCATTATATGTGTTTGTCATGTATCTTTTATTTATTTATTTTACCTGTTTGCCCTATTAGTTTCCAACAAGATTATATTAAGTTCCAAATATATTTGCTTATATGTCTTTTTCTTCTCTTAGGTCAGTCAGTTGCTTTTAATATCAGTTCAGTTCAGTGGCTCAGTCGTGTCCAACTCTTTGCAACCCCAAGGACTGCAGCACGCCAGGCTTCCCTGTCCATCACCAACTCCCAGAACCTATTCAAACTCCTGTCCATTGCATCAGTGATGCCATCCAACCATCTCATCCTCTGTCGTCCCCTTTTCCTCCCGCCTTCAATCTTTCCCAACATCAGGGTCTTTTCCAATCAGTCAGTTTTTCGCATCAGGTGGACAAAATACTGGAACTTCAGCTTCAGCATCAGTCCTTCCAATGAACATTCGGGACTGATTTCCTTGAGGACTGACTGGTTGGATCTCCTTGCAATCCAAGGGACTCTCAAGAGTCTTCTCCAACACCACAGTTCAAAAGCATCAATTCTTCGGCACTCAGCTTTCTTCATGGTCCAACTCTCACATTCATACATGACCACCGGAAAAAAAACATAGCTACGACTAGACAGATCTTTGTTGGTAAAGTAATGTCTCTCCTTTTTAATATGCTGTCTTGGTTGGTCATACCTTTTCTTCCAAGGAGGAGGTGTCTTTTAATTTCATGGCTGCAGTCACCATCTGCAGTGATTTTGGAGCTCCAAAAAATAAAGTCTGTCACTGTTTCCATTGCTTCCCCATCTATCTGCCACAAAGTGATGGGACCGGATGCCATGATCTTAGTTTTCTGAATGTTGAGTTTTAAGCCCACTTTTTCACTCTCCTCTTTCACTTTCATCAAGAGGCTCTTTAGTTCTTACTCACTTTCTGCCATAAAGGTGGTGTCATCTGCATATTTGAGGTTATTGATATTTCTCCCAGCAGTCTTGATTCCAGTTTGTGCTTCATCTAGCCTGGCATTTCTCATGATGTACTCTGCATATAAGTTAAATAAGCAGGGTGACAATATACAGCCTTGATGTACTCTTTTCCTATTTGGAACCAGTCTGTTGTTCCATGTCCAGTTCTAACTGTTGCTTCTTGATCTGCATACAGATTTCTCAGGAGACAGGTCAGATGGTCTGGTATTTCCATCTCTTGAAGAATTTTCCACAGTTTGTTGTGATCCACACAGACAAAGGTTTTGGTGTAGTCAATAAAGCAAAAGTAGATGTTTTTCTGGAATTCTCTTGCTTTTTCAATGATCCTGCAGATGTTGGCGACTTATATACTGAGATCTTATTGTTAATATCAAAAATGTTCATGATTGTTATATCTTTTTTACAAATATACAATGTCCTTTATTTTCACTTATTAAGTTTTTCATTTTAAATTACATTTTCTCTTATTTTATAAGTGCTACTTGTAATTTCTTTGTTTCATATATGCCTGATGTATCTTTTTCCATTCCTTTATTTTCCATTTTCTGTATCATTTTGTACTTGAGACTTAGGTTTTTATACATATCACACCACTAAATCTTTGGTTTTTTAAAAATCTGACTTTTAATTGGTCACATTAGTATAATGTGCAATTAATTAATTTAATTAATGCACAATTAATTTGCTCACTTACATATATTGTGGTTGTTTTACACATTTGTTATCTTATTTGGTGCTATCAAATGCTTTCTTTTTACTTCTTTTTCTTTTTTCTTATTCCTTGGTCTCCTTTAAATAGTTTCCATTTTATACCACTGATTTAAATGTCATAATCCCATAATTATTGTTGTGGTAATTGCCCTAACTTATTAAGATTCATACTTATGCTCAGTTTTCCTAACAGTATCTAATATTTATTTCCTCTCAATGAGCCAAAATTTAAGTGCCTTCTCATTTTTCGATCTCTTCCTACACCATTCCACAAATGTCTAATGAATTTAATGTCCACACGTGACTCATAAAATTTGTCTTCTTACTTAAAAGTCACTATTCATACACACTTTGAGTTTTAATTTCCACAAATACAGACTTAAAGGAAATCAGACATATCAAGTCATCTACCTAATCATTTCTCTCCTTCCTGGAAATATGTCTCTGATAAATATGCATTTTAAATTGTCAAATCAAGTTTTGAGTTTCCCTAAATCCTGCCTTATCCCAGGCACCTCTCCAGCCCTGAGGTTTCCCAGGGAGATGTATACAGAGGGAAGTAAAGTAATTATTTCTAAACACTGTGTGACTTCCTTTTCATAAGTTCTTCAGACTTACTTAGGAAAGTCCCAAAGCAACTTCTTTGCCCTTCTCTGACTATAGCTGACCTAGCCCATGTCCTGAATTTTATCATGGAGGAGAAAGGAAATGGTCAAATAAGGGACACGTGCCAACTCAAGTCACAGAGTCGGAGAAAGGCAGATGGCAGAGTATACCTAGTGCTGAGCTGGCAGAGGCTGGGTGATAGCTGCCCTAGGCCCTGAGCCCCAGAATGAAGAGGGTCAGCCCCAAGAAGCTACAGAAACAGACAAAATGAGGCTAAGATCACCCCAGTACATTACAGGCATAAATTCAAACAGCACCCTGAATCTAACTTCATATCTCAAAGGCTGAAATATTTAAAGGTGCAAAGTTGAGGTTAACTGTGATGCCTATGGTGTGCAGATCAAAAACTGTGTACTGAATACCAACTATCAATGTAAAAACAGGTGAAAAGACACTGTGTCTGTCCCCATAATGCTCATAGACAATTAGAAAAGGCAAATGTATATAAGACTGTGAGATGTACACCATTATGAAAATTTTTTCGAAACTCAGCAATTCCCAAGAACAGTCACTAGCACTCATCATCCTGGGGTACAAGAACAACTGGCAAGCTGAGAGAGAAAAAGACTTTCTCTTACGGACCAATCGCCTAGCATACAAATCACTAGAATGGCTTCCCTTCCCCCAAATGGTCTCTTTCACTTATTACTAACACTAAAAATTTCTTTCAGAGACAAAGCCTGTCTTTCTCCAATTAGAGAAAACAGGCTTAAAATAGAAGTGCTGTGGGATGGTAAGCATAGAAATTAGGTCAAACCCGTGTATGAATGACTAATGTCAGATCATTGCCAGTTTTGCTAGCAGACAGAGGTTAGTACTTCAGAAATGTTGGGACCCTGGAGGGCCCAAGCATCATCCCACTAAAAGAAAACTGGAACATCAAAGAATATGTAGGCATGTGTCAAAATATTGTTCAGAATTTGTTCTGTTGACTTTTTACAGAAAACCAAGTAAAACCCAAAGAGATACTGACTCTTAACTCTCTTCGTCACCTCAGAAGAGACCGTGTCTTGAAATCCTACTCTCTGTCTTCGTTTCCTGGCATCTGGCCTTCTGAATTCATATTCTGAATCCTACAAATCATGAATACCTCTAACCTAGCTATTTCCAGACCTCTGCCCAGATCCCTCCATCCTCCAGTTCTTTCCTCAGGAGTGTAACTTGATCATGTTTCAACTGATTCCCAGAATGGCCCTTAAATTTCCTCCAAGGTATTGCCAGATCCTTTGAGGACAACGATCATCTGTCATGCCTCCCCATGCCCTCGATTATCTAATCATCTGTCCCTCATATTAACGTCATCCACAACGGCTCTTATTGCTCCTTTCAGTTATCCCTCTCTCCCAACAATTAGGTGTCCACATGGGTAGACAGTCAGGACAGAGGGTTTTCTAGGGGGAGAGATGAATCTGATGCCTTTTATGTGCCTTCAGAGCTCCAACTCAGTTTAATAATCCCTGAGCACCACTTTGCGTGCGGCAAGGTATAAATATATGCTAATAGGAAGTCTGGCTCCTTGTCACAACACATTGCAGGCTGCATTCGCGCAAGATAGAATAAAAAGATTAGATGCAATCTTGAAGTCAATCAGAAAGCAAGAGGAAACCAAAAAAAACGGAGCTCAGATTGTCAACAGCAGAGGCAGAAAAATGACTTGAATCGAATTGCAGTTTATCTCGTTAAGCGTTAAAGGAAACCAATTTCTGAAAGAAATTGGAAGGCAATTTAAACATTTCTACAGTTTTACTAAAGTTTGAAATTTTCCAGTGAAAGAATAAGGTTTTCTTTATTTCTGCATATCTGACATTTTCCCTGTACTCTCAGGGACTAGAAAGCCCTAGATAAGAGGACAGTTAAGGAAAAGAGAGCAGTTATCAACAAGGAAGGAAAAGAATCTGTTAAAGAAATACTCATTTGATTTCTCTAGCTCTTTCAGGTTTCATGCCAAAAAAAGAGAAAATCTATGGAAGCTAGAACTACATACAAAAAATCCAGGCTACAAAATCTGGCCTAGTCTTGAATAAATAACCAGGCTAGATTAATGGACAAACATGGAAGTCATATTCAATTGATGAAGGTCATATAAAATAGGCCAATCTCAAGATCAAGCTACATTCCACTCAAGTTGATGATATCACAAACCAAAGGTAGTATTCATAATGAACTCAAATCTCCTGGGATAAGCCTCTTTCTCCATTCCCAGAAGCAAGAATGTATTGACAGTGGCCTGTTTTGCAAAATGTAAATTGTTACTGCTGTCCAGCCTGAAGTATTTAATTCTCTTCATTGTATTAAATAAAAATTACTATCTAAACCTACATCTTTAGAGTGAAGACCAAACCTTCCCCAGCACTGTGGTCGCTCTGGAAGTGATTTGGTAGCCAACAAAAGCAAACTTTTTTTTCTATCTTATCCTGGACAATGTTATCCTGGCTACCTCATCAGGAACACCAGGTTTTAAAGGAGACATCTAGTGTTAATAGCCATTATCTCAGGAAAAGGATCAACCAGAGTGAGGAAAGTGACACTCAAATTTTACTAAATATTGAGCATTGTTTGAATATTTTACAGTGAAAAAATCAATACTGCTTCTGTAATTTTTTAAAATGCACTTTAAGGTGCTCTGAGATGAATATGCCAAGATTTATCTCAGATCAACACCTCTGAAACACTGCCAACTCTTGGGTGAGTTAATGTTTGGTTAAGAGCTGGACAAAGCTCAAGTGTAACTTGCTGCCATTGTGGCTTTGGTCTGCCTTCCTTTCTTTCCTCACATACTCATTCAGTCTATAAACACTTACTGAGTGCTTACTACCTCCTGGTCTGAAAAAAAAAATGATGTGAAGCTAAATTTACCCCATTTAAAGAAAAAATAAGAAAGAAAGAAATCAGAAATGGCATGTAGGACAGCCAGTTGTTCTCTATTATGATGAAAAACAAAATCTCAGACAGATTCATCAGGGAGAATATTCAGGAACCAAAAAAAAAAAAAAATGCCTTCCCTGGTTTCTCACTCCTACTGACAACTTTTCCCTTTCAATAACTTGTTATGTGCCAGGAGCAAACAATATGAAATCCATTCCTAATGAGCAATAATTATAGCTTTAAGAAGCTGTACAATCAGTGTTCACTGATTTCATTATTAGATAGCACCATAAATTATGCTAATACTGATAACAGTTCTGGATGAGAGAGGTCCAGATCCAGGAGACTGCACTGGAATTATTTACATCTTCTATTTCTGAAACAATAGACCCGGCAATTTGAAAATCAGATGATCCAATTTATTCTGGCAGGACACACATGTAACAAGTTGCATCAACCATAAAATTAAATAGGTTTCTTTTTATTCTTTTTTATATTTAAAATTTTTCTCCTTGTTCTTCTCTTACCTTGCATGTTACCAGCCTCCTTTGAGGAGAGATTTCTAATGACTGTAAATCTTGCTTCTAAAATTTCTCAGTGATGGTGGTTGATGATGTCATATGACTAGGATGGCTTTAGCACACCCATGTCTTCACACAAGCTAAGCCTAAAAATGCAATACCTGAAAAGTCACAACTGCCTATCTCGATGCAGAAAAAAAATGCAGGGCTTTGGTGAAAGGGAATTATTCCTTCTTTTAATCAAAATTCCAAAATTTTAAGGGTCGACTATGAAAGGACAAACTCCAGATGAATATGAAGAACTGGCCCGGGTCTCCCAATTGCATCTCCCCTGTGTTAAACACTTCCTCTTGGAATTTACTCACTTTTCTTAATAGCAACACAGGCTACCATTTTTGAGTACTAACTGTATGCCTGGTCCTTTCCAAAGGGCTCATGCACACTACTCCATTCATAAAAACCCTATGCAGTGATTCTATAGTTCCCATTCAGCATGTGAAGAATAAATAACTCAGAAGGCAACACACACCCATTGCCTAAGAATACACCGTAAGAATTTCAGAGAAGCCAGGATTCAAACCCAGGGGTACATGAGATTGTGGCTTTTGACAGTGAATGTGAAGAATCCCACATAAATCGACTCCAAATGTGTGGTCCTTCCTGAAGCTTCAGGAAAGGGCAGCAAAGGAGGAAGTTTTATGACATGATGCCCAGAAGGCTTCCTTAAAGTTCTCATTAAGTGTTGCCAAAGACATTGAGCATCTAGAGCACTTGATATTCTCTCATGCAATGCCAAGCACGTAGTCACTCTGGAGAACTCTGTGGTAGTACCAGCTAGAGCTAAGCATTCCCATATATCCTGTGATTGAGCAGTTGCATGCCTACGTGTATCCCAACAGAGAATGACAGGCACAACAATGGTTAGAGCAGCCTTACTCCAACTAGTCCCCAAAATGGAAGCAATTCACATGCCCATTGACAGGAGAATGGGCAAATGTACTGTGATATAGTCATGCAATGGAATACTGCACAAGGATGAAAAAGAATAAATGCCTGATGCATGAAAAAACATGTATAATTATACTCCCACAGACATAACATTGAGTGGAAGAAGTTAAAAACAAAGAATTCACTCTATATGATTTCAAATATTTGAATTTCAAAAACATGATAGAAGGCACAATAATGGTTATCCATGGGCTGCTGACTGAGGGGGTGCTGTGACGAAGTTCTCTGGAATGGAAATTCCTATATACTGATGCAGGCGGTGGTTACAAACTATATCCATATGTAAAAATGCGTTGATCTTTTCATTTAACATTTGTGTACTTTATGTAAGTTATATCTCACTTTTTTAATAAATAAACATTCTCACTGGACTTTTCTGTCCCTCCAAAATCCCAGTCATTGTGGTAATTGGCCCCACACTTCTACTCTTACCATCCCTTCAAACTTTACCCCCACCCTTTACTCCTTCCTGCTACCTTATAGATTTATTATTTTCTGTCCCACTGGCAGCTTCATGTCTTTTCCTATATGAATCAATTTGGCTCTCTCTGGTACCTACATTTCTCCTCTCCACACATTACCATAATCAACAGATCAAAAATTCCAGCAGTCAAACAGACCAAACAAACAATTATCTTTAGAAGAACATAGGTGTTCCTTTACAGATATATCTCAATTATTTCTATCTGTCTCCTTTGAGAGATAGTCTGAGGGTAGAAGGTATAAATCCCCAGATACTCAGTAAATGCAGAATTGTAGTAAGTGAACATTCTTATTCAACACAAGTCAAAAAACCTAGGCCACTCACAAAGTTCTCATCTTCCACTCGAGGGCCAGCAATCAATTAAAGTATAATAATAGACAAGAACACTTGGAGTTGGGATCATAAAGCTATGTCTCAGAGGCATTTGCCTGAAAACTGTAAGAAACAAGATGGCTGACTTTCATGATCACATGTCATTTTTATTACTTCTAGTCTTTTTAGCTCTTCCTAGCTTATTGCCTTTTACTAAACAAACAAAACCAGGCAATTCCATGATCAGGAAGGAACAGAATAACAATAACTCCCTTGGAGTTTTTGGAGAAGACAAAAAGCAAGCAGTTTAAGCATGTTATTAAATCATCTATCCTCTGAAATGTAAGAAGCAGGTCACGAAATCATGCTGATGTCATTTCTTGATTTTTAGTAATACTGATCCTGGAAGGGTGACCGTTGTGGTTGATGTTTAGTCACTAAGTTGTCTGACTCTTTGGCTACCCCATCTGACTGTAGCCAGCCAGATTTCTCTGTCCATGAAAATCTCCAGACAAGAACACTGGAGTGGGTTGCCATTTCCTTCTCCAGGGGATCTTCCCAACCCAGGGATTGAACCTGTGTCTCCTGCATTGCAGCTAAATTCTTTACCACTGAGCCACTGGGGAAGTCCAGAAGAGTGATCAGTTTCATTTTATTTTAGGGGTGAAAGAGTCATTTATCTACTTGCTTAGGGAGCTACTCAATGGTAGGCATATCATAAAAATAAACTTATCTTTCCAACTAGCTGTATCCCAGCTAACAATCACTGACAGAATCTCAAAATTCAAACTCTGGAGTACAGGGGAATAAACAGACAAAAGGGTGAGTGCAATTTACTAAGGAAGAATGGTTAGCTTTCAAGTCCATTTTGAAAGTCTGTACCATGCCAGGTTTAGACAAGAGAAAAATCTTTTATTCAAATCCTTCACTCAAATATAATTAAATGGACTAAAATCTGAGTCATGTAAAAGGCCTCAATTGTTAGGCTGTCAAAAGTCTCTTTGAAGTATAAGCCATTTTTCTGAGTATTGATATATTGCAGGTATTTACGGAACATTGTATCACACAAAACATTTCCATGTTTAGGAAAAAAATGTGCCATTCCATCCCAGTCCCCAAGGACAGCCACCTTAGTTGGATGACGATTGTATAAATACAGAAGTTAGCTGCTAAGAAATGCACCTTCACTTCTTGGAAAGTATTCCTATGTTTATCTTCTGGTGGAGCTGGGCTTGCTAGACATAAACCATTCTTCACCAGTAACAAGTAGAGGTTTATTTTTGTCATTCATAAAATAAACCAGGGCCCAGTCAAAGGAAACGACTCCTGGAGGCAGTTGCGTTCTAGAAGTGTTGTAGATGTTACAAATGGCTCTGTGGCCCAGGCCATAAACAGTCTTCAGGAAGGCTGGTGCTGAGCTGTTGATATTAAAAATCACCTCATTAATTATGTTTGTAAACAATGCAGCTGTCTGTGCTTGCACACTGGCTTCCTTGGTGTCATAATATTTGTAACAATAATAACCATCATTTCAAGCCTAGCAACAAATAGTCAATCCAAGAACCTCAAGTGAAATCGCATCTGGGAACTGCCACCTGGTCATTCAAAATACTTCCTCACAAGGTAGGAAGACTGTAGTTTGTTTTCCACTCAAAAGACACTTACCAGCATCAACTACTCCACCAGAATTTTTCCCATCTCAGGTTTTGAAAGGAACAGGTAAACGACTATTGCAAGATGAGGAACAAAACAGAGAGAGACACCAAGAGTCAAAAGAAAAGGAAGAGTGGCCCAGAAAAGGACATCACGTGATAGAGCTCTCAGAAGGGGTGATGGGAGCAACCTTTCCTCTGGTGAAGGATCAGTGAAATCAGGACTGTATGTCAGAGTGCCAGTTAACCAGCTGTGCCTCCTCAGCACCCATTCAGTTATACTTTTATTCTACAAAATATTTACTGAGTACCTACTATGTGTCAGGTAGGTGCCATGTGCTAGAGAAAATTCACAAGCAGATATCCATTTTAGATGCCTGTTGGTGATACAATTGAAACATACCTAATCAACTCAGTAATTATATAATCCAAGTGGCCTAGTATTTATTTTCTTTAAAGGCACACTTTTGGAGAACATATTTCTAAAGTTAGCCCAGCAGTTATAAGCCCTTAAAAGTGACCAAAAAACAAGAGGAAAATACATTTTCTATGTCACTTAAGCAAGCTGGAATTACTAGACCTCTTTCCACACCAGAGGACAACACCTTCATACCTCATTTATGCCTCCTCCGCATGTAAATTCTGATTCTGAACTTCACCGGAGAGAGATAAATGTGGTATCCAATTCCAAAGCATTACCCATTTTCCCTGTCTCTGTCCCTCTCTTTCCCCTCTCTACTCTGTGTATATATTAATTTTATAGATCTTTTTATTGTCTGAACTACACTGGTTGCGTGAGAAGCAGAACAATAGGCCAAGAAGTTCCATTTCACACATGCCATCCTTATAATTCAAATAGGACAATAAAGAGAGAGAGAGAGAGAGATCTATAAACTGGTGATAAATCAGTGTCCTAAACCAAATTAACCAGCGAAATAGATTATCATAAAAATAACGCCATGAAAAATATTCTTCACCTTCCTGGTTCAGCCATCTGTAATGGAGAGAGGAAGGCATGTGTGTGTCTGTGTGCATGAGACACACACATTTACAGATGCACACATAAACCTTACACATACACACACACACACACACACACACACACACACACTTGTGAAGAGATCCAGGGGCCATGCAGTTTATATGTGCTGCTAAGCCCTCCAGGAACAGGAGAGGTCTAAGAAACTCCAGGATTGCTCATTAGTGTTTCCCAGTTTCTAAAGCTCAGTTTTTCTTCAACATGGTAAACAAAAACACCACATGCTAAGTATTGTGCTAGACCTTGAGGAAACAAAATGAACTAAAAGAGATGCAAGGCTTATCCTCATAAAATGTCCAGGCAGGGCAGAATAGGTAGACAGTAATCAAATAAGGTCACACATAATATTTTTAAAACTAAAAATCCTGATATGTGCCATTGAAAAAAGGCACAGCTGCACTGAAAGCAGAGACCAGGGGAACCTAACCCAAGATAAGGTCAAGAACAAACAGATAATCGAGCTGCAGAATGTTTAGGGTCTAGAAAGATATAAATAGTCAACCAGCAAGCAACATCCTACATTAGTAGGAGGTGTGAAACTCTTTCACAGGAGAAACCTGAGAAGGAAACATGACTGAGGCCCCAGGTAAAGAGAAGATGGGGTTGTTCCCATCAGAGGGAACCACATCTACAAAGACTCTGAGAACAGAGAAGAGATGTCACAACCCAGACCTGGAAGAAGGTCACAAAGGGCAGAGAGTAAGGGCAGAATGATGCCGGCAGAGACACGGGAGGTGGGCAGAAGCCCTTGGAGGGGAGGGGAGGGTGGTAAAATGTGGTCTTGGGTTTTCTTTTGCAGATGCTAATGTTGTTTCCATGTGGAACAGAGTTTGACCTGAGATAAACAAGACACTGGGAAGACAGCTATCAGTCTTCCCAAGGTTCACACGAGTCTAACTGGGAGATTGGATCGGAGTCTCATGCTAATTAGCTGTATGACCTTGGATAATTTGCTTCACCCCTTTAAGCCTCAAATTCCCCACCTGTAAAATGGCAATAATAATGGTTTTAGTGGGGATTAAATGAGATCATGCCTGCAGAGCACCAGACCCACTGTAAGCCTTCAATAAATGTTAGTGACTGGTGGTGCTGGAGATGGAGAGAAATAGATTAGAGAGATATAAATAGTCCACTAGGCAGCAATCACTCTACCTAACTCATCACTAGGAGGAGTGAGACACATCTTCTTTCCCAGGAGAAAGGTTGGGGAGGGATGAATGAGAGAAAAGTGATTGGTACCACTATGAAAAGTTTCCTAAATTTGAAATAATTTTTGTTTCTTATGATAGCACTGCCAGTAGGTATCTGAGGCCACTGAGAAAATTAGTTACTAAAAAATGCTCAAATAATATCTTGAACAACCTTTGGGATAACAGCAAGAAAAAGATTACAGGAAGGCAAATAACTTACCCAGGGTCGTGGGTTGTCATTGGAGTTGAACCTGGGTTACACTCCCAGTTTATGCATTTTCCAGGAGGGAGCACAGCCTTCAGAGAAGTCCAAACGCAACCCTCCCCTTCCAGAAGCTTTCAGTCTACTCACAGCAAAAAAAAATAAAATAAACAGCAAGCTTCAAGAAACAAGGTACAAGTGAAAGGCCAGCTCTATTGTTTACATTGAAAATTATGGTGACAATATAGATTGCTTTGGTGTTTCACTAAGCAGTGTCAAACTAACAGTATTATAAAATACTTCTCGCCTTTGGATCCAGTAACATCACTTGGAGGGCTCTATAAAAAAGCAGATAGTTGGGAATTCCCTGCCAGTCCAATGATCAGGACTTGGGAGCTTCCACTGCTGGGACCCAGGTTCAATCTCTGGTCAAGGAACTAAGATCCCACAAGTCACACAGTGTGGCAAAAAAAAAAAAAAAGAATACAGTTAATATTATATATAAAATAGAAAACCAATAATAAAGCCCTATTTTGTAGCACAGGGAACTATATATTCAATATTCTGTAACAAGTCATAATGGAAAATAATATGAAAAAGAATATATATATATATTTATGCATATATATATATGACTGAATCCTTTTGCTGTACACCAGTAAATAACACAACATTGTAAATCAACTATACCACAATAATAATAATAAAGAAAGCAGCATTATTTACCAATTGCCAAAGGCAATTGTTATTTACTTTTAAAACAAATTGATTGGTACGCTATTTACATATCCAAAACTTCTCATTCAGTAAGAAAAAAAGTTATCCTCTGTATTAATCACAGACTCGAGGACTGAAAGACTTCCTTAATTAAGTCAAACAGAAGCTTTAGGCAGAAGCTACTTGTGGGAAGCTTATGGTAATTGATCCTGAAATTAAGCACCTGTTCAAAATTCGGACACCGGATTTTTGGTGTACCCCCTGCAAAAATCTCACTCACAAAAAAACCAGAACTGGTTTCCCCAAGCTGATCCTTGGGGGCGTCCCCTTTAAACTTGCCAGCTCTCCCAGTAGAAGATAAAATCATGCAGGGGTATGGATTAGCTATCATGTCATTATAGCAGGCACAGCCGTCTGTTACAGGTAAATTGCTAAGCAATGTAATAACAATGCAGTTTATTTACTGTGCAGGGTGCTTATCTACAGAAATGTTCCCGACAAACAAAGAAAGGCACAGCTAAATGCCTTTTCCTTAGAATTACAGACTGAAGCTATGCCAGCACCCTCGGAGAATAAAAATGCTAAATAATCCCTGTAAAAAAAGAGTCCCTAAGAACCGAAAGCATTTCCTAACAGAAGAAGCAGAAAAAGGAAATTGGCAGATGGGATGTCCACAAGGTCTTTTCCAGGCTCACGTTACGATTGACCAGAACATGGCTAGGGCAAGAGAGGTGAGGAGAACCCAAAGGCCAGTCAGGCTGAGTCTGGACTCAGAGCAGTCATTAAAATACGATGACGATAGTGATGATGACAAGGACAATGAGGCCGACTAGCATCTGTCACATGCCTCTCACCTTCCACTGCACTTTTCAACATTATCTTTTAATTGTCAAAACAACCCTAGTTCTACTATTACTCCCATTTAACAGTTAGAGAGATTTACAGTACAGAATGTGTCCACTAAGCTGTCACCTTGAGATTGGAAAACAGGCGCCTCCCTCAAAAACAGAGCCCTTAATCTTATACTAGACAGTTCTCAAGAATCTGAAGGACTCACCTGAGGTTGGACCTGGCATATAGGATTCCTGCCCTCCCCTGGCATCAGCTCCCACCTTATACACACACACCCTTCATCCAATGAAGTCTCCACTGGCCTCACACTCTGTGCTGCACAATGACGGCCCTACTGCATGAAGGTAATATGAAGGGCACCGTTTTCTTGAAAACCTAGTAGATATCCTTTAAACACACAGCTTTCCATGAACAGAACAAGCGAACTAATTAATGAAGGAATGAGGAACCCAATTAAAGAATCTAGGATGAACCTAGAGGACATGACTGGAATGTGATTTCTCTACAAGAAAGTGATAACAATCAATACTATAAACATATCTGAAGGTAGAATGTATCCACAGAAGGAAGGCCGTTCGCCCTGAGTTCAGAAAAATGGAGCACTATTGAATTTGGTAGTGTTTATTCAACTGTGCCCCAGGGAGAGAGGGGATGGATTCCTGGTAGTCAATATAGAAAGATGTACCAGGATTGTTTCGTTCACTTCAGTAGACTTTGTGTACCTACTATGTGCCATAGTGTGTAACAGGCACTATGATTTAGTGTGCACTCTCTGTCTCTCACAGACACACACAGTTCCTAATATGGAGGAACCAGAAATAATAACAAAGAGACCAACGTGTAAACATCTCTTGAATGCAAAGCACTACAGTAGTGGTATGTGAATGAAGCACAGAGGAGATACACTTCCTCTGTCTCAGGTCTAGGAAAGCTTCCTGAAATGTCTCTAGAGCTGTGTTTCAATGAATAAGCAGGCATCCTCTAGGGTACAAAAAACACCAAAAAAAAAACTCCAGGCAGAAGAACCAGAAGTTATCTATATCACAGCTGGTTGGGGATAAAAGTATTAATCTGGAAACTGAGGGTGATTATATGTTCAGTAAACTGAGATTTATCCCAAGGAAAATAGAAAACTACCAAAGGACATTAGCCAAGAGGAACAAGGTCAACTTTCACTTAGAAAGATCATTCTCATAGGAATATAAACAATGGAGGTAAATGAAGAAAAGCCAACGAGGCACAGAAACCAGTTAAAAAGACACCATCAGAAACAGATCACCAGCCCAGGTGGGATGCATGAGACAAGTGCTCCAGCCTGGTGCACTGGGAGGACTCGGGGGAATCGGGTGGAGAGGGAGGTGGGAGCGAGGATTGGGATGGGGAATATGTGTAAATCCATGGCTGATTCATATCAATGTATGACAAAACCACTGAAAAAAAAAAAAAAAAAAGAAATGTTCTTAAAAAAAAAAAAAAAAAGACACCATCAAAGTCCTATGTGAGGCTATGTGCTGGGTTAATGGTTGCTAGAATGAAGGGGAAAGAGAAAACTGAATATATATAGCAAATGATGTTGTCTATTGGATAGTTGGAAAGGATGGAGGAAAGGTAAAGAATCTAGGATGACTCCAAGTTTCTGGCTTGGATGAGCAAATTAATGGTAATATCTTAAAATGAGATAGGAAATACAGAAATACATGAGGGATGGGAAATTTGCATTTGGAAGATGAAGGAAATTAGTTTCACTTTGAACATGTGGAGTCTGCAGTGCCCACTGCACATCCAAAGGGAACTGTCCAGTGGGCTATTGGACATACAGTTCTGAAAATCAGAAGAGTCAACAGGACTGAAGATAAATATTTGAACATCATAAGCAAACAGGTGATACTTAAAAACTATGAGAGTAAAAAGGATTAACCAAGAATGGATAGAAAAATGGATGAACAGATGGATGGAAAAATAAGCAAATTAAAATATTAACTAGCTTTAATTTTAGAAAAAAAAAATTATAAAGCTTTGAAACATCATTTTACTTGAATTTTAGATTTTAAAAAGATTTAAAAGTGAAGAAAATAAACTTTAGATGTTTCTTTGCTATAAATAGTAATGTTTCTTAAAAAAGAGCCCACTAGGTTAAGGAAAAAAGATTATAAAAAAGCATAAAGTGGCTAAAGTCATTTTGAAAAATCAACTTCCTGCTAAGAAAGATGAAGAAATTAGCACTTTTACACCTCCACTCACATTTCCTGGCAAGGGTCACCCTGGTCTTTTACTATGACTGCTCCACTCCTGAGTCCTTTCTTTTGATTTACCCTTCGTGTGGATGAATCGTGATTTAGTTTTTTTCCACCAACTGTTCATGCATTGTATATTTCTTGAGGTTGTTGATGTGTAATGATCTTTACCTGTAGTTTTCTTTCTTTTTTGGCCGCTCTGCGTCTTCACTGCTGCACAAGGGCTTTCTCTAGTTGCCACAAGCAGGGGCTACTCTCCAGCTGCAGTGCGTGGGCTTCTCATTGCGGTGGCTTCTCTTGTTGCAGAGCATATGGGCTTCAATGGTCGCAGCTAGTGGGCTCCACAGCACAGGCTCGGTAGTTGTGGCCATGAGCTTAGTTGCCCTGCAGCGTGTGGGATCTTCCCAGATCAGGGATTGAACGTGCATCCCTGGCATCGGCAAGAGGATTTTAAGCACTGGACCATCAGGGAAATCCCTACCTGTAGTCTTTACATTTAATAAACGCCTCAGCTGGATGTAATATTCTTAAGTCACTGCTTTCCCAAAACTAGCCATATTTTTCCTCTTAACAAATGACTTGCAAAACCCATGGTAGGGAAGGGAAGACTTAAAGAGTATTTCTCAACATGGTTGGTTCCTCCATTTTTTGAGGCAGCAATATTAAAGGCAATGTTAAAAGCTATAAGCCCTTCTCTGCCTCACTAAATCTCCTCTCTCAGGACTGTGCTCAAGTGTTGTCAACCACTCTTTAAATATTTCCCCTCTCTCCTTCCTAGGCAGAATTATTAAACTTTTGCAGTTGTTACATTTATAGTTGTATTCCTGCATGCTTCCCCTCTAAACTGTAAACAGCTTGAAAGAAGAAACACATTATCCTCTTTGTCACCCCAGAATTTATCACACTGCTAAAAGGCGGGGAGAGTGCAAATGTTGATTAGATAATCTATTCTAATTTTTCCCCACACCTATCCAAGGGACTCTTTAGAGCAGTTGTGTTCAAATTTAAGGAGGCACAACAATCACAGGGAAGACTGGTTAAAACACAGGTTCCTGGGCCCTTTCCAAGTTTCTGACTCAGAGAGTCTGGGGTGGGGCTCAAGAATTTGCATGTGTAACAAGTTCTCAGATGATACTGGTGCTGTGTTGGTCCAAGAGCTACACTTAACAGTGATTGAGAGCACCATTAGAAACAGAAATACATTGAGCAAATCCTCATAAACAAGGGATGAAAAAGGTTCAGATGATAAGCTTAAGCATACTTCTCAAACCATCTGAGAATGGGTTTCCCAGATGGCAGCCGGTGGTAAAGAATGTGCCTTCCAATGCAGGAGACGCAAGAGAGACATGGGTTTGATCCCTGAGTCGGGAAGATCCCTGGAGAAGGAAATGCCAACCCACTCCAGTATTATTGCCTGGGAAACCCCATGGGCAGAGGAGCCTGGAGGGCCACAGAGACATGACCGAGCAGCCACGCACGCCATGGGTAAGGCATAATGTATGCCTTACATCACAGGCCCAACATAAGCCCGAGCGTTGGAGCACATGGTCCATGAAAGTGGAAGTCGCTCAGTCCTGTCCGACTCTTTGCAACCCCATGGACTATACAGTCCATGGAATTCTCTAGGCCAGAATACTGGAGTAGGTAGCCTTTCCCTTCCCCAGGGGAATCTTCCCAACTGAGGGATCAAACCCAGGTCTCCCGCATTGCAGGCAGATTCTTTACCAACTGAGCTATCGGAAAAGCCCATAGCTTGGCCCATAAGAAAACCCATGACGTTTCACTTAATTTACTTAATCTTTCTTGATTCATTTTATCACTCATAAATAAGTACTCTAATCAGTGTTACTTACCAAGATTCCAACTATGCTGCTATAATTTAAATTATACTAACAATTCAATTCAGTGGTCAGGTAGGAATATAAATCCAGAGGAAACTCATGTACTTCAGACCAAATTCTCTCTCAGAATAAAACAATGATGATAATTTTAAAATACATTCTACTCTTACCCTCTTTTCTTGCGTTTTTCATTTTTTCAGCCTCCTTATCTCCCAGGCACACAAGATAGTTGTGGTTCTTATTTGTGCCAAGACTTTGCAAACCATCACTAGGTACACATTCCTTTCTATATCATCCACGACATTTAGCCAGTTAGTCCCTACAAAAGATGGTCTGTGGTCCCAAGGCTTCTACAGCAAGCTCTAAGTGGGGATTTCTATTTTTTTTTTTTAACTTTTATTGGAGTATGGTTGTTTCAAAATGTTGCGTTAGTTTCTACTTTACAGCAAAGTGAATCAGACATACGTATACATACATCCACCCCTTTTTTAGATTCCCCTGCCATTTAGGTCCCCACAGAGCACCTCTGACTGGTGGTTTCTGTACTCCTTTCCTTACCAAGTTTTACTTCTCTGAACACTAAGTCTCCTGGTTTTCATGCTAACCAGCCCGGCAGTGCACCAACGCTGCGCTACAGCGCCACCTAGCGTCTCCTGCCAGTAGAGACCCAGGGCTCACCAACCCTGGGTGCTCACCACCAGCCCGCTATGGTAAAGGAACTCTGGATTCAGATGAACCCTGCCTCTACAAGAAATTGTCCAGATAAAGTCAAGGAGACCTCCCATCCCACAACAGATTGTTAAACCATTATTTGATTATGTCTTCAGCTCAAATGTTCACTTCACATTAGGATTTTAACACTGAAGGTTTGTATACAAAACATCTTGCTGGCAAGAGACATTCAACGGTGAGGGTGTGGAAAGAGGAAAACTGCAGGTTGTGGGCCTTTGGGTTCTGCTTCTCATGGCTGTGGCTGTGGCTGAGCTTCGTTGAGAGCTGCAGGATGAAAATCAGCTTGGCCTGGCCGGGGAGCTAGATTGAAATGGAGCCTTCATGCGCCGTGCATTAAGCAAGCAGCAGCTGCATTAGAGGCCGAGGGTCCATTAGCTCTCATTTAATGTTTCTTCTCAAGCAGATAAGTACAGGCATCAAACACCCCAGGCCTTTTATGACACATAAATCACAGGTCAGTGCCTTCCATGGAGACTCCTGTTTGCTAAGTGAGTAGTTACACCAGGAGCAAGGAAGCAACGCACTTAGAGACCCAGAGGGATGAGTTGACTGCATGGGTCAAGGCCAGGAATTTCTCCCTGCAATTTAATGATTAAAACCTTTCTCCTGCTTGAGAACTGACACATCATTCAGGACCTTCCACAAGCAGCAGCTCACACTAAGAGCTTCCCTTGGTCCCAGTTCTACCATTAACTTATTTCTCCAAGAGTTGGTTTCCACAAGCCCTACTGAGTGGAAACCAGGCTATGAGACCCCATCTCTTGACACCCCACTAATTGGATGAAGGTGGATATTTTTCCACACCTAATCCACAGAATCTCTCTGTTTTCATAATGTACACCATGAGGCACACAGACAAGAGTGAGGGTGAGGGGTCCATGTTAATGGTGGGTCTCTAAGTGAAGGTCTGTGAACCTGGGCTGCTGAGATCCTTGAGCTGCCCTGACTTCTGCCCTTCCTGGGTCTGCCACTGCAGCTTTTTGGTGGATTCCATGAGTTCTGTACCTAAAAGCAACTTGAGTGGATTCAGCTCCTTCTGACTAAAACTGCTTCTGAGAAACCCTGAAGCTGAGGGAGAACACTGATCCAGCTTAGGCTGGGGCTTCTGCTCCCTCCTCCAGAGCCACACTCAGCCCGGCCGTGTGCCTGTCATCCAGGCCAAGGCAGGAGATGGGTACCCCGCGGGAGGAGGCAGGGGAAAGGGGGGCTATGGGGGCCAGAGTGTGGTCTGCAGACTGCTGTCAGCCCTCCTACCTGTTACTGGTCTACAACAAGAAAAGAACAGCAACTCAGAAAAACTGAGAACTTTTGTAGCAATTTTCTAGAGCAATTTGATGTCTATCGAATCTAATATTTTTCTTTTTTATAATTTGTTTTAATTGGAGGCTAATTACTTTACAATATTGTAGTGGTTTTTGTCATACATTGACATGAATCAGCTGTGGGTGTACATGTGTTCCCCATCCTGAACCCCCCTCCCACCTCCCTCCCCATCCCATCCCTCTGGGTCATCCCAGTGCTCCGGCCCTGAGTACCCTGTCTCATGTATCGAACCTAGACTGGTGATCTATTTCACATATGGTAACATACATGTTTCACTGATATTCTCTCAAATCATCCCACCCTGGCCTTCTCCCACAGAGTCTAAAAGTCTGTTCTTTACATCTGTGTCTCTTTTGCTGTCTCACATATAGGGTCATCGTTACCATCTTTCTAAATTCCATATATATGCGCTAATATGCTGTATTAGTGTTTTTCTTTCTGACTTACTTCACTCTGTATAATAGGCTCCAGTTTCACCCACCTCATTAGAACTGAATCGAATCTAATTTATATTTTTTAAAAAAGCTTGTATTTTTATTATCTTTGATTTTTCTTTTTTTCCTAGTATTCTATTTTTATTGTATTTTACCAAAAAACATCAGTTCATAAATGATATGAAATAAAAATAAACAATCTTTCACTGCTGAGAGTCTGAAGGACACTTAAAATCCCCTTCCATGCTCTGGTCCAGGCCCCCTGCCCATTCAGCTGCCAGCATCTTGCCTAGAGAAGACAGGATTACAACTGTGCCTTTCTCCAAGAAAAAGTGGCAACTTGCAGGCAGAGGCAAAGCCTATTGTTCACATCTGTTCATGAGGAGGGCCCGCCCCTGGATCAGCGGGTCAGAGGCAGGGCCCTAAACATGCTAAGCGCCCAAGACCCAAAGCACTCAGATGGAGTTTGGACAAAGTCTTCCAAGGGGCCCACACGGCAGGCTGCCCAGCTGCCTCCTGAGCCCCCAGGGCTCTCACGTTGTTCCGCAGGCCCCCAGGGGCAGCGGCAGGGCTGAGGGCTGCAGGCAAGGGGAAGGCGGCACAAGGACTGCTTCTCTGAGCAAAATTCCTCACAGCTCTCCTGCTCCCGTTCTCTTTTCGCCTTACAAAAACATTGTTATGATGCAGGGAAAAGTCATTGATTTCATTTGAAACTTTTCCCAAACAGGATATGGACGCTCAAACAGATCCTCAGCCCTTGGCAACTGTTGTACGCAGGTGTTTCTTGCAAGTGTCGGGTAGCACGTAGGGCGCTGTGATCCAGGGAGCACGGGGGGTGGCCCAAGACCCAAGGGGCTGATGGCATGGAGCCCTGAGCATCCCTGCGTTCCAGGAATTTAACTCCTTCCCACATGCCTCTCCCCGCCCCCTTGCTCACCTCACTTACAGCCCTGTCTTCAGTATAATAGGAATTGAGTTTTCACTCTTGTTATTTCTGTAATTTATATGATGAAGACAAACCACAGTCCCAAAGAGAGAAGTTTAACATGCAGTGAACAAAATGGAAGTAAGGAAGCTCAAGTAGGACTGCTTGATAACAACGGGCAAAAACAGGATAGACTTTACCTACACAGGCAAAAACAAATACTTGAGCACTGATAGAGTTGAAGGAAAAGTTCATCAATAAAAATCAGTATACACACACCTTATTTGTTTTATTGAAGTATAGTCTATATGATACAGGATGAGATGGTTGGATAGGGAAAGGAGTACGTCAAGGCTGTATATTGTCACCCTGCTTATTTAACTTATATGCAGAGTACATCATGCGAAATGCCAGGCTGGATGAAGCATAAGCTGGAATCAAGATTGCCAGGAGAAATATCAATAACCTCAGATATGCAGATGACACCACCCTTATAGCAGAAAGCAAAGAAGAACTAAAGAGCCTTTTGATGAAAGTGCAAGAGGAGAGCGAAAAAGGTGGCTTAAAACTCAACTTTCAAAAAACTAAGATCATGGCATCAAGTCCCATCACTTCACAGCAAATTATGGGGAAACAATGGAAACAGTGACAGACTTTATTTTGAGGGGCTCCAAAATCACTGCAGATGGTGACTGCAGACATGAAATTAAAAGACACTTGCTCCTTAAAAGAAAAGCTATGACAAACAAAGACAGCATATTAAAAAGGAGAGACATTACTTTACCAACAAAGGTCTGTCTAGTCAAAGCTATGGTTTTTCCAGTAGTCAGGTATGAATGTGAAAGTTGGGCTATAAAGAAAGCTGAGCGCCAAAGAATTGATGCTTTTGAACTGTGGTATTGTAAAAGACTCTGGAGAGTCTTGAACTGCAAGGAGATCAAACCAGTCCATCCTAAAGGAAATCAGGCCTGAATATTCATTGGAAGGACTGATGCTGAAGCGGAAGCTCCAATACTTTGGCCCCTATGTGAAGAACTGATTCATTGGAAAAGACCCTGATGTTGGGAAAGATTGAAGGCAGGAGGAGAAGGGGGTGAGAGAGGATGAGATGGTTGGATGGCATCACCAACTCCATGTATGTGAGTTTGAGTAGGCTCTGGGAGTTGGTGATGGACAGGGAGGCCTGGTGTGCTGCAGTCCATCGAGTTGCAAAGAGTCAGACACAACTTAGCAACTTAACAACAGATAGTTGATTTACAATGTTGTGTTAGTTTCTGTTGTATAGCAACGCATTTCAGTTTTACAAATATATGCATATTCATTTACATATTCTTTTCCATTATGGCTTATTACTAAATGTAGTTCCCTGCACATACACATCTTTTTAATCCAAGTTTCTAAAAGTAAAATGGAATCAAAGAGCATTGAAGCATGAAGGAATATCTCCAACAAGTAGGAATTTATAAGTAGCCCTGAATCAACAGTTAAACATATGATCCAGCAATTCCACTGCTAGGTAGATTACATATCCAAGAGAAATGAAAACATGGATGTCTACATGAAAATTTATACATGGAGGCTTATAGCAGTATTATCCATAATAGCCAAGAAGTAGAAACAACCCAGATGTTCACTGGTAAATGAATAAATAAAGTGTGGTATCTCTATACACTGGTGTATTATTTGGCCATTAAAAGGACTGAAGGTCTTACATGCTACATTGTGGATGAAACTTGAAAATATTATGCAAAACATTAAGTGAAAGAATACAGTCACAAAGGATCACATATTGTAATGATTCCATTTATACAAAGTGTCCAGAATAGGTAAATCTACAGAGACAGAAAGTAGGTAAGTTGTTGCTGATAGCGGGGAAGGGTGAGGGGTGGCAGGATTGGGGGGTGGTAACTAAGGGGAACAGGATTTCTTTTGAGGCTAACAAAAATACTCTAAGTTTGTAATGATGATTGTTCGACTCTGAATACAATAACAGCTACTGAGTCATACACTTTAAATGGGTGAATTGATGCAACATGTCCATATAAAGAAAGTTATGAAGGAAAAAAAAATGGAGGTCATTTTCAAAGCAGAGATAAGAAAGGCGGGGTATATCTGGTGAATTTCATCAACCCCTTCTGGCAAGGAAAGGGTTCGGAGAAGACCCTACATCTTGAAGTAACCAGAGGAATTTCTTCACTTTCCTTTGGATCCTCACTGTCACCCCCAAGGCTCCTGCTCCAAGGATTCCCCCTGGGTGTTCTGGAAAGGAGCCCCTCTTTTTCCCCTGTTTTCATAATAGAAAGGTCTGGTAAGCACTTACAGGGTAACCCTCCTAGAGATATTTATAATTTTGGATTACAGTAATAACTTAGAACCTTTGAGGCTTAGAAACAATCTCTTCTACTGATTTCTGAGTGTTCCGTGGAGCCCTTCAAGGCTATCCAGTTGGAACAGAGAGTAAGGGAGGGGTTGCCAGGGATGCTGGGTACGCCAAAGCTTTTCAAGAAATTCTGACTTCAAATGGTTAAACACAATGTTTGGCAGTTTAAAAAATAAACCCTCAGCCATCACAAGGAAAAAATTATCCAGAAAAACTCAACTCTGAAGTTTTTGGTCAAATGACATTTGACTGAGCTCTCCCCAAACTTTACAGCACCACAAGGCCCCCATCCCCCTTCAGTGAGTTCCAGAGAGTGCTTCCAGGCTCTCAGCGGCCTCCCCTTACCTCTGGACATTTTCCCTAGACCCTTCTCAAGGTCTTGCCAGATCTGATATCCCCCAAAAAGCTCTACAGTCCTGGCTAAGGCACAACCAGCTGACCCAGGGCAACAAACAGCCGGTGCCAAACAAATCCCCAGCACACGAGTCACCTGGAAAGTCTCCTGAGTCAGGCTCTAGATGAGCCTCTCTCTCTACCTTGTAGTCACATAATCGGTGACAATATGTTTATAAAAACAGGCCAGGAAAGAGATCAGAAGAGAAATACAGCTGAGTTTGTCCATCACACCAGCCATATTTTCTTGTCTACAAAAAAAAAAATGGCACAGTTGAATCCCTAGACTTCCAACCAAAAAGCTGAAACTGTTACATGATGCTAGCTGCTCTAAACTACACACAACACTACCTAGAAAAACATCTATCAGTTTTCTTGAAATTTACTAAGCCCCAGAGTGATGAAGTTGACCAAGGTAGCAACAAAAGTTCCAGAGGGTCAGTACCTGGGAGGTCTGTGATATCTATTTACACTTTTTTCATTTGAATTCTCTCTCACCCAGAGGCCAGTTACTATAAAGTCCTTTCTCTGAGCCTACTTTACTAAATGGTATAACTGGTAACTCAGTGCCTTGCAGAGGCTCTTTACAAACAATAGGCACTTGGTAAATGCCTTGAGAAATTGATGAGTTAGTTCATGAGTTCATAAGTGAATTAATGACTTCAGAAGTAAAATTGCTTTAAAATCTAAACTATTTTAGTTTAGTCATCCCAATTTTCATAATTTCTCCATCACCTTATATAGCACCTTCTTAAAGTGAACGTGGGCCCAGTAACATAGAACTTGGAAGGGATCTAGACACTGCCCACTCTGAATAATTCCAAACTTTTGCCTAAACAACATTCCAGAGGCCACCTAAAGAAACAAGTAGGAGGCCAAGAAGAAAGGCATCTGGGATCTCTATTCCCATTTTTTGTTCACATATTAGGATAAGGCTGCTGCTGCTGCTGCTAAGTCACTTCAGTCATGTCCAACTCTGTGCGACCCCATAGATGGCAGCCCACCAGGCTCCCCTGTCCCTGGGATTCTCCAGGCAAGAACACTGGAGTGGGTTGCCATTTCCTTCTCTACAGCATGAAAGTGAAAAGTGAAAGTGAAGTTGCTCAGTCGTGTCCGACTCTTCGAGATCCCATGGACTGCAGCCTACCAGGCTCCTCCATCCATGGGATTTTCCAGGCAAGAGTACTGGAGTGGGTTGCCATTGCCTTCTCCGAGCATAAGGCTACCTGCTATAATAAATAAACCTCAACATTTCAATGGCTTGTCAACAAAGAATTTGATTTTTCACTCAAATAACAGTTTGATGAGGGGATTTCTGGAATGCAGGTGGCTCTCTTCCACAGGAACCCAGTCTCCTTCCATCTTACGGTTCCATTATCCCCTAGGGTCACATCCAGGAGACAGGGAAGGGAAGAGAGAGAAGCATCTCTCCTTCTTTATCACCTTGGCCTGTGTACTAGTCAGGGGATTTTCAGGAGTATAAAGTTCAGGCCAGGTAATCAGAAAAATAGAGCCTGGGCCAGGCAATCCAATAGAGACCATTAAAATGGGCAATTACAAGAACTTAAAAGCCAGATAGAGGACATAAGAAAATTCAGATGTTAGCATCAGCAGGAAGTCACTTTCACTCCTAGGACAAAAAGATCCAGTTCACTCACCACTTACCTATCTGAGCTTCAGAGAAGGCTGCTGGACAACTGAGACATGAAAGAGGGGCTGTTAGTTAAGAGCTGAGACCACAGTGATGTCACCTGAAGCAAAGAGATCAGGGTTGAAATATCCTGTGGTCTCCCTGGCTCCCTCCCTCCAGTCTCCTGCCAGTGCCCAGGCTGGCTGAATCTAGTCAGAGCCAGGGAAGGAGGTCTGGGGAACTGCAGTTTGCAGGAATCAGTCCTCTGCAGAATGAGCAGATCACGGAAAGGAGGAGAAAGTGGATCTGAGAGCAAACAGACAAGTGACAAGCAAACATGCTCCATAAGTAACACAAACCACTGTCACTCCCATTTCATTCATAAGGAGAAGTAACAGGACCACATCAAGAAGCAAGGGCTGCTGGGAAATGTCATCCTGGCTGAACATCCCTTACCAGTAACATAACATAGTGGGCAGTTGGCCATCTCTACCAGTTAGGTTTGAATAAATTTTCAACCCACTCAGCGGCTCCATTTTCACATGAGGTTCATGAGGGACAAAACCACAGGAAAAAGACCCTGGTGACTCTCTAGGAAGTATTATTATTTCTCCCTCCTCACACATCCCTTAGACCTAGAGCACTGGTAGGAAGAGGAGGAGGAGAAACCAACAACAGTCTCTTGGTGCTCCTAAGGGGAAGGGGCAGAGAGTGTCCAGGCATTCCTGACTCTGTAAATAGGCTGCTGATGGATGCCCTCACGGAACTTTGGGGTGAACTAGGGTATTGAAGAAGTGTGAAGGAACTGGTACACAAGACAGCTTTGGCTCCTGCCCTGTGGAGCATACGGAGTTGCACAATAAGTGCTCTGGAGAAAAGAGATGGAGCCCCAGAATGAAGGAAAACAGATAATCTCGCTCTGGCAGTATCTCAGCCTCCCCGCTTAGACTTCAGCTCCAAACACTTACTTTCAGGCCAAACTCCTTCTGTCATCATCTTACAGGGGTGCTTAGTTCCTATATTTATACTCCAACCAACACAGAGACTTCCTTGTCTTTAACCTTCAAACACTACAATCCATGCACAGAAACTGCATTTCTGCTGCACTCCTGAACCCCAAGTAGGTAGGCTGAGGCCTCCCTCCACATCAGCCAGCATGGTTCCACTCATTCCTGTATAAATTGGGCTGTTTATCTACTTCTGATTTTAAAAAGTTTGCAAACCTTGAATCTTGTTTAATTCTTCCCTTTGCATGTGAGAAAGCAGTTCAGTGAGAGAAGAGGGACTGCCCCAAGACTGCACAGCACACCAGGAGATAAGCTCAGATCTTCTGATCCTCAGAAAATCCTAGTAAGAATAGTTTCTCAAACACATGTTTCTTGTGGAAAGTTCCTAGAAATTCTCCACCCCTGAAGATTACATCATTGGAAATATTTTCAGTGCCTATTTCCTCATGAATTAAGAGTTCCTTTGGTTACAACAGAAATCCACTGAGATGACTTTGGCCAAAAAGAAGGGCTCCATTACAAGGGGCTAAGAGAACACAGAGCAGGAATGAATCACAGGCCAGGAATACAGCAGGAGCTAGGGATTCAAACAGCTTTAGAAATCTCTCTCCAAATCCTGCTTTGACTTTTCTGTATATCCACTCCATCCTCCATCCTCTTCAGATCAGATTTTTCTACTTTGCTATCCACATGGCAGAAGGTAAGAGTCTACCTCCTCCCAAGGTTTATGCTCCTAGACTGCTAGTTCCACACTTACTCACTTTTTTTAAAATCAGTTTTAACAATGCATCAGTTACATACAATAAAATTTATCCTTTGTTAAATACAGAATTCATGTGAGGGTGTGCGTGCTCAGCTTTGTCTGACTCTATGAGACCCCATGGACTTTAGCCCACCAGGCTCCCTGTCCTGGGGATTTTCCCAGCAAGAATACTGGAGTGGGTATTTCCTCCTCCAGGGGATCTTTCCAACCCAGAGATCAAACCTGCATCTCCTGCATTGGCAGCCGGACTCTTTCACCAGTGAGCCACCTGCAAAGCCCACAGAACTCATGAGTTTTGACAAATGCATATAATTATGCAACCACCACCACAATTAAAATATATATATCCATATATATATCCATATCTATCACTCCAATAAGGTTTTTTTGTGCTATTTTCCTTAATATCCTCCCCCATTTTCAGCCCTGGAAATCACCGATCTATTTTTCTAATATTTTGACTTTTCTAGAATTTTATATAAATACAGTCACGTAGTATATGACTTTTTTTTCATTCAGCATAATGTTTTTGAGATACTTTTCTATTATGAGTATTGGTGGTTAGTTCCTTTTGTTACTCAGCAGTATTATATACCACAATTTATTTATCCAATGTCAATGACAATGGGTTGTTTCCAATTGGGAGCTGTTATGAATAAGGCCACTGTGAACACTCACATACAGGTCTTTCTGTGGACATATGTTTATATTTTCATTTCTCTTTGGGAAATACTCATGAATGGGACTGCTGGGTCATATTTTAAGTGTATGTTACACTTTAAAGGAAAGTCTCAAACTATTTTCCAAAGTGACTGTACCATTCTGCATTTCACACAACAATATGTGAGCATTCCAGCTGCTTCACATCCTTTCAAACCCTTGGCATGGTCAGTATTTTTCATTTTAAAAGGTATGCCATGGTATTTCATTGTGGCTTTAATTGGTATTTTCCTAAAAAATAATAATGTTTAGCATATTTTCATTGCTTATTTGCCATCTATATCTCTTCTTTGGTGAAGGGTTTAACTCTTTTGTCAATTTTTAGAGGGTTGCTGGTCTGAGTTGTAAGAGTTTTTATATGTTCTAGATATGAGTTCTTTATCAGATGTGTGTTTTGCTAAAACATTTTTTCCCAGTCTGTGGCTTGTCTTTTGACTTTCTTAACAGCATATTTCAAAAATTACTTTTTTATATAAAGTCCAATTTATGAATATTTTCTTATTGTTCTACTTACTGAGTCCCAGCAAAGAAATCTTTGCCTAATTCAAGGTCTTATTCTTTCTCATGTTTTCTTCTGGAGGTTTTAAAGCTTTATGTCAATGATCCACTTTGAGTTCAACTCTTTCTCTCCTCAAACCTAATTCTCTGTGGTGGGACTCTGTGAGCTTGGGTCTGATGTTCATTCCTAAACCAATCTATATGGCCAGAGCCAGGGACACTCTCTGACCTCCCCAGCCTGATCACATGCCTGATCTGGTTCAATCAACAGTGTCCAGAGTTGCAGTGCAAAATATGGCTGCCACCAAGTCCCATGTGTTAAGAAAAGGGGTATATCAATAACCAGAGAACAGGGATTTATTAAGACAACCTAATGTGTCCATGTATACTGTAATCTGGCTCTACCCATTTAACACTTAGTATTTTAACCAATTAGCTTGGAATAGTACAAGATTGATTATTAAATGAACAGGTCTTACCAGTATTCAAACACAATTTTCCATATTGCCCAATAAAGTCCTAGTCATTCTTCCATGCCTAATCTACTAAAATATCATCCCCATTGTGAAGCCTTGGGAGACTCCTCAGACTTAAAACATATTTATCTTCCCCAACAAACTATTAGCTCCTCATGTGCAAGAATCTTATCTTGTTTGTCTCTCTCAAAGACTAGTTTAATTCCTGGCACATAATAATTTTTGGTACTTGTTGGATATTGAGTTTGTCCTATAACTCTGTCAAATATTGATTAAATAATGAAGAACCACTAGGAAGAATCTCGAATTACTTTGCAGAATTTTGTATAAGAAAATCGTCACTTGAGATTGATGGCCAATTTACACTCAATGGAGAAAAAAATTAAGGTAGACAATCTAAAATCAATCTCACTCTGACTTTTCACCCTTGCTGGGGAGAAACTTACTTCAAATGCTTCCTTGAAGTCATGATGTACAAGGTTGAGCTGAGGCCCACTGACTAGTTAGCTTTATCACTAAAGAGCCCTGTGATCAACAACAGACAACACTGAAATACAAAGGATCATAAGAGTCTACTACCAGCAGCTCTATGCCAATAAAATGGACAACTTGGAAGAAATGGACAAATTATTAGAAAAGTATAACTTTCCAAAACTGAACCAGGAAGAAACAGAAGATCTTAACAGAGCCATCACAAGCATGGAAATTGAAACTGTAATCAGAAATCTTCCAGCAAACAAAAGCCCAGGACCAGACGGCTTCACAGATGAATTCTACCAAAAATTTAGAGAAGAGCTAACACCTATCTTACTCAAACTCTTCCAGAAAATTGCAGAAGAAGGTAAACTTCCAAACTCATTCTATGAGGCCACCATCACCCTAATTTCAAAACCAGACAAAGACGCCACAAAAAAAGAAAACTACAGGCCAATATCACTGATGAACATAGATTCAAAAATCCTTAACAAAATTCTAGCAAACAGAATCCAACAACATATTAAAAAAATCATACACCATGACCAAGTGGCCTTTATCCCAGGAATGCAAGGATTCTTTAATATCCGCAAATAAATCAATGTAATACACCACATTAACAAATTGAAAGATAAAAACCATATGATTATCTCAATAGATGCAGAGAAAGCCTTTGACAAAATTCAACACCCATTTATGATTAAAACTCTCCAGAAAGCAGGAATAGAAGGAACATATCTCAACATAATAAAAGCTATATATGACAAACCAACAGCAAGCATTACCCTCAGTGGTGAAAAATTGAAAGCATTTCCCCTGAAATCAGGAACAAGACAAGGGTGCCCACTCTCACCACTACTATTCAACATAGTTTTGGAAGTTTTGGCCACAGCAATCAGAACAGAAAAAGAAGTAAAAGGAATCCAGATAGGAAAAGAAATGAAACTCTCGCTGTTTGCAGATGACATGATCCTCTACATAGAAAACCCTAAAGACTCTACCAGAAAATTACTAGAGTTAATCAATGAATATAGTAAAGTTGCAGGGTATAAAATTAACACACAGAAATCCCTTGCATTCCTATACACTAACAATGAGAAAACAGAAAGAGAAATTAAGGAAACAATACCATTCACCATTGCAACAAAAAGAATAAAATACTTAGGAGTATATCTACCTAAAGAAACAAAAGACCTATACATAGAAAACTATAAAACACTGATGAAAGCAATCAAAGAGGAGACAAACAGATGAAGAAACATACCATGTTCATGGATTGGAAGAATCAATATTGTCAAAATGGCTATACTACCCAAAGCAATCTATAGATTCAATGCAATCCCTATCAAGCTACCAACGGTATTCTTCACAGAACCAGAACCAATAATTTCACAATTTGTATGGAAATACAAAAACCTCAAATAGCCAAAGTAATCTTGAGAAAGAAGAATGGAACTGGAGGAATCAACCTGCCTGACTTCAGACTCTACTACAAAGCCACAGTCATCAAGACAGTATGGTACTGGCACAAAGACAGAAATATAGATCAATGGAACAGAATAGAAAGCCCAGAGACAAATCCACGAACCTATGGACACCTTATCTTCAACAAAGGAGGCAAGGATATACAATGGAAAAAAGACAACTTCTTTAACAAGTGGTGCTCGGAAAACTGGTCAACCACTTGTAAAAGAGTGAAACTAGAACACTTTCTAACACCATACACAAAAATAAACTCAAAATGGATTAAAGATCTAAATGTAAGACCAGAAACTATAAAACTCCTAGAGGAGAACATAGGCAAAACACTCTCCGACATGAATCACAGCAGGATCCTCTATGACCCACCTCCCAGAATATTGGAAATAAAAGCAAAACTAAACAAATGGGACCTAATGAAACTTAAAAGCTTTTGCACAACAAAGCAAACTATAAGCAAGGTGAAAAGACAGCCCTCAGATTGGGAGAAAATAATAGCAAATGAAGCAACAGACAAAGGATTAATCTCAAAAATATACAAGCAACTCCTGAAGCTCAATTCCAGAAAAATAAATGAACCAATCAAAAAATGGGCCAAAGAACTAAACAGACATTTCTCCAAAGAAGACATACAGATGGCTAAGAAACACATGAAAAGATGCTCAACATCACTCATTATTAGAGAAATGCAAATCAAAACCACAGTGAGGTACCATTACACGCCAGTCAGGATGGCTGCTATCCAAAAGTCTACAAGCAATAAATGCTGGAGAGGATGTGGAGAAAAGGGAACCCTCTTACACTGTTGGTGGGAATGCAAACTAGTACAGCCACTATGGAGAACAGTGTGGAGATTTCTTAAAAAACGGAAATAGAACTGCCATATGACCCAGCAATCCCACTTCTGGGCATACACACTGAGGAAACCAGATCTTAAAGAGACATGTGCACCCCAATGTTCATCGCAGCACAGTTTATAATAGCCAGGACACGGAAGCAATCTAGATGCCCATCAGCAGATGAATAGATAAGGAAGCTGTGGTACATATACACCATGGAATATTACTCAGCCATTAAAAAGAATTCATTTGAATCAGTTCTAATGAGATGGATGAAACTGGAGCCCATTATACAGAGTGAAGTAAGCCAGAAAGATAAAGACCATTACAGTATACTAACACATATATATGGAATTTAGAAAGATGGTAATGATAACCCTATATGCAAAACAGAAAAAGAGACACAGATGTACAGAACAGACTTTTGGACTCTGTGGGAGAAGGCAAGGGTGGGATGTTTCGAGAGAACAGCATGTATATTATCTATAGTGAAACAGATCACCAGCCCAGGTAGAATGCATGAGACAAGTGCTCGGGCCTGGTGCACTGGGAAGACCCAGAGGAATCGGGTGGAGAGGGAGGTGGGGGGGGGGGGGGGGGGCGGGGATCGGGATGGGGAATACATGTAACTCCATGGCTGATTCGTGTCAATGTATGACAAGACCCACTGCAATGTTGTGGGGTAATTAGCCTCCAACTAGTGAAAATAAATGAAAAAAAATTAAAAAAAATAAAATTAATAAAGCCAATGGAAGTTTGTGGGCCCTTAAAAAAAAAAAAAAGAGCCCTGTGATCAGTAGAGTCCAATACATATAATCTCATGGTATTCTGATTAACAGTACAGGTGTTATTTTGTTGGCACAGTTACTCAAAGAATAGCAAATATTAGAGGGAAAGTTTGTGGTAATGAACTATAGCAAATGAAACATTATTGAGAATTTACCCCCTCAAAAAGGTGTGGCCTTCAAATAGAAATTCCTGGATAGGACTCAGAGGCAGAAGTTGCCAAGAAGCAAGTAGGAGCTGATCAAGTCAGAGTAATAAGTTTAAATAAAAACTGTTGTTTAAGAAATTTATCTGGACTCTTCAGGTATTAAACATGGGCAAAGGCTATAACTGTCACACATTCTTTGATTTTGAAACAAAACAATTTCTAAATGTTTAGCATATGTCCTTTAAATAAAAGAACGTGTACAAACATAGAGAAGAAACTTCCATCATAAAATCTTTACATGAATCTTAAGCAGCAGTGAAAGTGCGTATCCTGCCTTCATTTCAAGTGCTAAAGGAAGCTTTCTGAAGGATGTGTGCATGCTTAGTTGTTCAGTCATGTCCAACTCTGTACGACCCTTTGGACTGTAGCCCACCAAGCTCCTCTGTCCATGGGATTTTTCAGGCAAGAATACTGGAGTGGGTTGCCATTTCCACCTCCAGAGGCTCTTCCTGCTCTAAGTATCAAACCCATGTCTCCTACATTGCAGACAGATTCTTTACCTGCTGAGCCATCAGGGAAGCCCTTTGAAGGATATGAATGTGTGAAAGAGCAAGACTTCAGGGTTGTGGAAAGAACAGAGAGCCATCTCTTCCTTGGTTCCCATCATTCTGGAGTCCCTATTCCCACGGAGCCCATCCCAGCATACGCATGTTTGGGTAATTCTAGAAGCCTTCCTGCATGGGCAATGTTGTGACTGGGTAAACAGGGTGGCCTCTGGATCTCTCCAGCAAAGGACAAATGACTTTGAATTTGAGAAAAACAGATCCATAAGTAACTCAAAAATCTCAAGAGGCAGAGGACAAGTAGAGAAAGGTTTTGTTTTCTTTTTAATTGGGGAGGTTTAGTTCAAATCCAAACTAGATGACTACAGGGAGGGACACTTGGCCTGAATTGGGATAGAAGCTGACAAGAGCCAAGTGTTGTTTCTTGGTGGGAGGAAGAGAGACTTCCTCAAGATTCTGGACTTAATTTTGCACTTTAGTGTCATCCAAGATAGCAATGTGAACTAGGCCTTAACTCTTTTTTGTGCCCCTATATGCATGAGTTATGAATTTGTATTTTGTTTCTGTTTCTTATAATTTTTTTTGCCATTTTTGAGTGGGAAGAGTGAAAGGAAATCAATTCTAAACTAACCAGGCTCATATAACAAATTTTTTAAGAACAGAAAATTTTATACAATTGTTAATTGACTAACTTATCCACCTTCCCTTTTAAAATTTTTTTAGAATTTTTTAAAATGTAGATTCTTACTAGAACAACTGTTATTTTGGAAGTCCATGATGTTTACTAAAATTTTTGTTCTAGGATCATTTGTGATTATGTTTTTGTTCTCTCTCATTTGTTTTATGATGTAGATAAATTACTTACAATAGTATTTCTCATACTGAGTTTGGTAGCTCTGAGAGATTTCTAGAAATCAGACCCACTGAACAATCAATAATTGTGTGATGTTGGTGACTATCTCTGAGCTATTTGAATGGGTAAATGGACACTTCTGCTTCTAAATAAGAAATAGCTACCAACAGAGCTACCTTAAGCTTTCCAACTATCAAAAGTCTTCTTGTTGTTATTCAGTCACTCAGTCATGTCCTACTCTTTGCAACCCCATGGACTACAGCACACCAGGCCTCCCTGTCCTTGACCATCTCCCAGAGCCTGCTCAAACTCATGTCCATTGAGTTGGTGATGCCATCCAACCATCTCGTCCTCTGTTATCCCCTTCTCCTCCTGCCTTCAATCTTTCCCAGCATCAGGGTCTTTTCCAATGATCTGGCTCTTCGCATCAGGGGGCCAAATATTGGAGCTTCAGTTTCAGTGTCAGTCCTTCCAGTAATATTCAGGGTTCAAAAGTCTTCTGTCTCACACCAAAAAAAAAATGTTACGGCTTGAAAAACCTGAGGGGGAGATGTATGCTCAGCCAGAAGCTCTCTTGTTTACTTGTGCAGGCTTTGCATCTGTCCTCTAAAACTCAACTGCAAGTGACTTAACCAAAAGTTTATTTGGTAGAAAGAAGCTTAGTCAAAAGTACTTTAGCTAAAAGAAAATTAATCAATGTGAAAGAGTTTAGTTGATACAAAAATTCGATTAGAAAATACTGACACCAGTTAGCAATTTTTTATGTATTACTAACTTGGAAGCTACCCTCCATGGATCTCTTTCTTGAGAGTTTTTGAAGGGGTTTCTTTTACCTTAAAAAAGTTTAAGTTCATTCTTTGTGAAGCATTCCTTCTCTGTCCTGTTTATGACAGTAAAAATTTGAAACAACCCATCTCTAATGACAAGAGATGAGTCCCACATCTGAGCTGCTATTAAAATCCATGATCTCCATCTTTATCTAACAAACTTCCACCTTTTCTTCAACCTACTCCAACCCCACCTCCTATACCCTCACTTTCAACAGATGGCCTTACCTCCTTTTCTACAGAGCAACTAGAAGACACCAGAAGGAATGAAGCCTCACATTCCTCTTCGACCATCTGAGAACTTCATCCTTCTGTTTCAGCGATGGAGGAATCCTGTCTTTATTTGAAGCTAATCCTTCTGTGCTCTGGGACTTACAATCTGTGTTCCTGAGCTTTTTGCTCTCTCTCCTACTCCCATCATTCTTTCTCTATCCTGTGCCATTAATCTCTTCTTTACTCAGTTCAGTTCAGTCACTCAGTCATGTCTGATTCTTTGTGACCCCATGGACTGCAGGACGCCAGGCCTCCCCATCCATTACCAACTCCCAGAGCCTACGCAAATTCATGTCCATTGCATCGGTGATATCATCCAACCATCTCATCCTCTGTCGTCCTCTTCTCCTCCTGCCTTCAATCTTTCCCAACATCAGGGTCTTTTCCAGTGAGTCAGCTCTTCACATCAAGTGGCCAAAATATTGGAGTTTCAGCTTCAGCATCAGTCGTTCCAATGATTCAGGACTGATTTCCTTTAGGATGGACTAGTTGGATCTCCTTGCAGTCCAAGGGACTTTCAAGAGTCTTCTCCAACACCACAATTCAAAAGCATCAGTTCTTCGGTGCTCAGTTTTCTTTATAATCCAACTCTCACATCCATACATGACTACTAGAAAAACCATGGCTTTGACTAAATGGACCTTTGTTGGCAAAGTAATGTCTCTACTTTTTAATATGCTATCTAGGTTGGTCATAACTTTCCTTCCAAGGAGTAAGCATCTTTTAATTTCATGGCTGTAGTCACCATCTGCAGTGATTTTGGAGCCCAAAAAATAAAGTCTGTCACTGTTTCCATTGCTTCCCTATCTATTTGCCATGAAGTGATGGGACCAGATGCCATGATCTTAGTTTTCTGAGTGTTGAGCTTTAAGCCAACTTTTTCACTCTCCTCTTTCACTTTCATCAAGAGGCTCTTTAGTTCTTATTTGCTTTCTGCCACAAGGGTGGTGTCATCTGCATATCTGAGGTTATTGATATTTCTCCCGGCAATCTCGATTCCAGCTGTGCTTCATCTAGCCCAGCATTTTGCATGATGTACTCTGCATATAAGTTAAATAAGTAGGGTGACAATATACAGCCTTGACATACTCCTTACCCGATTTGGATTTACTCAATCAGCCTGTAAACAATCACATCACAAGTCTCTTCATCTTCATTCTAAAAAACAATAAAGACTCTCACTTCACATTTCCCTGTCCTTTCAGTCCTCTACTTCATAGTCAAACTCCACAAAGAGTCATCAGCTCTTTCTGGTTCTACCTGCTCTCTTTGCAGTCTCTCCTTACCCTGCCCCAACCTGGCTTTGGCTAAGATCACTACTGCCAATGGCCATCAGATTGTCAACTTCAATGGACACATTTCTGTGTTTGCCTTGCTTGACCTCTCAGCAGTATTGGATACCAACTTTTCCCTTCTTAATAAAAATTCCATTCCCTTGGGTGCCATGACAACTCTCCTTTCTGACTTTTCTTTTCCTTCTATGGCCATACCTCAGTCTCATCTGAGGACTCTTATTTTCCCACCTACCTTTTGAAGACCACCATTTCCAAGCCCCTTCGTTCAAACTTCTGCTCTATCTAGTTCCTTCACCTGCTATCCCTGGGCCACCTCTATCATGAGGACCTTCAGTAGAGCATTGTGGTTAAAGATGTGAACTATGCATTTAAACTCCTAGTTCCATCACTGACTGGTCATTTTCCCTCCTCCAAACTACTCTCTAAGCCTCAGGTTCCTCATCTGTAAAATAGGAGTAACACCACCTTTGCCATAAAGTTATTGTGAGAATCAAATGTGATAATGCATATAAAACAATTAGCATAGTGCTTGGAAATTCACTAATAAATGACTTTCTTAGTATTATCTTGCCTTAAGCTCCAAAACATCTGATTAGATAAAAAGACTAACTCAATACCAGAAATAAGGCCATCTAGTAGTTGATCACAGTGGCTGAAAGATAATGCATCTCTTTTCTCTTCAGCTTGCCTTCCGGTTGGTACACAGTCTACCTTGGATGTTTTTCTTTGAACACAGAGGATGTATTTTTTGCCTGATCTCCAGTCCTCTTCCCCTGTGTCCTCTGTCAGGGGTCCAGCTCCTCTCTGCTAGCATCACCTCCACGTGGTCTGGACTGTTGCTGCCTCTCTCCAAAGTGGGCACCTCCCTACAACCTTTCATAGGAGCAGGTCTGGGTTTTCAGAGTCTTCCAAGGGCTCCCACAAACTTATCTCTAATAATGACCACCTCTCATAGCACAGTTTGATGCTCTGTCATGCTTTAAGATTCTCTCTGCATCTGGGTGAGGATCGGAAGGGATAAAAAGACTAAAGGGGACAGAGAGGCTTATTCTGTCTCCAAACAATTTTTTCATAATAATAAATATTATAGTATATGTCCAAACACATTTTATTTATTTTTTAGTTAGTTATGTATTTCCTTGCTGCATGTTAGCTACTCCCTAGTTGAGATGCATTGGCTTCTCATTGTGTGGCTTTCCTTATTATGGAGCACAGACTCTAGGTATGTGGGCTCAGTAGTTGTGGTGCAGAGGCTTAGTTGCCCCTTGGCATGTGGGATCTTCCCAAATCAGGGATTGAACCAGTGTGCATTAAATTGCAAGGCAGATTCTTAACCCCCGGACCACCAGGGAAGCTCCCAGAGACATATTTAGATCAGACATTAACTTGTATTCAAACTACAATATAAAATATTTAATAGGCACTGAAATGTCATTATGTCCTGAACTCAATATCCCTGACACTAAATTAAATATTTTTTCTCTCCAAACTATTTCTTCCACCGTGTTCATTTATCCAGAGGTACCTGGATACTGGGAGGTACCAGGAACCTGGGAACCATCCCAAACTCTTTCTTATCCTTTTTCCCCCTTTTCCATTTCTACCTCCTAAATATCACATCACCTATTCTTCATCACTCCTACAGCTACTCATAACCCAGATCCCACCTTGAATCACGCCCTGCATCATTCATTTCTGAATTACATGACCCTCCTCTGAGTCACTATAACAATCTGTGCTTCTCTCTATGCTGATACAATTAATAGCAGGCTGTGGGGGTAATTGTGGGGCCTCAAACACACCCACCTCTATGCTCTCAGTGCCAAGAAGAAGGCCTGACATCCAGTAAATGTGCAATGAATACCTAATGAGAGAAGGGAAAGGGCTTTCCTGGTGGCTCAGACGGTAAACAATTTGCCCACAATGTTGGAGGACCCAGGTTCAACCCCTGGGTCAGGAAGATTCTCTGGAGAAGGGAATGGCCACCTTCTCCAGTATTCCTGCCTGGAGGATTCCACAGACAGAGGAGCCTGACGGACCATGGGTTCACAAAGATTCAGAAACGACTGAACAACTAATACACACACACACACACACACACACACACACACACACACACACACTAAGGGAAAGATGGAAGGAAGGAAGGAGGGAGGATAGAAAAGGGAAATCAAAGTCAATTACTAATCTTACAACTTTCTCTTCTGAGGACTATTTACAAACTTACATTTTGGGTATCAAAGACTCAGACCTATACATACTCTGCCTCTTCTGTCAGGCTCAGCTTGTTCCGCAGATTAGGGCTTCAGAGTAGTGCGAAATCCCATAAATAGTCATTTACAACTTATGGAGAGAAGGTAATAATTGTCTCTTAATGTTTCTCCTTTACCCTAAGTATTTCCTACTCTAACATCTGCTTTAAGGCACCATGTTTAATTCTTTGGGGTTTTACTGGCCTTCTCCTAAGCTTCCAGACTTGACCATTTTCTTCCTCTTGATTTCTTATTTCTCCACAGGGAAGAATCTAAATGAAGGACAGGAGGCAGAAAGGGAGGGTAGTGTTTAGAATGATTTCACCTGGAATAGTGGAGCGAACACCATCATTGGAAAGATGTAAAGAGAGAACCTCCCTAGACACTAGGGCAGGCACACAGTATGAGTGCCCCTAGGAATTCTAACTCTCTGTCTCTACGTCTCGCTCCTCCTCCCAGCACATCTTTTTGCCTTTCATATTAAAATGATTTTTCATTGAACTGCTTAAAATTTCTCTAGTAAATATCCAACTGCTTTTAGACTATTTATTTAAGGAGCTTTACCACTTTCTTTTGAACATTTGAACAAGTCAAAATTTTTCTCTTAAAAAAAAAAAAGCCTACAGTGTTCATTCAGTGAGGTACATAAAACACCAATGACCACTTGTCAGAGATTTGGAAGGTAGATTTAGGTGAAATTTGGTATACATTATGATTTGTTCAGCATGAAATTTGCACAATGATGATACCCTTATAAAAACTGAAACTTACAATGGTAAAGAGAGGCTTCATCACACACATAGCAATCACCTGCTAAAGAAGAAAAGCCCTTTGCTTCCAAATATGCCAGCACAAGTAATATCACCATTTCAATACACACATTTTTGCGCCTCAGACACTATCTAAATATTTCCTCTGAGATTTCACAGATTCCCTTTTGCCCCTGGTGATTACAGAATGGTGATCTAGTTCGGATCTGTTCCTATTCTTACACACACACCACACACATACACAATGCTTTTTGCTCATAGACATTGAGGGTGTTTTTTTTTTTGTTTTTTTTTTTTCACTTGTTTGTTTTGTTTTTGGCCACCCCACATAGCCTTTGGAATCTTTGTTCCCTGATCAGGGATCAAACCCAGGCCCTTAGCAGTGAAAGTGTTGAGTCCTAACCACTGGACTGCCATGGAATTCCTGAGATATTTTATTACTAGAGATTTATCATCAATAGGATCTTGGGCACAGACTGCTTTTCAAAGATTTAGTTTATTCTAACAAGTATGAACTTACCCTAATGTACCTGCTGGATCAGATGTTGAACCCCATCACTCTATAGAAATCACCAGTCACTGCATGGCTGCCAGTTTTAATGGCCTCTTCCCAGTCCTCACCTTCATCAGCTCCCACATAGCACCTGAACAGCTGACAACTGCCTCTTTCTTGAAGGCCCTTTGATTTTTGTCTTGGGCAACACCATTCAGAGAGTCCTATTCCTACAGAAGCCAAGAGGATATAAATGGTCTGGAGGTTCTTGAACCTAAAATTGCCCAGTTTGCATCCTTGAGCCTCTGCCAGAAAGCAGGTCACGATGGAGTCCTTCCCCAGAGAAGAGTCACCCAGAAGGAGAGGAAGGGTTAATATTCTCATTTTTCAGGGATGAGAGCAGAATGCAAGGATCAAAGGGAATTCCAATTACTGTCTCAGCAAGGGAGTCAGGAACACAGATTGGGAATCAAAACCATATGAATTTTTTAAGATTCTCTAAATTTTATGGGTTTGTAAATTGTATTATTCCTATTATAGTAACCAGTAGTGATTAGGAGTAAAACGTATTTCAAAAATAAATAGATAACTAAGAGGAGCTAGTTGGTTGTCTTCAGGGATCTGAAGAGGAATTAGAAGAAGCTGGGGACACCACCTCCCTCTGGGGACAGAACCTCTGGGGAGTCAGAATTGGCCATGCCAGCACCCAGGAGAGGAAGGAGGTTGCGTGTCTAAGACCTACTGCAAGAAACACAGGAGAAAACGACAAACCTGTCTGATCTGACAGGAGTGTGTGGGGCTTCTTTGTCTCCTCTGCAAGTTCCTTTTCCCTTACCTTCCCCTAAACGCTTAAGGTTATTAAATCCATAACCCCAGCCACACCATCTCTCCTGACTCCAGACCCACATACCATATACACCGCCACAGCCCCACCCCCAGCTCGGCATATGCAAAACGATCCACCACCCTTCCATCCCCAACCCGAACCTATCCCTTCTCCAGGATTCTTGATCTCAGTGGAGGACATTACCAATCTCCCAATCACCAAGGCTCCCATCTTAAACTGTCCTCCCTTTCCATAAGCCATTGGCCATCAAACCCTACCAGTTAGATATCACGTGCCTCATTCTTTCGCTTCTCATCTCACAGTCCCTGCTTCTCAGGTCCTATAGTCTCTCATAACACTACTCCAATTGCCCCCTAACTGCAGCAGTTTTATCTCCAACCTGTGGCATGTAAGACTTTTACAGTGAATCCTCACCACTCCTGTGAATTTATTTCCATACTGAATTGTATACAGCTTGTGAGTCTGTATTTTTATTGATGATGAGAAGAGTTGAACTTGTCGATTTAAATTTATGGCATCTAAATACACTAGCATGTGTAAGATAGATAACTAGTGGGAACCCGCAGTATACCACAGGGAGCTCAGCTCCTGCTCTGTAGTGACCTATGGGGTGGAAGTCCAAGAGGGAGGGGATGTATGTATCCACATGGCTGACTCACCTCATTGGACAGCAGAAACCAACTCAAAGTTATAAAGCAATTATAGGCCCCCCCAAAAAAGAATGAAACAATGTGAAGTTCAATGGGAAAAATAAATGTGATTCATTCAAGCAAAAATATGCCTATCCACCCATCATTTTACCGGCACAAACAGAGGCCTGGAATGACATTCACCAGATGTTAACCCTGTTTATTTTTGGGTGGCCAGTTTGGGAACATGTATTACTTTGCTTAACTATTTTACTTTAAAAATAAATAAATCAATCAACTTATGTCATCATCTCTGACCTAAAGCTCTTCTAAATCCCCCATTTCTAATCCCCATGAATCCTTCCCAAAATAAACTTCCCACATCCAAGCCCTCATCTAGGCCCTGCTTTCTGGGGCAACATAGGCTATGACACCATCCAGGCCAGGCCTATGGTCTAAAAACCCTCAAAGTTACATTTCCCTCCTAGACACCTAACATGTGATATGTGATCTAGGGTATCCCAAGCATCCTATAGACTCTAAGGGCCTAAAGGGGCCATATGGGTGGTGTGATCCTAGAAGACAGGCCCTTGTGTCTGCCAAGGCTCTGTTCTTCTGTGGTGGCTATGGCTGAGGTTCCACTGTCCCCTCCCCAGCTCACAGGTGCCAAGCAGTGGGCAGGGGCTCCAGCGGGTCTTCACAAGGCCCCTCACCTGCTGTGGCTGGAGCTTCTCCAGACATGCTTCTCCTGGCTGGTTATCTTCCAACCTCAGTTCTCTAGTCTTCCTAGAAATCCCAGAAGCCACTGCTGTAACAAGTTCCTTTTTACTAAAATTAGCCTCTGTGATTCTGTTTTCTGAGACTAGGAATCCAGACCCAAAGCAGTTATTCAGTCTTATTCAATGATATTTGTTTTTGTTCTCATACACAGAGGAAGTCATCCCTTTATACCTAGTGTTGAGCAAAAATATCATATATCTAAAATTTTTCCACTAGGAGATTTTGTTTATAGCTCTTATATTTCTACCTATGAGAGTTCATTTAGATAGCATGAATCAATGCCTTGCCATTAATTATAAAAGCAAGAGTTTTACAAGCCTTGTATATGTAAAGTCCTATTAATACTTAATGTGTTTTAATAATAATAGTTACATTTTTAGTGCCTATTAAATATCAGTTACTTATTTATTCTCAGTATATCTAACTAATCCTGACAACCACAGAGACTGAAGTTCAAATCACACAAATAGTAAATGACAGATTGGGGGTTTTAACTCGTCTTTCTGACCCCAAGCCCACGCTCTTTCTCCAGTGCTGTGTTCCTCCCTGACCAACACCTCACTATAATCTGAGCCATACATTTCTGATCAGAGCTCTGGCCTCCAGTTCTCACTACATTATCAGCTGAGCTCCCAGGGAAAGTGCTGGGCTCAAGGAACATATGTGCTAAGTCCTCAGAGACAGAGTTGAAGTAAATCAGCAAAATATTCCCCTCAGCTAAGTTGCTGTATTAGTCGGAATTAGGTTCTGCTATAACAGAATAATCCAAAACAATTATAGCTTAAATGAGTTTCTCTCTCTTTCAAAAGGTATAGAGGTTGGCTAGCCAGGGGCTGGAATAGGGCTTCTTCACATTCAGAAACCTCCTTCACATTCAGGGCTTTTCACATTCAGGTTTCTCTTATCTTGCTTTTCCACTGCAGGTGACTTCCATTCCCAAGGTGACTTCATGGCCCAAAAAGGCTGCCAATAGGAAGATAAGCATGCAGTCCCTTAAATTGTACTCACCACTTCTTCTAACATCCACCAGCCAGAACTCAGCTAATATGAGTTCCATAGCTGTAAGTAAAGCTGAGAGGTATAGTCTTGGGGAGGGGGTGGTGATAATCCATGTACCAAGCCAAAAATCTAGATTTCTGCTCTCGTAGAAAAAGGAGGGGACAGGGATCAAGGCACAGCTGTCAATTCTGTGACTAGAGTCTATGATATAAATGGTCCATTTTGTTTCCTTAAACAATTTTGCCTTTGTTTTGTGAAGGAAACAAGAAATGCCAGTTTGTTTCCTGGAAGAAAAAGGGGAAGGGAAAAAAAAAAAAAGGGGGAAGGAGTCAAGTCTTGGAGGAATAGGGTTAATGAAGACTTGTATTTTAATATTAGATCAGGAGATAGAGATCTAGCAGCTTGTCTGTCACCAACTCAACTTTCCCCATTACCTATTCATTACATTTTCAACTTTTCAGGATATCCTCTCTTTAAAAATGACTCCAACCTCTGTGTAGGACTTGCACTGAAGATTTCCACCAAATCTTAGATGCAGCCTTCCTGCTGAGAGCATGGCACAAACAGGGTGGTTATCTCAGGGACAGAAGCTAAGTACAGGGCATGTGTAATAAACATCTCAGAGAGCCATCATTTCATCTCCATGAAACCATTTCCCTTGACCTTTCCCTTCCTTGTTCTCCACCCTTTATACAATAGAGTCATTCCACTCTTTATGACATAGCTCATTCATTCATTTATCCATTCATTCTTAATAAACAAGAAGCATATTCTAGGGACTCCCTTAGGGAACTTCACCATTGACCAGATGGGATGAAACCCTGAACAAATCACTGCAGCTAAGTGCTATATAGAGGAATTTCTAAAGCTCTGCAGGAACCTAGAGGATATCTAGGAGATGCTATATCTTATGAGTGGTGGCATATGAGGTGGTTTTTTATTCATCTCTGAAGCCCTCCTCATCCCCACTTCCTTAGCAAGGTGCTGGAAACATAATATTTTCTGAATAAAAAATGTCACTATCCTTGGACATTTGGTTCGCATAATCTTTATGATGAGAATGCAACTGTTCCAGTGTTCTACAGGAGCGCTCAGCCAGAAACGCTGCAACCCTTTCCGGGGATGTTCAGGCAGATGAACGGTAAGTTATTACCTCACCCTACCCCCTACACGCTAGTGGTAGAGAACCCACCTGCCAATTCAGGAGACATAAGAGACGTGGGTTCAATCCCTGGGTCAGGAAGAGCCCCTGGAGAAGGAAATGGCAACTCACTCCAGTATTCTTGCCTAGGAAATCCCATGGACAGAGAAGCCTGGCAGGCTACAGTTCATAGAGTCACAAAGAGTCAAACATGACTGAAGTGACTAAGTGTGCATGCATACCCCCTATATACACAAATGTTTCTTTATCTATGCTATTTAAAGATTCTGTAAAGTCATGTACTATTGTGCTTGATCATCCTTACAGTAAATAAGAATATCTGTCTAAAATGAACTGTGTCTCTCCTACTATAACTACAATTCATGTCTGATTTTAAAACCTACTAAAATACAAAAACAAAAAGTACAATAAAGACTTCTTTGTAAGTGGCTGCAGTACATGACATAGGTTCTTTTCTTCCCATTCCTTTGTTAAGATCATAATCTGGTTAAAAAATAACTGGGTTGGAAATGAATAAAATTTCTCAGAAAGGAATTTTTACTACTTTTTCAATATTGGGGAGGCAGGGGGCAGGATGTTTCTACTTGATTTCAATTCATTTTAGCCAATTGTGTTTGTTCTAGCTTTTCTTACAATAATGATTAGTTGAAAAAGTAGATATCTAACAGAAAGGACTTGACTGAAGAAAGCATAATAATATATACAATATGCATATATACAAAAGTTACAAATTAAACTGATTATTATAAATTGACTTTTCTAGTATTTAGTAAAAATATTTTATTTCATGAAAATAAAACAGGTAGAACATCCTAAAAATAAACTAGAAATTTTTTTAAAACCCTGGAACCTTTTCTTTTGATTTACTATTTTAGGGATTTTTTTTCTTTAATACAAAACAACACATACTCATTTCTATAATTTACAAGAGGATAAAAAATGTAAAGATAACCTACAATTATACATATCAAAAATAACCACTACTAACAAATTGGCATATATCATTTTTTCATGTATATATGCAAAAATGAAATGACTTCAAACTTATCGTTTTATAACTCTCTGAAAATTACAGACTTCCCAGGTGGCTCAATGGTAAAGAATCTGCCTGCTAATGTAGGAGACACAGATTTGATCCCTGGGTGGGGAAGATCCCCTGGAGAAGGAAATGGCAACTCACTCCAGTATTCTTGTCTGGAAAACCCCATGGACAGGGAACCTGGCAGGTTACAGTCCACGGGGCCACAAAGAGTCAGACACAACTTAGTGACTGAACAACAAAAATTACTTTTACCACTTTTCCCTCCAAAAAAAACACTAACATGGTGACATAATTAATGTAATAGTTTATCTTCAGAAGGAGCTTGAAGAAGGCCAGAGGAAGATGTGAGCTCCTGGACTCCTGTGACAGGTCAAGGTTTCATCCTCCAATCAGAGTCCTATATTGTTCTGCGTGGTACATGCTAGAAACAAAGGTTCAGTTCTTCTGAGACTCCACTTCCTTGCCCACAACATGAGGATAATGAGTGTCTCACAAGTAATCTAAAAAATGGGGTCAACTTCTAAATGAGCTTTGAGTGTTGGAAAAATATCACAGTATTTTATTACGCTGTCAGCTGCTCTTTATTAGTATTATCATTATTCTATTACCTGGTTTTGAATTTTAAGCTTTCTTTTTTAAAATATCTCTGTTGATTAGCCCTATGACATTCTAATCACTCGTGGACTCTGCTGTTGTTTGTTTCGAAGTTTATCAATTCTAACATACTTGAATAAACATTCTTAAGCCTTTTCAATGGGTGAATTCTCATGTGGACAGTACAGTACTTGAGGGCAGGGGTTGAGTTTTACACTGTATTGATACTTCTTGCACAATCTCTCTGCTACCCTGCAAGCCCACATCACAGTGATATTTGCAATGTCCAAGTCCATAGTGGCTTCATAGAGGAATGGGAGGTACAGGCCACTCAGACTCTTGTGGGAAGTTGTCCCAGTGGGAATTGCCAATGCTGGGAAGTACATTTTGCTGCCAGGAAAGATTGCTAAAGCCAGTAAGCCCCTGCTGAAAGTTGCTTGAGGCCATTTCTTCAGTAACCCCTGTTGTTACACAGGACTGAGAAAAAGTCAAAAAATTTACACTACATCACCCTATCCTTGACCTCAGCCTTTATAATGTTGGGTTCTCAGAGCCCACGAACATGGGAACCTTTACTAAAAACATGTCTATGTAATTAAGACGTTTAACTCTTTTTTTACTTTACTAAAAACACGGTTATGCCCTTGTGTTATTATGCCTTGTGTAATTGTTAAGCACGGCAAAAACCAACATGACATTGTAAAGCAATTATTCTCCAATTAAAAACAAATTAAGAAAAAAAAACAGTGAAATATATGCTAAAAAAAAAAAGACTCACTGTCAAAAAAAAAAAGAATCATTGTCTTTACCAAGCACCAAGCAATCTACTCATGTATATACAGGATAACCTTCTATAATACAGGCACTGGTCTCCTAAGGATATAAAACTAAACAAGATTTTTTTTCCTCCTGCAACTTTGTATAAGTTTCTTTTTTCTTCTAATTCTGATTTTCTTCTTCAAAATTTTTTTCTCCTTCTCCATGAATTCCTCTTCAAAATGAACAGAAGTCACCTTTACTAAGAAAAAATTCTATGAACCATGTGTAGCCTCACTTGGGAATTCACAAGCAGGCCCTGAGATGATGGGGATCTTGCACCCACACTTAGTGATTTTGTGCTTCACAGGACAGGCAGCTTGACCTTCCAGCCCCCATCTCCTCACTCACAACTATTCAGGACCAGTCAGGGATCCAAGCTTTGAAAACAACAGGCGAGAAAACAGGTGTCTTCCAGAGAGCCTGGTGCTTCCCAGATGGGAGAAGCGATTAAGGAGAACAGGAAGTGTTCTTTGCAAAGCTGGGGACAGACAGAATTGTGCTGTTCTGCTCAAAGTGCCAAGGTCATTATTAAATGGTTGGAAACTATTGTTCATGAAAGTCACTTGCACAAACGTGAAACTCTCTTAATAGCCCTGTTTAAATTTATCTCAAAACAAACAGTTGTCAGTGAAGAGTTGGACTGCTTCCCCACCCTGTTTTAACCACACACAGACACGTCGTTAATCTTCCAGCTCTTATTCTGGGTGCTCCTGAGTGGCAGTGACGTCTCCTCCCTGCCCTGCCCTCAAGTGCGCCCTGAGCCCCCAGAGACCCCGCTTCAAAATACACAAAGGCTGCAAAGGATCCCCACCTTGGAAACTAGTCCCTAAGTCTCCACTATGGAAATTTAGGAACAATGATAAAAACAAAGTTACTAAATTTATTTCTCTCTGGGGTTCTGTGATGGTCCAACACATTTATTGTAAACTAGCACTTTCCAGTCACCTTCCTGCTCCGCCTTTTTCAGGGTGGAACCTTTAGCGCACTGACCTCATCACCTCCTGCTGGCAAGAGAGTTCTGGATTCCCTAGGGCATAGCAGGGCCCTGTGCAAGAAGCTTCCAAGGTGCTGCCTGTGTAAGGCCTGGTCCGTTATTCACATTCCCTCTCACAGGCTGCATGCTACCGGAGAGCGGTTCCAGAGCCTGGGCCCCCCCGGCGACTCCCACCACCAATACCTGGGTCATGTGCAAGGCTCCCAGGGGCAGGAAGCAGAGGGAGGCAAGAGTTTGTGCTTTAAAAAGATCAAAGAGACAACAAAGCCCAAAGATGGCCAAGTGTTCTGATGCCAAAATTTACGACTGTATGCATCATCTGACATTTATAGTCTCCACATACTGGGAGGATTGAAGTGTGCTCCCACTCACAAGCTGGAGAGGAACTGGTTCCAAAGTTCCCAAACCCAGTTGCCCAGTGAAACCCACCGGGGTGCTTTCTTTAACCATAAACTCCTAGGTCCTCAGAATGATTAAGTCAGAATTTCCATAAGTGGGGCCTAAGAACTGAATCTTTCAAGCCCTAGCGGGGCCTAGTTGCAGAGTCAGGTCTGAGAATGGCCACACAAGATGGCCTTCTATGTCCCTTTCCCCAAGCCTGAAGACCTGGGTGAGTTCCTGGGTTTCCTTAGAATGCATGGACTGCCCACATGCTCCAAGATACACACACTAAAATGTACTTCCTTGGAAAGAAACAAGAGAAAATGAAAAACAGAAACACAAATTCATTCCTAGCATAAATTAAAAACACTGCAGCCTGGTCCTCCACTTCTGCCCAAAATGACTCTTCCCCAGCTCACAGGACATGACTTTGAAAGAAAGTGAGAGAGAGAGAGAAAAGCAGTTAGTTGCAAGGCTGGTACTTGAACCTTGAAAGGAGTTCCATTCTATAAGGCTGTGTCACAGCCACGCACCCACTTTGCATGAGCCACTGTCTGCATGGGCATCCCACATAACTCTTGAGCTACTTAACTCTTAACTAAGTCCTCAAGAAATAGCACTGCCTTCTCATCTCCTGCAATGATGGAGAATCTATATGCTTCTCATTTCTCAGGCCCTCCACCAAAAAGATACTCAAAAAACAAATGCTCTAAACATTAAAAGATTCTAGAAGGGAAGGTAGAGAACTCCACCTCCCTCTCCTCCAGGAGCATATCCTGACCCCACACACACTGTGCCATGCTCAGTTGTGTATGACTCTGTGACTATAGCCCACGAGGCTCCTCTGTCCATGGGGTTCTCCAGGCAAGAATCCTGGAGTGGGTTGCCATGCCCTCCTCCAGGGGATCTTCCCAACCCAGGGATCGAACCCAGGTCTCCTGCAATGCAGGTGGATTCTTCACCATCTGAGCCACCAGGGAAGCCCAAAATACTAGAGTGGGTAATCTACCCCTTCTCTAGGGGAACTTTCTGACCCAGGAATCAAACCGGGGTCTCCTGCATTGCAGGAGTATTCTTTTATCAGCTGAGCTACCAGGGAAGCCCAACACACACACTACCTTAAGGTAAATGTACAAAAGACATAAGACCAGAAGTTATCTTCATGCCCCATTCCTTGAAGAAGAAATAGAGACAGTGAAATATTTACATTATCCAATTTGAACAGTACAAATGGATATCCATCTACAAAACTGATTTTAACCAAAAGCTGTAATAATAGTCATTGTCTAGCCTCAAATGGGTCCATTGTTTTATTCTGTGATAACCACTTGAAAAACAAATTATTTTATAGGCACCTGGTTCATTATGTATAACAAATTAAATCTTCATTTATCTATACACTCCAAACAGTACCCATCCATTGCCATCACTTAAAAACCCATTGCCCTTCTTTCTAGCCTTGTTAATTTCCAAATGCTAATTAAATTTAAACTCATAAAAGTATCTGCTTAGCATGCATGACAAGATCATCCCTCAATATCCATTACCCACTGTATATTCCAGCATGTTTTCCCGCAGTTTCCTATTTGCTTTGCCATCTATATGCCCCAGTTTCTATAGACAGAATAGAGAAATAACCTGGAATTCAATCACTTTCCCATTTTGATCCTACCCAAGTCGTCCCCTTTGCTTGATGCCTTTGTAAGCAACTTTCTTTCTAATTATTTCTGAGAAGAATGACTTCCTGATAATAGCACTTAAATATGGAACAGGAGGATGATAAAGAAATTATGGAGGAAAGCTGTATTTCAGCCCCTTTTCACCAGGCCACTACACAAAAAGAGAAGACTTCCAACCTCTGGAGACCTATAGTCACTTACTTATTGCTATAAGAAGGCTGACAGACAGTCTAAAAGTCACAGAGATGATAAATGGCATGTTCACAATCAGCACCTAACATAAAGCATGCAACCATCCCACAGGGGCCTCCCAAAGGCCTGGAGAGGATTCACAGTACCACCCAACAGAAATTATATTCACATTCTCTTTCCTCACTAACATAAGTCCTCACAGCATGCAAACAGCAGAAGAGAGAGAAGAGCTCTGCCTGAAGACGGCTGTGTTCTGCTCAGAGATGTCTCTGCTCTGACCTACCTTTATCAGCTGGAAGGATATTCTCATGAGGACTTACACAGGGCCTTCAGCTGCATCTGGCCCGTGTGAGGATGTCCATGTCTCCATGGTCATGTCAGCAGAGTAAGGGATGTGTTACCACAGGCCCAAAAATTACCCTTTGCATCAGGGTATAATTGAAGACTCTGCAAAGATAAAGACAGGCTGTGGTACCACCACACCTTCTTTCAGCCCAAGAAAAGGTAAAATAAACACTTGAAGTCACAGCTCCACCTGAGAGAGACTTCCTTATCCCCTCCAGCGTTTTACACAGAGCTTGACAAACTTTTCTATAAAAAGTCAGATAGTAAATATTTTAGATTTGAGAGCCACACAAAACCTCAGCTGCATGTTCTTTTTCTTCTTCTTCTTTTTACAATATTTAAAAATGTAAATCCATTCTTAGCTGGTGGTCCATGCAAAAACAAGGCACAGGTCAGAGTTAGATTATGATCTCTAGTTTGATAACTCCTGTCTTATTATAAAATATAAAGTAAAAAATGTGTGAGTTCTTCAATTCATGTAAAACACAGATTCCTTTTAAAGAAAAAAGGAATCCTTATTGTCCTCTAAGTGCACATCCACAGATCCCTGGGTACCACAAATTTGAAACTGAGATCTTTCATTCCAGACTGGGAAAAAAAAACTTTGAGTTGAGTCAAAATAAAGGAGAAAAGTTTGGAAAGGGGGTTAAAGAGGACTAGAAAGTTAGACATGAGCATCAGAGGGGATCAGAGAGTTATGGAATCTAACTTAAATTTTGAAGATCCCAGGAAAGTTTATTTGTGCTTTGATTCCTGTTCAGAATTTTGAAAAGTAGCTGTATCATAGATGTGTCCTCACCATAAGTTCATGGGGTGAAGGCAATAGAAATAGACCCAGGGATAACACAGCTATCAAAATTAACCAACAAGGACTTTAAAACACCCACTACAAATGTGTTCAAGAATTTAAAGGTTAAAAAAAAAAAGAATTTAAAGGTAAAGACTAACATGAAAAGTGAACTTGTGGATGATCTCAGTAGATAAATAGAAACTATTGGGTAAAACAATGTAAAGTCGAGAACTCGAAGATACAGTATTCGAAATGAATAATTCACTGGGTGAATTTTTTAGCATAATGGTCACTACAGAGGGAAAGATTAATGAACTTGAAGATGAGGCAGTAGAAACTACAAATTGAAACACAAAGAAAAGGAAAGCTGAAAAATATCAATGGAGCCTCAATGACAATATCAAGTAGTCCAATATACTTGCTATTAGAGTCATGAAAAGAGAGGAAAGAAAATGGGGTGATATAATGAAATGTATTTGAGTAATACAATGATATGATATAATGAGTATATAATTCTCCAAATTTGATTTTTTTAAAAAACCAACATATCAACCCACAGATCCAATAAATTCTACAGACTCCAATCAGAATAAAAACAAAACAATACCTATTTACATCACAGCAAACTGTTGAAAAACCAAAGAGAAAGAGAAAAAAATAAAAGCAGCTAAAAAAAAGAAGATGCATCACAAATAAGAGAAAAACAACAAAGATTACTACAACTTATCATGAAACAATGGAATCTAGAAGACAATGGAATGACATCTTTAAAGTCTCAAAGAAACAACTGTGAACCTAGAATTCTATATCCTGCAAAAACATTTTTCAAAAATGAAGGAAAAAATTCAGTCTGAGAGAATTAGTATCCAGAAGATACATGCTGCATTTAGAAATATTAAAATAATGTTCTTCAGGATGAAAGGAAATATATCAGATAAAAATTCAGTTCTGTATAAACAAACATAAAGTTCCACAAATTAAAAAAAAAAAAAGGTAAGTATACAAGGAGCAAATTTTTCTTGTTTCTTAATTTCCTTAAAAAATAAGCCATCAACAGGTGGATGGATAAATAAAACGTGTTTTATATATATAATGGAATATTATATTTATATATATATATATATATATATATATATACACACAGTGGAGTATTACTTAGCTTTAAAAGGAAATGAAATGCTCATATATACAACAGAGATGAATCTTAAAAACATTGTGCTACACCAGATAAGCCAGACACAAAAGGACAGATATTGTGTAATTCCTCTTATATAAGATACTTATAATAGGTAAATTCACAGAAACAGAAAGACTAGCATTACCAGGGGCTGTGGGAAGCAGGGTATAGGAAGTTACTGCTTAATAGCCACAGAGTTTCTGTTCAGAATAACAAAATAGTTTTGGAAATAGACGGTGGTTGCGTAACATTTTTAAAGTAATTAATGCCACTGAAATGTATATTTAAAAAGTTAAAATGGCAAATTTTTTATATATGTTTTACCACAATTTTTTTAAGTAATAATGTAATGCACCAAAACCCAATGAACTCTGTACTTAATATGGGTGAATGTTATAGTATGTGAATTTATATCTCAATAAAGTGGCTTTTTAAAAAAGACATGTGTACAAGTAACAATGTACTGTGAAGTTTATAACAGGTATAGAAGTAAAAATGTAATACAATAAAAACACAAATGATGGGAGGGAGATAAATGGAAGCTTACTATTCTATGACTCTTGCATTTATGTAAAGTAGAATAATATTAATTGAAGGCAGACTGTGACAAGTTAAGGCGTTATATTGTAATCCTTGGCGCAATCATTAGCATACATACATACATACATAAGTCATGTTGTTGTTCTGTCGCTAAGTTGTGTCTGACTCTGCAATCCCATGGACTGTAGCATGCCAGGCTTTTTGACCTCCACTATATCCCAGAGTTTGCTCAAATTCATGTTCATTGAGTCAGTGATGCCATCCAATCATCTCATCCTCTGTCACCCTCTTCTCCTTCTGCCTTCAATCTTTCCCAGCATCAGGGTCTTTTCCAATAAGTCAGCTCTTAGTATCAGATAGCCAAAGTGTTGGAGCTTCAGCATCAGTCCTTCCAGTGAATAATCAGGGTTGATTTCCTTTGGGTTGACTGGTTGGATCTCTTTGCAGTCCAAGGGACTCTCAAGAGTCTTTTCTAGCACTGCAAATTAAAGCATCCATTTCTCGGCACTCCGCCTTCTTTATAAACCAACTCTTATATCTATACATGCCTACTGGGAAAACTATAGCTTTGAATATATGAACCTTTGTCAGTGAAGTGACATCTCTGCTTTTTAACACACTGTCTAGGTTTGTCACAGATTTCATTTCAAGGAATAAATGTCTTTTAATTATGTGACTAAGTGATTTTGGAGTCCAAGAAAATAAAGTCTGTCATGGTTCCACTTTTTCCCCTGCTATTTGCCATGAAGTGATGGGACTGGATGCCATGATCTTAGTTTTTTTAAAGTTGAGTTTTAAATCAGCTTTTTCACTATCCTCTTTCACCCTCCTCAAGAGGCTCTTTGGTTCCTCTTCACTTTCTGCCATTAGAATTATGTCATCTGCCTATTTGAGGTTGTAGATATTTCATCCAGCAATTTTGATTCTAGCTTATGATTCATCCAGCCCAGCATTTCACATGACGTACTCTGCATTTAAGTTAACAAGCAGGGTGACAATATACATCCTTAACGTACTCCCTTCCCAATTTTGAATCAGTCAGTTGTTCCATGTAAGGTTCTAACTGTTAGGTTTTGACTTGTATACAGGTTTCTCAGGAGACAGGTAAGGTAGTCTGTTACTCCCTTCTCTTTAAGATTTCTCCACAGTTTTCTTGTGATCCACATAATCAAAGGCTTTAGCACAGTCAATGAAGCAGAAGTAGATATTTTTCTGGAACTCCCTTGCTTTCACCATGACCCAACGAATGTTGGTAATTTGATCTCTGGTTCTTCTGCCTCTTCGAAACCCAGCTGTACATCTGGAAGTTCTCAGTTCACGTACTGCTGAAGCCTAGCTTGAAGGATTTTTAGCATAATCTGCTAGCATGTGAAATGAGTGCAACTGCACAGTAGTTTGAATATTCTTTGGCATTGGAATGAAAACTGACCTATTCATTTCATTGGAATGAAAACTAACATTTATATGTCTTTTATTTTATATCTTCCATAATATTTTTTCTTTTCCATATCATAATTATAAAAATATACAATAGATCTTTTCACCAAGCCCTATATAGACCCTCACAAATCCCTCTAGTTTATCTCAATGTGCTATACAAACAACATCTTCTGTTTGCCAGGAAGTGACAAAAGTTAGGAACCAGTGTAAAGTGAGACTCTCAATTCTGAAATAGGAGAAGCTCTGGAAAAGGAATAAAGGATATAAAAGCTCACACACTAGAAGGCAGGTCAGGAGATGGAGAGAAGCCTAGATCAATTGAAAATGTTTTGATAACGTTAATACATTTCTAATCCAAAAGAAAGTTTTCAAGTCAACACGAATGCACCATTAGAGCAGCCACACTGCAACTAGCTTCCACACAACCAAACGGGCACTTTGGGTAGCATATTCTGTCCCTGGCAACCAAAAGTATTCTAAATGATCCATTCCATATAAGAAGGGGAATCTCATAACCTAGGCAGTGGACACACTTGAAAGTTATACTCTCAGGGGCAGCTACTATCAGTAGGAAAAGTTTATTGCTTAAATCAGAGATCAGTAAACTTTATACAAAAAGGGCCTGATCATGAATATTCTAAGCGTTGTGGGCCATGTGGCCTCTGTTGAAACAGTCAGCTCTGCCCTTAGATCATGAAAGTGGCCATAGACAATATATATAAGAATGAGCTTGGTTGTGTCCAGTAAAACTATGAATACTGAAATTTGAATTTTGTTTAATTTCCATGTCACTTAGTGTTATTCTTCATTTGGTTATTTTACTCAAGTTGGGCTTCCCAGGTGGCACTAGGGGTAAAGAACCCATCTACAATGCAGGAAACATAATGAAATGCAAGGGCTGACAACCCACTCCAGTATTCTTACCTAGAGAATCCCAGAGACAGAAGAGACTGGTGGGACACAGTCAATAAGGTTGCATAAAGTTGGACACAACTGAAGTAACTTAGCACTCAAGCAAAATGTAAAACACATTCTTAACTCACAAGCTGTAGAAAAACAGCCAGTAAGGAGGATTTGTCCTACAATTTGTAATTTGCCAACCGCTTGCTTAGATTCTCATCCATAGATGAGGTGCTAGCCCTCTATCACCCTCCTAGGGCAGAAAAGGTAACAGGTCTTCCTGGTTCATCTACAAAGAGGGCAAACCAAGTGGAAGAGAACTCTCTAGATTTCCTCCAAGGCTAACTATGAGTGGATGAGAGAATAACCCAAAAGGAAAAGTAAAGAAATGCTTACTCCTCTTCTGAACTTCAAGTATGTTTGTGATTGGCTACAAGTAAGGTTACGGTCTTTTCAATGACAGACTCTTCCTGGCTTGCCCCTCTAGGCGCTTATAGTGTTTAGAGATAAGATTATGGTTGGTGGTTTAGTCACTAAGTTGTGTCCAACTCTTGCGAACCCATGAACTGCAGCCTACCAGGCTTCTCTGTCCATGGGATTCTCTAGGCAAGAATACTGGAGTGGGTTGCCATTTCCTTCTCCAGGGGATCTTCCTGACTCAGGGACTGAACCCGATCTCCTGCATTGCACGCAGATTCTTTACCGACTTGAGCTATGAGGGTAGTGTTTAGAGATAAGATTATAATTCTTTCTTAATCTTGAATATTCTTGCATGATGAGATACATTCTAATCTCTCCACTGTGTGAAGATGTTGAAGGGAAAGAATTTCTTGACTAGTTTAGTTCAGTGCTTGGGGACAAGGAGCCACGCGAGAAGGTTGGTGGCCCGCGGCGTGCAGAGCTGGGGGTCGGGCTGGGAAAGGCCGCTCTCCTCCGCCTTCCCGCCCCGCCCCGCCCCGCCGGCCCCCCTCCGCGCCCTCCGTTCTCCCCGGTCGGGGGCGCCCCGCCACCCTGCCCGGCCGCGCCCGGTGGCGTCGTCTCCGGCGTGTGTGTCCCTCGAGGTTGGGTTCGGGGTGGGGGGAAGGGGGCGCTCCGCGCACCCCCACCCCCACCCCACGCGCCTTCGCCCGCGGCGCCGGCCACGGCCGCCTTCCCCCGCTCCGGCCGCGGACCACACGGCGCGTATCCTCCGGTCGCGTCTCGCTGGCTGTGCGGCGTGACGGCTTGGCGGCTCCCCGTCGCGGTGCCGCTTGCCTTGCCCCGTCGCCTCCCGCCACCGGCCCTGGACCGGTCCGCCTCGGTCGTCCGCTGCTATGGGCCGGCTGCGCCGTCGCCAGGCGCCTCCCCACGCCCTCCGCGACTCGGAGCTTTCTCCCACCCCCGCCCCCAGCCACGCCTCCTGCGGCTGGCTGTCGGTTCTCTCGCCCTCTCGCCCCCTTACCTCTGTCGTGTGTCCCCTGCCCGCTTGGCGCCACGCTTCCCGTCGGAGCCCCTTCCCTCTGCCCTCGGTGGTGGGGGGTGGGGGGGAGAAGGGTGCCTGGGAACGCGGGCGCGGGTAGGGGGCCCCGGTGGACGGGAAGGGGGCCGGCCACACGGGTGTGCGAGGTGGGGGTGGGGGGAGGGCTCTGTCCCGTTTCGGGTGGGGACGTGTGGGGGTGGTCGTCTGGCGTCGGCGGGGACCTCCGGGCGCGGGCGTCCCTGGTGGCTCAGAGGGTAAAGCGTCTGTCTGCAATGCAGGAGACCCAGGTTTGATCCCTGGGTCGGGAAGATCCCCTGGAGAAGGAAATGGCAACCCACTCCAGTACTCTTGCCTGGAAAATCCCATGGATGGAGAAGCCTGGTAGGCTACAGTCCATGGGGTTGCAAAGTGTCTGGACACGACTGAGCGACTTCACTTCACTTCACTTTCACTTCAGTTCAGTTCAGTCACTCAGTCGTGTCGGACTCTTTGCGACCCCATGAATTGCAGCACGCCAGGCCTCCCTGTCCATCACAAACTCCCGGAGTTTATGCAAACTCATACCCATTGAGTCGGTGATGCCATCCAGCCATCTCATCGTCTGTCGTCCCCTTCTCCTCCTGCCCCCAATCCCTCCCAGCATCAGGGTCTTTTCCAATGAGTCAACTCTTGGCATGAGGTAGCGAAAGTATTGGAGTTTCAGCTTCAGCATCAGTCCTTCCAATGAACACCCAGGATCTATCTCCTTCAGGATGGACTTGTTGGATCTCCTTGCAGTCCAAGGGACTCTCGAGAGTCTTCTCCAACACCATAGTTCAAAAGCATCGATTTTTCTGCGCTCAGCTTTCTTCACTGTCCAACTCACATCCATCCATACATAACCACTGGAAAAACCATAGCCTTGACCAGACGGACCTTTGTTGGCAAAGTAATGTCTCTGCTTTTTAATATGCTATCTAGGTTGGTCATAACTTTCCTTCCAAGGAGTAAGTGTCTTTTAATTTCATGGCTGCAGCCACCATCTGCAATGATTTTGGAGCCCAAAAAAATAAAGTCTGACACTGTTTCCACTATTTCCCCATCTATTTTCCATGAAGTGATGGGACCAGATGGCATGATCTTAGTTTTCTGAATGTTGAGCTTTAAGCCAACTTTTTCACGCTCCTCTTTCACTTTCAACAAGGGGCTTTTTAGTTCCTCTTCACTCTTTGCCATAAGGGTGGTGTCATCTGCATATTTGAGGTTATTGATATTTCTCCCAGCAGTCTTGATTCCAGCTTGTGCTTCTTCCAGCCCAGCATTTCTCATGATGTACTCTGCATATAAGTTAAATAAGCAGGGTGACAATATACAGCCTTGACGTACTCCTTTTTCTATTTGGAACCAGTCTGTTGTTCCATGTCCAGTTCTAACTGTTGCTTCCTGACCTGCATACAGGTTTCTCAAGAGGCAGGTCAGGTGGTCTGGTATTCCCATCTCCTTCAGAATTTTCCACAGTTTATTGTGATCCACACAGTCAAAGGCTTTGGCATAGTCAATAAAGCAGAAATAGATGTTTTCTGGAACTCTCTTGCTTTTTCGATGATCCAGCAGATATTGGCAATTTGATCTCTGGTTCCTCTGCCTTTTCTAAATCTAGCTTGAACATCTGGAAGTTCAAGTTCAAGTATTGCTGAAGCCTGGCTTGGAGAATTTTGAGCATTACTTTACTAGTGTGTGAGATGAGTGCAATCGTGCAGTAGTTTGAGCATTCTTTGGGATTGCCTTTCTTAGGGATTGGAATGAAAACGGACCTTTTCCAGTCCTATGGCCACTGCTGAGTTTTCCAAATTTGCTGACATATTGAGTGCAGCACTTTCACAGCATCATCTTTCAGGATTTGAAAGAGCTCAACTGGAATTCCATCACATCCACTAGCTTTGTTCGTAGTGATCCTTTCTAAGGCCCACTTGACTTCACATTCCAGGATGTCTGGCTCTAAGTGAGTGATCACACCATCGTGATTATCTGGGTTGTGAAGATCTTTTTTGTACAGTTCTTCTGTGTATTCTTGCCACCTCTTCTTAATATCTTCTGCTTCTGTTAGGTCCGTACCATTTCTGTCCTTTATCGATCCCATCTTTGCATGAAATGTTCCTGTGGTATATCTAATTTTCTTGAAGAGATCTCTAGTCTTTCCCATTCTGTTGTTTTCCTCTATTTCTTTGCATTTCTTGACTGGTAGGCAGTAGTAATTCTCTGAAATGGTGGGAATCTTCAAGCACAGGGGGGGAAAGTCTCAGGGAAGGTGGAAATGGGAGCTGTACACTCTTTCCCTCCTTAGAATGAGAGTATGGGTCCTGAAGAAGGAAAGTTATAGGCCCATCTGAAGCAGTCAGGGGTCTCTGAGGGATGGAGAACTTTTTTGATCAAAATTAGAAAAAGAATCAGGGAAGGAAAAAGGGCAAACATATTTCATGAACATAAAGTTGCCAGATTTAGAAAATAAAAATACATTCAGTTAAATTTGAATTTCAGATAAGCAACAAATCATTTTGCATGCAACTATGTTCCAAATTTTGCATCCTGAATCTATCTGGCAACCCTACAAGCTGCAGTGAGGGAAGGAGTTGAGGGCTGTAGCATTGTCTGCAAAGAGAGAGTTGGGACTTCAGGAAGCAATGGCTTCTCAGGGGCCTCAAATGGCTGTCAGGAGCTTCTGGGGACTCATTAATCATCCCTTTCTAGTTCTGATCTCTTACACTACCCAGCAACGTTCTAACCTTCATTTGGAATAAGTATCTGCCATTTTGAAGAGGCAGCATGTAAGGCTTCTATGCCATGTATACAAAAGCTCGTGGCCCCCAATACCTTAAAGAGCAAAGAAGACAAGACTGTGACCTTAAACTCCACCTGTCCCCTCCTCTGGTCTCCCCGCCCTCCTCTCTCCCTCCTTTCACACAAGTGTCTACAGAAGGGTGGAGGGACTCTCTTTCTTTCTTGCTCTCTCTCTGCATTTTGGATACAGTCTTAACCAGTTCTTACTTAAATTGCTTCTCAGATAAAAGACTTAAAAACCTCAAAAATGTACTACTTAGATGGGTAAATTCCTTTAAAGTTCCCACTGAGTTCCAAAGAACATGGATTCTTTTATCAACTGAAACAAGACTCTCACTTCTACCAGCTCTGAACTAGCTATTCCCAAACTATAAATGTTCAATTACTTCTCAGACAGCAAATGCACATTTTGCTTCCTTATGCTATATATCTTGTATGGTTTGCATTATCATTTGCTAAATACATTTGGATACTATTTATCTCTGGAAACATCTCTCAGAGCTTTGTGAGACTTCTTGCCCTCTAGAAGCAGCCCAAATAAATCACTGAGGAGCCATTTAACACACAAAAAGAAAAAGATTCCAATTTTCCAAATAGGGCCATTTGTTTCATCTGTTTGGCTGCGAGGTAGCTGTGGAAATGGTGCTGATGAAACTATCAAGCCCTTTAGGTTTTGTCTCTGATGGGAGAATCCAAAAGTTCTTACCATTTCCATTTTGAAAAATGCATGCCTTCTATTCCTTGAACTGAGCATAGCTTAATGAGTCTCTCTACTTAATACATAGGCTTTCCAGGTAGCTCAGTGGTAAACAATCTGCCTACAGATTCTACAGAATCTGCCTACATCAAACAGATGAGTTTGATTCCTGGGTTGGAAAGATCCCCTGGAGAAGGAAATGGCAACCTACTCCAGTACTCTGGCCTGGGAAATCCCATGGACAGAGGAGCCTATAGTCCATGAGGTCACAAAGAGTCAGACATGACTTAGTGATGAAACAACAACAATAATACCTAATATATAAATTATAAATATTCTTGACATCTATTCATTTTTAAACTTTAAAAATTGCTTTAAATGAAAAATCTAAGACTTTCCTGGTGGTTCAGTGGTTAAGATTCTATGCTCCCAATGAAGGGGGCACAGGTTCAGTCCCTAGTCAGGGAACTAAGATCCCACATGTCATGTGGCTCAGACAAAAAAAAAAAAAAAGTAAAGATTCATATCAATGTATCACAAAACCCACTGAAATGTTGTGAAGTAATTAGCCTCCAACTAATAAAAAAAAAAAAGAAAGAAAAATCTATTCCCCACAAAGATATAAATAAAATGCCTTAACTTTCATGCCAACTGGAAAAGATCTCACTGTGCAGAGAGCAAGTCAAATTAAATTTATCATACATCCAAGAGACAAATCACTGCACTAGACAATTAGAGACCCGAGTTCTAGTCCCAGCTTTGTCCACAGTCAGAGACAAGAATTGCTTTCTGTACACTGTTTCTCTCTAGTTAATTGTTAGAAGTAAATTATAATTTTATATGATGTATTTGCCTAAAATATATAATATTACAAATATAAATGAAGTCCCCTAGATTTCTTCAATCCTTTCCCGGAAACCCAAGAGATAACCAAAACCCAAGAGATAACTTCTGCTATAAACTAATACATATCTTTACTAGGCTGTTTAGCTATGCCGTAGAAAATAGATAGTATTAATTTTTGTGGGTCTTTTCACATAAATGTTCATAAAATACATGCAACTCTATAGCTCGCTCTTTTCATTCTATGATACATTTTTGAAATCGATCCATGTTGATGTGGATAGCTCTTTTTTCTCTGAGTAATATTTCACCATCTAATAGACCATGTCCTATCTATCCACTCTAGGGACAGTTACATTGTTTCCGATTGTTCTCTATAGAAACAATTTTAATAGATACTAAATTGCCCTCCAAAGCCAGGGATCATTTACCATTCCCACTAGAAGCACAGGAAGCACCTCTTTTTCTACAACTCAACAACACTGAATATTAATAAACTTCATTTTTGTCATACTAGTAGGTAAAGATAAAATAATATCTTGTGCTGATTTTAATTTGCTTTTCCTCCCTAGCTTAGTGAAGGTGAACATCTTCTCAAATGTTCTTTACCCTCATATTTTTCTCTTCTGTGAATCCCATGTTTATATCACTTACTCATTTTTTGTTGGTTTATTTGTCCTTACTGATTTGCAGAGCTCTTAATAAATTCAAATTGTTAATTCATTGTTATACATGTTGCTTTTTGTAACTTCAAAACATAGTAGAGTATCTAACTCTTATTAGGAGGTAATAATTATCTGTTGGTTACATGAATAAATGGATGTTGCATAAAAACCATGCATTGGGCAATCACTCTGTAGCTTACAACAGAGCTATGGCACTTTAACTATTTAGCTGTGAAGAACAGGCAAGTGGGTACATTAAGTATGAACCATTAAATGGAGTACCCTATCGTTTCTAAATCCCCAGTACTTAGGACAAGGCCTTCTATAAAATAGCAGCTCAGTAAATGTTGAATGCATTAAAGACCAGAATGGAAGAAACCAAAAGAAACTCCTCCTTGACCAGGGTAGGGGATTAAGAAGTACAAACTACTATGTACAAAGTAATCTACAAGGATATATTATGCAACACAAGGAACATATCCAATATTTTATAATAATGTAAATGGAATACAACCTTTAAAAATTCTGAATTACTATGTTGTACACCTGTAACATATAATATTGTACATCAACTATACCTCAATTTAAAAAAAAAAGAGCCTCCTTCCTCTCACATGCCTGAGAGATCAAATTTTCCATCCCATAATAAGCTAACAAAAAATTATAATAAAATATGTCATGCAGCCAGTACAGAAAAATTTTGTATTAAATATCTGCTCTATTCCAAATCTCTTGATCTCCACAGCAAAAATGGGAAATTAGAGCCAAGCAGACACCTCATAAGAAAAGCAAATAAAGACAAAATGAATGCTTCGAGTCACTAGACTCAACTTAGGGAATTCATGGTAAAATCTGACTGCTTCATCCACTGCTTCTTTCCCCTGGGGACCAGGGAAAGGACTGGGGGGCCAGGACTGTGCCTCCACCTTGCCTATCTCTTCCTCTTTCCTCCTCCCTCCTCCCCACCTCTCCATTTCAAATGCTTCCTTCTTTCTCTTTCCAGATTGTTGTTCTTTTCTACAGAGTGTTGATCCCTGGATTTTCCTGGATTGTCATGATTTCTGTTGAAAGACTCTCACAGCAGAAGCAACACCCACATTTATATATATATATGTATGTATATATATGTTGCTTTTCTTCTGCTTTCTTGCTCCATCAGGGCTCCATCAGGGCTCTGTTATTTGGTTTAATTACTTCTGGCAGTTTGCCCATCAAAATGTGCAATTCTTCAAAGGGATGGAAATAACAGTGAATCTGCCTCCTCCCGAGCAATTGAGGTTTTCCTTTGAATCCTGTTGTCTTGGAAACAAGTGAGTGTCATTGAACATACACCTACCATAATGGTTAAAACATCAGCTAGAGGCATCACTCCCCCACAATCCATTCTCTGTTTTGCCCAACTCAGAGGATGATTGGCTGCTAGACTAGAAACAGGCTATGAGTGAAGACATCTGGATTCTAGCCTTACCTCTGAAACTATTCACATGGCTATAGGCAGGTCAAATAACCTTTTTGAGCCTCTATTTCCTTATTTAAAAAATGGAAAAAATAGAACCTCTTCTATCTATCTCAAATTTAATGGGAAGATTAAAAGTGGAAATAGACATGAAAAAGCACTTTGGAAACTACAAAAGGATAGGCAAATATAAGCACATACTTGAATTATTTTACTCTTGCTCAAAATGAATCATGAAATTTTAGCTCAGATATGTGTAAGTTCTGTTTATTATCTTGTCCTAATGGTAAAACAGACCACCTTTAAAGACCTAAGCACCTGAGAGCTGAAAATGGTCATCAGTGACCAGTAGTTACTCCCTTTGTGGTCCATTCTGCTAAATGAAAAGTAACTCCATGCAGACAGGAAAGCTGTACCCACTACTGTTGACTACTCAGAGTATAGTACCAGGCACAGCCTAAAGTTACTTCTGTTTTAGTCATCCCTGGCTGCATAACAAGCCACTCAAATACATAGTGGCTTCAAGCAATCCTTTTCTTTTGCTCACAGTTTTATGGATCAGAAATTCAAGGTCTTGCCTGGGGCAGTTCATCTCTGCCATATCCAGGCAGTTGGGGCTAGACGACCCACTTCTCTACATGTCTGAAATCTCAGTGCTCCTTGGCAACTCTCTCTCTCCACTTGGTGTCTCAACCTCCAACACCTCTTCACATGTTTGAGGGCTCTCACCACTGTGGTCTCAGGGTAGGTCCTTTTATTACATGCTGTTTGACTTCCAAGAGACAGGAAGCAGAAGCTGTTGCGTTGGTTAACGGCTATACCTAGAAATGGCACAGCATCACTTCTGCCACGCTCTACTGGTCAAAGAAGAAACAGGACCTGTCCAGACCCAAGGAAATGGAGAAACAGATTACATCTCCTGATGGAAGAATGGCAAGGTAAACCTTGCAGAAGAGTGTAATGTTACAGCCGTCTCTAGGAGACTCTGACATCTCCTTTGGCATTTGTCATCCCTAACAAGGTATCTCCTAGTTCTGCCACACCAGGATTAATAAAGATCAATAGGTAGAGAACAAGATGGCAGAGAAGTAGGTGAATGTGGAGTACATCTCTCTCCACAGACACATCAGGAACACACCTTCAAACACAGAAGTGCATGCAGAACACCCGCTGAGAGCGGGCAGGAGGACCTGACCAGCAGAAAAGAATATATAGAACCACGCAAAACTCAGTAGGATGGAGGAACTAGGGGGAAAAACAGGAGTGTTAGTAGGACTGGACCTGACCTCGACAGGTGGGGGAACTGAAGCAGGGGTCCGATCCCCACATCGGGGCAATTGTCTGAGTCAGAGGAGAAACATTTAAGGCTGAGAGTGAAACAGTGGACCTGTGGCAGCCTAACTGGAATGAGAATCAGACAGTCCTTGTCACAGCCATACATACCCCGGACAGGGATGCAGATCTCCTGGAAGGCACAGCAGCTCTAAGCTGGAGTTTAGGTATTGTGGAGCAATCCCAGGGCGAGGGCTGCTGTGGACTGTGGAGAGATGAATCGAGGGGATGTGAGGGAGGAGACTGTGGTGGGAAATGCCAGTGGAGGAAAGCTGGGCAGCCATGGAAGCAAGGCGATACTGCGGCGACGGTGGAGCCATCACCATAGCCTCTCTCCCCCCACACGTCAGCACTGGCAGCTGAGCAACAGAGAGGCTGGCCCATCAAACGCCTGGCACTGAACTACAGAGTAGGACCCCACCCAGGGTGCCCCTTTAAGTGCCTGATGCACCAAACAACAGAGAAGGACCCCAGGCAAGGAAGCCTCTAAGTGCCTGAACGGGCAGAGCTACAGAGAAAGACTGGCCAAAGAGACCCTCTGATCACCAGCTACAGAGGCTTGAAAAAGGACTCCTGCAGCAGAGGTAGTCGTGTCCCTACGCACTTGGCACCGCCAGGGTCCCTGCAAGCCAAGCAGCTGCGCCACCTTCATGCTCAACTCTCCCTGGGGCAGAGCTGCCAAAGGCAAAAAGAAGTCTTGTGCCTATGCATGCAGGGTCACTTTGGTCGTGTCCAGCTCTTTGCGACCCTGTAGATTGTGGCCTGCCAGGCTTCTCTGTCAGGAAGGGAGGTTCTCCAGACAAGAATACTGGAGCATATTGGCCAATACTGGTCGCTATGCCCTTCTAGAGCACTCTATTTCCTGCTGCCCTAGGCGCCAACCCCCCTGAGTACCTGGTGCTGCCAGAACCCCTGTGACCCAAGCAGCTGCACCACCTCCACCCTGGCCCTCACAGGGGCAAGCCCAAGTCCTCCAGGGCAGCCTCAGGAGCAAACCCCAGTGGACAACCCACGTGCAGAGGTGGAAATAAAACCACAACTGAAACCCAGGGGCAGTGGGGCTAAGGAAGAAGACCCAAAACCTTCCCACCAGCTGTACAAACTGCAGATTAAATCCACACGATCAAGTAGGCAGACTCTGTGTCTATGGAATATATAAAAGGTCACTGAGAGCTCCCACAAAAGAAACCGCACTAGTTCTGATAGCTGTGGATATTGGAGGCAAGAACACACAGGAGTACGAGCAGATTAGAGTCTGAGCTGCCCCCACAGCAGACCCAGCGATCAGCACGGTGTTGGAGGGCATCCTAGGGAGGTGAGGTGGACTGCAAGGTAAGGAAAGGAGTCTGACAGCAGTGATTCAAGAAAAACACATTTAATATTCTTATGTTTTGACTAGTTCTGTAGATTCTTTGGATTTTTTTTCCTTTTTTTCCCTCCTCTGTTGTAGCTGTCAATTTTACTGGCACTAAGATATCCAATTAGGCTTTTGAACGTTTTTTTTTTTTTTTTCTCACTCACATTTTTTATCATTGTCATAATCATTTTTATCATTATCATTGTCATAAACCTCTGCCTCTACGTTGGGCTTTTGCAGTTTTGTGCGGTTTCCCTTTTCTCTCTCTCTCTCTTTTTTTCTTTTCTCTTTTTTTTTAATTTTAATTTTTAAAACCTATTATCATTTTTTGTACATTTATTCTTTTGTTTGCTTTTCCTATTTTCTTTTCCCCTTGCAGTTAACCTTTAATGTATGTAAATTTTCTTCATCTACCTCTATTTAACTTTGCATATCTATTCTTTATTTTCTTTCCTTTCCTCTCAACATTTTGTTAGTTTTATTTTCATTGTTTTATTCCCCAATTGGCACCTTGCTTTTGTTTTGTTTTCCAGTTTGTGCTTTAGTTAGTTTTGTTCTGGTAGATATAATTTTTTGTTTCCTTTGTTTGCTGGGTCAATCTATTGTACTTTATTTTTGTTGGCCTGTTTTGATTTTGCTTATGGGTGTATATGTAGATATTCAGTCACACTTTTTATTGTTGTTATAAACCTCTGCCTCTATGTTGGGCTTTTGCAGTTCTTGGAGTTTTCCTTTTTCTTCCTTTTTCCTATCTTCTTCCATTTTTTTTTTTTTTTTCTTTTCTCTTTTTTATAGTTTTAATTTTTAATTTTCTTAAACCTACTATATTTTTTCTACATTTATTCCTTTCTTTGCATTTCCTACTGTTCTTTTCCCCTTGCAGTTAACCTTTAATGTATATAAATCTTCTTCACCTACCTCTATTTAACTGTGCATATCTATTCTTTCTTTCTTTTCTTTCTTTCCTTTCCTCTCAACATATTTGTTAGTTTTGTTTTCATTGCTTTATTTCCCACTTGGCACCTTGCTCTAGTTTTGTTTTCCAGTTTGTGCTTTAGTTTGTTTTGTTCTTAATGGGTAAGTGTAATTTTTTATTTCCTTTGGTGAGTCAATCTACTGTATATGTGTTGGACTCTTTTGACTTTGCTCATGGGTATATATGTATATGTATATATTCCATTATTTTAATTATTATTTGCCTGATTTTGTAACTTCCATTTATCTGGGGGTCATCTTTGGCTTCTCATTTTTGGATATTTGTCTTAATCTCACTTAATGCCATAACAAACCACTTGTTCCTGGCCAGAGATCAAGCCCTTAGCCTTTGGAGTGGGAGCACTGACTCCAAGACCCTAGGCTACCAAAGAACTAACCCTAGGGAGTATCAAATAGTGAGAACTCATACAAAGGAAACCACTTCAATACAAGCCCCGGCTTCACCCAATCACCAGTAGCCCCCTGTGCAGGACGCCTCATCTAAACAACAAACAAAACAAAAATATAAACCCAATCATCAGCAGACAGGATTACTCACTCACCCTTGCCCATCAGAGGAAAAACAAACAAAAACTCAACACAAATCTCACCACAAACCACTGGACCAACCTTCGGTTCAGTTCAGTTGCTCAGTCATGTCTGACGCTTTTCAACCCATGAATCACAGCACGCCAGGCCTCCCTGTCCATCACCAACTCCCAGAGTTTACTCAAACTCACATCCATCGAGTCAGTGACGCCATCCAGTCATCTCATCTTCTGTCGTCCCCTTCTCTTCCTGCCCCCAACCCCGCCCAGCATCAGGGTCTTTTCCAATGAGTCAACTCTTCGCATGAGGTGGCTAAAGTACTGGAATTTCAGCTTCAACATCAGTCCTTCCAATGAACACCCAGGACTGATCTCCTTTAGGATGGACTGGTTGGATCTCCTTGCACTCCAAGGGACTCTCAAGAGTCTTCTCCAACACCACAGTTCAAAAGCATCAATTCTTTGGTGCTCAGCTTTCTTCACCATCCAACTCTCACATCCATACATGACCACTGGAAAAACCATAGCCTTGACTAGATGGACCTCTGTTGGCAAAGTAATGTCTCTGCTTTTTAATATGCTATCTAGGTTGGTCATAACTTTCCTTCCAAGGAGTAAGCATCTTTTAATTTCATGGCTACAATCACCATCTGCAGTGATTTTGGAGCCCAAAAAAATAAAGTCTGACACTGTTTCCCCATCTATTTGCCATGAAGTGATGGGACCAGATGCCATGATCTTAGTTTTCTGAATGTTGAGCTTTAAACCAACTTTTTCACTCTCCTCTTTCACTTTCATCAGGGGGCTTTTTAGTTCCTCTTCACTCTTTGCCATAAGGGTGGTGTCATATGCATATCTGAGGTTATTGATATTTCTCCCAGAAATCTTGATTCCAGCTTGTGCTTCTTCCAGCCCAGCGTTTCTCATGATATACTCTGCATATAAGTTAAATAAGCAGGGTGACAATATACAGCCTTGACGTACTCCTTTGGAACCAGTACTCCTTTGGAACCACATCCAGTTCTAACTGTTGCTTCCTGACCTGCATACAGGTTTCTCAAGAGGCAGGTCAGGTGGTCTGGTATTCCCATCTCCTTCAGAATTTTCCACAGTTTATTGTGATCCACACAGTCAAAGGATTTGGCATAGTCAATAAAGCAGACATAGATGTTTTTCTGGAACTCTCTTGCTTTGTCAATGATCTAGCAGATGTTGGAAATTTGATCTCTGTTTCCTCTGCCTTTCCTAAAACCAGCTTGAACATCCAGAATTTCACAGTTCAAGTATTGCTGAAGCCTGGCTTGGAGAATTTTGAGCATTACTTTACTAGGATGTGAGATGAGTGCAGTTCTGTGGTAGTTTGAGCATTCTTTGGCATTGCCTTTCTTTGGGATTGGAATGAAAACTGAACTTTTCCAGTCCGTGGCCACTGCTGAGTTTTCCAAATTTGCTGGCATATTGTGCGCAGCACTTTCACAGCATCATCTTTCAGGATTTGAAAGAGCTCAACTGGAATTTCATCACCTCCACTAGCTTTGTTCATAGTGATGCTTTCTAAGGCCCATTTGACTTCACATTCCAGGATGTCTGGCTCTAGGTGGGTGATCACACCATCGTGATTATCTGGGTCGTGAAGATCTTTTTTGTACAGTTCTTCTGTGTATTCTTGCCACCTCTTCTTAATATCTTCTGCTTCTGTTAGGTCCATACCATTTCTGTCCTTTATCGATGCCATCTTTGCATGGAATGTTCCTGTGGTATCTCTAATTTTCTTGAAGAGATCTCTAGTCTTTCCCATTCTGTTGTTTTCCTCTATTTCTTTGCATTGATCACTGAGGAAGGCTTTCATATCTCTCCTGGCTATTCTTTGGAACTCTGCATTCAATAGGGAATATCTTTCCTTTTCTCCTTTGCTTTTTGTTTCTCTTCTTTTCACAGCTATTTGTAAGGCCTCCTCAGACAACCATTTTGCCCTTTTGCATTTCTTTTCCATGGGGATGGTCTTGATCTCTGTCTCCTGTACAATGTCACAAACCTCTGTCCATAGTTCATCAGGCACTCTGTCTATCAGATCTAGTCCCTTAAATCTATTTCTCACTTCCACTGTATAGTCATAAGGGATTTGATGTAGGTCATACCTGAATGGTCTAGTGGTTTTCCCTACTTTCTTCAATTTAAGTCTGAATTTGGCAATAAGGAGTTCATGATCTGAGCCACAGTCAGCTCCCAGTCTTGTTTTTGCTGACTGTATAAAGCTTCTCCATCTTTGGCTGCAAAGAATATAATCAATCTGATTTTGGTGTTGACCATCTGGTGATGTCCATGTGTAGAGTCTTCTCTTGTGTTGTTGGAAGAGGCTGTTTGCTTAGGAGGGCAGAAACCAAAAGGAAGAAAGAACACAACCTTGAAGCCTGGGAAAAGGAGACCTCAAGCACAAAGAGTCCCATACAGGATAAACCCAAGACCATATTAATGAAACTAACAAAGACTAAATACAAAGAATATTAAAAGCAGCAAGGGAGAAGAAACAAGTAACATACAAGGGAAACCCTGTACACTTAACAGCTGATCTTTCAGCTGAAACTCTACAGACCAGAAGGGAATGTCAGGATATATTTAAAGTACTGAAAGGGAAAAATCTACAACCAAGATTACCATACCCAGCAAGGATCTCATTCAAAATTGGTGGAGAAATAAAAAGCTTTTCAGACAAGCAAAAGTTAAGAAAATTCAGTACCACCAAACCAGCTTTACAACAAATGTTAAACAGACTTATATAGTCAAGAAATACAAGAGAAGAAAAAAGATCTACAAAATCAACCCCAAACAATTAAGAAAGTGGCAACAGGAACATATATATCAATAATTGCTTTAAATGTTATTGGATTAAACGCTCCAACCAAAAGACACAGACTGGCTGAACGGATACAAAAACAAGACCCATATTTATGCTGTCTATAAGAAACCCACTTCATACCTTCAAACACATAAAAACTGAAAGAGAGAGGATGGAAAAAATATATTCCATGCAAATGGGAAGTAAAAGAAAGCTGGAGGAGCAATCCTCATATTAGAGAAAAGAGACCTTAAAATAAAGAAGATTACAAGAGATAAGGAAGGACACTACATAATCAAGGGATCAATCCAAGAGGAAGACATAACAATTGTAAATATCTATGCACCTAACATAGGAGCACTTTAATACATAAGACAAACACTAACAGATACAAAAGGAGAAATTGACAGTAACACAATAATAGTAGAAGATTTGAACACCCCACTCACACCAATGCACAGATCATCAAAACAGAAAATTAATAAGGAAACACAAGTCTTAAATGATACATTAGATGAGATGGATCTCATTGATATCTTCAGGACATTCCATCCAAAGGCAGAAGAATACACCTTCTTCTCAAGTGCATATGGAACATTCTCCAGAATAGACCACATCATGGGTCACAAACCAAACCTCAGTAAATTTAAGAAAATTGAAATTGTATCAAGCATCTTCTCTGACCACAACACTGTAAGTCTAGATATCAGTTACAAGGGAAAAAAGTGTAAGAAACACAAACACGTGGAGATTAAACAACATGTTTCTAAATAACCAACAGGTTACTAAGGAAATCAAAAGGGAAATTAAAAAATTTCTAGAAACAAATGACAATGAAAACATGATAACCAAAAACATCAAATAGACAACCTAACTTTACACCTAAAATAACTGGAAAAAGAAGAACAAAAAAAAAACTGGTAGACGGAAAGAAATCATAAAGATCTGAGAAGAAATGAATGAAAAAAGAGAAATGAATGAAAAAGAGCTGAAAGAAATGATAATAAAGATTAATAAAACTAAAAGATGGTTCTTTGAGAAGATAAACAAAGTTGACAAAACTTTAGCCAGTCTCATCAAGAAAAAAGAGAGAAGAATCAAATCAACAAAGTTAGAAATGAAAAAGGAGAGGTTACAACAGACAAAGCAGAAATACAAAGGATTATAAGAGACTAGTATGAACAACTATATGGCAATAAAATGGATAACTTGGAAGAAACGGATGGATTCTTAGAAATGTTCAATCTTCCAAGAATGAATCAGAAAGAAATAGAAATTGTGAACAACCCAATTACAAGCACTGAGATTGAAGCTGTGATCAAAAACCACCCAAAACAAAAGCCCAGGACCAGACAGCTTCACAGAATTCTATCAAACATTTAGAAAAGGGCTAATGCCTATCCTTCTAAAACTCTTTCAAAAAGTTGCAGAGGAAGGAACACTTTCAAACTCATTCTACGAGGCCACCATAACCCTGATACCAAAACCAGACAAATACAACACACACAAAAAAACAAAACTACAGGCCAATATCACTGATGAACATAGATGAAAAAATCGTCAACAAAATTTTAGCAAATAGAATTCAGCAACACATTAAAAAGCTTATACACCATGATCAAGTTGGGTTTATTCCAGGAATGCAAGGATTTTTCAACATAAACAAATCAATCAGTGTGATACACCATATCAACAAATTGAAAGATAAAACCATATGATCATCTCAACAGATGCAGAAAAAGCCTTTGACAAAATTCAGTACCCAATTATGATTCAAACTCTTCAAAAAATAGGCATAGTAGGAACCTCCCTCAACATGGTAAAGGCCATGTATGATAAGCCTACAGAAAACATTATTCTCAATGGTGAAAAACTGAAAGCATTCCCCCTAAGATCAGGAACAAGACAAGGGTGTCCACTTTCACCACTATTATTCAACATAGTTCTGGAAGTCCTAGCTACAGCAATCAGAGACGAAAAAGAAATAAAAGAAATCCAGATCGGAAAAGAAGAAGTAAAGCTATCACTCGTTGCAAATGACATGATACTGTACACAGAAAACTAGAGCTAATCAGTGAATTTAGCAAAGTTGTAGGATACAAAATCAATACACAGAAATCATTTTCATTTCTATATACTAACAATGAAAAATCAGAAAGAGAATCAATTCCATTCACCATTGCAACAAAAAGAATTACATACCTAGGAATAAATTTACCTAAGGAGACAAAAGAACTGTAGACAGAAAATTATAAGACACTGATGAAAGAAATCAAAGATGACATAAACAGATGGGGAGATATTCCATGTTCCTGGGTAGGAAGAATCAATATTGTGAAAATGGCTATACTACCAAACACAATCTACAGATTCAATGCTATCCCTATCAAATTACCAATGGCATTTTTCACATAATTAGAACAAAAAATTTCACAATTCATATGGAAACACAAAAGGCCCCAAATAGCCAAAGCTGTCTTGAGAAAGAAGAATGGAGCTGGAGGAATCAACCTTCCTGGCTTCAGATTATACTACAAAGCTATAGTCATCAAGACAGTATGGTACTGGCACAAAAACAGAACTATAGACCAATGGAACAAGATAGAAAGCCCAGAAAGAAACCCATGCACCTATGGGTACCTTATGTTTGACAAAGGAGGCAAGAATATACAATGGGGCAAAGACAGCTTCTTCAATAAATGGTGCTGGGAAAACTGGACAGCTATGTGTAAAAGAATGAAATTAGAACACTTCCTAACACCATACAAAAAGATAAACTCAAAATGGATTAAAGACCTAAATGTAAGACCAGAAACTATAAAATGCTTAGAAGAAAACATAGGCAGAACACTCAATGACATAAATCAAAGAAAGTTCCTCTATGACTCACCTCCTAGAGTAATGGAAATAAAAACAAAAGTAAACAAGTGGGACCTAATTAAACTTAAAAGCTTTCACACAGCAAAGGAAACTATAAGCAAGGTGAAAAGACAACCCTCAGAATGGGAGGAAATAATAGCAAATGAAACAACTGACAAAGGATTAATTTCCAAAATATATAAGCAGCTCATACAACTCAATGCCAGAAAAACAAACAACCCAATCAAAAAGTGGGGGAAAGGCTTAAACAGACATTTCTCCAAAGAAGACATACAGATGGCTAACAAACACATGAAAAGATGCTCAACATCACTCATTATCAGAGAAATGCAAATCAAAACCACAATGAGATATTACCTCACACCAGTCAGAATGGCCATCATCAAAAAGTCTACAGACAATAAATGCTGGAGAGGGTGTGGAGAAAAGGGAACACTCTTGCACTGTTGGTGGGAATGTAAATTGATACAGCCACTATGGAAGACAGTATGGAGATTCCTTTAAAAAACCACCATATGACCTAGCAATCCCACTCCTAGGCATATACCCTGAGGAAACCAAAATTGAAAAAGACATGTATCCCACTGTTCATTGCAGCACTATTTACAACAGGTAGGACACGGAAGCAACCTAGATGTCCATCAACAGATAAATGGATAAAGAAGTTGTGGTACATAAACACAATGTAATATTACTCAGCCATAAAAAGGAACACACTTGAGTCAGTTCTGATGAGGTAGATGAACCTAGAGCCTATTATACAGAGTGAACTGAGTCAGAGAGAGAAAGATAAATATCATATTCTAACGCACATATACAGAATCTAGAAAAATGGTACTTAAGAATTTATTTACAGGGCAGCAATGGAGAAACAGACATAGAGAATAGACTTATGGACATGGGGAGAGGGGAGGAGAGGGTGAGATGTATGGAAAGAGTAACATGGAAACTTACATTACCATATGTAAAATGGAAAGCTGATGGGAATTTGCTGTATGGCTCAGGAAACTCAAACAGGGGCTCTGTATTAACCTAGAGGGGTGGGATGGGGAGGGAGATGGGAGGGAGATTCAAAAGGGAGGGGATATATGTATGTCTATGGTTGATTCATGTTAAGGTTTGACAAAAAACAATGAAATTCTGTAAAGTAATTATCCTTCAATAAAAAAAGAAAAAGAGAAAAAAGTAAAGATCAATAAAGCACCTACTGAGACTTTGACCACTCCCAGACACTATTATCAGACCTTGGTGCTTTCCCAGGAGCCAAAGAAGCACCTAAACAGACTAGATACATGAAACTCCAGTTTGGATCATTCACATTTAGAAGAAAACATGGTACCTCAGGCCTCTCCACATCTAAGCACATTTCTAGAAGTAGCTTCAGCAAGGAAACCAGCCAGATACAAAGAAAAATATCATATCAAGGGTCACATTTTGGTCTTGCTACACAGATTTAATATATGTGTCATCTTGGATTAATTATATAACCTCTCTAGGTCTCAGTTTCCTCATCTGGACAATGTGGGATTTATACCTCTAATAATTTACCTTTCCAAAATTGCTGAAATTATTAAATGAAATAATGTATATAACATGCATTTTAGTTATAAATCAGTATAAGAATGTCAATTATTAAATCAGAAAGACAACAGAGGCAGATACTGGCTTTGCCTCTTCATGGATGTGTGACTCTTAGGGAAGCTTACTTAAACATTCTGTGCCTCCATTTAATCTTCAAAGTCTGGTTTGGCATGCCAGATTTTTAAAATGTATCACAAACCAGAACTTCCCTAGTGGTCCCATGGTTAAGAATTATCTGCCAATACAGGGGACATGAGTTTGACACCTGGCCCGGAAAGATTCCACACGCCACGGAGCAACTAAAACCCTGCACCACAACTACTGAAGCCTGAGTTCCCTAGAGCCCATGCTCTGCAACAGAAGAAGCCACCACAAATGAGAAGCCCACGCACCACAACTAGAGAGTAGACCCTGCTAATAGCAACTAGAGAAAGCCCATGCACAGCAATGAAGATCCAGCACAGCCAAAAGTAAATAAATATCACAGATCAGCAGTTAAAAGCAAAAATTCCAAACCATGCATCAAGAGAAAATAAATGCATGTTGTAAGCACTATGGGATAGACTTACTGGTGTGGTTTTCATTTAAAATCTTAAGCCAAACATGGGATGGCTAATAGAGTAAAATATATCTTCCATACAGTGACTGAATACTCATTGGAAGGACTGATGTTGAGGCTAAAGCTCTAGTACTTTGGCCGCCCGATATGAACAGCCAACTCATTGGAAAAGACCCTGATGCTGGGAAAGATTGAAGGCAGATGGAGCATAGGATGACAGAGGATGAGATGGTTGGATGGCATCACTGATTCAATGGACATGAACTTGGGCAAACTTTGGGAGATAGTGAGGGATAGGGAAGCGGGGCATGCTGCAGTCCATGAGGTCACAAAGAGTCAGATGCAACTTGGCAATTAAATAACAACAGTGGATGAGTAGGGGTCTGGAACCAGACTTCTGGATTTAAATCCTAATCTCTCCTTTGAACAGTTGTGTGATCTAGTGCAGAATACCTAACTTCTGACCTCTATTTCCTCATCTCTAAGATGAAAGTAATGATATTATCTACCTCATAGGGTTGTTGTAAAGATTAAATGACTCAATGCTCTGAAAACAGTATGTAAAAACATAATAAGAATTAGTAAATTTTAGCTACTACGTTTCATCTCAGTCATTTTATGTCTGCTGTATAAAAGCTCAACTCCAGTGTCAACACTATGACAGCACACCTCAAGAGGGTATGAACATATATATTACTCATAGAATTGAGATTTATTAAGGCACATGGCAGGACTCTCAAGCAAGTGCAAAATTGCCTGAGAGAACAAGGAAAGAAAAGAAGTCTTGATTTTTACTGAGTTTCACTGTGTTTGCGGAGGGGAAGGGTAGCCTAGGATGTGTGTTCCCATATGAGAAAAGAGACTGTCTGCCACCTATGCCAAAGGAGGCTGCACTTTCTTATCAACTTTCCCAGATGTCTGGCACAAGGGAAGAGGGACAGGAAAGGCTTAAAAACTGTCAGAAGTTAAATAGTATCAAAAAATGGTTAGACTCCTCATTTTAACATCATAAAGATCCTTTATATTTCTTGTAAGCATACAACTAAGCACATGGAAAAGATTTTGTCAGTGGTCACCTTTGTAAATTCTATTACTAGTTTTAATAGTTCTTTAGCTAATACTTATGGGTTTTTAGAATAGACAATTATTCTAACTATAAATAATAAGAATTTTCCATTTCTAAAAAATTAATCCAATAAAATTCAGGTTACAAAGTTAATATACAGAAATTTGTTGCCCGTCTATACACTAACAAGTACTGAACTCAATATGTCAGCAAATTTTGATAACTCAGCAGTGGCCACAGGACTGGAAAAGGTAAGTTTTCACTGCAATCCCAAAGAAGGGCAATGCCAAAGAATGTTTAAACTACAGTGAGTACAACTGAGCTCATTTCACATGCTAGCAAGGTTATGCTCAAAATCCTTCAAGTTAGGCTTCAGCAGTACATAACTGAGAACTTCCAGATGTACAAGCTGGGTTTAGAAAAGGCAGAGGAACCAGAAATCAAATTTCCAACATTCGTTGGATCATGGAGAAAGCAAGGGAATTCCAGAAAAATTTCTACTTCTTTGATTAACTAAAGCCTTTGACTGTGTGGATCACAACAAACTATGGAAAATTCTAAAGAGATGAGAATACCAGACTACCTTACCTGACACCTGAGAAACCTGTATTCAGGTCAAGAAGCAACAGTTAGGACCTTACATGGAACAACCAACTGGTTCAAAAATTGGGAAAGGAAAACATCAAAGCTGTATATTGTCATCCTGCTTACTTAACTTACATGCAGATATAGCATGCAAAATGCTGGGCTGGATGAATCACAAGCTGGAATCAAGATTGTTGGGAGAAATATCAATAACCTCAGATAGGCGGATGACATCATTTCAATGGCAGAAAGTGAAGAGGAACCAAAAAGCCACTTGATGAGGATGAAAGAGGAGGGTGAAAAAGCTGGCTTGAAACTTGAATATTCAAGAAACTAAGATCATGGCATCTAGTCCCATTACTTCATTGCAAATAGAAGGGGGAAAAGTGGAGGCAGTGATAGATTTTCTTTTCTTGGGCTCCAAAATTACTGAGGATGGTGATGGCAGCCATGAAATTTAAAAAGGCTTGCTTCTTGGAAGGAAAGCCATGACAAAGCTAGACAGCATATTAAAAAGCAGAGATATCACTTTGCTTATAAAGCTTTGACATACAGTCAAAGCTATGGTTTTCTCAGTAGTCTTTTACAGATGTGAGAGTTGGACCATGGAGAAAGCTGAGCAACAAAGAATTGACACTTTCAAATTGTGGTGCTGGAAAAGACTTTTGAGAGTCCCTTGGACTACAAGATGAAACTGGTCAATCCTAATGGAAATCAACCGTGAATATTCATTGGAAGGTCTGATGCTGAAGCTGAATCTCCAACATTTTGGCCACCTGACTCAAACAGCTGACTCTTTGGAAAAGACCCTGACGCTGGGAAAGATTGAAAGCAAAAGGAGAAGAGGGCAACAGAGGATGAGATGGCTAGATAGCATCACCAACTCAATGGACATAAATGTGAGTGAAATCCAGGAGATAGTGGAGGACAGAGGAGCCTGGCATGCTGTAGTCCATGGGACAGCAAAGAGTCAGACACAACTTAACAACTGAACAATAATAATAACAAACTATCAGAAAGAGAAATTAAAAAAACAATCCCATTTATAATTGCATCAAAAATAATAAAATACCTAGAAATCAATCTAATCAAAGAAATAAAAGAGTTGTATTCTGAAAACCATAAGACATTGATGAAAGAAATTGAAGATACACAAACAATTAAAAAAATATACCATGCTCATGGATTGAAATAATTAAAATTGCTAAAACCATACCACTTAAGGCAATCTACAGATTCAATGAAATCCCTATCAAAATATGAAAGCCATTTTTCACAAAACTAGAACAAAGACTCTTGAGAGTCCCTTGCACTGCAAGGAGATCCAACCAGTCCATCCTAAAGGAGATCAGTCCTGGGTGTTCATTGGAAGGACTGATGTTGAAGCTGAAACTCCAATACTTTGGCCACCTGATGCGAAGACCTGACTCACTGGAAAAGACCCTGATGGTGGGAAAGATTGAGGGCAGGAGGAGAAGGGGACAACAGAGGATGAGATGGTTGGATGGCATCACCAACTCAATGGACATGGGTTTGGGTAAACTCCAGGAGTTGGTGATGGACAGGGAGGCCTGGCATGCTGTGGTTCATGGGGTCACAAAGAGTCGGACATGACTGAGCAACTGAACTGAACTGAGAACAACTCTAAAATTTGTATGAAAACACAAAAGACCCTCCCTGAGTAGCCAAAGCAATCTGGGAAAAGAAGAACAAAGCTGGAGTTATCACAATCCTTGATTTCAAACTATGCTATAAAACTGCAGTAATCAAAACAATATGACACTGGCACAAAACCAGACATAAATCAGTAGAACAGAATAGCGAGTCCAGAAATGAGCCTAAGTTTACATGGTCAATACTCTATTACAAAGGAGGCAGGAATATACAATGGGGAAAAGACAGCCTCTTTAATCAATGGTATTGGGAAGCTGGATAGCTGCATGCAAAAGAATCAAACTGGGCTAGTTTCTTACGCAATATACAAAAATAAACTCAAAATGGTTTACCGACTTAAATTTAAGACCTGACCATAAAACTTCTAGAAGAAAACAGGGAATACATTCTTAGACACTGGTCATAGCAATATTTTGGGGGTTCTGTCTCCTCAGACAACTGAAACAAAAGCAAACATAAATAAATGGGACTACATAAAACTGAAAAACTTTGCACAGTGAAGCAAACTATCAACACAACAAAAAGACAGCCTACCAAGTGGGAGAAAATATTTGAAATGATGTGACCAATAAGGGGTTAATAACTAAAATACATAAACAGCTCAAACAACTCAATATCAAAAAGCAAACAACACAATTAAAAAATGGGCAGAAGATCTGAATAGATATTTTCCCAAAGAAGACATAAAGATGGCCAACAGGCACATGAAAAGATGCTCAGTATTTCTAGTCTGCAGAAAAATGCAAATCAAATCCATAATGAGATATCACCACACACCTGTCAGAATGGTTATCATCAAAAAGACCACAAATAACAAATGTTGACAAGGATGTGGAGAATAGGGAACCCTCATGCACTCTTGGTGGGTAAAATGGTGCAGTCGCTGTGGTAAACAGTACAGAAGCTCTGCAAAAAATTAAAATATAACTTCCATTTGATCCAGCAATTCCCTTTCTGGATATTTAATCCAAAGATAAAAAAGATATACACACCCCAATGTTCATAGCAGCATTATTCACATTAGCCAGGACATGGAAATAACCCAAGGGTCCATCAGCAAATGAATGGACAGAGTACACACACACACACACACACACACACACACACACTCACTCACATATCACAATGGAATACTACTCAGCCAGAAAAAAAAATAAAATTTTGACATTTGCAACAACATGGATAGACCTAGAGGATATTATGCTAAGTGAAATAGGTCAGACAGAGAAAGACAAATAATGTATATTATCACATATTTAGAATCTAAAAAGTAAAACAAACCAGTGAATATAACACAAAAGCAACAGACTCACAGATATAGAAACAAACTAGTGGTTACCAGTGGGAGAGGGAAGGAGAGGGAACAAGATAGGGGTAGAGGATTAAGAAGTAGAGACTACCATGTGTAAAATAATAAGCTACAAGGATATATTATACAGCACAGGGAATATAACCAATATTTTATAATAACTCTAATGGAATATAATCTGTAGAAATTTTGAAACACTATGTTGTACACCTGAAAACTAATATTGTAAATGAACAATACCTCAATTTAAAAAAAATGGCAAAGGTATTTATATAAAACTAAAATTTTATGATAATAAATAAAACAGATGTTAGAGACGTCTGACAATTCTTAGGAGTGAAATGGCTGAAAAGAAGTTCAGAAGCCAAGCTCAGATTATGATACATCCATGCATTCATGTGCAGAGTAGTGCATAAACCTGAAATTTTAACAAAAATTTCCAAAAGTCATTCTGGGGATATCAGCACACTTAATGGAATGGCAAGCACTATTATGGCAAGGAAAGTCCATGCCTTGTCCACAGAAAATGGCAAATGAATGGAAGATAATGACACTAACCAAGAAATAATTCACCTGTATGGAAATACATAAAACTGACAGAGGAAAGTGATTAGAAAAAAAAATTCCAGGGTGAGGACAAATTAGAGGGACATAGATACAATATTTTGATAGAGAGTTTGGAATACTGCAAAATTCTTAAAAGAAATAATCAAACTAAGAGAGATCTAATAGAGTAAGTTAATTTAATAATAACTTTGAAAAAATAACTTCAAAATAAACTAAAATTTGTATATATTAATTAATAAGCAAGCCATGAAGATTTACAGCATAAGGAATATGGCCAATAATATTATAATAACTTTGTATAGGAACGGGGGTTACTAGATTTATTGTGGTGATCATTCCATAATGTACACAAACATCAAATCACTATGTAGGAGACTTTCCTGGTGGTCCAGTGGTTAAGAATCAGTCTTCCAATGTAGAGGATGTGGGTTCTATCTCTGGTGGGGGAACTAAGATCCCACATGCCACAGGGCAACTAAGCCAGCATATCACAACAAAGATCCCACATGCCTCAAGCAAGACCCGATGCGGCCAAATAAATAAATATCTAAATATATATATAAATAAATACTTTTTAAAAATAACTATGTAGGACACCTGAAGCTAACATACATTGTACTTTTTTTTTATATTTATATTTAAATTATATCTCAATTTTTAAAATTATTTATTTATAAATAAATGAGGGAAAAAAGAATGATCTTAGTTTGAGATTGACTTTTTATACCATATTACAATGCACAAAGTAAATAAATAAGTCCAATAATATTCACTTGAACAAGAAATATTCTATTTATTTATGGAAAATTTCCATCTATTCTTTCAGTTTATTAATAGATACTACCAGAAACAAATACTAATTTGTATTCTGTTTGTGAAGTATATCATGATAGACTTACATTTTAAAAATTTGTTATGATCTTGAATTTAGAATTTTCCATAAATGAATAGAATGTTTCTTTGTTCAAGTGAATATTATTGGACATAGAATATGGGAAACTTGGACTTAAATCTTAGCTCATTTTATACACTAGAGCCAAAATTTAAGACCCTAGCATATTATTCACTAGGACCAAAATTGAAGAGAATTTTCTTCTTTATACCATATTTCAGGTGAGGGGAGAGCTAAAGGAGCAATTTATTTTAGATCTTTGTATAATCTATTGTGGGATCCAAGTAAAAGTTTCTAATTTTTCATTTCTAACTATTCTAGACTCACTTGAAAGATGTTCATTCATATTCTTACAGCCTGCATAAAAGTATTCTAAAAATTTTACTCCTTCTCAGTCCACAGTATTTTAAAAGCTACCAACAATTTGTCTTATCTTTTCTGTTTAACATAAAAGAGGCCACTTCAGTCAACATAAATGTCATGAAAGTGCACTGAGGATAGATACAATTTCCTGAAGGCCAGTTGAAGTCCATAGTATACGGCAGATTTTTAATCAGAAAGGTTGCTTAAAAGTGTCCTTTCTAAAATAATGGAGGCAATTCTCCAAAAGCCCCCACATATTCAGTCAGCCCCCTCCCCTTCCTCCTCCTCATGGTCTTTAATCCTCTAGAGTTCCCTCAACTTCTCTGAAATGTGAAGAGGCTGGGAAGGTTTATTCCTCTGCCTAGGAATAAACGTTCAGGACAAATGTGGTTACATGCAAATGCTTATAACACCTTCAGTGGTTTTGTGATGGTTAGTTTCATGTGTCACCTTGACTGGGCTAAGCCTTAGGGGGATCCCAGGGGTCCCCAAACTCCAGGATCTAATGCCTGATGATCTGAGGTGGTAACAGAAATTAAGTGCATATAAATGTAATGCAGTTGAATCATCCCCAAACCATTGCCCCCTCCAACTCCTGGTCTGTGGAAAAATTGTCTTCCATGAAACCAGTCCCTGGTGCCAAAAAAACTGGGGACCACTGGACTAAGGAATGTCCAGATAGCTGATAAAACATTATTTCTGGGTGTGTCTGTAAGGGTGTTTTCAGAAGATATTAGCAACTGATTTGGTAGACTAAGAAGTCCAGTCCACTGAGGGTCTAAATAGAACAAAAAGGCAGAGGAAGGGTGAATTTGCTCTTTCTGCTACAGCTGGGGCATCCATCTTCTGCCCTCAGACACTTGCTTCCCAGATTCTCAGTCCCTAGGGTTTGGACTAGAACTATACTTGTTTCCTTGGGCCTCCAGGTTATAGAAGCAGATCATGGGCTCTCTCAGCCTCCATGATCATGTAAGTCAACACTTCATAAAAAATCTCTTTACATAAATATATATACATATGTATATGTATAAATATATGGTTCTGTTTCTCTGGAGAACCCTGACTAAATACAGAGTTCTCAAGCAAAAAATATCTGGCCACCTAAACTGAAGAATAAACATAAATAGGGGCCAATCAAGGCAATCAAATTCAGTTTCTTACTTCACAGTTCTCTTGGCGAGGAGGTTTAGAATAAGCTTGCTCTCTGCCTACACAGCTTCTTTTTCTCCACATTAAAAATATGGGTAAATCTTAAACTCTTTTGTAAAGACATTCTTAATTATACTAAGATGAAATAAAGTGTGTATAACACTGAA